>NC_073695.1:84123997-84765723 GCF_029784165.1 Wyeomyia smithii | reverse complement strand
ATGAATCTAATTTGTGTTTTTCATCATTATACGATAAACTTTTCAATTTGTGAATAGTGTACCTTTAATTATAGATAGTTAATGCAAGTTTTGCACTGTAGACATTTTAAAAATTTTGTCGTTTTCCATGCTTAAATAAGCAACCAAGTTAGGGTGCTCATAATGCCCCTATTCCCCCTATGCACAGGAGGAACAATGGGTTGCTGTCCTTCACCATTCGATAAAACTACTGATTAATCCTCTTCGATTTATCACACTTTGTGTGTGTGTGTGTGTGTGTGTGTGTGTGTGTGTGTGTGTGTGACCAATCAACAGACTACAAGAAAACTCGTACAATTACGCACTTTATGTGTATGTATGTGTGTGTGTGCGTACATGTATGTATGTGTGAGTTCCAATATGTCGGTGTAAATATATTTGTGAGTTTAGGCCCGACTAAACGTTATTTATTGTATATATTTGGTCAGAAAATGCGCGTGCATTGTTCGAACAGAGCAACATAAAACGTCTCCGCTAATTCTCTCTAGGTGACCCCATACTTTCAGCTGTAACTTTTGAACGCGATCAGAAATCAAAAAAAAATTTTTGGCACAACATTTCTGAATGTGTAAGCATTCCAAAAAAGCAAAAAAAAAATTCGATTTCTTCGACTTTCTAGAGTAGGGTCCCCCCTTAAGTAAATTCAATGCTTTGTTTGTTATTTGGAAACTTGTTTGATCAAATTTGATTGAGTTTTGACTGAGTTAGAAGAATTTTTCGAAAATAAGAAAAATTGCACCCGGCATGCAAGGGTTAACTTTGACAGGAATGTGAATCATGCAAAAGTTACGTTCAAGGACACGTTAACACTGCCAAGTGTTGTAAGAGCAATATCTTTTGATTAGTTTTTTTTTTTCACGGAATTTTAGGTGATCAATTTCACCCCACTGATCAATTTCACCCCATTCCACGGTACGAAAGTAAGATATCTGATTTCACTGAAAATTCTAGTAACTCTAACTTTTGAAAACATAAAAATAAGCGTCTCATCATATGTAACAACTTTGGAAGAAAAATTTCTTGTAGAATACTGCTACTAGATCCAAATGTCCCCTAAATTCGTTCTTTAGAACACTGTAAAAAGATTCACTTGGCGTCTCCATTGATTCGACAATGAAAGGGAGCGCATGGTTTACTTTCGTGCTAAGTAAGTGTGGACTTGGTGGGGACTTTTGACGCCCTTCTACATACTTTATGGGCATTAAAATTCACAGTGACGGTCTCACAGCTATAATCTTTCATTTTATCCAGTTTGACCCGTTAAACCGCATTTTTCTTCTTCTTCTTGCGATTTAGTAATATAACTCTAAATCGACTGTTTGGAGAGATAAAACCAAACTTTTTCCTTCAAAGATGCTCAAAATTAACGGGGCTACAACTTTGTAGAACGATTTCCAATTCTATCTAAAGATACGAAAGTTCGATAACTGATTCCGGTAAACATTTTGGTCACCCTAACATATGCCAGCATAAAAATAAGCCCTTCTTTATATGTAACAACTCTGTAGAAGAAAGTTTTTCTCTAGAACACCTACTGCTATCGAGCTCTAGATCGAAATCTCCCTCTAAATTTGTTCCCTACACTGTTAAAAAATTCACGTCGAAGTAAAGTGATTTGCTGTTTAATTCGCCCTACTTGCCTAACATTTCAAAGTGGAAAGAAAAGAAATATATTGATGCAAAGAACGATGAAATCAACAGCAAATCACTTCATTTTCTGTTGTTATGTTCATTTATGTTGATATGCTTATGTTTTAGATACGGAATGTCGGTCATTTTGATTTTATCAACTTATCAGAATAAAATCGAAAGATTTTTTTAATATCGAATTTTTAATTTTGTTTTTGACGTTTGTCAATCGGAATTGCAGCTGTAATTCAATTGATTTAATTATTGGTGCAAATACAAGAGATATTCATTATAACAAGATGGTGATTTCCATTAAACAGTTTCAACGCAAGATAATTTCATTGGAATGTGTTAATCATTGTGAAATCGACACTAAATAACTTCTATCTGCAGTGTGATGTGATGAATTGAGTCAAGTGCAAAAACACTTGAAGTAATCGTGACATTATTTCACAGTGTAGAATACTGCTATCGAGCTCTAGATCCAAATTTTGCACTTTATCTGTTTCCTAGAACGTTGTAAAATAAAATAACTTGGCGTCTCCATTGATTCGACAATGGAAGGGAGCGCATGGTTTACTTACGGTGTAAGCGGATGGAATTGGTGGGGACTTAAACGCACGTCTCCGGGAATAGATGGAATACAGCCAGTTATGCTCTAGGAGAGCTGGCAACTCTTTAGTCCAATTATTACGGAGATGTGTTAGGTGAGTCTAATACTAAATAACTAAATAACCTCTAGTTGGAGACAAACTAGAATTATTATCATACTTAAAGCCGGTCGACGGGATTAGACAATCCCGAAATTATGGAAAAACTACTTGATCATCATGTAAAAACAGTTTATATGAGTTTATATGATAGCTAATTTATTGAGAAAATTTTAATTTGCTTACAAAAACAATATGGGTCATTCGAAGTGACCACGAAAAAGCACAAACTTGGACACGACCATCACAGATTTTGCTCAAAGTTGGGAGAATTATTCATCTACTGTCACTTTGGAAAAATCCCAAATTTGGTGTCGATTGGAATACCCCCCGCTCTGTGGGACCCCCTGTTTATTGCAAAGTCACGCATTTTTTGTTCAAAATCTCTTTTTTCTTTTTCTTACAATTCATAGACGTAAGATGTCCGAAAAATACTGATAAGTGATTTTAGAAGAAAACAAACCAAGGAATCCAGAAAAATATAAGTTTTGACCGGAAGGGTTGCCATATAAGTTATTTTTATATTTGAAAACTAAATTTGCATTTTTCGGCAAATGCAGCCATTTTGATTTTGAATTTGATAATTTCATCGTGTTTCTTGGAAAATTTCACATAAGAAATAATTATCATCCCGAGGTATAATGAGCCAATCTCGAGATATAACATTTTCACGAAAAAAGATGTGAACTTCGTAATTAATTTTTTTTACAATTTATAGACGCAAGACATCCGGAAAATAGTGATAGGTGAATTTTGTAGAAAATAAACCAAGGAATCCAGAAAAAATATTATTTTTGACCGGAAGTGTTGCCAGATAGATTATTTTTGTATTTTAAAATTAAATTTGCATTTTTCAGCAAATGCAGCTAATTTTAATTTTAATTTGATTGTTCTATCGCATTTCTTGGAAAATTTTACGTAAAAAACACTTATCTTTCCGTGGTAATATAAGCCAATCTAGAGATATAGCATTTTTACCAAAACGGTTCTAAATTTCGTAATTAATTTTTCGTAAAAACGTTATATCTCAAGATTGGCTCATATTACCGCGGGGTGTTAGGTGCTTCTTACGTAAAATTTTCTGAGAAACACGATGAAACCATAAAATTTAAAAAAAAATTAGCTGCATTGGCAGAAAAATGGAAATTTTATTTTAAAAATTCAAAAATAATCTATCTGGCAACACTTGCGTGCAAAAAAAATATTTTTTGGATTCCTTGGTTTATTTTATCAAAAATTCACCTATCACTTTTTTTCGGGTGTCTTAGGTCTATAAATTTAAAAAAGAATAAGTACGAAATTTACAACTTTTTTCGTAAAAATGTTATATCTCGAGATTGGCTCATACTACCCTTGGATGATAGTTGTTTTTTATGTGAAATTTTCCAAGGAACACGATTATCAAATTTAAAATAAAAATGGGTGCATTTGCCGAAAAATGTAAATTTAGTTTTCAAATACAAAAATAATTTATCTGGCAACACTTTCGGTCAAAGCTTATATTTTTTCTGGATTCCTTGGTTCATTTTCTTCAAAAATCATCTTTAAGTATTTTTCGGACATCTTACGTCTATGAATTGTAAGAAAAAGAAAAAAGATATTTTGAACAAAAAATGCGTGACTTTGCAATAAACAGGGGGGTCCCACAGAGCGGGGGGTATTCCAATCGACACCAAAATTGGGATTTTTCCAAAGTGACAGTATATGAATAATTCTCCCAACTTTGAGCAAAATCTGTGATGGTCGTGTCCAAGTGGCATGTACACTTCGTAGGGAATGACCCATATATGACACTGACTCATATTAGCGGGAAAAATCCATAACAAGAAAAACCACCAAAGGATGCCCTCAAAGTGGGACTTTTTCACCTTTGTAGTGGTTATTAATCGTAAAAGATCTTCTTCAAAGTCTAACAGAAAAAAAACTTCGAAGTTTTGGTTTTGCAGGCGACTTAGTGATTTTGGTTAGCAAAGGCACGACTGCGTTATTTCTAACAGAATGCCAACTGCACTGAATTTTACAGTTCAATGGTGCAGACGAGTGGAGTTGAATGTGAATCCCTCCAAAACAACTATTGTTTCTTTACTCGAAAAAGGAAATACATTATTCCTAAACTGCGGCTGGAAAGCACCGAATTAACAGGTAACATATTTGGGAGTCATACATGACCAGAAACTGAAATGGAACGCTCAAATCGAACAAAAAATTACAGGGCTACAAACGCTCTATGGGTATGCAGCAAAGCCATTTTTAAAACCTTAGGTCTCATAGCGAGCATGATATATTGGATGTATATACAGTTGAATTCCTCTAAAGCAGCATTTTTTATAACGACAAATCTCGCTATAGCGACATTCTCAAAGATTCCTCAGTTTCAAACTAAAATTCTTCGTTTTATTGCGACATTCCGCCATTACGAGCTTCCTCTATAACGGTATACCAAAACTCATACTTGTCGATCTTTATTGCGAGAATAGTACAGTCAAATCTCTCTACAAGCAAAAGTTGAAGTCTTGTACAATCATTGTGTCTTCCCGATTCGCACAAATGTTGCACAGAAATCGCACAATAAATGTGTGAAACGCATAACGCAACAGTTGTACTGCGAATACATTGACATAGAATGAAATCAGAATATGTATCATATACCGACACTTTATTTCTCACGTCGAGTGTATTAGTGACTGCTACTCATGGAGCAGTGCAGGCAGCAAGCAACAACTTGTGAACTCACTAGATTTAAATAGCTATAATACTCGATCGATTTATCTCGATGGATTTGGTCATTAAAAAGTACCATTTAATGATTTGCAAAAAAAAGAAACAAAATTCTGTTCACAACATTTTGTAATCAACGCTAGCTTCACCGCAAAACTAGCAAAACCCTCCATTCCACAAAACCACAAAAGCGTTGCTGGTTTTTTATGGACACACTTGTAAATTGTGAATAATTATTATTTGTCATTCTGTGCTCGCGCTTTTTTCTCAAGCGACGAGAGAAATTTCTCTCTCGCTCGTAGAATTTCCATGTATGGGCGACAAGACTAGACACGTCACATACAATTTGCAGGTTGCTCTTTCGCTTCTCGATCGGTTCGGATTGCGACGCGCAACGCGATGTCTCGTTGCTTCACGAAATGAGCGAGACACCCGAGCTGTACATACTTGATACCAGTGTTGTTAGTCTCACTCATACTGTCGGTGCGTGCTTGCTGTAATTCAGAGGAATGCATGAAAAAGAAAAATATCTCGAAAGCGTGTGTGCAAAAGACTTGAAAATCGTAGCATATGTCTCGCAGAGCTGCGGAAAGTCAATATCATACTACTGACATTACGCCAAAATGATGCAACATCAGAATCAGCCAACTACGATGCATGGTTCATTACAAAAGAGTTTGCGATGTTACAATGATTCTCTTAGCGTCAACTCTCACTCTCATTTTTTTCTTGCTATCTTTCTCGATCATTCGGGTATGGCTGTACTGAGATTGAACCAGCAGAAATATCAAGTTCATTTTGACAGCATGATGTTATGAGGATAGCAAACATAAAATCAATGACTTTTCTTCAATTGATATGTATGATATTGATATATGTCGGCGTGCGATCAGACTGAACTAAGCGCCGTTTTCTCAGATTGAGTTATTGACACCCAGTGGAAATGAGAAGTAATCATCTATCTATTATGAAGTAACGAAATCGTTTAAGCATTTGATAACGATATTATAACAAAAATTTTCTGTAACAGCTTGTACACAGCAATTGCGGCGGTAAATGTTTTTCGACGCTTGGTTCGGCTTGGCTGCACACCGACTAAAAGCATTGTCAATAAACAACTATTACTTCGTTTTGTAACTGAGCGTATTTTAGTTTGGTACATTTTGAATCTGTATGATCATTCATTTTTATTCTCAGTAGAGAATATGCTTCTTCATAACACCAATTGTAATAAAAAGGATTCTATTAATATTTTTCAAATGATCTCATATCTGAAAAATAATATTACATTTTTATTTGTTTTTTGACAGCATTAGTTTATTAATTTGATTCTTGAATATTATGCTTGTTGTAGGTTAAACTAAAGACAGTGTTAGTTCGCGGCAAAAAATGAATCGCGGGTGGCAAAACAGAAAACTTTTAAATATGTATGGGTATGTATATTTATATACAGATCCTGTTAAATTTTGGCACGGTTCAACTTTGTAACTGTTCAATTTCGGTTTGAAACGGTTTTGCTTTTCCCCTAGTTTTCATTCATATTTTCTTTTAACGAAGAGGATGGCCGGAGTTTATCGACTGGTTTCGGATATATGGCCGGAATATGTTTTAGTAACATGGTAACGATGATCAAATCAGTGTTTAGAAGTGCTTAAAATCCTACCATGCCTCTCATTGAAAAATGTAAAATGCGGACCTGTTCCGGTTGTGTTCCGAATACTCGGGGTTGTTGTGCCAGCCCATCAAGCGACACCTATAACCACTGGTTTGAAATTATAAACCTAGTTCATTGGTGGCCATATTTGAGTTGGGATCGTCACGGACCGCAAAGCAGATCAAATTTAAAAAATCCAGATAGCAACAAACTTCAAGCTGGCACTGACATAATCATGCTGCTGAAACGATTTTTGATATTCCAAAAATCACCTTGATTTGCATTGCAGTGATATTTCCGAGTGAACTCTGTAGATTCACGCCGATTGACAATGAGAACCCGAAAATGGCAACAAAAGAGACAAGATATTGAATCACTTGTCGGATCTCCACGCTTACTGTGATGGTTGCTGGCTATTCATGAGAGAAAGAAACGAGTGCGATGATATTTTCTCTCTCGTCATAGTCAGCATGTTGCTTGGATTATTCGCAGCTCTGATGTCTCGTCCTCAAGCAGAAAGGAGGAGAATGGTTTTGCTTCTCGCTCGCTTTGCAATGTTGCTTGATACCAGTTGAAACTGTTTAGGTGTAGTAGTTTGGAGCTGCCAAATACATTGGAGAAACGCTAGAGCATTAATTGTGTTATGCCCAACACGCAATCATTGTACTGGTTCCGAATTACATCAACAATTGTGCTAAAAACGCACAATTTTGTACTGGTTTCGCACCATCTAACTTTTGCGTGTATAACAACATTGCTAAATCTATAACGACATTTTCAACGGTACCTTCTGTTCTAGATATACAAGCATTCTTCGTATTATTGCGACATTTCGCTATAACGACAATCCCTTGCGATGTCGCTATAAAGGGATTCGACTGTAACAATAATTAGAACAATTATTAGTTTGGTGGCCCAAAAGGACTGAAACATCCACTCAAGTTAAGCTTGGTAAAATCCGACGATAGGCCTGTGCATCGATTCGTGGAGCTATAAGAAGTACTCCATCAAAAGCCGTAGGTGCAATAGTTCACCTTTTCCACTTCATCAAGTGGTTCTACTAGAAGCGGAAAAAATCACTCTGAGGCTGAATCGACAGGCCAATCTAAAAGAAAAAAAATAACAGGATACTTAAGAATACCGGAAGACTTCCACATAAATGATCTAATTAAAATCAACGAGGAATGGATGGAAATGGAACAAAACTTCGAATGTTACCAGACAAGAGTCATCCTCCAACTTTGTTGATCCTGAAGCGCTTTAAAACTGAATTCGGTGAATAGTACAAATCATAGAAACAAATGGCGAGGAGAGCTTTGTTCTTCTTAGGCTCAGTAAGAAACACCTGAAATAGTCCGAGCAAGTGTCATCTCAAGAAGCTAGACAAACTTGAAGATGATAAATGTCACCTTTGTGGCATCGAAAACGAAACATCGGGACACCTACTCTGCGGATGCCGAATGTTGATACAACGAAGATTGCGTATCTTCGGTAAGGGACACGTAGAACCTGCCGATATTTACATGGGAAGTCTCGATTAGGTAATAAACTTCATACGGAGTGCGTGCCAAATTGGGATGTAGCAAGAACATAACCTCACCCAATAGTGATGAACCTGCTCGTATGCAAATAGAGTAAGTTGGGGCCTAAGACAAGACGCGACAGCTGGCTTCTTATTTTTCTTTTCATAACGACTGTCATCCCCGTCGAAATTTTTTGAACGTTCCATACCGTTGATTCCTGAATGATTATTTTTAACAACTTCTGCAGGTCAATGAAAATAAAACAAATTAAAATTGCAATATATAGGCGAATAATACTCAATTTTTATTTATTATATTTTGTTCAATAAAGCATACTTCTACTATCAAATTTTTTCTTCCTAAGTAAGTAACCTCGTTGTATTTTCTACGTGACGATTGTGTTATCGGATTCAGCCAATCAGCAGCCGGTTCAAACTGATTGCATGTAACGGTGACCAGCTGTCGCGTCTTGTCTTAGGTTGGGGCATACCACAATAGATTAAATAATGGTCGCAGTTGTTCAGGGAAAATTTTTTTAACATTTATAGATTTTGAATTCGAAACTTCACAACCATTTTCTTCTATTTTCTCATGAATAACCCTTATTGGATACAATAAAAACATCATCTACATTGATTAAATCTCTGATTATGACTTATTTTGTAAAAATATTTAAGGGAGATTTTTGACGTAGGACAATGATTGGTTTATAAGGTATTTGTTCCATTATTAATCTCCTCAAACCGACGTTGGTGGAGAATGTACAGTAGGGTGGGACAGAAAATAAATTCTAGCTCCCATGCACTTTTAGTGTTCCTCATGGGTCCGTGTAACCGCGTAACTTTTCAGATCGATTGGTTGAACTATATTTTTGCACCCGATTTTTAAAGTTTCCACACGATTTTATACGGGAAAATCCACTTTTTCAAAACTTATTCTCTGGAGAAGTCCAGTTGACTCCCAAAAATATATAGATACTTAATATTTGTGGAAAATTTTCCTAGGAAAAACTCTTCTGAAGACCGTAAGGCGCTACAATGATTGTAGAAAAAGTTATTCACTCCAAACTGCTTAAATGTCTGCAGCATGCTACTGTTGCAAATTCAATCATGTGATAAGAAATGATATCGTGTATAATTTATCTTGAAGACATCTCCGAAGATATTATGAGGAAAATTACACTTTCAAGCTTACTTCCACGCGAAATTATTTCTCATCCTTAAGCAAATTTGCAATAGCAGCATGCTGTAGCAGTGTTGCTGGAAAATTCAAAGGTGAGCCGTTCGTCAGACATTCAATCAGTTTGGGGTGAACAACTTTTTCTACAAGCATCGTAGCGCCTTACGGTCTTCAAAAAAGTTTTTTACAGGAAAATTTCCTACAAATATCGTGTATCGATATATTTTTAGAAGCGAACTGGACATCTCTAGAGAATAAGTTTTGAAAAAGTGGATTTTCCCACATAAAATCGTATTGCAACTTCTTAAATCGGGCGCAAAAATACAGTTCCACAGATCGATCTGAAAAGTTACACGGTTGTTATAGGACCCATAAGGAACACGAAAAGAGCATGGGAGCGAAAAACATAACACCATCGCTTTTTTCCGTGTCCCAGTCTAATTTACAGATTAAACACCAAATTTCCACGAAATCATTGAAAGAGCTTGCCTACTTACTTTTATGTAGGGTAAATTAACATAACCCCACCCCCACCCGTAGATTATTGCAATCTATGCGAAAACTTGAGGGGTTTTTAGGACACTTTTATCGGGAAGCTTCTTATCCAATTAATCTGCATCACACACATTTTTGAATTTGAACTATAGCTTAATAAATGAAAGGGGTCCACTATAAGTTATTTTACTCTGATCTACCAGTAATAGAAATATGTAAAACTTTGCGAAGTTTATTTTACGTTTTGGATCGCTTTCCGATTGTGAACCACCCGTCAGATAAACTTAATTTCTTTCAACATATCTCAAGATTTATAAATGTTTCTCGTGACTCTGATGCAGATTGGCGGGAGAATATGTTTTCCGATGAAGGTTCACGGAAATTCTCTCGAATTTTCGCATAAATTGAGTTAATCTGACGGACGTGTTCCATGGTAGTTTTACTCCAATCTGCATCAGAATCACGAGAAACATTGGGTAGTTCCAATTTACCTATATTAAGAGGATGAACAGTATGTCATCATGGTGGTTCACTGAAGGAAGTAGTTCAGCAAAGGTAGGGAAAATTAACCTATAGTCAACGGCATAAATCAGAATTTATGAATGTTTCTCGCGATTCTGATGCAGATTGGCCGCATAAGTTGTTTCCCGTAGGAGGTTTTCTAAAAATCTCTCGAAATGTTTGGTTAATGTACACTATTTTGTCTATTTAAAAAAAATATAAATTCGAAGGGATATGAAATGAAACGGCTGATCGGATTATGATACGTTTGTTGTTTCGATCAAGATACAAGCTCTTCGATCAGTAAAAACAATAAAGGGTAAATTAACCAAAAAAAATCTCATCATGCCAATTTGCATCAGAACCATGAGAAACATTTATAAATTCCGATTTACATTAATTGAGAGAAATTGAGTTAATCTACCGAGTGGTCTTTACTATAGTAAAGGTGTCTACTCTAGATAAATTAACCCTAGCTGAATAAGATGTTTTCCGATGGAAGTTTTCTGGAAATCCCTCGAGTCTTCATTTGAAATAAATTAATCTGACCAGTGGTCCACTACAGGTTGATACGGGTGGTCCACAAAAGGGTCCATCCAAGGTAGTTTTACCCTACTTGAACTGAAGACCCCCATGATTCAAGCGGAAATTCGCAGTTTCTGAAATTAATTGTCATTAATCGTTGAAATTAATCAACAGTTGACGGTTGTTTTACATTATTTTGTTCGAGGTGAAAATAGTGACTTCAGGGAACATTAAGAAAAAGATTGTTTGTTTCAAGACCTAATTTGTCTAATTAGGCATGCCAGGGCCTCGCTTCATAATGTGCAAGTGCGAAAAAATAACATGTTTTTCGTATCTGTGCACAAATGGTGTTTCGCTCCAAGGTGATCATCATTGTTGGCAATGCTGAAGAGAGGATAGAGAAGGTCTGTAAATGGGATGTGGTGCAATTCTGTACGCAGAAGAGGTTTTCTTACAAGACTAGCAGAGAAGAGAACGTCAAAGCTCGGCATCCAACGTGCCGAGGGAAGTACAACGTTTAAGACATATAAAAAGCTAATTAGGTTTTTTCCATCATCATACTATGTTACTTTGTGAGCATTTTCACATGCAAGTTAGTAACTCTGCCGTTTGTGACCAGCTATGAAGGCTGTTTCTGCATAAAAGGCGCGATACTCAGTGATTGTTTGTAAAAAAAGTGCACTCCAAAAGCTCAAACTGGAAAAAATGAAAGATTTTAGATCTTCAACCATTCCTATGAATTTCGGTGCCCTTAGCCATTACCAAAACGCGTCAACTTACGTGAGAGTTCGCATAGTAATTGCTCACTGGGTTCGTCGTTTCAACGTAATGTTTACGAGAAAACTCATTTAAGGTTTTGAACAGAAGTTAGTGGCTAGGCAAAATTTACAGGAATGGTCGAATAGCTAGAATCTTTCTTTTTTCCGGATTGAGTTTTTGGAGTGCACTTTTTTTTGCATTTTGTTGATCAGTGCAATCAGAAAAAAAACACTTATAAAAACTAGCAATCCTTTGACCTAAAATGAATGACAAATAATGTGTTTCAGATCAAAATTTCTCGCATATCTCTTAAAAAACCTGCAACCGATGCATAACTTATGCAAACATACAATTGAAGCTTCAAATGATCTATTGAACAGCCGTTTTTATAACCAGTATAACGCACAATACATTATTGTAAATAAAGCAACATAAAGTCTTCCCGGTGATTATTATATATAACAACCGCAAAATATATGACGAATTTATAAATTGCCACACTTGCCAAGATCAAACTCTTAACATCGCTTGTAATTTTTTTCAAACAAAATTTGTTGGTACTTTTTTACTCAACCAAATCAGGTTTTTGTAAAATTAGAAAAAAAAAAACAGTCATGGCGTCGTATACTGCCAATACTGCCAACTAATATTAATATTAACAAATAACGATTAGTTCGCGATATTGCGATTATTTAATTTTTCAAGTTACGTTTTGATTTAAACTTTCTTGATAATAAATGTTTATTCCTCTTTGAAGCTTTCAACAGATTGTTAACTCATTAATACGCAATTGTGTTTCAAATAGCTGTTTACTGACTTGAGTTAGCGAGGTCAATTCAAGACTATTTACTGAGGTGTACTGTTTATTTTCTTTGTATATCATAGGTAGCAAAACATTTCGCCGATGTTTTTCCACGAATTTATGATCCAGTCTGTGATTCGACAAATCAAGCGAAAACGTCTCGGCGACGGTCCTTTATCTGTTATGTTGTTTGGCCTACTCTAGCACAGCCTTGCTGGATACTTTTTTCGTGTGTTTACTCAGCAACGAGAGCGGAAAGTTTCCCAGTTTTTGCGCTGTTTTTCCTTCTGTTAGAACGAGAAAAACGCCGAGAGGTTGAAAATGTTTGCTAATTCCAACCGGTTACGAGTTGTCATTCGTAACCATGATTAACTGTTGCTAATTTGCTTTCACCGTGAAAGTGTTGAATTCTGCTACGATATGAAAAATTATTTGAAATGCTGGCATTTAAACTTTAGAATTTATCTTTTATTTATCGAGAAAATGAAATATATTGTACGGAATACAGTGCCTTATTATGCATCATTGTTGGGTTAGAGAGAAGCTGGTCTTGAAAAACAATGGCTGCATAACAAACCAGTAATTAACAGGATCGTAGAGCTCGCTCTGGAATTGTTCTGTATACTATTAGTTGAAATAATATAAGGTCAAATTAATAATCTTTGTGGTGCTTTAAGAGAACTAAAAATATGTGAGAAAATCAACGATTCTGAAGGATTTACATGGGCCCTGGGGTACATAAAATATACCTACACATATTTAGTTTTGAACCAACAACTATTTAAGAGTAAATACATGCCAATTTTGACCTATTACGACTGGAGGATAAACTTTTGCATAAAAAACATAGAGTTTTTACTGGCAGAAAACATTTATGACTCTGAAGGGCAACCCACAACGAGTTAAAAGGAATAAAAAAATAAACTAGAACAATAGAAAGCTTGAATAAAGACTGAATTTTTAACGTCTCTAGAATAGATCAAGTTTTTCCCCATTTTGTTGGCGGGAAATCTTGAGATCACAATATAATAATTTTAGCAAAAAAAGTGATTTTTTATTAAGGTTATAAGGTTTTAAACAACTTTTAAAATTCCGAATTTCCCTATGTATGAACGTAGTGCGATAACGTGATATGATTCTAATTGTGATCAACTTTTGAATACGTCATGTAACCCCATGCATATAAGTTGAGGAGATTCAAATCAGTCAGTGATCTCACACTAAGCCTGTATAGCGTTCGCCTAGTGAGGCCGTGCAGAATCTTTTTGGTGCATTCTTGTGGTATTTTTTTGCCTTTTTTTCTCCAAAACATTATCGATGCAACATTTTGTGTTGACTTTAACACCAGGTTCAATAAATAGCAATGAGACCTTAAAGTTTTTAGAGAAACACCTACCCTGGAAACATTCTGGAACCTTTGAACTGACAGTTTGTCCCGTAGATTATCAGATAGATCAGATAGATAGATGATCATTTCATTGGTTGTGGTGATTCTGTAGCAGGAATATTTTTTCATCTGAAAATGGTTCTCTTTTTGCGTCCATGATTACCACGATTCTCAAACGAATGAAAATAATTCAAAACAAATTGCGAGCTGTGTTGACATTTGAATAGACTCCAACAAAAAGAATGCAGACACATATGTTATTAACCCATCTTTATTTAAATACGTCCAAAGACACAGCTATTACTACTCATCCTGTATACAGATGTGTTTAACTGGCCATTATTGTTTGATAGTTTAAAAATTTACCAAAACTCATAATATTCTAATATTTTTCTCTCTCGAATATTCTGTCGCAGCAAATTTTTCCCCTTATTGCAAAAGTATTAAAAGTCTCTTTGAACCTTTTTAACTTACGCTTCAATGAATCCAATATGAATTCAACGAGTTTGTCTTCCAACCAGACCATAGGCCAGTGTTACCGACCGCATGAACACTAGAATTTCAATACCCTGTGGTTGATCAAATTTGCCTTTCGTTGTGCTTTTATCTGCCCACCGCGTGTGGTTAATGGGAGCGAACGTTATACCAAAAATGCGAGAAGATGCCACCTGTGTCAACTTTGGAGTACGACGATACGGTCGTTAACTCAAGAGGTGGAAAAACTCCTCAGAGACAGGATGAAATTGGATTTTAGTCAATGTAAGGGGATGCAAATGTACCATGAACTAATCAATTTTTGAAATACGCTAATTGCAATCAACAAAAGGGATACGCCATCTCAGTGCTCATTGAAGATGATGCCTAAGAAGTTCGGGTGTACAACCTTAGGTTTAGCCGAATGCCGTCTCAGAAAACGATTGGTAGGCATCTGTGCCACGCAAAATGGCAGTAACATGGAAATTTCGCCTCAATTCAATACTGAAATAGGATTATCTTGACGTAGGATTAATTTATTCGAAATCTGTTTAACGTTATATCAAAAGTGTAAGTGATACTCAAAGATACAATATCAACTGCTGTCAACTTGACGCAGCCATTAAAATTGCGCATGAAGAACATAACCTTAAAATCTAACATCAAATCAAATCTTGTCCTAAAAACTTCTTCAATTACGTAAAAACCAAACTAAAAAGTAACAACTTTACATCACGAATGCATCTTGACAGTAATGTAGGACACACTAGTAATGAAATATTTAGTCTTTTTGCCACTTTTTTTTTCAAGAAATATACACCACATTTGAAGAAACAGACCGCGATCGCGAATATTTCTCGTATTTTCCTGAATATTCGAGTTCTTTATCTGTCAATCAAATATCTGAATTCGAAATTCAGAACGCACTGAAAATTTAGACGCTACGAAAGGTCCTGGATCTGACAGAATAGCTCCAATTTTTCTCAAAAACTTGGCAGAAGAACTATCTACACCTTTACTTTAAAGACTGGAACGCGGAAAAATTGGTCGACAAAAAAATCGTTTCTTTCAGTCAAAATTCGTAATACAAAAATCTTCCTATTTTTATTTTGGTAGTTCAACTCACGTATTTAAAGGAAAAAATGTTCGTTTATTATTTTGGTTTACCAAATCCAAACTGCCGTGCCTTCCGCTTAACCCCTTCCATTATATTTTGTACAGTGGTCTTATCGACCTTATTCGTCGCCAAACGCCAGATAGATTTATTCTGTTGCTTGTTTTCGATGGATTTATTAGTTTTTTTGATATTCCGTTTGACCAAGTCTCAATACTGCTCGATAGGGCGGAAATCTCGGCTGTTAGAAGGGTTGTGGTCTTGAGGTACCACAACCACGCTGTTCGCATCGTACCACTCGAACGCCTTTTTTCCCATAGTTGCAGCTTGCCAAGTCCGATCAGAACAGCACATGCCTGTTATAATGCTCTAGGAATGGTAGCAGCCGATTTTCCAGGCACACATGCAGGTATTTTTTCGAGAACTTCGATAGTTTGATGGTTTTGAAAATGTAGGCCACCTTCCCTTTTCCTGGTACGGTATAAAATTCCTGTCCCGGAAGCTGCTGGAAATCAACCTTCACATAAGTTTCGTCACCCGCGGTCGAACTTTGTAAGCAGATTACAGTTTTCCGGACCACCACTTTGCCGAGCTGTTTTGTTCGAAATCTGGGATCGCCACCTTCACCGTCTGTCACCGTGCGTCAACGTCGACAACCCGGCTCGTTTCTTGGCCTGCTGCACATAAGTATGGGAGACAATGAGCTTGCCAGTGAAGTACCTGATGGAAAGGCTAGTATTCCGCATATAATTCGCTGCCACCTTCTTCATCGTCGATGCCACGTCTGAATTACGAATGCCGCCGCTTCCAGGCTTCCTGGCGGTCGACAGACGCTCCCCGAACACTTTTAAAACATATGTTACGGTTGATTTGGCCACATCCAGCAATTTTGCCAATTTGAGGTGTGAGAACGTTGGATTCTCTTGCTGCGCGAGCAAAATTTTGACACGCTGTTCCTCTTGCTTGGACGCCATTTTGAAAACTAGAAAGCAACCGGTGAAAACTCATTTTAGCAACCATTGTATACACACTCAATTTTAAAATGCAACATTTCATGGTTTTTTTAATGCATTTTCAACAGAAATACACCAATTTGAAGTCGACCAATTTTTGCGCGTTCCAGTCTTTACCTCTTCAATATGTCTCTGAAGCAGACTTCCCGTGCACGCGCTTTTTTTTTCAAGCGACGAGAGAAATCTTTCTCTCGCTCGTAGAATTTCCATGCATGTGCGACGAGACGAGACACGTCACATGCAATTTGCAGGTTGCTCTTTCGCTTCTCTTTCGGTTCGGATTGCGATGCGCAAGGCGATGTTTCATCGCACTACGAACTGAGCGAGACGCCCGTACTGTACATACTTGATACAGCTCGTGCGCTACAGCTCGTGAGACTTTCTCGTGTACACAGACTTCCTGTACACGCGCTGAAACGACGAGAGGTTTCTTTTCTTTTTTTTTCTTCGGTAAGAGACTGCGGCGCACCACACTTGTCTCATCGCTTTACGAACTGAGCGAGACGCCCGTACTGTACCTTAGTGAAACTGTATATTAGAGAAATGACAAAGCACTCACCGTTGAGGAAACTGTCAACATCAAAACGGGCGAGCTGTATAATTTTGCATTGCCGTTATCCGTTTTGATGTTGACAGTTGATGGTGAGTGTCTCTGCGTCTCTCTGGTGTATAGGCTGCCTACCGTACCTACATACGATATATGACGTCAGACCCTTCTGAAGGTGTATTAATCGGAAGAATTCATAAAACTAAATTACTACGATCAGATTATCACGAACCTTCAGAACCTGATTTGCAATAGCTATACACTAAGGTCGCTTTTACGCGGTTTTTTTAAGTGGATTCCGGAATTTACGCGGTATTTTTTTTTTTCTTGCGGATTTCGGTTCCTCTTCACTCGGATTGCAGAATTTACGCGGGTTTTTTTTACGCGGATTCTGGAATTTACGCGGTTTTTTACGCGGCATGTATCCCCCGCATTAAAAGCGACTTTAGTGTACTCAATTCGAAAATTCTATCCAACATCAACATGTACTAGAAAATATAAACAATTTCAATGGTTTTACTATTTTTAACTCCCGAAAAACTTATGTTGTAATTTCAAACCACATTTTTTATCCTTAGAACTACAAAACAGAGTTCTATCATAAGATAGTCAATGACATCTAAACCGACGAAAGGAACACTTCTGTTAACCAACGTAACACTCTGCATCCGGTGCATTTTCGTACCGTTAGCATAATAGGTATAGTAACAAAACGTTCTTATTTCATGTTAACAAAAGTCAGATGAATTAATCATAGAATTTTGAGTTGATAAATGAATGAACTAGGTTATATCATTGATAATTCTAACGGTGTTTTGATGCATGCTGCTATAACACCGTAAATGAAAAAAACATAAAATCCCCTGCCTGTTTCCTTCTGCGCGAAATCAATTTCCTTCTCGCACCATTAGCACAAAGCAGCATGCGAGGCAAGCTCGCGAGACGAGCTCACGAGAATTTGCACGCAAGCTGTCTCAAGTACGCGACGCCCATGCACCGCACTCGTTAAGTTGAGAGACGAGATATCTTCGTGTACGTCGCAATAAAAATTCCCATGCGACGAGACATGGCTCGTACGAATGGTAAGTTTTCTCGCTCGCACGCTGCACACAGCACGAAGCGACTGAATGAGAAACGAGACTTGCAGCGCAAAGCACACTGTCTCTTTTTTGTGCGAGCGAGATTTCAGGAAGTCTGAGTCTGAAGAATGGAATTTTTCCGGAACTTTGGAAATTCTCATATTTAGTGCCAATTTTCAAATCTGGCGCAAAATCTGACATTCTTAACTATCGTGGAATTGCCATTATTTCATGCATTCCAAAATTATTTGAATCAATAATTAATGAAAAAATCTTTCAGCAAGTAAAAACCAAATCACAACTCAACAGCACGGCTTTTACAAAGGCCGATCAACTACCACAAATCTTTTGGAGTTCATAACTTTCACTTTGACTGTAATGGACAACGGCAACCACGTTGAAGCTCTTTATACGGACTTTAGCAAGGCATTTGACAGAATCGACATACCTTTATTGCTCTTCATGCTCGAAAAATACGGAATGAAAACAAAATTTTTGGAATGGCTGCAGCCATACTTAACAAAATGAACACAAAAAGTCCGCTTTCAAAATTCCTTTTCAAACCCAATAGAAGTAACTTCCGGGGTTCCTCAAGGTTCTCACCTGGGCCCTCTTCTTTTTATATTATACGTGAATGACATTTACTTTTTTCTTGAATCAATACATTTGCTGGTATATGCTGACGACATGAAGCTCTTTATAGAAATAATCAATGCAGAAGACTTCGAAATATTCCAGAATGAAATTAATGTATTCTACACTTGGTGCAACAAAAGTCTTTTGCAACTCAATATTAAAAAATGTAATTCAATAACCTTTATCAGAAAAACAGTAACACCACCAACAGACATTTTCTTAGAAAACCAACCAATAGAAAAATGCAAAATCGTAAGGGACCTAGGCCTAGTCTTAGACTCCAAACTCACATTCATAGAACATTATAACACAATATTCAACAAAACAAATAGTATGCTGAGCTTCATAAAACGCTTCGGCCATAATTTCCAAGACTCATACACAATCAAACTATTATATATTACATACGTCCGACCAATTCTGGAATATTGTAGCATTGTATGGAATCCCTATATTGTAACACACGAAGAACGCATTGAATCTGTCCAAAACAATTTCTTTTGTACGTGCTTTGTAAGCTAAATTGGACAGCATTTCCCTTACCATCATATGAAGCACGCTGCATGCTTATAGACATACAAGCACTTAAAGAACGCCGCGAACTTTCAATGCTTTACTTTATCAATGACATTATTTCTCAACGCGTGCAATCTTCTAAATTATTATCGCAACTACATTTTTATGCACACAGTCGTCAATTAAGAAATCGTAAAATATTTTCGGAAAGCTCTCACAGAACTAACTACTCAAAAAATGGCCCAATAAATCGCATGATGCGTCTCTATAATCAGCACTGCGAAAATATCGACATCACTCTGGGCAGAAATCAAATCAAAAAACGACTAACTACTGGAAATAATGTATAGAATATAAGTAAACATTGTATTATTATAACTGTAGTCTACATTTGCATGACGAAATAAATAAATAAATAAATAAATAAATAGATACAATATCAAAAACATTAACATGATCCTCCTCGTTTACAAGAGAGGATCGCATTTTTGGCTATAACCGGTCAAAATATAGAAAACTCGCCAAAACTACAAGACAGAATCTTCGATAAAGTCGATACTTTTAAAATGTATTGACGCATTTCGCCACAAATTGTCATAAGGATTGGCAGCTCCCTCTCTGAATTGGTTGAAATTTTTTGGGTGTTAAAAAATCACCTAAGCTCTTTGCATACTTATTTTTTCCAAAATTATTCTAGGCTGTCTCTTTAAAAGGGAGACACTTTTTGCCGTTTTTTTGTAAATCAATATAATTGAAAAACGGTAGATTCTACAAAAAAGTGTTCTATGGGTAATTTTTAGGAAATTGTCTGAGTTTTCATGACAAAATATAAAGTCCTACATTGGAAAAAATACTATTTTAACCCAAAAAATCGATTTAAAAAATGGTCATCTCCGAATTGGCTGTTTTTTTTTTTGTGAATGGCAACATTGTTGGCTAAGTTTTGTCCATACATCGCGAGTTGAGCATATTTAAGAAAGAAAAGTCATCCTCAAAAATAAAAAAAAGTGCAAACTGAAACTGAAAGGTATATTAATTTTTCATTGTAAAACACCTTGATGGAATGAAATACTTGTAATATTTTGCTAGCTGACCCGGAAAACTTCGTCCCGCCCATTTTAGTGTTAAATTAAATAACATTAATCATTCCAAATTGATTGATTCCGGTTTGTTTATAGTCTGCAAATGCACGACGAATCGACCATACGATATAATTGAATCGGAATGACAACATCCTCGCCATTTGGCTTCTCTACATCACCTCGATTCTGAAAATAGCCATATTGAGTGGAATTCGATCATATTCAGCTGTTTTTCTGGCCTCTGATTCCAGAAATTCCCATATTGAGTGGTATTCAGTTATACTGGCTGTTTTCCAGAAACTGAAAGTCATCTTTGAATTCAAAATGGTGTCAAGGGTCAATGTTCGGCTTCTATGCGTCATCTCGATTACGGAAATATTCATAATGAGTAGTATTCAGTCAATTAAGATTTTTCAAATTTAGTATTCAGTCATTCTCGGCTGTTTCCCAGGAGTTCCCATTTTATAATCAAAATGGGGTCTGAGGTCGATTTTTGGCTCCTTGCATCATCCTAATTTCGGAGAAACTCATATTGGGTGGTATTTGGTCACTTCAGGCTGTTTTCCAGAAACCGAAAGTCGTCACCTTGGATTTCAAAATGGCATGTGAAATCAATTTCTGGTCTCTGAGCATCATTTTTTCTCAAGAAACACCCATAATGGATGGTATTTGGTCATTTTCGGCTGTTTTCCAGAAACCAGTAGTCGCCATCTTTGAATAAAAAATGATGCACTTTTCGTGTTCCTTATGGGTCCCATAACAGCTGTGTAACTTTTCAGATCGATCGGTGAAATGCCCGATTTGCGCCCGATATTTAAAGTTTCCATACGATTTTATATGGGAAAATCCACATTTTTCAAAGTGTGATTTTTGCTCATAGTATCTTAGGGGAAGCCACCAAGATAATTTTAAGCGATATCATTTCTCATCACATGGTTGAATTCGCAACAGCAGCATGCAGTATTGCTAGTAAAATTCAATGGTGAGTCGTTCGTCAGATATTCAATCAGTCTGGGGTGAATATCTTTTTTTACAAGCAAGGTAGCGCCTTATGGTCTTCAGAAGAGTTTTTTCCAGGAAAATTTCCTATAAATATCGTGCATTGATATATTTTTAGGAGCCAACTGGACATCTTTATAGAAAAAGTTTTAAAAAAGTGGTGTTTCCCATATAAAATCGTGTGGAAGCTTTAAAATTTGGGCGCAAATCGGGCGTTTCACCGATCGATCTGAAAAGTTACACGGTTGTCATAGGACTCATAAGGAACATGAAAAATGCATGGGAGCGAAAAAATAACACCATCGCTTTTTGGGTGGGAATCGGTCATTTTAAACTGTGTTACAGAAACTGGAAGTTACCATCTTACAATTCAACAAGTTGTCTGAGGTCGATTTGTGGCTTCAGTGCATCATTAAGATTCCGGAAATACCCACATTGGGTGGTATTTCGTCGCTTTCCTTTGTTTTTCAGAAACCGGAAGTCTCCATCTTGGTTTTTAATATGGCATTTGAAGACAATTTCTGACATCTGAGCGTCATTTTGGCATAGAAAACACTCATATTGGGTGGTATTTGGTCATATTGAACTCTTTTCCAGAAACCGGAAATTGCCATCCTACAATTCATAATGGTGCCTGAGGTCAATTTTTAGCTCCTTGCATCATTCTGGTCCCGGAGATCCTCTTTTTGGGTGGTATTTAGTCACTTTTCATTGTTTTTCAGAAACCGGAGGTCGCCATCTTGGATTTTAAAATGGCGTTTGGGAACAATTTCTAGCCTCTGAGCGTCGTTCTGGTTTGAGAAACTCCCATATTGGGTGGTATTTGGTCATTTTCGGCTATTTTCCAGAAACCTGAAGTTGCCATCCTACACTTCAAGATGTTATCTGAGATCAATTTGTGGCCTTAGTGCATCATTACGATTCCGGAAATACCCATGTTGGGTGGTATTTGATCACTTTCCGTTGTTTTCCAGAAACCATAAGTCGCCATCTTGGATTTCAAAATGGCATTTGGAGACAATTTCTGGCATCTGAGCGTAATTCTGCTCACCCATATTGGGAGGTATTCGGTTATGCTCGGACATAATACAAATGTTTTATTTCTAAACATGATCACTTTGCATCTATTTCTTACCATTATTAAACACAGTAAATATTTTTGGGTTATCTTCTGAACTAGAAAATCTTTTAACTGCTATTTGATTATTACTTAAAGGTACAAAACTATGAAATGAATAGTTCTTCTAATTCCTCTGATATGTTTGTGTACTGTTCTTTGCATATGTGCATATGCGCATTGCGAGGGCAACGTGACTGAGGTCGCGACGCACGCGACAGTGTTCCCAACATGTATTATGCAGGTAAATCAACTGCTGTTTGTGTTCACAAACAACAACGGTTATATTTTTAGGAACAGTGGATTTTAGGTACATCAGACACGTATTGCATTGAAATTAGACATTTAATTTAACTTGTTTTCTTTTTTTTTTTCAAACAAAATTAATCAAAACATAACAAATATTTGATTCTATCAAGGTGTTTCAAACTAAAAAAAAATATTATAACTTAGTTTCATTTTGCATATATTTTTTTATTTTTGAGACTCGCGATGTATCGACAAAATGTAGCCAACAATGTTGCCATTCACCAATAAAAAAAATCAGCCAGTTCGGAGATGACCATTTTTTTAAATCGACTTTTGTGTTTAAATAGCATTTTTTCAGTGTAGGACTTGATATTTAATCTTGTCCTTATTTTTTATGAAAATTAAGACAATTCTCTAAAAATTACCCTCTTTTTTGTAGAATTTAACGTTTTAGTTATATCGATTTAAAAAAAAATTCACTCTTTCCAAAAGACAGTGCAGACTCATTTTGGAAAAAGCTAGTATGCAGGGATGATTAAATGGGTAATACCTTTACACCCGAAAAATTCCAATGATTTTTGAGAGGGTGCTGCCAACCCCGGGTCGATTCGGCGCGAAATGTGCCATTATGCTTTTGATCAATTACGAAATTGTCATATAAGCTATTTAAACAGCCAATCCATGTAAAAAATCTATCATATGAATTTTGCTTCAATCTTGCATAAGAATATATGGTTCAGATCCTGTTCGATTTTGGTAACACACACAGTCACTCTCTGTTTAGTTTTTTAACTATTTTGAATAAGTATATAGTTAAATTAAAAGAAAAACCATTCTTTTTGGCCTGGTTCGATTTTTGAAACATATTGGATTAGCTGCTTAAATTGCTTATATGACTATTTCGCAATTTATTTCAAACGAAATTTCAAAAGCATATACATTTTAAAAGTATCAACTTAATCGAAGATCTTAGATTACACAGATTTCAAATAAATTAATCATACGTCGAGATAAATCTTTTTTTTTTACTGTATTGTAGGGGAATTGGGGCAAAATTGCCATGTTGCTGACATTTTGCGTGTATCAGATCCCTACCAATCGATTTTTGAGACTGTTTTCTTTATTATAAGACATAATTTCACTACCACATTAGATATTAGCTGATTTATTAATGCTCCATATACTTGTGATATCATTTTGCTCTGTGAAATATATTTAAATCATGTCAAAGCTGTTTTCGTAGAATCCCCGTTTGGAAGTCAGTTTATGTCCGATTTAAGATCTGTTTTATGTTAAAGATGGGTAAGAGAATGCTTTCATGTGAACAAACACTTAGATTTTTTATATTTGGATTTATAAAAAAATGGCGCTTTTTTTGTTTTTTGTTGCCCCTTAAGGTGAAATAGGTCCAAATTCAGTAAAATTTGTTTTTACATCAAAATACAACAAAAATCATATATAGAAGCCAACGGCAAAAAAATATTACACTGTTACCTATACTAGCCAGAAATCATCATGTCAATATTGTAGTAATGCATTGCACACAGTAGTACAGAAGGACGATTTAGGCCGAAATGGAATTTTCGATTTCTTCTTGTGATTTTAGAGCCATCTATGGAGGAGTTGCTTCCAATAAATAGGTCTAGATTTAAATTGATGTGAAAATTAGGATGGTCCAAAAACCAGCGATATCAATATTTGAAAAGGGTGTTATCTAAAATTAAAACGGTTATAGCTTTTATTTTAAAAGATATCTCAAAAGTTCAACTACCAAAAGCTGCGTCTTTTAAAGTTCTAAAAGTCATCCGAACATGACTTTACTGAGCAATTTGAATTATAAAATAGAGAAAAAACTGGTTTTTCAAACAAGCTACGAAGTTGCGTGGAACAACGTGATCCACAACTTTTCAAACGAAAATAATATAACATTTTTCCCCAAAAAAAATTAGTTGTATTATTTAGCTGATTTAAATGTAGGCCTACTTATAATACGCAATATTTCCATAGCGAAGAAAACCCCAAAATTACAAAAGAAAATCGTAAACTTCATTTTCGTCTTAATTGTCGTTCTGTACCACTGTGCATACAGATTCTATTTGTAATTTTAGGGCTATACTCTCTATGACGAAGTTGCTTTTTATAAGTAAGTCTACATTTAAATCAGCTAAATATAACAAATAAATTTTTGTTGCCGAAAAATGTTATATCATTTTCGGTGAGCTTGTAGATCACGTTATTTTAAGCACTTTTTGAATTGGCTGATTTAGAGACATTTTGCTTAGAGCGTATTTGAAAAATAAATCTTTTTTTCGTTTGAATTTTTAAATTAAAATTTCTCAGTAAATTATTTTCAAATGATTCTTAGAATTTCAAAGCAAACTTTGATGGTTAAGGTGCCGCCACATGGACGCTAATTCCCTTAGTTTCTAAGTATTAGTATATTGTAAAAAGCATTTTTTCATCACTGAATAGTAGGTTATGAACTATTCGGGCATGCCGGAGTAGTTCAGGGTGTCTATGTTATAGCTTTTGACAGTACAATCCCGCGTTATGATGAAATAAATGCTTTTTACAATCAACTATGACTTAGAAACTAAGGGAATTAGCGTCCGTGTGGCGGCACCTTTAGACTTTTAAAATATCTTTTACGAGTGAAAAGCTATTAACATTTTAATTTACAAATGTTGAAATCTCTCAATGGGGCAAGTGAAAAAACCTATCTTCTTGTTTCATTTGAAGAGTATCTCGTGTGTTTTATTATATAAAAATTGAAAATAAAATATTGCTTAAAAATGAATAAAATAGGTTTGATAGGATTAACTTTTTGCCACGGCTTTGTTTTTGTTATTTTTTTTTTTCTTCATCTATAGTTTATTTGACACGGCACAAATACAATTCAATGTTTAACGGCGCCAATTATATCTGGTAGCTTACTTTCTAAAGTATCTTCATAACTAAAAGCAAATTTTTTATCCTCGCTGCCGACTACGAGCTGAAACTAAATCTAACTTAAGGCTATAATATTTTGCATTAAAAGCACTGGTTTACTGTATGATGGTTTTCATTGCCATAGGTAAGCACATGTTCCGCTGCTGGGTCAAGATATTACGGACTGGCATATTGGGTTGTCTCCCTCGGGACTTGAAAGTATCGTGCGGGTCTAGTTGCTGTTTCCGGATCCGGGGTCTTAACGTGTTCTTGTCGTTTGGTTGGATGTAGGCGGAAGGGAATAGGATTAAACTGGGGCGTGGATGGATTTCAGGAAAACGTATATAAGGGACATGTAGGATAGGTCACGGCTCGCCAAGACATCACGAACAGGAACAGCCGGCTGCCTACTTTCGGCCTGCAGGGAAGCTATTAATTTAGACCTGGCGTCACGGTGTACAGGGCATGACCAAACAACGTGCTCTATGTCGTGATAACCTTCACCACAGGCACAGATACCACTTTCCCCGAGCCCAACACGACGGAGATGCGCGTCAACCTACAACCTACATCCAACCCCTTGAACCACGGGTTCGTCGATACCTTGGGGATTATGGAATGTAACCACCTTCCCAGTTCCCCCTTGGTCCAAGAATTTTGCCAACTGATGATCGTATTCTGACGTACAAATGCAAAAAATTCATTAAAGGCAATTGGTTTTTCATAAATATCACCGTTTGTTGCGCCCACCTTAGCCAAAGAGTCCGCTTTCTCATTGCCCGGTATCGAGCAGTGAGAAGGGACCCACGCTAAGGTAATCTGAGTAGATTTTTCGGATAAAGCACTCAGATGTTCCCGTATTTTCCCCAGGAAATACGGAGAGTGCTTAACATCTTTCATCGATCGGAGAGCCTCAATGGAACTGAGACTGTCCGTAAAGATGAAATAATGGTCCGTGGGCATTTTTTCGATAATCCCCAGGGTGTACTGAATTGCAGCTAATTCTGCGACGTAAACAGAAGCAGGATTATCGAGCTTATGGGAGACGGTTAAATTGTTACTGAAGATACCGAAGCCAGTGGACCCATCAAGAAGTGATCCGTCAGTGTAGTACATATTGTCGCAGTTGATGTTTCGATATTTATTGGAAAAAAATTTAGGGATCTGCTGCACGCGTAAATGATCCGGGATTCCACGAGTTTCTTCTATCATGGATGTATCGAAAAACACAGTAGAATCAGAAGTATTTGATAAGTCGACACGATTTGGAATATTCGAAGAAGGGTTAATATTTTGGGACATGTGATTGAAATACAATGTCATAAAACGGGTTTGAAAATTAAGTTCGATTAACCTTTCAAAATTTTCAATCACGGGACGGTTCAAGACCTCACATTTGATTAGAATACGAGAAGAGAGGCTCCAGAAGCGGTTTTTCAATGGTAGTATTCCAGCTAAGATCTCCAAACTCATCGTATGGGTCGATTGCATGCAACCCAAGGCGATACGCAAACAACGATATTGTATTCGCTCCAGTTTGATCAAATGTGTGTTTGCTGCGGAGCGGAAGCAGAAACACCCGTACTCAATAACAGACAGTATCGTTGTTTGGTAAAGCCTTATAAGGTCTCCTGGGTGGGCTCCCCACCATTGTCTGGTTGTTGTACGAAGAAAATACACTCTTTGTTGACATTTTTTCATCAGATACCTCACGTGACAACCCCAGGTGCCTTGTGTACCAAAACCTGAGAAATCGTTTTACCCATTACTTGTGTTTGAAGCTGAGCAGGTTCATGCTTCCTAGAAAAAACTACTATCTCAGTCTTCTCCGGAGAGAATTCGATACCTAGCTGTAAAGCCCAAGCAGACAAATTGTCCGAGGTATCTTGCAATGGTCCTTGCAAATCGGCAGCATTGGCTCCTGTAACAGAGAATACACTGTCGTCTGCAAGTTGTCTTATCGTGCATGAATTCGCCAGACATTCGTCGATGTCATTTACATAAAAGTTGTAAAGAAGGGGGCTTAAACATGAGCCCTGGGGAAGACCCATGTAGCTAATGCGAAAAGTTGCCAAATCGCCGTGCGTAAAATGCATGTGCTTTTCGGACAACAAATTGTGCAAAAAATTGTTTAAAATTGGAGAAAATCCTTGTCGGTGAAGTTTACCCGAAAGAATGTCAATAGAAACGGAATCAAAAGCCCCCTTAATGTCCAAGAACGCAGACGCCATTTGTTTTTTGCGAGCATACGCCAGCTGAATATCTGTTGAAAGCAGCGCAAGACAATCATTCGTCCCTTTGGCACGGCGGAAGCCAAATTGAGTATCTGATAGTAGACCATGTGATTCGACCCAATGGTCTAAACGACAGAGTATCATTTTTTCCATCAATTTCCGGATACAGGATAGCATTGCAATCGGCCTATAAGAGTTGTGATCAGAAGCTGGTTTCCCTGGTTTTTGGATGGCGATCACCTTCACTTGCCTCCAATCCTGCGGTACAATGTTTTGCTCCAGGAACTTATTGAACAAGTACAACAAGCGCCTCTTGGCATTGCCGGGTAGATTCTTCAACAAGTTGAATTTGATTCTATCTAACCCAGGCGCGTTATTGTTACAGGACAGGAGGGCAACTGAAAATTCTGCCATCGTAAAAGGTGATTCTATCGCGTCGTGGCCCGGAGACGCATCGCGAACAATGTTTTGCTCAGGAACAGAGTCCGGACATACTTTCCTGGCAAAATCAGATATCCACCGACTTGAAGACTCCTCGCTTTCGTTGACCGTTACGCGATTCCGCATTCTTCGGGCTGTGTTCCAAAGCGTGCTCATCGATGTCTCCCTCGATGTCTCGTTCACGAACCGACGCCAATATCCGCGTTTCTTTGCTTTAGCCAAACTTTTAAATTTGGTATCAAGCTCCGAATACCGTAAATAGTCGCCAGGTATACCAAGGCCAAAAACGCGTCGGATCTTTGCGTGTAGACATCGGAGCACTCTTGGTCCCACCACGGAGTGGGAGGCCGTTCTTTGATCGTTACGCCGGGATATTTATTCGTTTGGGCTTGCAACGCGGCGTCGAGAATCAAGCCCGCGAGGAAGTTGTATTCTTCAAGTGGTGGATGATGTTGAATCGACTCGACCGCTTTTGAAATCATTTCCTCGTATAACTTCCAATCGACATTCCGTGTGAGGTCATACGGAATGTCAATTGGTCGCATGCGAGTTGACCCGTTTGTAATTGAAATAAGAATAGGCAGATGGTCGCTACCGTGAGGATCGAGGATTACCTTCCATGTGCAATCCAACCGTAGCGACGTCGAACATAAGGATAGATCCAAAGCGCTTGGGCGCGCTGGAGGTTTCGGGATACGTGTCATTTCACCGTTGTTTAAAATAGTCATGTCGAAGTCATCGCAAAGGTTATAGATTAAAGAGGAGCGGTTATCATTGTAAGGGGAACCCCAAGCCTCACCATGAGAGTTGAAGTCTCCCAAAATCAAACGTGGCGAGGGAAGAAGTTCTATTAAATCAAAGAGCAACCGTTGCCCAACCTGTGCTCTGGGAGGAATATATATTGAGGCAATACAAAGCTCTTTACCTTGTATTGTCATTTGACATGCGACAACTTCGATGCCTGGAATCGAGGGGAGGTTAATACGATAGAAAGAATAGCACTTTTTAATCCCTAAAAGTACTCCTCCATATGGGGTGTCTCGATCAAGGCGAATAATATTAAAATCATGGAAGTTGAGATCAATGTTTGAAGTAAGCCAAGTTTCACAAAGGGAAAATGCATCGCATTTGTTTTTATTTTTCAAAACTTTAAACGAATCAATTTTTGGTAAATTACTTCTACAATTCCACTGTAAGACAGAGATAGAATCCTTCATATACGCAGTTGAATTAGGCATCGAAGGATACAATCGCTGCAAGGAGGGGCCATTGGGCAGTCAACTGCTTCAAAAATGGTCTAACTGTTGAAAGGAATGCTGTAAGAAAAATTTTAATTGGATCGGGTACATTGAAATTTTCATAAATCCAGTCCACAATGTCAGAAAATTTCACTAATCCAGAGTTTGTTTCATCAACTGGATGTGCAAAAGGAACAACTGGGGTTTTAGATGTTCCTGGCAGTGCTGGGAACTCCTTCTGGGACTTTAAATTTGCAAGCCCAGGAGGAGTTTGCTTCGGTTTTTCCGCAGCACTGTTTGGTTTGTTCGTGCTTTTCATTACACTTTGGAAAATCTTAGGACCTTTACGGGGAAGTTTAGGAGAAGAAACATTTTTCCTCTTCCTAGACTCCCCAGGATTGGCATAAGATGTTCCCGCTGATGAATCGTCAGAATCGGTTTCATCAGAGGACAACAGATCAAAGGGGTTCGATGTTATGGTAGAAGTGGTCACGGTCTTCTTCAGCATCTCAGCATAAGAACGCTTTGAACGCTCCTTAAGTGACCGCTTGATTTTATCTCTGCGCTGCATGTACACCGGGCATGTGGAGAGCTCATGCTGGTTTTCCCCACAGTGAATACATTTTTCAGCATTAACACTGCAAGAATCTTCCGCATGAGTCTCCCCACACTTGCTACATCGTGCCTTATTGCAGCAGTAGGCGGCTGTGTGGCCTAACTGCTTGCAATTGGTGCAATTCATAACACGGGGTACATACAATCACACAGGCAGACGAACCCGGTCGATCGAGACGTGGCTAGGGAGTGCAGATCCGGCAAACGTAACGCGAAACGAGTCTGACGGAGTGTAAACTTTTTTACCGCCGAAGAGAGACATGGACCGCAATTGCTTACAATCCAAAATCTTCGCCTGTGTTTCGGTATTTTTGAAGCAACCGGTTGCGCTTTTTAGGATACACTCGACAGACAGACTCGAATCGGTTATGACACCGTCGATCTCCACGTCTCGTGCGGGTATGTAGACGCGATACTCGCGTGTGAAGAGCTCAGAGCAAGCGATAGCATTGGCCTGTGCCAGATCACTGACCACGACACGGAGCTTGTTGGGTCGGACCTTGGAAATTTCGGTCACGGCCTTGTACCCCTTCGTCAGGTCTTTAGAAATTTGCAGTATGTTTAATCGCTTTGAATTCACTCCTGCCTTTGGACGAAAATAAACAGTATAGCTGCCCTGTTGAGATCCGTCCGGGTAAAACCTGGGGCGAGGGGGGACTGGAGAATGAACAGGGGAGGGGGTAACAGAAGAGTCAGGGTCAGGGGGGTTCGGGGATGGTGGCACGGGAGGCGAGGGATCTATATCCATCGCGCTAAATGTAGCGCACTAGCGCCGACAAGAACACGTACCTATTTACTTCTTCCTTCCAGCAGTGGTTTTCCGATCGTTCGAAGCTGCACCCAAAACAGCCAGCAGCACCAGTACAGCAGCACCAATACAGCCACCAGCAGTGAGCCGGGTGTGAGATCACTCAGCACAGCGACACGACTCGACTGTCAACTGATGGCCTTGAATTAGAAAGATCTATTCACTGTACACAGATCAAAACTGCAGCTGGTATTTTGCACCAATACAGCCAAAGCTGCGAGCCGGGTACAGAACGTAGCGACACAACTCACAATCTAGTTGGCCTTTAGCGCGAATAATACACTCTTTTGTTTGGCTATTCGTACACACGGACCGGATTGTAATAGAACGACCACTTTGCACGGCCGTTTCTGTCGAGTATTCGACGCGGAATGATGTTTTTGTTATGTAAGTGTGCAAACTTTCAAAAATGTTTAATTGAAACTCTACTTATTTTGAAAGGCAATTCAACTGAAACGGTCTTTGGCGTAAAAAAAAAGTCAACTCTCCTATTGCCTTTTAAAACCGTATAACGGAACCCAGCTCAAACGAAAATAAAATTATACTCGAATCGTTTTGCTAGGGTTTCACAAACGCCTTTCGAATCGAATAAAAAACCAACCAGCTCTAAATCCTTTTTTGAATCCTTTGACGAAGCACCATTATAATAATCGGGTTTCCACCTAAAAATAATACTGCATTGAATAGTCAGGGCTGTATTTCGTAGTAGCTGGGTATTTATAAAAAAATCATAATGCAGTTATGTAATTGCGGCTTAACAAAATACTTCAAGTGTTCGATTATTTATTTGCTAAAAGCAATTTCAACTAATCAAATAAAATATTACTCAACCTTGCGCAACAGATCTCAATCCACTGTTTGTTAAAATAAATTTCATAAATTGAAACATTACACCCTTACAAGCTATTAAATGCGGATTGGAAATATGTTTGCTGCTGGCGACACTATAATACCGTACAATGTACATTTACGCAATCCTCCGAAATAACTTGTGTTTGCATACAGCCTGCATAAAACATGCCACAACCATCAATTCATTAGTGTAGGTTCATGTTGTTCTCGGTGGCGCTGCTGCGGTTTACGTACAACATCGGGTCACGGTCGGGGTCTAAACGGTACGAAAATAACTTCCATCAGAGTGCTACGGTGCGGTGGTGCGATGCGTAGGCTGGCGTGAGGCAGCATTGTTTCTAGAGAGTGGCCTTCTTGTTTGCACCTATATTACGATAGAATTTTCAGTTCTTATCATGTGTTTGCGTTGACTCAACACAACCACAGTTCTTCTATCTCATTATATTGTGATGAAATTAAACTCTGATCTAAAACTGTCTCGCATTGACATTAACAATAATCCTGCAGGCAAAATTAAACCACCTGACAACCCGCTGTGCCGCACCCTTCGCAGTTTATTTCCGGCGGATATTATGACCTAGATATTGCACCTCGTATATGGGCCTCTTTTGTTTCCATTAGGCGAGCCTCAAACAACGGGAGCAGTCGGAGCCAGTAAAGTTGTTTGTTGCGCTCACAAAAGAAGTGAACGAAACTCCGTTCCGTAGTCCGTATAATAAAATAAAACAAAGCCGATGATGATGTTAACGTTTATTACATCGATTACTGCTGCCGGCAAGAGGCCGGCGCGGTCCCGGTGAAGGAGGCAGCCGTCCTGCAACAGGCTGCCAAAAGATAAACGATGGTTTTCGCTGTCGTGGGTTTTCGTGATTGATGGGCTGATGAGCGAAGCAACAGTCGGTGGATGGCAACGAGAAAAAAAAATAAACGGAATAATAAAAGGCTCTACTCTTTTTGTGTCCGGCAGCCGACGAGACCTGCACACCAATTGTTACCCTGCGAAAAAAGGGCATTTTAATCCGAGGGCATTATATTACAGCTACTGGTAGAAAAATGAGCTAAGGCTGGCGGATAATTATGATATTAGGGTAGTAGGGAAACAATTACTATAGTTAAAGGTACAAAAATCCTGCATGCGAATTTGAAGGGTTATTTACGAAACTTTATTACTCACTCATTAAACGGGATGACCGCAACATTAATTGGGGTCAGCATCTGGATGTGGGGCTTCGTTTTAAAACAGATTTTTTAATAATTATCTAACAGTCAATCTTCTGAAACGTGAAAGTCTTTAACATGTTCCAGAAGAGTGCGCATAATTGTTCCTTTTTTGATAGAGAGATCATTTTACGATATTACTTCATCATATAGACTCATGAATGCTGTTTCAAAGAGGCCAAAGAGCTATAATTTGTTTAAATAGATTTACACAAATGATCAGCTGTCCAAAAATCAAAAAAATACAGCCTGATAATGTTCTGTTATCTGAGAATTTTTTTTCATTTTGCTGATGATAATTTTATTTTTGCAATCACTTATGCATCATATGTCTTATATGTATATAAATATCTTATTGCAACTGTTTCATTTATGAGATGAATTCGACTGTAGAATGGCCAAATACCATTCAATATTGGTATTTTCAGAACCAGGATGATTCCTAGAGGCCATTTTTAAATCAAGAATGGTGACCTCCGGTTTCTCGGTAACACCCAGAAATGGCTAAATACCATCCAACATGGGTATTAATAGAATCGGATAGATACCTAGAAGCAAAAAATCTATTCTAAAAAGATGGCCATTTCCGTTTTCTGGAAGTTATCCCAAAATGGCAAAATATCATCCAATATGGTTATTTCCGGAACCGGAGTGATGCCCAGAGGTCGGAAATAGGCCTCAAATCCAAGACGATGACTTTCGGTTTCTGGAAAATAGCTTAAAATTATCAAATATCATCCAATATGCGTATTTCTGGAATCGGGATGATGCTTAGAAACCGAGAATCAACTCCAGATCTTATATTGAAATCCGATATGTCGCCCTCTGGTCCCTGGGAAACAGTACTATCTAAAGTGGGAATTTTCCGCATTCTAAGAAGACTGATGTATTGAATGGTATGTTGCAAGGCATTGATTGTTTGAAATGCAATTAGAGTTATGAGATTTGAGACGTCGTTGATAGGTGAGTTGTACTAGAAGAGAAATGATATATGAGGATTGATTCTGAATTTTAAAATCGTTTTTATCCACGCTAACAAAAGCTTTTTTAAACGGCTTTTTATATGGTTGTTTGAGAGCCGTTTGAAAAAGTTTAAAAAAAAAACTTCTTTTTCGTAAGAGTAGATAATCACTTTGGTTTTTGTCAGAAAAGCTTTCTCAAATATATATTCAGAAAGCAGTGGGGAATTTTATTCATTTTCTTCTCGTTGGTTTCGTATAGGGTAAACAGGTACAATACGCCCCCCATCAACTTCGACGCTGTCTGCAGATCACAGATAACATTTTTGCTATTTATTTTAATTTTGTTTTATTTTTTTTTGTAGTCAATAAAGTGCTTTCAAGCTGACTAATAGAAGAGAAATGAGCAGAAAGCTAAGGACTAACTCTTCTCCCTGTTTAGTTTTGATTTTTTGTTGGTACACCGGCATGTCTTTGTTTATGAAATAAAACAGCCTACTGCATCAAGTTTCAGCTGTGTATATTTCCAGGAAGAAGGGCAAATAAACTTAACCAAAACAGGATATAATAGGTAAAACTTTGCTTTATTTATAAACCGAAGGTTACAGCAAAATCCTTCAGACTACATGAGTCAGTAAAAAATATCTCTTCCTCTCGTGCTCTTACGAAAAATTTAGTAAATAAATCGATTGAATGCGCTATGAGTTATAACATCGAGTACAACATAGAAACGTCAAATTTGATGTTTTTGCTTTTTTTGTTTTTTTTTGCTCGTGTTTGTTGTAGACACGAAAAACTCGCCGTTGCTCTTATTTTTGAATGGAAAGTTTTTACATAAATTGTGAAGAGTTTCTTGCTAAGATTAAATCATTTTCTTGAAAGAAGTGCAAAAGCTGAACCCCAACCCAAAACAGGAAAACAACGTAAATATTCCGACCGACATTGGCGTATTACCTGGAAAGGTTTGACGTTTTAGATTTTTCGATTTTATACTCTATCAGTTTTTAGGTTTTATACTCTCTAGTGAACAGAAAGTCAAGTTCTGAATCGGAATGATCACTCAAAAGTTCAAACTTACATCATCCGATATGTCTTTTCAAAACGCACATTAAATGCTCTGGCTTTTACACAACAAATGTGTCAAATGGATAACGCAGCAGTTGCGTAATGAATACATTGACAGAGATTGAAATATGTATAATACACACAAATTCGTAGTGTGTCGGTAGACCTCGGGTTCGGGCAAACGATCAGTTTTGGGGAGCTTCATTAATGTTTGCACTAAAAAAATGAACAAAAATCAACACGCACTGATGAAAATACTCATGCAGCATCATTCATAGTAACCCATAAGTCAGCAGAACCAATTTGATAGTTCTATCAGTCGAACTCTAACCGTGATGGTGAAAACAGTGAAGCTACTCCGTTCAGAAATGTATGCGCTCAAACAGCGGTACCCCGCCTCGTTGACATTGGACATCGTGCGGCATTTTGTGGACGTCGGATACGCCCGTTTCGCCATCTTCAACATCTTGGCACTATTGCACAACCATCAGGGCATCGAAAGAAACCTGGTTTCGGACGGGCGACGACCCTGAGCGAGAAGAAGCTCCAAAGGATGCTGAAGAGGAAGAGCGAGGAACAAGTGGCTACATCGCTGCGTGCGCTTGGCTTGGAGATTGGTGCAACTGGTCATTCAGCGAAAAAGTACCCGGCGAATATGGTCATACATACATGTCAGAAAGCGGCAGTCCCATCCACAGGTCTCGAAGCTGCAGGCAATAATGCAGCGGTAGCGGCTGTATAAGATGGTCAAATCGATTTTCCCGGCGAATGACGACGTGGCGGTTGTGATGGACGACGAGACCTATCTCACCCTGGATGGCAACGACTGGCAGGGCACTTCGAATTTTACTTCTTCTACGAGGGAAGTGAGCTCCGAGGTGAAAGTTTATTTCACACATCAAGTTCCCCAAGACTGACAATCAACGAGAAAGGGATGTCAAAGCCGCTCATCTTTTGCTCCACATTAGCCGTGAACGGGGAAATTGGAGATCGCAGTGAGCTACGAAAGCGAACGGACGCGAAAAGTTTTCGTGTCAAAATTTTCAGAGTTTCGATTGTGTATTGTGAAAATATACAAATATTCATACAACTGGAATTACTCATACGAATACGAACTGGAAATACGAACTGGAGTTACTCATAGGAATTGGTTAACTGATCCCGTTGTTGCTGCTCTGGAGTCAAACAATCTGTGCTCAAGGTCTTTTGTTACTGTTCATAGCTGGCAGTTGACGCATCGTTTTAATATTGGAGTGCTGTGCATTACAGAAGACTAGCTCCGGTGGATACTCGCTGCAACGAGGTTAGGGAGGCCGAAAGTAAAGGAGAATCATAGGTTTGCCTCGGTGCTTGGAACAGCTAAGTAGTTTTTTTTGTTTTTTTTTTATTTATTCTTCTATTCTGGTGTGAGTTTTTTCTAACTTTGGTGGACGATCCACGCGATAGAGGTGGACGTGGCACAGTGTTCGGAAAGGACTGAAATCAGGGTCAAATTAATAACTCCTAGGGGTTGCTTCCTAGATTAACGATATCTTCGCGAGTGTTGATCCTGAAACTATTGGCTATCGTTTGGTGATGGCTATGTAGTTCAAAATTTCACCGATAGGGCGGCGCTGTCGCCAATTGCTAAGAGAAGCAAAAATAATATAATTATAACCCGAACATTTTGATGCATTTTCACGTGGCTTAAATCTTTTAGAAATGATTTCCGAAAAGTGCCTACTCGATGAATCATATTGAAGAAATAACTTTTTTCCTACTGTATGCAGTTCCAGACCACTGTGCGTGGGCGTTGGGTGGCTTCAACCAATAGGCCGGATTTGGGTACTGAGGGCTCAAGGTATTTTCGAGGTGCCCTCTATTCTTGAAAACATTGAGGTGGCAAGATTTTGAATTTTGATATGACTTTACGCTTTGCAGGAAGCTGACTAGTAAAAAAAAGGTCTTCAAACTCTGTCTTATCGTTTGGCCCAGGACTGGGAGAGGCCCTCGTATCGAAGGCCCCCATTGCCCCCCCCCCCCCCCCTCATTAATCAGGACCTACCGCCCAAACAAGTTGCGTGATACTGCCGCAACCCTGAAACAAGCAAATGATATTGCTAGTTGCGATCTTTTCTCGCGAGAGTAACGCGTATACGTTCCTGCTCGTTCGTGAAGATCGACGGTGTGACAGTTGAGGACCTGTTGAATTTCGGTATTGGTTGTTTCAAACACGCTTTATTGAAAAAGTGAAGATACTAGTATGTAAGCAGTTGAAGGCTTTTTTCTAACAATTCAGAGTACAACTGGCTGCAGGACGCGCATTGCAATGCATTACTGACGAAAATAATTACAACGTACACAGGCTGAATAAAAAAAACACGGACCGAAATATTGTCTAATCTTGCTAACAATGGCTTTTTTTTTTTCTAACTTAACGTTAGAGTGGTTTAAGGATATCGGTTCTGTATATTTAATCTACATTTAAGATTTTTTAATAGTAGAACAAGCATGCTGCATTTCAGCAAACCGATGTACTCTACTTAAAGTTGCAGTCAGTTTTAATAATTTTAGTAAATCGTGAACACTAGATTTTGGAGCTCCTTTTGAAATAAAATACGAGTTAGTAATAATCATTCTTATTCCTTTTTCAATAACAAAGAAACATTACCTTAATTATTATTTACTAATCCATATTCCTTTCAGACAGCGAGTAATGGCGCTATAACCATAAGCTTAATATGCTAGAACTAGAGTTAGTACTCAAGTTCCAACCGTAACATTTGAAGCGAGTAAAGGCGCTATATCCTTGGTTCATAACCCGGACATAAGGAAGAAATACCTATGTTCCATCCCAGGAGATTGGTCAGCAAAGGAGTGTACTTTCTTAGCTTTATCACTCCCAACGAATAAGGTACATTACTTCTTACATACGGAACGGTTGGTACGGATTGTCCCCGTTCTTAGATTACATTGTATTATATTACGCTATACAGTAGGCCTGGCCGTTGACAAGAAAAATGTATGGAAATCATTTTCTTTGAATGATGGATATCATTTTCCAGGATCCTTTCAAGTACTGGCTGTGTTAGTGTAGACTAGACTAGACATTAGCCGTGAACGGGGAAATTTATAGTACGAAATGCCTGCAGGAAGTCGCATCGTTCATCAAGAAATACCATAAAGGCGAAGACGCGGTATTCTGGCCGGAACTGGCGTCGGCCCACTACTCGAAGCGATTGTTGGAGGAGATATAGTGGCTGAACCACCGTCGGCGAAACTGCCGAACGTCCCCAGCTGCGTCCCATCGAGAATTGCAGGGTATACCTAAAGCGTATAATCTACTCCAACAATTTTGTCGTGGAAACTAAGGACAACAATTTTGTCGCGGAATTGATAAATAAAACGAAGAAAGAACTCAAACCAATGCCTACACGCATGTTTTCGTCCGCCATGGAGAATGTTCCTGTTAACAGCCGGAAGGTCGCTCACGAGAGCGTAGAATTATTTTTGCAGGTAAGGTATTATAATGACCTTCCATGAGAAATTTATCAAACTCAATTATCTGTTTTAGTTATTTTTTATCACGATAATTTTTTTAATGCAACAGTATCTGTTATTACTTGACAGGAGAGGAATGCAGGCTTCACATTTCTCCTCAGAGAATCACTAGAGTGTAGGTGAAAATTGCTTTTTAAAAACTTTTGGAATCGCTATTTGTTGTGCCAATACTTTGTACTAGTGAATTACAAGGAAACAAAGCTATTCACATGTGTGTATATCTGAGGATAGGACAAAAATTCAAACCTTATTGCTTGGTAGTTGTTTGGTAATATTTGGTATTATTATTTCAAAAGTTAAAACTATAAAAATCTATCAATGCTCAGTTTTTACTAGAAAATTATTCTGAAACTACTTCTTCTCGTTACTTACAACTGAAATAATTGCGTTAAGTAATGCCTTCTTACAATCGCGACCGTTTTTGTCTCGTTGATACTACAATGTTTTCTTCGAGGAGAAGTTTCCAGTTGCTTTTTTCAGCTATTTTTACATTACCGGTGAACAGAATTTTGTTTGTCCGTCATCATTAGATATGTTACTACTCAAGGTAATGTAAGTTAAAGCATGCTTAAGTAGGTATATACTGCCGGTACCCGGATAACTGTCCCATAATGAAAAACAACATGTTGAGAAAACGGCGAATTAATATTATCCAGGAATTTTCGGATTTCCAGCGATTACATCCAGAGCCAATGACCATAACAGTTTCATGGAACCACAAGTTTATCGTTGAGAATAAAAAACCATGGATGGAATTGGTTTTACGTTATATAAATTGAAAAAAAAGACAAAATGGGACAAAATATGCGGGTACATTTCAGAAGTACTCGCATATTTTGTCCCATCACATATAAATTCAACCAGCAACCGGCAGTATCATTGGCAACGTAGATTGTACTACAGAAAAACAACATTAGTCTAGTTAATAAAATGACATACTTCTATATGCCTAAAATAATCCGATATACACTAATCTGGAGCGACATTATATGTTTGTTGTTTGTACTACTATGCAGTGGGACTGTAATGCGGATACTTTCAATATGGGACAAAAACAACTTGGTATTTTTTCCATGTTTTTCCATACAAAAGCATCAATTCTAAAATTTTTCCAGTAAATATGATAACGATTCCCGATGATAACTCAAAAGTGACCAAAATCAATATAGGACAGTTATGCGGGTACCGGCAGTATACTACTCTTCGTATTTTATCAATGTTGCCCAACATGGGTAACAATTATTCAACACATATTGAGAAACGGTGAATTTCGTTTTGAAGACCGCGTCAATAGTCATATCGAATACTTTGGTACGCTTCTTAACTGTTTCTACAAGGGAATAACAGTCTCCTATTTGAGGGTTTTCATCATATTTGTTTTCACTGATGTGTAGAACTGCCCTGCCAAGAACGTGTGGGCACTCTCAAAAAAAATTAAAATAAGTTCCTCGACCTGACAGATTTTGAATTTATCTATAGTATCAGATGAAGAAACAAATGGATGGCGCAGTTATCCAACCACATTGTGACGTGCTTCTCGCTACAAAATCATTCAATCATTCTGTGGAAGCACGAGAGAAGGCCATTTGTAGATCAATTAGAAACGGATTTGTTCTCAACGCAAGCCTAGCACTGGAATCGATTTGCAGTAGTTTGTTTTTCATCACCGGTCGCAGGTGGCTATGTGACTGATTTGCTATCATTGTGGCGTAAGAGTAATCGCATATGGGTCCCAGCTTATGATTTTTAACATGATTTTATCAAGATTTGATATTTATGCACCCTTTTTACGCAAAAGTATTTATTTGCCATTGCAGTAACAAATTCTGTTGACAGTCTTAATTTAAAAGGCATACGAGTGCAAAATTTCTCCTAAAACGTTACGATTTTTAATTGCTATTTTCTCATCATCACAAAAATGCAAATGGAACGGATTTGCCATGAGCGGCAGAGTATGTGTTGTTACTTGACAGGAGAGGAATGCCAGCTTGACATTTCTCCTCAGAGAATCACATGCGTGTAGGTGAAAATTTTTCACTGCGAAAACAATTTCTCCTACACTAGTGCGCAAATTGACGCACTTGCTTCAAGAGAGCAACGAATCATAAACTGAGGTGAGCTTTCTCACACGAAAGGACATCACGCATAGTTACTACACTACAGAGCTCACTACAGTGCTTTTACAGGGTGTCTCTTGAGCATTTAGCAAATGAGGAGATCATCTGGGTGCAAAATTTGAACTTCAAAAATCAAAAACAGCATCACTCACGCATTCCGCATCTTATTCTTTCACGAGAAAACTTAAGTTTTCACTTTATTATATTATATCAGCAATAAACTCCGCGGTGTACTGCTGTGTATTCTTACTAGAGTCATTCACCGCTTTTGTTTCGTTTAGCTGTGGGGAGAGTAGCAAGTGTGTTTATGTTTTTGTGCGAGTGGCAGAAACACAGTACATAGCAAAAGAAAACAGTTTGATGCAGAAAAATGCAACACGCAGTGCAAATGTTTGGGAAGAGGTGCGCGGTGAACTTTAACTCCACATTTTCCACATATTGAGGATAATAACAGTCATGGAAGTATGTTATTGCTTTTTTTTATAGCGATTTGTTTACAAAAGGGAGAATTTTTCGTTGGGCGGAGTCCATAAATTACGTAACGCTCATAGGGGGAAGGAGGCAACTTTGAGCGTAATAACTTGGTATATAGGGGAGAAGGGGAGGTAGAATCTGTGTTACATGATAAAAAATAACCGGGAAGACGATAATTTTACTCCAAATACGAGATTTCTATTGAGTAAGTTTTTTTACTGCGTTACGTAATTTTAATGAGAGGGTAAGCGGTAATATTACGTTTTGTTACATAAGGGAGGTAGGGGTAAAATACAGAGTTTTTTTTTGCGTTACGTAATTTAGAGTTAGGTTCAATATGATAATTTTGTAATCAAGCAATTCCCGCTGGTATCGGACATAAAGTGGTTCAAAGCGATTCAAGATATGTTTGTTGCATTTTTTTCTATAAGGGGAAATGTTGAGTAATGAATTATTGATTTACAAATATGTATTCTGAATTTATATTATGTTCTGTTATTAAAAGTAACATTTCAAAACTATTACATGTATTTTAAATTTTATTCTATTAATTGATTATAATTGCTCTCGCATTAAAATCGTAAACCCACTTGTCAAGCGAAAAATGTATGTAAATAAATTTGAAACCTAAGCTAAGACCAAACTTAATGACTGAAAAATAACTAATTGTGTTGTTAATGCATTAATGAAATTGGACATTATTGAACCTTTATGTCAAACACTGTCGAATGCCTTTTCTATGTCAAGAAGAGCAACGCCAGTGAAATAGTTTTCAGATTATATTATGCCGAACATTAGGTAAACTTTGTATACTTCTTATATATCTCATTTTTATATAATCCATGTTTTGGACACTGTACATTTCTTTTTTTGTGAGCAATATGGTATATTGGTTTGAGTAACTCCATAAAAAAAATAAATTTAGAAGAATTTTGGTGTGCCTAGTTTTCAGTTTACGAAGGGTGCATCAATTTGATTTCCCAAGTGCAGTTTCTTTACTAAAACAACGTAGGCGTAACGTTAGTTTAAACAACTTCATTTAAGCAGTGGTTAGTTCTCAACGGGAATTGCTCAATTTCGGAATTTATAAAACACAGATTTTTGATACCACGGGAAGTCAAATTCAATTGATTTAAGGGGTTATATACCTTCTTGCTCGAGAAAAAAGAGCATGGTTTGGAATTTTTAGGCGTGTAGCACATTTTTTATTGCATAAAAATAGAAATTTCCTAAAAGTTCCGTTATTCAACAACAACAAAACACATTTGTTCATAAGAAACACAAATTATATAAAGAATAATGGCCGTTTCCCCGATACGCCTTTTTTTGGCAGAGATTTGCGGTGTTTACGACAGCGACGCAATAGGTCAACTGACATAAAAAAACTCATATTATTTCATTAGTTTAGCAGTGTGCCGGGTATTTGAACGATCGTTTTTATAAGAGTTCTATTTTCAGTGCAAACGGGAACGTTTGTTTTCCCCGAAAAAAATCATGTTTTGAGCGCTGCAAATTGTATTAATTTTTTTTCGGCAAAGTTAAAGTTCGTCTATCAAAAATCGATCGTTCAACGACCGGGGAGTTTTACAACAAACATTTAAAAAAATTAAAGAAAATCGGTTCAGTAGTTTCACCGCAATCGTAAACACGGCAAAGTCGATTATCAAGCCAGCTAAGAACGCGTATTCTTCCTCCGGAGGAAGTTCCTCGTGAGTCTCGATAGATTCCGCTATAATAGACTCATAACGCTTCCAATCAATATTACGTGTAAGGTCGTAGGATATATTGATTGGGTTCGGGGGAGTTGAACCATTAGCAATTGATATAACGATTGGAAGATGATCACTACCGTGGGTATCGTTGATTACTTTCCACTGGCAATCTAACGCTAGTGATGTCGAGCAGAGGGATAGGTCAAGCACGCTTTCACGTGCTGGAGGATTAGGTACACGTGTCGCTTCCCCAGTATTCAAAAGTGTCATATTGAAGTCGTCGATCAAGTTACAAATTAAAGAAGATCGGTTGTCGTCGTACAGCGACCCCCATTGCGAACAGTGAGAGTTAAAATCTCCCAAAATCAAAAAAGGTGCGGGAAGCAATTCTGCTATATCAAGGAGTAGCTTCTGTTCAATCCGCGTGAATGGGGGAATATATAACGAAACAAGGCAAAGGTCTGTTCCATTCATATTCGTTTGAATGGCAACAACTTCAATATTCGAGATCGAGGGGAGGTCGATTCTGAAAAAAGAATAGCACTCTTTGATCCCTAGAAGTACCCCTTCGCCGTGTGAGTCTCGATCTTGACGAATGATGTTAAAATCGTGGAAATTAAGTTGGTCATTTGAATTGAGAAAAGTTTCACAGAGCGCGAACGCATCACAATTGTATGTGTTTATCAAATGTGAAAATAAATCAAATCGGGGGATGATACTTCTGCAGTTCCACTGTAACACAGTGAAAAAATTCCTAACCTCTTTCGACGTATTAGTCATCGAAAGATACGATAGCTGAAATGAGGGGCCAAGTTGCTGTGAGTTGCTTCAAAAAGGTTTTCACTGTAGGGAGAAGGGCGAGAAGAATGTTTTGAAAGGGATCTGGTATGTTGAATGTTTTAAATATCCAGTCCACAATATCAGAGAATTTTATGAACCCTGTTTCTTTTATGTCTTCTGATCGAGAAATGGGTGCACGAGGGGTTTTTGGTGCCCCAGGAAGCGGTGGGTACTCCTGGTTTGATTTGAAATTAAAACCGGGGGGTACTTGCTTCGGTTTTTCTTCACCGCTTCTTTTTTGTGTTGTCTTATTGGTCATTCCGCTAGGGGTTATCTTACGACCCTTGCGAGAAAGATTAGGAGAGTTGAGCATTCTCCTCTTCCTTGATCCCTCTGGCAAGGCATAGGAACACCCTTCGACGGGATCGTCAGATGTACCCTCATCAGTTGGCAAGAAGGAATAGATGTTTCCTGTCGAGGGTGGCTCAGCCCTCTTAAGCATTTATGCAAAAGAGCGCTTTGATCGTTCCTTAAGGGAACGCTTAATTTTTTCCTCGCGCTGTTTGTACGCGGGACATGCCGGAAGGTCATGCCGAGTTCCCTCGCAATAAAGACACTTTTCAGTATCCCCACTGCAAGCGTTCTCAGCATGATTGCCTCCGCACTTGCTACAGCGTGCCTTGTTGCAGCAGTAGGTGGCTGTGTGACCTATTTGCTTACAGTTTTGGCAATGCATGACCCGCGGTACGAACAGGCGTACAGGTAGACGAACCCTGTCCAAGCGGACGTAGTTCGGCAGCGCGGATCCGGCGAATGTTACTCGGAAGGAATCCGAAGGGAGGAATTTCTTCTTCCCTTCTTCGATGGATACTGAATGCAATTGCTTGCAATCCAGTATCTTTACACTTTACATCAAGGGGTTGTTGTAACAGCCAACTCCATGACGCAAAATGTCATCGACAGTGAGATTCCCCTCGGTAACCACACCGTCGATTTCTACATCCTTGGCAGGGATGTACACGCGATACTCTCTCGTGAAGAGCTCGTAGCCAGCAATTTCGTTTGCTTGCTTCAAGCTACTCACGACAACTCGCAGTTTGTTCGGCTTCACCTTCGTAATCTTGGTTACGGCCGAAAAATGTTTTGCCAGGTCTTTGCCAATTTGAATAATATTCAATGGCTTCTTTATGGGCCGGAAAAAAACAACGTAGCGGCATCTGGGTAAGCTTTTACCCGTACTTCCGGTACTTTTGGTACAGGACATGGCAAAGCGGAGGGCACAGGGGAAGGTAGGGGTGAGCTGATGGGAGAAATTTCAATTCCTTCCCCGTTTGTTTCCACATCCAGGAAAAGTTGCACCTGCATGTCGTCCATTTTGCGGGAGCATTACGCTCTACCGCACACAGACGATAAATATTCGAATATGGGGGGGAGGGGGGGTTCAAGTAGTTGATATTAAATTTTAAAAACAATTTTTCAATCTACAATGGATCAAATAAAAAAAAAACAGTAATACTAATACTAATAACAATAGTAATAATAATAACAATAGTAATTGTAGTGATAATCTACTATATAAAAATGGAATTCCGTAACGCTTGATCTTATTGATATTATTCCCTCAGTCTCTGAGGTGTACAGTACTCATCATCATTTTGAATCGTTCTAAATCAAAAATAATAAGCGATTGTAGGTTTTTTAACATGAAAATGTTCGCTGATGTTCAGGAAAGACATTTGAGAAAAAATAATAGGTATCTAATTACTAAAACTTGAGATATTATTCACAAAACTACGCAAAACATGCTAAATTATGACTTTATGAGCTAAATTTGCCTCTAAACCAAAATTCAAAGCGATGACATATGATTCTTTTTCCACTAAAATGTTTGTTGATGTTCAGGGAAGAAATTCGAGGAAAAATAACTGGTATCTGATTATCAAAACTTGAGATATTGTTCACAAAACTACGTAAAATGTGCAAAAATATGACTTTTTATGCCTAATTCGTCTCCAAATCAAAATTCGAAGCGATGACATGTGATTCTTTTTCCATTAAAATGTTCGTTGATGTTTAAGAAAGACATTTGAGAAAAAATAACAGGTATCTAATTACTAAAACTTGAGATATTATTCACGAAACTACGTAAAACATGCAAAATTATGACTTTATGTGCTAAATTTGCCTCTAAATCAAAATACAAAGCGATGACATATGATTCTTTTTTCACTTAAATGTTTGTTAATGTTCAGGAGAGCCATTTGAGGAAAAATAACAAGTATCTGATCACTAAAACTTGCGATATTATTCACAAAACTACGTAAAACATGCGAAATTATGTTTTTTTTACTTAATTCGTCTCCAAATCAAAATTCAATGCGATGATATGTGATACTTTTTTCATTAAAGTGTTCGTTGATGTTTAAGAAAGACATTTGAGAAAAAATAACAGGTATCTGTCTGGTAATCAAACTCGAGATATACTTCACAAAACTACGTGAAACATGCAAAATCATAACTTTTATGCTGAATTTGCCTCTAAATCAATCGAAACAGTAATCTGTGATTTTTACTATAATAAAATGTTCATTGTGTTAAGGAAACATATTTTAGGGAAAAATAATAGGTATCTGATTATTTGTCTGATTATTTGAAATTTAAATATTTTCCACAAAACCACATGAAAAATGCAAAACCATAATTTTTTAGGCTCAATTTGTCTCTAAATCAGAATTCAAGGTGATGACATGTGATTTTTTTCAATAAAATGTTCGTTGATATTCAGGAATGACATTCGAGAAGAAATAATAGTTACCTGATAACCGAAAATAGAGATATTATTCACAAAACTAAGTAGAACATGCAATATCATGAATATTTGGCTCAATTTGTCTTTAAATCCAAATTCAAAGCTAAGATATATGATTTTGTTCCTTTAAAATGTTTGTTTTTGTTCAGGAAAGACTTTTGAGTAAAAATAACAGATTTTTGATTACTGAAAATTGAGATATTATTCACAACACTACGTTGAATGAGCAAATTCATGAATATTTGAACTCAATTTGCCTCTAAATCGAAATTCAAAGCTATAATATGTAATTGTTTTTCATTGAAATGTTTGTTAATGTTCAGGAAAGACATTTGAGGAAAAATAATAGATATCTTATTGCTAAAAGTTAAGATATTACTTTAAAAACTACATATGTTTGAAGATGATTTTCTGCATACAGAAAAACACATTGAATTACTCTTTTTGAAATTTATAAATATTATACAAATAATACATGCAAAATTTTGACTTTTTAGCATGAGCTTAGTTCGCCTGTGTTTTTTTTTTTCAATAAAATGTTCGTCGTTCCTTCAACATCTGCAAATATTTTCTTGCAGAAGAATTTATGTTTTAATTTACACAATTACAATTTCTGATGTTTTTGTAGTTTTGTGAATAGTATCACATTACGAGATTCGAAATACTTTTTTGCTTTTTCTAAAACTAGATTTTGGGACATTTGGCTGGAAGAAACGCCCCATTTCATTGGTTTAATCTTTTTTTTTTTAATTTCTACGTAGTTATGTGGATTAAAACGTTAACTTCTTCTCAGACGTGTTCCTTGGACACCAACAAATATTTTCGTTACAAGAATTCAAATGTTATTTCTTTAGATATGATTATAGAGGAGAACTAAGCATGAATGGTTACGCTAAATTCTTCTTACTTTGATTTCTTTCTTCTGAAAGTTACATAAAAAGAGGTTTTACTGTGAACGATTGACGAATATCCGGTTATCACCCGAGTGTGGTATATTCGGAACTGTGATGACCCCACACAACATTTTCCAAAATAATGACTTCTGGTTTCAGGAAAATAATCTAAAGTGGTATTTGGCCAACCAGTTCAATACTTCCGAAACTTTCAAACTACATATGCCATTTTGAAACCCGAAACGGCGACTTACAGTTTCTGTAAAACATCCCCAAATCCGTATTTCCGTTTTGTGCGTTCTCAGAATGTTAAAATATTTAAAAAGATGATGGACGTATAAGATGTGAAATATTTTTGAAGTGAGCTGTGCTAATAATGCAATGAATCATAAAAAATGATTTCTAATTTTGAAACTTTTGATCCCGAGCATCGCTGGGAACGTTCAGCTAGTAATAATAATAACAATAATAATAATATCAATAATAATATTAATAATAATATTATAACATAGTGATAATATTGATAATAATAGTAAAAATTCTAGAGGTAATACTTCACCGAACGTCTAAGTCACGACCTCACGGCTGATAGTTGGATTAATCGAGTGTCTCCGCAGAACAAACAATGACGATCCAGCTTCGTGTTGTAACACAGTGGCCGTATCTTACACGCGACCTTGTAGATGCCACTTGTAGTTGACTTCCACTCGCTCGATCGTACGGTGGTCCGTGCTGCTAGCGGGGTAACAGCGGTGCGGGAGAGTTATTTTTGCTGATATATCAGCTGCGTATCGAATCACTGGCGGGGTAGCCTGCCCCTACCAGTGTGCAGATGTTTCTGCCGATATACAACAGGCTATTGTTAACGCGCAACACAAGAACTAATCGACAAAAAAACACCCGTACGATAACTCGTGTATTGTTATTTTGCGAACTCAAACGGAGATAAACAACTTGCGTCTAATCGAGACGAAAGCAAAACAACGAATGGTTGTGTTGTTAATGCATTAATGAAATTGGACATTATTGAACCTTTATGTCAAACACTGTCGAATGCCTTTTCTATGTCAAGGAGAGCAACTCCAGTGAAATAGTTTTCAGATTATATTATGCCGAACATTAGGTAAACTTTGTATACTTCTTATATATCTCATTTTTATATAATCCTTGTTTTGGACACTGTACATTTCTTTTTTTGTGAACAATAAGGTATATTGGTTTGAGTAACTCCATAAAAAAAAATAAATTTGGAAGAATTTTCGTGTGCCTAGTTTTCAGTTTACGAAGGGTGCATCAATTTGATTTCCCAAGTGCAGTTTCTTTACTAAAACAACGTAGGCGTAACGTTAGTTTAAACAACTTCATTTAAGCAGTGGTTAGGTCTCAACGGGAATTGCTCAATTTCGGAATTTATAATACACAGATTTTTGATACCACGGGAAGTCAAATTCAATTGATTTAAGGGGTTATATACCTTCTTGCTCGAGAAAAAAGAGCATGGTTTGGAATTTTTAGGCGTGTAGCACCTTTTTTATTGCATAAAAATAGCAATTTCCTAAAAGTTCCGTTATTCAACAACAACAAAACACATTTGTTCATAAGAAATACAAATTATATAAAGAATTATGGCCGTTTCCCCGAAACGCCTTTTTTTGGCAGAGATTTGCGGTGTTTACGACAGCGACGCAATAGGTCAACTGACATAAAAAAAACTCATATTATTTCATTAGTTTAGCAGTGTGCCGGGTATTTGAACGATCGTTTTTATAAGAGTTCTATTTTCAGTGCAAACGGGAACGTTTGTTTTCCCCGAAAAAAATCATGTTTTGAGCGCTACAAATTGTATTAATTTTTTTTTTTCGGCAAAGTTAAAGTTCGTTCATCAAAAATCGATCGTTCAACGACCGGGGAATTTTATAACAAACATTTAAAAAAAATTAAAGAAAATCGGTTCAGTAGTTTCACCGCAATCGTAAACACGGCAAAGTCATTTTTCGAGAAACACCATTCCGAGAAAAACGCGTATAAAGTTTCAAGTTTAGTTTATGCGGCCGTGACGAGGCGCGCTGGAAATTGTTATAAATTTCTCCCTATTGCTCAGATCTTCATAAAAAATTGCAAAAATGTTTTAAAGATGTTGTATTTAAAGATAATGCAAAAAAAAAGTTTTTAACCTTTTAAGTTTTGAAGGAATAATTACAGTGGTAAACACAGGGTTTACCCTAGAGCTCGAAACCATTCCCGTGATATCTGTTTTCATAGACTCAATGAGTTTCCCCGTAGGCAAACGTCGGAAGGACGAACCCGGCGAGCAATTACTCTGCGGCTTTTCGACGCGCTTCTTCATTGAATAGGGGCACCAAAATGCACAAGAATGGTTAAAAAGCTATAATCTTTCATTTTTCCCAGTTTGAGCTGCATCAATTTTTTTTTCGCTTCCGTCGGCCAGTGCTATTTCTAGTTTTGTAGTTGTCACAAAATATCTCCTGATCTCTGACAAATTGTTCTTCAAATTATTGAAAAAAAAATTGAAACCAGCTTGGAATTTTTAAAAGTATTTCAATGATATCAGTTTTACACGGCTAAAATAAAAGAAAATCAAAACATGCTATTTTCGCAAATTTAGTTTGGAAGTTTCGGGCACCATCAAAAAATTGTATGTTTTTTTCTAGTCAGAAAAACAATTTTCTATAACTCGTTCATTGTAGTAGAGTTCAACGATTTGGAGTTACAATTTTTCAAAGACTCCACCTGCTAATACGTATAAAAGCAAAGCAAAGCCCTGGTGCTACAATCCGATTCGGAACTTGACCTTCTGTTTACTATACACAGAGTTCGCAGCCAACCGTTAAGTGTACAGGACAATTGCGGGGCTAGCGCTACGATTCTAATACGTATCTAATACGGCTAATGCTAATACGTATACGCTGTTTTAAGAAAGTCAAAGACTTACTCAGAAAGGTTTACATACCTGTGAAAGCATGTTGGAATACTATAATATTCATATAAAAATTTTTACTGGATGCGATAAAAACTGTCTAGTTCAATCGCGTTTGGAATACAACCTTCTACGAGTCTTGAATTGTTAAATACATAAAACAATTATGGTGTGCACCACAAACCATCGTTTTGTTCTAGGAAGCAGCGTACCATTCTTTGCCACAGCGGACGGTATCGCTATGAATATAAAAATGCTGCTTTATGCAGATTAAAACATCCAGCCAGCGCTGTATATCTCAGTAAAAGCTATGAATAGCACTACAAAAAATAAAAGCTTTTAAACAGTACAAAAATTGTTAACTCTGGGAAAAGATTTCTGCTTAGAGAATCGGTGAATTGCAAATATTTCAGATTAATCGGAACTGACTTAACTGGTGTTAACCGAAACATTATCCAAGCCTGGTTTGCTTCTCGCGTTTTGAATTTCCATTGTTCGGTCAGAGCAACCAAATATTAATTGAATCATACAACCGCAATCTCCTACGGTTGGCCGAGCTTTGTTAGGATTGTACTAACCGATACAGGCAGAGCCTAAACGGTATCCTCTTATGCCAAAATACGCCATGCCGAACAAGGGTATCACCTTTAGCACCCGATATGTGTACGAGGTTCATCTCTATCGCACCTGAGAGCAACCACAGAAATAGCATGATGCTTATGGTTGCTTACAGACTTAGCAGCTTTCGGTGCTCGATACAACCACAAGTCATCAAGTAACTAAGGAGGCATTCACACATCAGCTACAGCTGAGCCCACCGTGCCTTCACCACCCATACACAAACTGCTATGAATATGTGCATGCATAATTAGCTCATCATCGTCTATGCTAATGGTGTTTCTGTCTGCGCGCTGCAAAAACGACATCTCCTGAAGCACACAGGTGGATGTGGCCATAGCACGGACGTCGGGAGTAACAGTGAGCTCGAAATTCAAGTAGGATAATTCGAAATTGAATATGGTGACAAACAATGGTTGCGATGGGTTAGTAAAAACGGACTATCTTAGGGGAGTGGCAATTTCGGCCGATTCGAAAGCAAATCGAGGTTTAACAACCGCTACAAAGGAAGATTGCAGGCTTCCAGCATAATTTCAGTTTTGTGTTAATTAAGACATTGGATGTAATGCCGAGTACCATCGGACCACTGTGAAAGCTCTGCTAGGGAATGTCCATTATTCTAGTCGTTTGTTAGCTGATCACGTAATGGGCCACTCGAATTCTGTAATCAGTGTAATGATGATCGAGATTCAAGGCCGGTATAGAAGGACTCAATTCTATAAATATAATAGTGTAGCTTATCTGTTTCCTTGTGACTGAAAAAAAAACTTTGTATAAAGAATAAACTTTTGATTAACTTATTAACTTTTGATAAACAAACAATTTGTTGTACCAGCAATGCTGTACCGATCTGGTAAAGTTCTTGTTTAACAAGAAAGAAAACACTTCAAAAAAATCTGAAAATGATTTTGAAGCATTTTCGTTGGTTTGGTTAACTCGAATTACAGTCTTTCTGATGTTAAAACAATAGAAGCTATGTCAATAGTCTCTCTCTCTATAGTCAATTTTTAATGAAAACGCTTTTCTATTATTATTATTTTACGATTATCGTAAAAAATTGAATCCCGGGTACAAACCCTCTTGGTTTATTTGTATCTCTGTTATGAGGAGTTATTAAAAGAGGCATTAACTTCTACATAAATTCAATCTAGCAATGACAGTACAAATTTGAATGGAAAAAAATAACTCTATCTGAGTGGTGTGATTAGAAGGACTAATTTGGATCGAATGCTCAAACCAAAACATTAGTTTAAAATTAATTAGTTTAAACATATCTTACAGACGTGAGCAAGGTAAAGTGAGGTTGAGCTTCTCGGAAATTCGTCGAAAAAAGCTTTGTTCTATCTCAGCAGCTTCGTTAGAAGGAAGAACCCTTGCGGCCGGGTCTAAGCTAGTTATTTAGACAGATAAAATGGAAACCTTTTCTTTCGCATTGGATTCTAGGAAAGCAAATGTAAACTTTACAAGGAAAAACGAGCTCCGGCTAAGTGGCGAAGGCCGGATGAAAACGGAAACCTGTTATTAAATTCGATAGGATCTTGTGGGTGCGTACGGTCTGAACGGTTGTTGGTATTGATTTTTATTATATACTTGCTCACACTTTCCGTTTATCGTTAGAGCATTTATTGTAGTGATCTCCATGGTCTCATGAAATATTTATGCCTATATTAAAAAGGTAAACGTTGACACTGTAACAAACAAGGAAGGTATGCTAGGAAAATATTTAGTTTCGTATCGAGCCATTACGGCTCGTGTTCAGTTTTATTTCTATCGCCCATCATCTTTTTTTTCCTATACTGAGAAACGCTTTATCGGTTCGAAACAAAGCAGGGATCAAAATTGGCACTCAAGTTGTATTATAGAACGTAATACTCTATTATTTTGTCTTTTTATTGTATTGTAGAACAAAATTCGTCATTCTAGCTGGAATTAATCCATATTATAAGTGCACAAATAAAAGAGCTTCAGAACAATTGGTCAAATTTGTAGAAATGAAAAATTGAAGATACTTCACGAGAGACTCGTGCTTTTTTTAAACCAACAAAAGCGACGAAACCAACATTAACTGTAAAGACATCCTCTATTTACTTCAGCCTATCATCTTGGTACTGGTAAATATGCTATGAATATTTATGAGCAACGAGACTGATCTTTGGTTCAACTAGAGCAGCGGTTCTCAACCTTTTTTTGTTCGCGTACCCCTTGGCGATATTTTTCATATCGATTGTACCCCCTGGCTTGGAATGTTTTCGCAGAGTGGGAGAGAGTAGTGATAGATCATGTTGCGTTAGTTTTGTTTAAGTTTCAAATTAAACTATGGTTTGGTTGATTGCTACAGTAATGTTTTAAGAGCAAGATTGAAAAACAAATGAAGTATTTTAGAGTAAAATTGCTTTGTCCGCCATTACTGATTTTTCTTTCGCGTACCCCCTGAAGGCTTTCGAGTACCCCCAGGGGTACGCGTACCCCAGGTTGAGAACCGCTGAACTAGAGGATGTCTGCCCCTAGGTCCAGTAAATCGATTGTAAATCGTACGACATAATGGGAAAATAAATGCAATAGACGTGACAACACCTATTGCTCCCGAAAGCTACATTATACTTAAAGTGCTCAGTTAGTAACGAAACATAAATGAGCTTCAATACCACCATCTGTATGTTACCGCTCCCCACTTCCATTTAGGCCGAACGCTGTCGGTGTTCCTCTTGTCGGATTTTTCAGTGAAATGACCCACCGATGAGCTCTGAAAATCAAAACAAAGGAGTATTATTGCAGATTTTGTTTAGTATTCATTTTCCCGAAGGGGTGCGCTGCTCTCATACAGCAAAACTAAATTGAAATTTTGTATGTTCTATGCAAAGCCAAACAAACGAAATACTCCACGTTTTGAGGCGCTGTTCTTGTTTTTTTTTTTTTTTTTTTGCTTTTTCCGGTATGGAGTGTACATAAACGGTAGGCGGCGCTGCAAGCGTACCTAAATTGTCGGTGATTTTTGCAGGTTCGCAAAAACTTCGAAAGTAAAATTTTACTCATCCTTCTCAGAACGATCCGCTGAGTCTCTTTTCCTTTGTTCTGATAGCAGGAGAACATGAACTTTGAGTTTTTATTATTAACATCAAGATGGCCCCGAAAAAAAAAACAACCTTTGCTACTGACATTTCAGCGAGAGACAAAACGTGCACAACATTTAAGTTGGCCTTGTTGCTAGCACTCTTCATGAATTAGTTTGACAGATACTGGAAACTTTGTTTACCCTCGGGCATTGTAGTTTAGTTCTCAGTTTCAGCAGACCATTCCAATTGTGATTGAAACGACCTTTGATTGGGTTATTCAGCTGTTCACGGATTTTTTATTTTTATATATCAGCTAAAAGAGGTTAATTTTCTGAGCAAAACGTGATTTATTTGAATTCTAGAGAAACATTTCAAAAGGTCCTATCTGCTTTGAGCGATTTTCTGATCGATCACTTTCTCTCAATCACCACAACCCACAATGGTCCAGAAACCAAATTTAGGAGGAAATTTGGGTCTAGAGCTCTATAGCAATGTTTTAAAGAAAAACTTTCTTCTACAAAGTTGTTACATATGATAATGCGCTTATTGAAAAATTATCCAAAATTAGGGTGACCAAAATTTTCGAATCAATCAACTATCTAACTTTTTTATCCTTGAAGATAGAAGAAAAACTTGTTCTGCAATGTTATAGCTCCAATAATTTCAAGTAACTTTGTAAAAAAAAGTTTTTTTCTATCTTTGAAAACAACCGATTTATATTGAAAAAACACACTTTGCGCTCTAACTTCTTTACTTCAAATTTCACCTTTAAACTGCCATTGAACGACTTTCAAAGCTTTTCAAGAGAAGCAATTTGCAATTCTGATATCGCCAATAACTCTATTCTACTCAAAGTTATTGATGTTTTTCATCAAAAAACATGCGTTTTTCATTTGTATGTCATTCATTTTGGGGCAAACATAAAAAACATCTCTTGGTCTCATTTTGAAGGGCATGCTTGACTCTATAAATGGAGGAACTTTTAGAGATATGTTATTTTTTAAATTTGAGTAAATTAAATTTAAAAACAAGACGAAAATTTCAATAATTTTATACATTATACATATAAAAGCACCCAGATTTATGTTTTGGTATTTTTTCCTATACCTAGACGTAATTACCTTTAATTTGACCCAAAAAGATCGAAAATCGATCAACTGGTTCAAAAGTTATGAATTTTTTAAAAATTAAATACATCGAACACAGTCATTTTCTATGGTTATATGCATAATGTATAAAATTATTGGAATTTTCGTCTTGTTTTTAAATTGAATTTACTCAAATTTAAAAAATAGCATATCTCTAAAAGTTCCCCCATATATAGAGTCAAGCATGCCCTTCAAAATGAGACCAAGAGATGTTTTTTATATTTGCCCCAAAATGAATGACATACAAATGAAAAACGCATGTTTTTTGATGAAAAACATCAATAATTTTGAGTAGAATAGAGATATTGGCGATATCAGAATTGCAAATTGCTTCTCTTAAAAAGCTTTAAAAGTCGTTCAAAGGCAGTTTAAAGGTGAAACTTGAAATAAAGAAGTTAGAGCGCAAAGTGTGTTTCTTCAATATAAATCGGTTGTTTTCAAAGATAGAAAAAAACTTTTTTTTACAAAGTTACTTAAAATTATTGGAGCTATAATATTGTAGAACAAGTTTTTTTTATCTTCAAAGATAAAAAAGTTAGATAGTTGATTGCTTCGAAAATTTTGGTCACCCTAATTTTTGATAATTTTTCAATAAGCGCATTATCATATGTAACAACTTTGTAGAAGAAAGTTTTTCTCTAAAACATTGCTATAGAGCTCTAGACCCAAATTTCCCCCTAAATTTGGTTTCTGGACCATTGTGCAACCTATTAAACACCTTTTATGACACGTTATTTGCACAAGTTGATAGAGGAGGGATTCTTCTAGCCTTCTGAAGGAAAACAATGCTTAGGAAAGTTACTAAAGTTAGACCATTACTAAAATGAAAAGACGCTCCGGAAAAACGATGAAAGCAGATAGGACCTTTTGAAATGTTCATCGAGAATTTTATATCACTGTCTTTCGATTTTTAAATGAAGGATAATAATCGCTCTAAATCGCTACAATGACAGTTGGTACTCTTTTCTTCCTCACCTTTCAACACCACTTCAAAATGTTGCTTCCAACGCCTCTGCAGCAACTCCTTCCGCTGATAACTTCTGGATGTTCTGACGTATCTTCCTCTCGTTTCTAGATTTAAATACGTTGGACAGCCGGGCGAGAATCTTGCCTACCACGAGATAGTGATCCGAGTCGATGTTTGGCCCCCGTTAGTGGTCGAGTGTAGGCTTTCCCTATCAATAACGGGACGAAAGAACTGCTCTCGTACGGCTTGTGCGTTCATATCTCCGATGACGATCTTTATGTGATGTTGTGGGCACTCTCCATATGTTTTCTCAAGAAGCTCATAGAACTCCTCCTTTACGCAAACCTGAATTCCCTGTGAACGGAGAACCTGAATTCCCTGTGCTTGATCCTTGATGCGCATAGACGGTCATAAATAGACCTCCACCTAATGACACACTCCTTTTTGTTTCCTAGTAGCACGGAACCGGGGGTCGCTGCCACTGTAGTAGATTTGGTACTTACAAGAAGTGCCCGCGGTCCGATCAACTGCCCGAAATTCAGGTTGGCTGCCACCTCCACTGTTGCCTTCCGTAGCTCTTTGGCCAAGATATCCACACGTGCCGGTTCGAGCAGAGTCCTAACATTTCAAGTGCCAAGTTTCCAATCGTTGTTCATTCTAGTTTGCCTAGGTCTATACCGATTGCTCCGAATCGTATCATTGTTTGGATTGTTCGTAATATGTTCATTTAAAAATGCTGCTCTACTAGGCCTGCGATGCCTAGTCTCGCGATGGGGCTGCCATCTTGGGTGTAGCTGGCGAGACACCACATTTCATAGTTCAGCCGTCCGCTCCGGCTCAGTCGCTGTTTGAGCCTAACCTTGAGAACAGACAAACTGTTATCCAAGGAGAACAACTCCTGCTTCCCTGTCAGCATATGACCAAGTTCCAACCGGTTCACCGATCTTCCCTTGGTTTCTCTTGTCCCAGTCGGTACCACGTGGAGGTAGGGATAGGAGTCGCTGGGCATTATAAACTGTGGTCTATTTTATGTTAAATAGTACCACGGGTGTACTGATGTTTGTAGTTTGTACGTATGTTGTCCCTCCTGGTTTCTTGGCTCTCTAAAGGAAAGACTTGAACAGATTCAGATTCAAGATTCATGAGAAAAACGACTTTACTGTATTGGGATTCCGCGTAAACGCGCTTTTGATCCTGATCCACTAATAGAACATCCATTCTGACCTTTGTGTAGTTTAATCACACGACTTACCGTTGACCGCACGATTCCTAGTTGTTTTTCGATGTCCCGATTAGAGAGTTGAGGATTTTCCAGGTGCTTGCACAAAATCAATTCCAGACGTTGCTTTTCGGTAGCGCTATTTTCCCGATTTTTGATAAACTGACAGCGATGAAAATACAACATAATCGATGCACTCTAACCTTCTTGTACCCAAGTTTCCAACGGGTAATTTTATACCGCGTTTTTTACGTGATGCAATTTGATGTGGAACACTCTCTAATACCTATAAATGAAATGATGGTAAGAAAATTTTGTTGGTAAATTTATATTAGATTCTACAGAGAGCGAAAGTGAAACAAATTAAGATGAAATAAATTATTAACAGTTAACATTGATGCTATGTGTTCATTTTACTCACATCGAATAAATGAGGAATGCACCTAGTAATCGGATGTACCTATGAAATGTTCTCAGTGATTATGAAAGTATTGCAAAGAATCTGTAGTGTTATTGCGAAAAAATTTGTTGAAGAATATTTTTTTCTTGATAGTAGGCCGTGCTAAAAAATATTCTCATCTTTTTTGTCATATAATCGTGAAAAATTGATTTGAACATTTTTTGATTCACATCAACATTAAAGCATAAATAAATTTCAACGTAGTACGCGTCTTATTATAATAGAGTGCCATTTCGAAATAACGAAAATAGAATGAAACGGCAGAATGGAAGATTTCAAATGCTTACAAATTTGTTACCACTGAACGAATTTTTAGTCATTGATATCTCGTTGGATTCAATTTTTCCAGTTTATGAAAACAATTTTCTGGAAAAAAATTTCATAGTAAATATTTAATGGGTTTAGCGGCTTAATCAGTCCGTGTATACTAGCAAAAACGATTTGTTTTTTCTTATTCCGACAGTTTCGGTGACTTTATTTCACCTTTTTCAAGGAGTAGAAAGGATAATCGTTCTATTGTTATTGTTGTTGTTCTATCCTTTCTACTCCTTGAAAAAGGTGAAATAAAGTCACCGAAACTGTCGGAATAAGAAAAAACAAATCGTTTTTGCTAGTATACACGGACTGATTAAGCCGATAAACCCATTAAACTAACCGTTTCAGTCGTCATATAAACAAATTCAGAACCATAGTAAATAGCAATTCAAGCACCTCTCCTAAAGTATCTCTCCTAAAGACACTAAAGTATTTAAAATATTTGACTTTGTAAACGGTTTGCTGATGTTGTTGATGCTTCGTTCGCTCGAGAGCACAACGACACGCCCACCGGAAGTATAACTGTTAATAGTCACAGATAAAAGCTAGCTTGCGATTATTTAGTATTCATCCGATCACTGTATCAAAAGGATGATTTACAGAAAACCAGATCGACTAGTAGCAAGAAGACTTGCCGCAGCGCAGCAGGCGACGATTTCATGTTTATTTTTTAGCGCATCAAAGTTATTCAACTTAAGTATTCATTATTTTTCTGCCACTCGCCAGAACGTTCCTGATAGAGATAAAAAAAATTAAATTCTCGCTTTTCTCCACAGTGTAAACTTTTTTAACGCAGACGGTAAAAACAACAATCGAAAATGTTTCAATTTCTCCACCATTTCCCCGTTTCTATCTTTATACTGTATTTATATTGCCTTCATATTGTGACACATCAATACCATTCTTTTGTTTAATTTATCGTACGATTTTTCCAAGTAAACTACTCAATAACAACAATAAACAATTTTCAAATATTGTTCAAACTAGCTCGATAGTTGAAAAACGATCGTATTATGTGAAAAACAATTCTGGCGTCACTTTTTAATAGCCAATGTACAAATTGCCTGAATACAATGCGCAGTACAGTTCAACCTTTTTTACATTCTTTCATAATACTATATCCGGGCCCCGCCTCCTTGTGGCTTTTGTCTTCTCTGTAGGTATTTAAGAAAATCGCAAGGGTTTATTTTATCACTTCACCATTTATTCGTTCACTGACTTGCGCGCGATTGTATATTTTCAAAATCGGCTCCAGTTCACATTGATTCTTTATGTTTTTTGTGATAACGTTCCTACGACGTGGGTGGTAAACGTAGAGAAAAAAAGCACAGCCAGTCCTAAGGCTGCTAATATCATGGTCAGTACCTACTGATCTAGCGTTTACAATGAGCGATTCTCGCTGAAACCAGGCAACTAAGTGCACAAGGTCTTTCGAATTTGATATAAATGCACATATTAGTTAGGAATAGAGAAAAAATGATAATGCAGTTTTTGTTTGATTGAATTTGTTGATCCCTCGGTCACCAAGGGGTGAAATAGTTTCTAGAAAAGTGGAAATTTTAACAATTAATGATGTTGTATTTGAGCTATATCTCTGAAATTCGTTATGGAACCCGCTACAAGTAGCACTTTTCTGTAAAGTGGAATGATAGGTCTTTCATTTGGAGTAATCAGAATTTTGGCCGCCATCTTGGATTTTATCAGAAAAATGCAATTTTGAGCGTGTTCGCAACTACCGATTTTCGATCTGAGACCAGCATTGGAAAGCTGGGAAAAAATGATATAAGATGCAAGAAAAAATTAGGTGAGCATCAGTGTTAACCTACCAAATGAACGAATTTTCCGAACGAAGTTTTAAAATATCCAATACATTCCGTGCAACCGTCGTAGTAGCCATATGAAGAAACTCTTCCCTCCAGTGTTATTTTTTGAAATGCGGTAAATTTTCGGATATTTATGAGTTCAGAAATAAATTGCTGAATAAAACTAGTGCAGGTTAAGAATCAGTATCAATTAGTTCGAAAGAACTGTTCATTTGAAGGCACTTTTAGTAGTTTATACTAGGCACTTTTAGTAGTTCATTGAGAGTATGCTTAGTTCTTTTTCTGTCCCTAAGGTAAATTAGTATAAGTAAAATGAAACTTATTAAGACTATTAAGACTATATCGAATTTTAATTTAAAATCGGCAATATTACCAATCTTAAACCGAATGAAGCCATTGTGTATGCAGATTTTTCTGAAAGTTAGAGGGTGACGATTCAAAATGAGATTCAATTTCTCTATTATACATAGCAAATTGTCATTTTTCATCCGATCTACTACTATGCCAAACGGGTTTGACATCACAAAACATTGATCCTCCTTTTTGGACCATAATTCTGTGCTTGTCTTTTGTTGCTTCGTGCGTTCACACTGACGGAAAAGGAAGTGGGTCCAAAAATAACTTAACTTCACCCACAGTCCTTTCATGAAAAACGATTTTCACATGCATGTAGAGTGAAATTTTCATGCCATAATCAATATTGAACAATATTCAATTTGCTCCGAGAATTAAAATAACCCACGAAAAAGAACAGAAATAAATGCTAATAAAAAAATAAATTCTAACATGCTCGTGTTGCATATATTATTCTCACTAATCTTAATGCAAATAGTATGGGCATACTAGTTGCATAATTACCTAATTACGATATATATTGTTATAGTAGGGTTATAACATGCACATCCACTTGGTCTCAGCATATGGGTACTACGATGATTGCACGGAATGTATTGGATATTTTGAAACTTCGTTAGGAAAATTCGTTCAATTGGTAGGTTAACACTGATGCTCTAATTTTTATCTCGCCTTTTATAGCATTGTTTCTCAGCTTTCCAATGCTGGTCTCAGATCGAAAATCGGCAGTTGCGAGCACGATCAAAATTGCATTTTTCTGATATAATCCTAGATGGCGGCCAAATTCAAGATGGCGGCCAAAATTTTGATTACTCCAAATGAAAGCTCTATCATTCCACTTTAAAGAAAAGTGCTACTTGTAGTAGCTTCCATAACGAATTTCAGAGATATAGCCCAAATAAAACATCAAGAATTGTTAAAATTTCCACTCTTCTAGAAACTATTTCACCCCTTGGTGACCGAGGGATCAACAAATTCAATTAAACAAAAATTTCATTATCATTTTTTCTTTATTCCTAACTAATATGTGCGTTTATATCAAATTCGAAAGACCTTGATTATCATTTTTTCTCTATTCCTAACTAATATGTGCGTTTATACCAAATTCGAAAGACCTTGTGCACAAAGTGGCCTGGTTTCAGCGAGAATTGCTCAATGTACCTTTCTCCGGAAGTGTTGGAATTAACGGGGCGCACAATATATAATAGAACGTAAATCATCCTGCAAGTGCTAGTCCGCAATGACAAGAAACTGAACGAGCTTCAAATTGTCCAGCAAAATGTTCTTCCGAATTTTCATGCTCTTCTTCCTACGAAGAAAACAGGAAAAAGGGGATTATTCGATTGATTCCCAGTTTTGTAGAAAGTTTTCCCACTTGATTTTAATTGAAGCAGTTAATGGGCTTTCACCTCTCAGTACTATACAATACATGTGGGTTTACTATTAATAGTATAAATGGACGCAATCTTTGGATTATTATATACCATTTCGTCTCTTGGAATGTCCTTTCACCAGTGACGTATAGTTCTTTACTGTAGAACTACTTCCGGGGAATCAGCAGGCGTTGAAAAATGAAAAAAGTGACAGTCAGTATTCAGACAGTTTGCCTATCTATCTCTTAGCGAATACGTTGAAGTGTTCGGAATTTGACTCAAAGCTGATTTTTAAATTTTACTTGTTTTAATGTACAAAACGTGTTTAAACCTTTAAAAATAGCACTTGCAACAACAATAAAATAACCAACATGCTTAACCTTTAAGATCGATGATGAAGCTCATTTTTCGTCGATTTTTCAGTGCAAGAAGTTACATCATAGCTTAAGTGTTCGAAATTTGATGCAGTACGGTACTAAAGCCCTGTTTGGAATTCAAAGCTAAGTAGAAATCTCATACAAAATTTTCATTTTTTCACGCGCGTGGAAAATGCATCCTGCAAAAATTTCACTTTGCTTGGAACTGTGAACAAATTCGATCCAGCGAAAGCGAAGGTTGTGGATTCCTTTTTTTTTCACTTGGGCTTACTTTTTTCACGCATGCACACACTACACTGAAAATAAATCACACGATCATCCCAAATTGTATGGAAAAATTGAACTTAAAGAACCGACCATGTAAATTTTGTTCATTTGCCCAAAATAATAACTTGCGCGAAATTTCAGCTTAATCAGACATGATTTAAGGGTGCCTCAAGGCGCTTAAAATTTCAGTGTTTTGACAATCGATAATTAACATTTCTGATAGAAAATTGTGTTTAAGATGCCTAAAAATATTAAAATGACTTACTTTTGGTTTGGTAAATCATTTTAATGTTTATAAAGCATGTTGAACCAGATTTTTTATTAAGGATGTCCATTTTCGAGGGTCACAACATCAAAACTTTGAACACTCGGAGGCACCCCTAAATCATGTCCGAATGAGCTGAAATTTTACACAGATCATTTTCTAGGTCAATAAACAAAATGTACATGGTCGGTAACATGACAATTTTGTCCGTAATATCTTGGCCCAGCAGCGGAACATATTCAATATGCTGCTTACCTATGGCGATGGAAAACCATCAAACAACAAATCAGTGCTTTTCATGCAAAACATTCTAGCTTAAGTTAGATTTTGTTTCAGCTCGTAGTCGGCAGCGAGGATAAAAAATTTGCTTTTAGTTATTAAGATACTTTAGAAAGTAAGCTACCAGATATAATTGGCGCCGTTAAACATTGAATTGTATTTGTGCCGTGTCAAATAAACTATAGATGAGGAAAAAAATAACATGACAATTTTCGCTGCCACCCTAATATCGACCCATATCGATTTTTTTTTTTGGAATTCACGGTATTTTGACGTGTTTTGGTATTTGATGTGATTCAACATTGAAATATTAGTAAAAGGAGATTAATTCCGGTATGCATAACATAGCAAACCGAATTGTAATACACTTGATTTCGTGCTGTGAACTAAACCGCAAGTGTATTACACGTAGATATGAAATGTTTCATCTATTAGCACAGATGTAAGTGGAATCCACTTTGCAGTAACGTGTTGGTTTTAACAGTGTAGTATAAAAAAAGAAGCAGCTGGCAAAAACTTGACCTTTCAACGCAATTATATTTTGTCAGTTGAAGCGTAAACTCCAGAATTTCGCTTCCCTTCAACTGTAAGCTGCAGGCTGGTGAAATACCTGTGTGTTCCACAACCCGGTTTCACAACAGACTTCGCTCGTGAAAATTCACGCTTTTTCACTTGTCAAATTTTTCACTCCGCTTGGAACTGTAAGCTTTGCTTAATGAGGAAAACATTCTAAAAAAAATTCCCGTTAAAATTTCAGATCCAATCACCAGGAGCGCTGCAAGAAAATTCACAGTGCTTCCAGGTAATAAATGACGCTGAACGTTTCTTCAGAAAATATATCTCAAATGAATGCTTTGAGGGCTAGTTGAAGCCAATCTCTAAAAAAAAACATTGAGTCGATCTATAAGCAATACCTAAATAATAAATATGTTTGAATTAAAATAATAAACATGAGTTATTTTTGTTTCAATCAATTTCAGCCAAATTGCATTCACGACTGACGGCACAGCAGCAGAAATCGGCCAGCCAATGGAAAACAAATAATTCGTGTGACAATTGCGTGAGTGTGCACATGTGGGTATAATCTTGTGTGAAGAATGATGATACGGTGTCTGCATTTAATGGAAAAATAATAATTATCGTTTCGCGACATAATTACATCGTAACAGCGCGATTCCGCTCGAACAACAATGCTGAACAGTGCCGGAAGGAAGGTGTAAGAAAAAAATCGCTTGGGAAATTCATGCACTGAATTGAAACAGAACGAAACTAGTCGAAAAAGCTGCTCCACAGGCGGTTGCTAAATTGCTCACCCTCCGCGAACTACAAAACACGCGTTCAAGCGAAAGCAACGCGTGAAACGGGATAGGAGAGAAAAGTTGTATCCTCGTAGCTTTGTGTCTGATCCGTATTGTGGCGTATGAGATTTCTGCCAGCCCGATAGAGCAACTCATCGTTCCAGCACCGGTGTCCCAGGAAAGCCTTTCAACATTCCGCTTTTCCAATTAAATGTTATGCCGGCCGCGACCATGTTTTCCAAGTTCAAAAGCAGCAGCACGAGCGCCCCGCCGCCCAACCCGTACGATAACAATCCGATTACGCAGTACTTTGAAATTGGAAAACAGGTCGCTTGCGCCGGCCCGGAACTGGTGTGGAAAATTCACGAGGGCTACCGGAAGACGGACGGAAAGGTGAGTGCGATGAATTCGTTTGAACAAACTAGCCATTTGTGCGAATATAATGGGAGCGATTGGAACGCGCAGTTCCGGACTATTGTTAACTGTAGATCTTTTACCATTTCTTTGTGCCGATATTTTCGTACCAAACGAATCAGTTACTGAATCAATCCGATTGCTCTACTCAGGATAGTATTCAATCGCCGAAATAGCTTAAATAACAGTCCATTATGGTGTTTGTAATAACATTCTGATAAGCGGCCGACTCTTGTAACGTTTATTTCCTTTTTTGTTCGATAACGTTGAATTGTATTAACAGATTGCATCATACAAAAAATATGTTTTCAAGATATGCAACCTTAAATCGAGCACTTCGGAATGATGTTCAAATAACATCAAATGCGCCAATATACCAATATAACAAACTGGCTCTCTCTCTCTTCCGCGTTGTATTCACATCTGTCTTCCAATGACCTAATGTCTTGTATTGATTATATTTTCATCTCTCAGGCTGTAACAACCCACTGTAGAACGATACAACAAACAGTCATCACCATGTTATCAGTGCAAAAGTTTAGCATAATAGAATAAACCTGGCGATCTAACAGCAAGTTTTCTCCCTTAAACTATCCGTGTTTATTAGTCTCATGACTTTAATACACTTGCTTTCTTACGCGTTTTCAAGGTTTATCACAATCCTTGACGCCTAAATATGGTTTGCATTCCCTGGATGCAAAAACAAAGCCATTCTTTCAACCGAAGCTTCCTGTCGGCAGAAACCGCAACGGAAAGTTTTGCGAGAAATAACACTCTCTCTCTCCCTTGCCGGAACCATACTCGCTACTGTGGCCGTGGAAGTCGCGGCGAACAATCTTTCTCGATTTAAAGTCAATTAAAAGTTTTGTTTGGAAAATAAGCAACTTTTGTCTGTCGCTGACGGTATAGTTTCGATTCGGAAGCCCATCATCCCAGCCGATTTCACTAACAGAAAGAGAGAGAGCGAGCAATGGAGAAACAAAAAAAATCACAGAACTGTATGTTGCAGTTTCACTAGTATTATGGTTCTAGACCAACTTTTTGGCCCCTTAAGAGCCAGTTCGCGAGAACCGCCTCCACCTTTACAAGGGAGGTTGTATCGAGGTTCTCCGATCGGACTGAAACTTTCAGGGTTTGTTTATGCATATCATAGAACAATGTTTTGCATGATGTCAGATTTTTTGAAAAGGGGTAAGTGGGGTAAAAAAGCACGTCAAAAAATGATGTCCAAAAATTGCTAAAAACTTAAAATTGATATAACTTTGTGAAAACTGAATCGATTTTCATGAAAATTGGCATGTTTATTCTACTTTATAAAGGAAACAAAATGAAAGTCATTGGAAGTTGCTATCGAGAATATATGATGAGATATTCGCATTTTTCTAAAAAAATAAGGTGATTTTCACAGCAGTTTTTCTCTTGCCAACAGATCTAGGATTGAAATCCAAATAATACGTTTTGTAGTACAACTCAAGAGCTTTCATAAGATGTATTCGAAAAATGCGCTGTTATAAAGATGCTTGAGAAAATCCAAATTTTCTATAACATGTCATTGACCATCATTTCTAGCCCATTGTGCGAGAAGCGAAATTCCGTTTTGCGTCGTTGTTCTTCCATTGAGCTATAGTTTTCAGGTTATGTTTGTTTGTGGACAAATGCAATAGTTTGAAGAATTTGAGGTTTTTGGAAAAGGGGTTAGTGAGGTAAACAGGCTCTTCAAAATCTTATGTTCAGAAACTGCTCAAATCGTAAAATAATTGCTCTCGGCTTACATTCGAAGTTTCACGATGGAATGAGAGGTTATTTTGAAGCCAACAAGATAATGAACGAATGTCAACAAAGCTACGCGATACTTTTTGTTGAGCTCTTTTTTCAATGTGCCCTTTAAAAATTAAATGGGGTCCTAAAGTTTTGAACGGTTTTCTGATTTTTATATATCAGCCGGAAGAGGGCAATTTTCTAAGCAAAACGTGATTTTTAAAAAATGTTCAGCATTTTCCTTTGATTTTTAAATGAAGGATAAAAATCTGCTCGAAATACCAAAAATGACAGTTCTCTCATATACCGTACATGGGCGAAACGTCATCTTAGACCATTCGAGCAGTTTTTTTATTATTCATTTAAAAAAGGAAAACGATAAACGTTTTTTAAAAATCACGTTTTGCTCAGAAATAACCAGAACTAACCTCTCATTTCATCGTGTAACTTCAGGAATAAGCCGATTTTGCGGATTGAGCAGTGTATTCAGAAAATGATTTTGAAGAGCCGGTTTACCCCACTAACCCCTTTTCCGAAAACCTCAATTTCCGCAAACTATTGCATTAGTGCGTAATTATTTACGATTTGAGCAGTTTCTGAATATAAGAATTTGAAGAGCCTGTTTACCCCACTAACCCCTTTTCCAAAAACCTCAAATTCTTCAAACTATTGCATTAGTCCATAAACAAACATAACCTGAAAACTATAGCCTGATGGAAGAACAACGACACAAAACGGAGTTTCGCTTCTCGCACAATGGGTTCGAAATGATGGTCAATAACATGTTATAGAAAAACTGGATTTTCTCAGGCATCTTTATAACAGCGCATTTTTCGAATATATCTAATGAAAGCTCTTGAGTTGTACTACAAAACGTATTATTTGGATTTCAATCCTAGATCTGTTGGCAAGAGAAAAACTGCTGTGAAAATCACCTTATTTTTTTAGAAAAATGCGAATATCTCATCATGTATTCTCAATAGCAACTTCCAATGACTTTCATTTTCTTCCCTTTATAAAGTAGAATAAACATGCCAATTTTCATGAAAATCGATTCAGTTTTCACAAAGTTATATCAATTTAAAGTTTTTAGCAATTTTTGGACAACATTTTTTGACGTGCTTTTTTACCCCACTTACCCCTTTTCAAAAAATCTGACAACATGCAAAACATTGTTCTATTGTATAGATAAACAAACCCTGGAAGTTTCAGTCCGATCGGAGAACTTCGAAACAAGACCTAGTTGCGGTCTTCGCGAACTGGCTCTTAAATCGAGATACATAGAGTATCGCATATTTTCGTCTGGGATTCGGGGGTGCACTGAATTGTTATAATAGTTTCAAAGGGCTGGAATGAAATAGTTTTGACTGGATGGGAAGCTGCTCAGCAGCTGCGTTATATCGAAGGAAAAGCATGAGTTAGTCTTTTGCCTTGAAAAGTAGTTTCCGGTGAATTTGCCCTGTAATAAATAAAATTTTGGTTATAGACTGCATATGGGTAGCACCAGTGCAAGTGCAAACGAAAATAACTGAATTATCCTCTGTAGTGGAAAATGCAGCGTAACGAAATTTATGTGGGTGAGAATAATTGTATTTTGCATTATGATGCCCGTGAAGTTATTAAGTTGTTTTGCAGTGTAATTTGGATTTCAGTTTTTTTTTTCATAGTTACATCGTAAGTTAAGAAAGCTACTCAAACTGAATAGTCGTTCAATTGCCAGCGTCAAGTTTCTATGAAGGATAAAATCACTGAGTACATACGGCAATTGTTATATTTTACAGAATAAAATTCACAAAATTGCCCTAGCGAGCAATTGACCATTTATCCATGTTTATCTAGGGGTCGGCTTGCCAAGAGGCTTAGTGCACACAGTGTTTGGTAATATTCAGCATCAAACATGCCATGGCTGTATTTTCTGGATTGCTCTACTTCTAAAGCAGGTATTAGACGAAGCAAATATTTGCTATTTTTGGTACGGATTTTAATTTGTGTAAATAAAATTCGTACCAAAAATAGCAAATGTTTGCTCCGTATAATACCTGCTTAAGACACGTTTTTCCTCGTCTTTGGTCAAGGCATATTTGCGAATTTAATACCATTCGGTTGGAAGTACACTTGACGTGAATGAAATCCTTGTTCTCCAAAATATTATCTCTATGTTACCCGGGTACCCACCCAAGTGAAATACTTTCAACTTTTTCAATTATTGACCAATTTTGGATTTTGGCGCATCAAAATATTAGAAAATTTGCCAATTTTTAGCAACCGAGGCAGCCAGGAACCTAGAGCCACATCTGGTTCCTGCTAATCTTGATCTTCGACGATAATTGAAAAAGTTAAAGAGGTTGTTTATAAGACACGAACGCAGATTTAACGTAGAATACGGCAGCCTGTCTTATGTCAATGTATTTCTTGGAATAGGTTTAGGAATACATTTATTTGGGGTTAATTAATTTAATGGTCTCTCTGCTCCAGATACCTCCATAGCCGGTACCAGTAACGGCAATGAACAACAGCAGAAGCTATGTGCAGTTATGCGGTTTCACTTGCTGCCGTATCCAAAACAAGAATGAAATTGAATTGTTTTGAGGCTGTAGACGAGGGCAAATAGTGCATTCCCCACCTATAGTATAACAATTCAAATAACAATTCTCTGCATTTTACGATAGCGTAGATAATTTTACAACTGATTGCTGCAAATAGTAAGACTTGAGCGACAAATTATGTGATTCAGGCTCACTAGCTCAAAAATTCTTCAAATGACCTTTGAGGCTTAGCTGAAATCAAAAAAGGTTGATTGTGTTTGTCAATGCTATTTATTGACAACTGAATATTTTTTTCAACATGGTGAATTTTTTATTTAGTTCTGAATGATGTACACTGATAACACTGTGCTACAAATGAAAAAAAAAAAAATGCAAGAACTTCTGAAGTCACCTAGTGTTGGTTGTAGGTCATGTTGAGTGTAACATTCGCTAATACTAGAAATTTCCCAACCACCCCCAAAATCTGAAGTTATGGTCAAAATACGGTTTTTTGGACCTCAGTGCATACAATTTTTTTTAACTCAGTCATTTCTCAACCGATTTTCAATATTTAGGCAGTTTTGGAAAAAAAATTAATAGAACTTTCAAAAGATTTACTGGTTTGTACTAATATCACTAATACATGTTGAGTTATTTGAGTTTAAATATAATTTTTTAGATTTTTTCACACAATTTTTCAATTTAATTTGAAATTTGCCACCTGTTTTTGTGAGAAAGATACTACAACTACACTAAACTTTTGAAATTATATTCAATGATGAAACAAGCAAAATTCGAAAGCAAGCAAAAGTCTAAAATAATATATTTAAACTCAAATAACTCAACATGTTTTAGTGATATTAGTACGAAATTTGTAAATTTTTTGAAAGCTCTGTTTATCTTCTTTCCAAAACTGCCTTAATATTGAAAATCTGTTGAGAAATGACTGAGTTAAAAAAAATGTATGCCCTGAGGTCCAAAAAACCGTATTTTGACCATAACTTCAGATTTTGGAGGTATTTGGAAAATTTCTAATATAAGCGAATGTTACACTCAACAAGACCTACAACCTACGGTAGGTCACTTCAGAAGCTCTTGTGTTTTTTCACCATTTGTAGCACCGCGATAGATAGCCAAAAATTATGGTTTTCTTAAAAAATATATAACTCAGTCAAATATTCACCGATTTTCACAAAACCACTTTTGTTTGATTCGTCATTGGATATAATTTTAGAAGTTTAGTGTATTTGTAGTATCTTTCTCACAAAAACAGATGGCAAATTTCAAATTAAATTGAAAAATTGCGTGAAAAAACTGAAAAAATATATTTAAACTCAAATAACTCAACATGTTTTAGTGATATTAGTACAAACTAGTAGATTTTTTGAAAGCTCTGTTTATCTTTTACCCAAAACTGCCTGAAGATTGAAAATCGGTTGAGAAATGAATGAGTGAAAAAAAATTGTATGCACTGAGGTCCAAAAAACCGTATTTTGACCATAACTTCAGATTTTGGAGGTATTTGGAAAATTTCTAATATAAGCGAATGTTACACTCAACAAGACCTACAACCTACGGTAGGTCACTTCAGAAGCTCTTGTGTTTTTTCACCATTTGTAGCACCGCGATAGATAGCCAAAAATTATGGTTTTCTTAAAAAATATATAACTCAGTCAAATATTCACCGATTTTCACAAAACCACTTTTGTTTGATTCGTCATTGGATATAATTTTAGAAGTTTAGTGTATTTGTAGTATCTTTCTCACAAAAACAGATGGCAAATTTCAAATTTAATTGAAAAATTGCGTGAAAAAACTACAAAAATATATTTAAACTCCAATAACTCAACATGTTTTAGTGATATTAGTACAAACTAGTAGATTTTTTGAAAGCTCTGTTTATCTTTTACCCAAAACTGCCTGAAGATTGAAAATCGGTTGAGAAATGAATGAGTGAAAAAAAATGTATGCACTGAGGTCCAAAAAACCGTATTTTGACCATAACTTCAGATTTTGGAGGTGTTTGGAAAATTTCTAGTATTAGCGAATGTTTCACTCAACAAGACCTACAACCTACACTAGGTCACTTCAGAAGTTCTAAATCGCTGTAGCACAGTGTAATTAATTTCAACATGAGGTGATTTATTTACAATTATATATAAAAATTTTAATTGCTATACTACTAGCCACACACGCTATATAGCAAGCCACACTCGCTATAGACATGCACAGACACGCTAAACATGCACACGCTATATAGCAAAACACGCACACACACAGTCCAAGTATGATGACAGTTCTAGAAGGTATGCTACATTTTTGTCTATCTACGCACACAAACAAATCTCGTTATGAAAAATTTCGCGTTTTGTACGGAATTCAGAACATTTTTGGAAATTTCTCGTTTTATGTTGTTTTATATCTGATTTTTTTGGTTGGAGAGTGAATCTCCAGTTGAAACACACTAGATTTAGTGTGAAAAATTGCGACAATATGTCGAAACAAAATATATAAAAATGCTATATTTCTAATAGTTGGAGCATAATCTTAGTCATTGTCATAGCTCATGACTTTTGTTACTGTATGAAACTCAAGCGACTCTATTTAGAAGAACTAATAGAGTACAAGAAAAAAACGAAAAGTGCAAAAAGGTTACCGGCAAATTGATGAAAAACAGCATATTTTACCTAAACCGCAGCCTGTTTATGTATTCCCCACAAATAAAACATGTTTCAACATCATTTCTATAACTTTTCAGGAAAGTATGTTTTATAAGTTCAGTTTAAAATGAAAAATCATTTCAAATTTCATACAAAACACGCGCTTCATGCATATACACGCTATAAACATACACACACGCTATACAGCTAGCCACACACGCTATATAGCAAGCCACGCACGCGAAGGGGAGCCGAACTGAAAAAGGTAGGAACTGCAGCTAACCACTACCACCACCGCTGTTGCCCGCTGCTGATCCACGCTGCCTTCGCCAATTGCCATAGGTGTTAATGTCCGCTGCTGCTGCCTGCTCTTATGTCGTTTTCGTTTTTGCGGTGTAGCTGCACCACGGACTACACTTTGTCCTATAACTGTTTTTTTTTCTCATTTTCCGGACTATCCCGGACTACCCTTTTCTTTGTCCCGGACAGTCCGCGTAAGAAACAGTGTGCAGTTTTAAAGACACCAGCACATTCACCCGTATGTGTCAAAATCAAACAAAAAATGTGTCAAAATCACCGTACCCGTAAACCGTACCATCATCGTTCACTACCAATGCATATTCTTGCAAATTAATATTAAGTTCCGTCATTTTTCAGTAAATTGGCAAATTTTTCGTACAGTAGCACAAACGCGACAAAAAGATAATGGCGATAATGACCAAAACAAAACAAAGTGACAGCTACCTCTGGTATTACGCGCACCATTGCAACTGCTCGGAAAGTGTTTTTTTTTTTTCAGCTGAAAAGTGTAGTCCGGGACGGTATAGTCGTGCCGTAAAAACGAATTTGACATTAGTAAACTGAATCGCTTGAGGAGAAACAGTCTCTTATATAGCCCAAAGAGTATATTCCTGGTAACTAGGTACTCCATTCTGTCGTCTTTTTCAGGGAAAGGCAGCAAGCGACCAATCAAAAGTCGACATTTGTGTTTCGACAATGTTCAATAATTTAAAATACAGGCATACCTCGATTATACACACACTCGATTATACGCACCCTCGATTTTACGTACTTCGATTTTACGTACATTTTACCTCGATTTTATGCACACTTTTTTCAAACACATTTTTAATTCAAATGTTTTTTGTTTGAATTGCAGGATTACATAAATTAGGTATCGTTCACAAATAAGGGGCTGTCCATGTATCACGTGGAAACTTAGGGGAGAGGTAGGAAGATGTCCACGGTCCATATAATTTTTCGAGAATTTATATGAAAGTTAATTCACGGAGGTCTAAAATCACCCACAATAAGTCCACAAATATGTCAGTTTTGTTACGCGGGGAATACGTTCCAAATGTGTATGGGACCGCGTAAAAAAGACTAAATTGAGTTGAAAAAATTACGTAGGAAACCGTCCCAAAACGTTTGAACTTTGACTATATATGATAGTGGTCATTCTGAAGGTCAAAATACAATGTTATAAATTGTCAGTATTTACACCAAAAATTGTGAATTTAAAAAAAAACTGATAAATGATTACTTGTGTTCTAAAACGAAAAACGTGATTGGAATGAGGTTGATATCTTGTGCTGTCTTTGAGTTATGGAGAAATGCAACCCGCGTAAAAAACCTTACTTTTTTGTTAGTCCCTAATGAAAACTTGTTTAATTTGGAGTCGTTCAATAACTAAGAGTATTTCAATAAAAAACGTTCCAATTTTGATACTTTTTCTCTGCTGTCATTTTTAATCTGGCTGAAATTTTGCAAAAATGTTCTAATTGGCTGAAGTATCATTTTGTGCTACTAGTTACTAGTATTTGTAATCATCGAATAAATTAACCATTTTCACATGCTAGTTAGTGAAAATAGTTAATTCATTTGATGATAACAAACATTTTTAAAGCCAGAACGGTTTATGCGGTCGATAACGTGTCTTCGGCAAAGTTATAGATACTAAATTTATATTTCCGAAAACGATACACACCGTGACCAAAAAATTAACAAAATTAATTATTTCAAAAAGTTCTATTACATATTTTTTATAACAACTACCAAAGCCCAGCTGAACATGTTTGGTTATCTGGTCATGGAGAAATAAAAAACAAGTAAGAAAAAGAAAATTTAGATTTTCCATAAAGAGTACACAATTTTGAAGCCAAAACGGTTTCTTTGACTGGTATATGGCAGAATTTACAACAGTAATTTTTATAATAAGATCACACCAAAAAATATACACAAAAAAAAACAACACGAGCATATAATAATAACATTAATTAAATATTTTTAAAAATATACTCTCTAAAAACTGATTTTTTCTACGAGAACTCCATTTTGCTAGTGAAACAATCATAGTTAACTAACCTTGGAGATATTAATTTCAAAATATTGGAGTTTTGAAATTTTTTTACAGTGAATATTTTTTTAAGGATGAAATTAATATCTACAACTTTGCTGAAGATGGTTTATCGATAAAACAAACCGTGTTGGCTCTGAAAATGGCTCTCGGCCTAGTCAATCCATGAGTCAAATTTCAAGCAAGATAAATGGACTTTTTTCAATGGAAGTCGGCGTTAGTATGGGTAAAATGTGTGGCCTATATACCCACACATACACATATACACACACACCCATATTCATTGTTTCATTTACCCCTTTCCCGCTCATGGTGACTCTAAAGCACCAAGAATTAAAATCATCATATCTTGACATAAAATAGTTTGTTGTGCTTACGAGTGTTCCATAAACTTTTATATGCTGCCTCAGAGTATCACTGGGCATTTCCTTCAAAATACTACAGTTGACAGTAATTTTAGTTAGTCTACAAAGTGTTCAGCTTGAAATTTCTCATGAAGCTCAAAATTTTAATGATAAACCTTGTGCGTGGGAGAGGGTTAATTCCTTTCAGATGTTCTGAGTGAGTTTCTTGCCATAAACGGCCCAGTAGAGAATGTCTATCAATTACGTAACGCAAATGATTATCTTCTTCGACTCCCCTTCCCGCTATGTAACTATTTTTACGACCTTAAAATTTTTTTATATGGATTGTCAAAATTTCCAACCCCCTCTTTGAACGTTACGTGATAATTGGATGTTCCATTACATGTGTATTTGCAATTTTCCGAATACGGAAATTATTTTTGGGTTATTAAAAATTTTGATTTTACGCTCAACTCGATTTTACGCACATTTCAAAAACGAGAATGTGCGTAAAATTGAGGTATACCTGTAGTACAATATTTCGAACAATCATATTACAACTTTCTACAATTGGACGGGTTCTTAAATGATTTTCCAATCGATTGCTGCAAAAGTGACAGAAATCGGTTGAAAACTGACTGAGCTTAAAACGTTTGAAATTGGACAATTTTCGTAACACTCTCGATGTTTCGGTTCTGAAATTGAATCCCTGTATTGAAGATTGGTCCCTGTATATGTTGCCGTAAGACGTATTCTACGTCAAAATGCTATAATCTATTATAACGCAGATGTTAAATCAACTGAGCACAATGATGTCTGAACAAACTTAAACTTGATTAGTTCTTCATGTCACAAAAAAATTCATCACCGAAAAAACATGAGCAAAAATTGCTTATTGAAAATGTACGCAAAAAGTTTGCTGACAAAGCACCGACCGACCGCTGCTCTGAGGATGATGATGCCATGCAACCACCGTGAGGAACGACGCTTCTCCCGACAGGTGGCTTATTGAAAGTTGCCTGGCTGTGTGAAGTTTGCCTCCAGTCACTGCTGCAGGTAATGAAGTCAAATTTCTACGTAGCGTTAGAAGTTGCCGAATGAAAACGGTTAGCGCTATTTGCTATGCTGCGTCCGTTCCCAGCCCCCAGCAATGTTGAGACTAGCTCTTCTCCGACCTTTAAGCGAAACAGAACAGAATAGTCCGCAATTTGATTGAGATGTGGCCGAGTCAGGATATTGAATTTTTCATTAACGTTATTTTTGTAGCCGTATTTCGTTTGAAATGTTTAACTTGAAAAAGCTAGAAATTTTGCTCCGCTCAGTGCGCTCTTGTATCTCACCGTAGCTTTCCAAATCTTCCAGTTTCGTTGGAAGCGGAAACCATCGTATCGTTGCTTCTATGAAAGATTTATTGCATCTCAGTGTTCGAAGAGACGACGGTGTTGCTACCAGGACAGTATGATAAGATTAAAGTTATGCTGTAGAAACTAGCTATAGTATAGTAAAAATATAACAAAAAAATTATGACAGAGGAAACCATCTTTACAGTAAATGGACTTCGATTGTTCGCTATGACACTAATCGAATAAGGCTGAAGACTACCACACTCAGGAAAGTTTGAAGTTTCAATCATTCACCTTGAGCATCATAAGTCCTCACCAAGCTGTGTGGCAAACATGTGCTGAGCTTCTCAATGCCATAAAGTGCATTCACAACAATTGGAATGCACTTCCGAGCAGAAAACACTTTTTTTCTATTTTTTGCTCCTAAATAAAAAAGGAACCCCATTGGACGGACACGTTTAGCAGCACCAGCATCGGGGCGCCCAGGCCAGGCTAGGTAACCGTGCGCTCTCACGGAAAAGGAGAAAAACGAAAAGTCGTACAGTAAAAATGAAGCGCCATTCAACAGGCCATTGTTCAACAGCTACGCTAGAAATAAGAGAAACGGAAACGTTTTCAAAAGAGAAATGGAAAAATAAACGAAAGTTATGCAGGTCCTTTGTGGGGCATAGTTTACCGATTTGAAGCTGAAACGTGGTCATTCCTGTGGAGAGGATGTTTCCAGGCACGCTTTTGAACTATTTATATGGGCAGAATGACATTGTTATTTACATGGCCATAGCTTCCACTCAAGCTTGAGCTTTCCGATACGGCGATGCTATTTTCCAGTGCATTGAATTGTATGAAGCGTGGCAAGTTCACGTACATGTTCAAAAGGGTGCCATGAGTTTACTTTTGCGCAATTTTTCCGTCAATCAAGTACCTACGCAGTAAATTATGAGTTGCTCGTCCTTGGTATTCCGTGTTATTATAGAGCATTAGCAGTAGATCGTATTCGTATTCCCTTTGAGTTGAATTTATGACACGCGCTTTTGCGTGTTACTAGGATATGCTGTTGATATGTGAGGTGATGAATAATCCGTAATTTTTATCATTGGTTTTTGAAGAATACAAGAAGCAAGTACTGCTAGTAAGCCAGGTATGTTAACTGAAGAAACACGCTATCGTAGATGTATGGAACATAAATAACTTTTTTTTTAGAATTTATTGCTCTCTTCTGAGTTTCCTTCTATACTAGCACAACGTAAGCAGCACATGACGTGGGTACTAAAAAACCATGCAGTCTAGTGAATTGCGTTATTCAAAATCTTGCTCGTGCCGAATCCAAGGAGACAGTAATTCTCATCTCACATACGCTCTAAATCCATCGTGACATAAAGTACACAGGTTGGGTACGTTTTCAGTTCGAAAATCAAAAGCGAAACGAAGCACTTGCTTTAGACGCGTAAACGCTTTGCAGTACGATGTAAATGCATAATGTAGTACACCAGAAGCTGGTTTTTTATTAAACTAACCACGGTTTGTTTTTTTTTTCTTTTTTGAACAAAACAAAATTCAATCGGTTTTGAAATAATATTGAACGTTTGGGCACTCAAACCCGATTTATCCGTACACATTTGAGTCAGTGAACTTGTGTTACTAATTAAAAATTTGTATTATTAACCTAACAGCCCAAAAAGTGATTATTAACTGACTATAGTTTGTAACAGAGAAACAATAATCTAAACTATATTCTTTCACAAAAGATGCTTCGTTGTTGTATGCTGTTCCGAATGTACCTACAAAACATCTACTTGTGAAAACTTTCGTCACTAACGCGCAATTGAGGGAGCCGACGTTTTCGTTCGCTTAGTAAAGAATACTGATCACAAGTAGGTAGGCATTTGCTCGCAAGGGTGAAAGACTATATTCCTGGTAGACCTCCGGAAAAATGTGCAGCAAATGTTCAGTGCATCCTTCGGGTACTAACGGCATTTGAATACTAGTTGCCGTGATTATTTGTTTGAAGTGGCTAACGTTGTGTGTGTGTTTGAATTATCTGTTTAATTCAAATTTGCATTTGAAACTTTTTTTCACCCTATTATTGCTGAAATTAGCGTATTTCATCTGAAAAGTTACTGCAGGATGCTATGGCGCTTGAGTAGGACACGTACTAAGCGAATTCAATAAGATAAATACAAATTATTGTTTCGAATGTATGATGTGGAGTACTATGATTTTTCGATAGACTCAGTTGGTTTTCAACGAACTTTCTTCGTTTTGACAGCAATCGATTTTTTTTATGTTGGTTATTTTATCACTGCGACCAATTTTTTGATCTTTTGTGACATACGCCCTATTTAATTTTGCTAAATCAGGATAACGTACCACTATTGGATGTGGCCGTCATGATATGACCAATAGCATTAGTCCAATCTGGTACTGGGAGATTCAGAGATTCAGATTTCAGAGGGTTCTAATAGCCCCTATCGAAGAACTTATACTAATATTTGCCGGACATCGGCATAACAGGTGTTCCGAGACTTCTTTTCCCATGCCACATAAGCGACATGTATCATCTTGAAGTTTTTTCATAACCTTCATGTGATAACGTACAATGCCTTGTTATTAGACCAGTATATATTTCTTTGATACGTAGGGTAGTTAGGGGTAATTTGGACCCCCTAAGGAAAACTCCTGTTATTTCGTAACCTGTTTTTTCTATCCCATAAACGTAATGTACTATAGTAATATTGATCTGTTTTCTATGTTTCTCAACATATCGTTAATATAACTAACTACTCAAATGCCGCAAAATGGGACATGATGCTCATTCAAATGAGTCATTCCGTCTATTTTGGTTTCTTATAATTGCATCCTGGTTTTTATTTGTTATTGAATAAAATGTTGTTTTAATATAATTACATTCTACATCATCATCATTTTTTACACCATATACATTTTGAGCATTATTAACATTAGTTTCATTTTTTACATTATCAACATTATTTACATCATTTACATTTACTATATTATTTACATAGTTCAAACTATTTACATTATTTACATTAACTACATTATTCACCCTATTTAACTTATTTACATTACATTAACTTCATTATATACATAAATAGCGAAATGGGTTAAGTAATCACATTAAAAGTCAATTCAATGCTTAGTGGTAAACTACGTTCTTCGTTTTGTTGTCTGGTGCATAAATAAACAAAAAAGATGGCTTACCAACACGCGAGCATGCCACATACAATTGACCATGTGAAAAGCATGGAAACTCAAGATTCACTCCGCATACCTCCAAAGATTGACCTTGAGATTTGTTTATAGTCATAGCGAATGCAGGGCGTACGAGAAATTGAATGCGTTTGAACTCAAATGGTAAATCGGTAGTAGTATAGTATGGTATAGTATAGTAGTAGTATAGTATATATAGTAGGTAGTAGTATAGTATATATAGTAGTATAGTAGTAGTATGGGTATAAGCACTTCTTCGCCCTGGAATTTCCATTTGAGTATTGTTCCTTGAATTATATTGTTTTTGAGTTGCTTGACTACTAATCTTGTCCCATTGCATAACTTAGGTTGGTTCCCGAGCAGGACAAAATATCATTATAATATCACAACCAGATATTGGAAATACACCTCATTTTGATCTTAATATGGTTTACATAGTTGGTAAAATAACAAAAAATAATACCAAAATTTTTTTTTTTCTTCATCTATAGTTTATTTGACACGGCACAAATACAATTCAATGTTTAACGGCGCCAATTATATCTGGTAGCTTACTTTCTAAAGTATCTTAATAACTAAAAGCAAATTTTTTATCCTCGCTGCCGACTACGAGTTGAAACTAAATCTAACTTAAAGCTAGAATATTTTGCATTAAAAGCACAGGTTTGCTGTTTGATGGTTTTCATTGCCATAGGTAAGCAGCATATTAAATTTGTTCCGCTGCTGGGCCAAGATATTACGGACTGGCATATTGGGTTGTTTCCATCGGGCCTTGAGAGTATCGTGCGGGTCTGATTGCTGTTTCCGGATCCGGGGTCTTAACGTGTTCTTGTCGTTTGGATGGATGTAGGCGGAAGGGGATAGGACTAAACTGGGGCGTGGATGGATTTCAGGAAAACGTATATAAGGGACATATAGGATAGGTCACGGCTCGCCAAGACATAAAGAAAAGGAACAGCCAGCTACCTACCTTCGGCCTGCAGGGAAGCTATTAATCTAGACCTGGCGTCACGGTGTACAGGGCATGACCAAACAACGTGCTCTATGTCGTGATAACCTTCACCACAGGCACAGATACCACTCTCCCCGAGCCCAACACGACGGAGATGCGCGTCAAATCTATAGTGATTGGACATAAGCCGGGACATCACGCAAATGAAATCCCGACCTACATCCAACCCCTTGAACCACGGGTTCATCGATACCTTGGGGATTATGGAATGTAACCACCTTCCCAGTTCCCCCTTGGTCCAAGAATTTTGCCAACTGATGATCGTATTCTGACGTACAAATGCGAAAAATTCATTAAAGGCAATTGGTCCTACATAAATATCACCGTTTGTTGCGCCCACCTTAGCCAAAGAGTCCGCTTTCTCATTACCCGGTATCGAGCAGTGAGAAGGGACCCACGCTAAGGTAATCTGAGTAGATTTTTCGGATAAAGCACTCAGATGTTCCCGTATTTTCCCCAGGAAATACGGAGAGTGCTTAACATCTTTCATCGACCGGAGAGCCTCAATGGAACTGAGACTGTCCGTAAAGATAAAATAATGGTCCGTGGGCATTTTTTCGATAATCCCTAGGGTGTACTGAATTGCGGCTAATTCTGCGACGTAAACAGAAGCAGGATTATCGAGCTTATGGGAGACGGTTAAATTGTTATTGAAGATACCGAAGCCAGTGGACCCATCAAGAAGTGATCCGTCAGTGTAGTACATATTGTCGCAGTTGATGTTTCGATATTTATTGGAAAAAATTTTAGGGATCTGCTGCACGCGTAAATGATCCGGGATTCCACGAGTTTCTTCTATCATGGATGTATCGAAAAACACAGTAGAATCAGAAGTATTTGATAAGTCGACACGATTTGGAATATTCGAAGAAGGGTTAATAATTTGGGACATGTGATTGAAATACAATGTCATAAAACGGGTTTGAGAATTAAGTTCGATTAACCTTTCAAAATTTTCAATCACGGGACGGTTTAAGACCTCACATTTGATTAGAATACGAGAAGACAGGCTCCAGAAGCGGTTTTTCAATGGTAGTACTCCAGCTAAGATCTCCAAACTCATCGTATGGGTCGACTGCATGCAACCTAAGGCGATACGCAAACAACGATATTGTATTCGCTCCAGTTTGATCAAATGTGTGTTTGCTGCGGAGCGGAAGCAGAAACACCCGTACTCAATGACAGACAATATCGTTGTTTGGTAAAGCCTTATAAGGTCTCCTGGGTGGGCTCCCCACCATTGTCCGGTTATTGTACGAAGAAAATTCACTCTTTGTTGACATTTTTTCATCAGATACCTCACGTGACAACCCCAGGTGCTTTTAGAGTCGAACCAGACACCAAGATATTTGTGTACCAAAACCTGAGAAATCGTTTTACCCATTAATTGTGTTTGAAGCTGTGCAGGTTCATGCTTCCTAGAAAAAACTACTATCTCAGTCTTCTCCGGAGAGAATTCGATACCTAGCTGTAAAGCCCAAGCAGACAAGTTGTCCAAGGTATCTTGCAATGGTCCTTGCAAATTGGCAGCTTTGGCTCCTGTAACAGAGATTACACTGTCGTCTGCAAGTTTTCTTATCGTGCATGAATTTGCCAGACATTCGTCGATGTCATTTACATAAAAGTTGTAAAGAAGGGGGCTTAAACATGAGCCCTGGGGAAGACCCATGTAGCTAATGCGAAAAGTTGCCAAATCGCCGTGCGTAAAATGCATGTGCTTTTCGGACAACAAATTGTGCAAAAAATTGTTCAAAATTGGAGAAAATCCTTGTCGGTGAAGTTTACCCGAAAGAATGTCAATAGAAACGGAATCAAAAGCCCCCTTAATGTCCAAGAACGCAGACACCATTTGTTCTTTGCGAGCATACGCCAGCTGAATATCTGTTGAAAGCAACGCAAGACAATCATTCGTCCCTTTGGCACGGCGGAAGCCAAATTGAGTATCTGATAGTAGACCATTTGATTCGACCCAATGGTCTAAACGACGGAGTATCATTTTTTCCATCAATTTCCGGATACAGGATAGCATTGCAATCGGCCTATAAGAGTTGTGATCAGAAGCTGGTTTCCCTGGTTTTTGGATGGCGATCACCTTCACTTGCCTCCAATCCTGCGGTACAATGTTTTGCTCCAGGAACTTATTGAACAAGTTCAACAAGCGCCTCTTGGCATTGCCGGGTAGATTCTTCAACAAGTTGAATTTGATTCTATCTAACCCAGGCGCGTTATTGTTACAGGACAGGAGGGCAACTGAAAATTCTGCCATCGTAAAAGGTGATTCTATCGCGTCGTGGCCCGGAGACGCATCGCGAACAATGTTTTGCTCAGGAACAGAGTCCGGACATACTTTCCTGGCAAAATCAAATATCCACCTACTTGAAGACTCCTCGCTTTCGTTGACCGTTACGCGATTCCGCATTCTTCGGGCTGTGTTCCAAAGAGTGCTCATCGATGTCTCCCTCGACGTCTCGTTCACGAACCGACGCCAATATCCGCGTTTCTTTGCTTTAGCCAAACTTTTAAGCTTGATATTAAGCTCCGAATACCGTAAATAGTCGCCAGGTATACCTCCCTTCTGGTAGGCCTTAAACGCGTCGGATCTTTGCGTGTAGACATCGGAGCACTCTTGGTCCCACCACGGAGTGGGAGGCCGTTCTTTGATCGTTACGCCGGGATATTTATTCGTTTGGGCTTGCAACGCGGCGTCGAGAATCAAGCCCGCGAGGAGGTTGTATTCTTCAAGTGGTGGATGATGTTGAATCGACTCGACCGCTTTTGAAATCATTTTCTCGTATAACTTCCAATCGACATTCCGTGTGAGGTCATACGGAATGTCAATTGGTCGCATGCGAGTCGACCCGTTATTAATTGAAATAAGAATAGGCAAATGGTCGCTACCGTGAGGATCAAGGATTACCTTCCATGTGCAATCCAACCGTAGCGACGTCGAACATAAGGATAGATCCAAAGCGCTTGGGCGCGCTGGAGGTTTCGGGATACGTGTCATTTCACCGTTGTTTAAAATAGTCATGTCGAAGTCATCGCAAAGGTTATAGATTAAAGAGGAGCGGTTATCATTGTATGGGGAACCCCAAGCCACGCCATGAGAGTTGAAGTCTCCCAAAATCAAACGTGGCGATGGAAGAAGTTCTATTAAATCAAAGAGCAGCCGTTGCCCAACCTGTGCTCTGGGAGGAATATATATTGAGGCAATACAAAGCTCTTTACCTTGTATTGTCATTTGACATGCGACAACTTCGATGCCTGGAATCGAGGGGAGGTTAATACGATAGGAAGAATAGCACTTTTTAATCCCTAAAAGTACTCCTCCATATGGGGTGTCTCGATCAAGGCGAATAATATTAAAATCATGGAAGTTGAGATCAATGTTTGAAGTAAGCCAAGTTTTACAAAGGGAAAATGCATCGCATTTGTTTTTATTTATCAAATCTTTAAACGAATCAATTTTTGGTAAAATACTTCTACAATTCCACTGTAAGACAGAGATAGAATCCTTCATATACGCAGTTGAATTAGGCATCGAAGGATACAATCGCTGCAAGGAGGGGCCATTGGGCAGTCAACTGCTTCAAAAATGATCTAACTGTTGGGAGGAATGCTGTAAGAAAAATTTTAATTGGATCGGGTACATTGAAATTTTCAAAAATCCAGTCCACAATGTCAGAAAATTTCACTAATCCAGAGTTTGTTTCATCAACTGGATGTGCAAAAGGAACAACTGGGGTTTTAGATGTTCCTGGCAGTGCTGGGAACTCCTTCTGGGACTTTAAATTTGCAAGCCCAGGAGGAGTTTGCTTCGGTTTTTCCGCAGCACTGTTTGGTTTGTTCGTACTTTTCAATACACTTTGGGAAATCTTAGGACCTTTACGGGGAAGTTTAGGAGAAGAAACATTTTTCCTCTTCCTAGACTCCCCAGGATTGGCATAAGATGTTCCCGCTGATGAATCGTCAGAATCGGTTTCATCGGAGGGCAACAGATCAAAGGGGTTCGATGTTATGGTAGAATTGGTCACGGTCTTCTTCAGCATCTCAGCGTAAGAACGCTTTGAACGCTCCTTAAGTGACCGCTTGATTCTATCTCTGCGCTGCATGTACACCGGGCATGTGGAGAGCTCATGCTGGTTTTCCCCACAGTGAATACATTTTTCAGCATTAACACTGCAAGAATCTTCCGCATGAGTCTCCCCACACTTGCTACATCGTGCCTTATTGCAGCAGTAGGCGGCTGTGTGGCCTAACTGCTTGCAATTGGTGCAATTCATAACACGGGGTACATACAATCGCACAGGCAGACGAACCCGGTCGATCGAGACGTGGCTAGGGAGTGCAGATCCGGCAAACGTAACGCGAAACGAGTCTGACGGAGTGTAAACTTTTTTACCGCCGACGAGAGACATGGACCGCAATTGCTTGCAATCCAAAATCTTCGCCTGTGTTTCGGTATTTTCGAAGCAACCGGTTGCGCTTTTTCGGATACACTCGACAGACAGACTCGAATCGGTTATGACACCGTCGATCTCCACGTCTCGTGCGGGTATGTAAACGCGATACTCGCGTGTGAAGAGCTCAGAGCAAGCGATAGCATTGGCCTGTGCCAAATCACTGACCACGACACGGAGCTTGTTAGGTCGGACCTTGGAAATTTCGGTCACGGCCTTGTACCCCTTCGTCAGGTCTTTTGAAATTTGCAGTATGTTTAATCGCTTTGAATTCACTCCTACCTTTGGACGAAAATAAACAGTATAGCTGCCCTGTTGAGATCCGTCCGGGTAAAGCCTGGGGCGAGGGGGGACTGGAGAATGAACAGGGGAGGGGGTAACAGAAGGGTCAGGGTCAGGGGGGTTCGGGGATGGTGGCACGGGAGGCGAGGGATCTATATCCATCGCGCTAAATGTAGCGCACTAGCGCCGACAAGAACACGTACCTCTTTACTTCTTCCTTCCAGCAGTGGTTGTCCGATCGTTCGAAGCTGCACCCAAAGCAGCCAGCAGCACCAGTACAGCAGCACCAATACAGTCACCAGCGGTGAGCCGGGTGTGAGATCACTCAGCACAGCGACACGGACTCGACTGTCAACTGATGGCCTTGAATTTTTTTTTTTTATTATTATTATTTGTTAGTAGCTTAAGTATTTATGATAAATATTAGTAAATAATGAGTATGTGTGTCCAATCACAAATGGTGACTTCTCAACACTGTTAGAAATTTGTAATTTTAATTGTTAGGATTTGTTTGCTTTCGCAATTAGGACTTATCATTCGTAGGGATTTAAACCTACTTGTCAGAAAAGGGGAAGTAAACTTACAACTAACTTAATTGCTAACTTATTGGCTATAAAGAGAGCTTATCGTAGCAATTGAGGATTGCAACGATTTTTGTCGAAAATTGTTAATAATTTTATTTGACATAGCTTCTAATGGTTCAACACCAGTAAGTCTATGTAATTCGAGTGTACCAAACCAAGGAGGACGCTTCAAAATCATTTTCAGAATTTTATTCTGAATCCTTTGGAGCGTTTTCTTCCTTGTTGAACAGCAACTTGACCAGATCGGTACAGCATAAAGCATTGCTGGTCTAAAAATTTGTTTGTAAATCAAAAGTTTGTTCTTTAAACAAAGTTTAGAATTCCTGTTAATGAGAGGATATAAACATCTCGTATATTTGATGCACTTGGCTTGTATACTCTCAATGTGCTCTTTGAAAATAAGTTTTTTATCATAAATTAGTCCCAAGTACTTAACCTTGTCGGACCAACTTAAAATAACCCCATTCATCTTGACAACGTGATTATTGTTTGGCTTGAGGAAAGAAGCCCTAGGCTTATGCGGAAAAATTATCATTTGAGTTTTAGAAGCATTGGGAGAGATTTTCCACTTTTGCAAGTAGGAAGAAAAAATATCTAAACTTTTCTGCAATCGACTGCATATGACACGAAGACTTTTTCCTTTTACGGAAATGCTTGTGTCATCGCAGAACAATGACTTTGTGCATCCTGGAGGCAAATCAGGAAGATCTGAAGTCAATATGTTGTACAGGACTGGACCCAAGACTGAACCTTGAGGCACACCTGCTCTGACAGGAAATCTATCAGATTTTGAATTCTGATAGACAACCTGCAGAGTTCGATCAGTGAGATAATTTTTTAAAATTTTGATTAGGAAAATTGGAAAATTAAAAGTTTGCAATTTCGCAATCAAACCTTTATGCCAAACACTGTCGAATGCTTTTTCTATGTCTAAAAGAGCAGCTCCAGTGGAATAACCTTCAGATTTGTTAGCTCGTATCATATTAGTAACTCTGAGCAATTGATGAGTTGTGGAATGCCCATGGCGAAATCCAAACTGTTCATTTGCAAAAATTGAATTTTCGTTGATGTGTGACATCATTCTGTTAAGAATAACTCTCCCAAACAGTTTACTTATTGAAGAAAGCAAACTGATTGGTCGATAACTTGAAACTTCAGCTGGGTTCTTATCCGGTTTTAAAATAGGAGTAATTTTTGCATTTTTCCATAATTTGGGAAAATATGAACACTCTCAAACTGCTGAGCAAGTCTTTGAGCCTTTTGTTCATTGGATACAAGAAAACGTTCACCATCTTTTAAAACTGGAATAGGCTTTGAAGGTTTCTTAAGAATCTTCGACAGCTTCCAAAATGGTTTTGAATATGGTTTCAATTTTTCAACTTTAGTCTCAAAATTTTGATTTCTCAGAAGAGTAAATCTATGTTTAATCTCTTTCTGTAAATCTTTATAAATAGTTTTAAAAACAGGGTCACGAGAACGTTGATATTGACGTCTGCGGACATTTTTCAAACGAATTAGAAGTTGAAGATTTTCGTCAATTATTGGTGAATCAAATTTCACTTGAGCCTTTGGAACAGAATAATTCCTGGCATCAACAATTGCACATTTTAATGCTTCCAAAGCGGAATCAATATTCACTTCGTTTTGCAAATCAAGCTCATTATTGAAATTTCTCTCAATATAATTTTTGTATCTTTCCCAATTAGCTTTGTTACAATTAAAAACAGAGCTCATAGGGTTTAAAACTGATTCATGTGATAAAGAAAAAGTTATTGGAAGATGGTCAGAATCAAAGTCAGCATGTGTGATCAAATCACTACATACATGACTTTGATCTGTCAGCACCAAATCAATTGTTGAAGGGTTTCTTACAGAAGAAAAGCATGTAGGACTATTCGGAGACAAAATAGAATAGTATCCTGAAGAACAATCATTGAATAAAATTTTGCCATTGGAATTACTTTGAGAATTATTCCATGAACGATGTTTAGCGTTAAAATCGCCGATTATGAAAAATTTCGAACGATTTCTGGTGAGTTATTGTAAATCACCTTTAAAATAATTTTTGAGCTCGCGTGTGCATTGAAATGGTAAATATGCTGCGGCAATAAATAAAATCCCAAGTTCAGTTTGAACTTCAATTCCCAAAGTTTCAATAACTTTCGTCTCAAGATGGGGAAGAGCACGATGTTTGATTCGGCGATGAATAACAATTGCAACTCCACCGCCGGAACCCTGAATCCTATCATATCTATGAACCACGTAATTGGGATCATATTTTAATTTTATGTTGGGTTTCAAAAATGTTTCAGTAATAATTGCAATATGCACATTATTTACTGTTAAAAAATTAAAAAGCTCATTCTCATTGGCCTTCAATGAGCGAGCATTCCAATTTAATATTTTAATTGTTTTATTTGAAATCATTGCTAAATTTTAAATTAGAAACAATTTTAATAGTAAAATTTGTGCCTATTTGAATGGCTTCAAACATTGATTTTGCCTGCAACATGGCGTTCATAAGATCGAACATTGCCTGTTGCAAAAAAGAAAGTTTACCTGCCGTAATAGGCCCCAGGCAGTTGACATTAGAAAAAATATTTTCGGCAGCAATATTAGCTGGAGTAATAGGTGTACAATTATTTTCTAGCGTGTTTTCGTCATTTTCGAACTACCAACACTAGGCGGTATAATGTTCGAACTACCTGTAACCTGTGCATAAGGTAAACGGGTATGCAAAGGAGTAGGTAAACTATGCGTCACTGGTACGCTTGGAGAATTTTGTTTTGAAGTTGGTTTTAATTGAGAAATTGAATTTTGTTTACCTTGCCTTGCCTTAACAATTGCTAAACGGACTGGGCATTGATAAAAATTTGACATATTGTTGCCGTTACAATTCGCACAGCGAAAATTTTTACTCTCTGATGGCCTTGAATAATACACTCTTTTGTTTGGCTATTCGTACACACGGACCGGATTGTAATAGAACGACCACTTTGCACGTCCGTTTCTGTCGAGTGTTCGACGCGGAATCATGGATACCAAAATATTGTTCCTCCTAGACTATATGAATAACAAAGCTTGATATTTCAATAACAAACCAAGAATTTGCATTAAAAATCACGAAAATGACCGATTCAGATATTTTCAACTTATTGAACACTGAATGCATAACTGATACATTATAAATAATCAATGTCGAACAATTTTCACTTAAAAACTTACTTTTAATCAGATATTTTAGAATCATCTCAAACATCTCATTGAAGGCATAGCGAGATATGATATCAAAATTTTATGATATTTTCTTATGCACGTTTGAAACGTGAATATCTTTCACGATTAGTCCTTATAACTAAATATGTTATTGATGAGTTATGATTTTGTTATCCTCTCCTGCCCGGGTTGAGGTTCCTGAGCATGATGATGACTGATCCAATCTTTAGTTGCAAATTGTGCGGTGGAAATCCTGGCAAATCCAATGAATTTAGGAACTCCGTTGGATAATTGGCCACTTCTTCAGGATTAGTCATACAATCTACTGCCTTAAATTGACACAATTGTCCAGGAATTGCATTTTGAATTGCGAAGTTCAACTCATCGACATCTTAATTTTTTGCTGCCAAAATAGCACGAGCACTCAGCCAATCGTAATTTGTATAATTGTGTACGATATTTGGGAATACATTAGTAATCAGTTCCTCTTTCGTCGTTGTGTAATGGCAGAAATTCGGCGGCAGTGTAATCAATCCGTTGCAAACATCGATTGGTATTTCCCCATTACCAATGGCTAACAATTGATTTGAGAACACATCTGCGGACGAATCATTTTGCATCAGTACTCGCATGTTGGTTGTCAATTTCAGCTTCTTCACAAAACGCCACAAATGAGAGAGCTTAAGGCAAGCGTTGATTGCATGTGCTGCCGTTGATCGCGGAATAACGGGAAGCGTTTGTCGAAAATCGCCTAGAAGTTATGTTCCTGAATATTAGTTCTATACCTACTTGATTGAAGAAATAAAAGAAAAATCACCTGCCAACACAACAAGTGCCCCTCCAAAGTGTCTTGCGTTGCTTCGTAGATCTCTCATTGTTCTATCTAGTGCCTCCAATGCTCGTTTGTTTGCCATTATGCATTCGTCCCAGATGATAATTTTACAATTCTGCAACACTTTTGCCATGACTGAATTTTTCTAAATATTGCATGTCGGTTCGTCAGTCAGTTGGAGATTCAATGGCAGCTTAAACGCGGAATGAGCTGTACGACCACCTTCTAACAATGTTGCTGCAATCCCTGAGGATGCAACAGCCACTGCAACTTCCGATCTCGATCTTACTGAATCCAACAACAATGAAATCACAAACGTCTTGCCAGTTCCGCCAGGCGCGTCGATGAAGTAAATGCCTCCGTTTCCCTCGTCAACCGCTTTTAGCAATGTGTCGTATACTTCCTTTTTCTGGTTAGTCAATAACGGAATTTTGTTCTAACTGCCTGGTTCAATGCGTCTCGATCGTATTCTCGTTCACGTTCTAACTCTCGGTTCAATGCATCGTGCATTGCACGATTCGGTACTACCATGCCTAGTTTGTCCAACGAACTGCCGCTCATGAGCAAACACATGTCTTCAATCAAGAGCAACGCCTCCTTGTGTATCCCATCGTCCATTTCAAGTTGGTATTTTAGAGTGGTTATACGAACTCGATGCAAAATATCGTCAGCCATATAATCCTTATATTTGCTCCACAATTCGATTGGATTTGAAGGAAAACATGTCGAGATGATTATTGCGAATAGTGTGCGAATTTGATTCGCAGGTGCTGAAACAATGGCATCAGCAAGTGTTGAATCCCAATGAGTGTCGTTTTCAACCAACTTTAACCGGCTACAGGCTTCTCGATATGTCCCACATAGTTCACCATCCACGGTCCGAAGTGTTTCAAATGATGTAGGTCCACGAACATTGACCAACAGCAGACGAAGATAAAAACACTCATCGTTTTTCGGATGCACAGTATAGATTCGTCCAAGTGCGTCGGTGGAAAAAACATTGTCGTATCCGGGAACTTCTTGCCCTTGCTTTCTCCTCTGGAACATTTTTGATGACGCATTCCATGTATAATACCGCGGGATTTCGGAGTATAGGAGTGTTTGGGCAAATGGATCGCTCTGGCAGATAGTGAAAAAACTTGTCAATGTTGTGTGCGGGGCACGTTCGGCCCTTTGAGCTGCATTTGCTTCCGTGAAATAGACACGTTGTCCGTTTTCTAAATGGACAGCCAAATGGACGACAGTAGGGTAGCGTTCATGAATCGGAAATGAAAAAATCCTCCAAATTGCTTCATTGCAACTCACATAACGGCCCAATTGATATCGTGTCACTTCGTCGGCCATGTCGCTGCCCTTGTTCACATATTTACAAACATACTTGATTGATTTTATCGAGTTGCATAATTCAACATTGCAGTGAGTTTTGAAGGTTTTGGAGAGTAGCGGTGAATATGGAACAATCCAGCTGTTGTCAACAACAACGTTACTTCCTTTTAGGTTCATTATAAACGACTGGCCATTGTCCTCGGGGGAACGTCGCCGGTACAGGGGGTATCCATCATTTCCGGAAATAGTTTCGGCGAGCAATGGACGGGGATATCGTTTCGTGCATTTATCACCAACCATACACGGTGATCTTGGATTGTGTTGACCGCAAGGACCATGGACCATATGTGATTTAACAATTTCAAATAGTCCTGCATCTATATTTGCGTCCGGGATTTCCGCATGTATTATGTTATCGATATGTTCAGGACGTATTTTGTCAACCAACCTGTTAGTAGGTGAAATGTCACAAATAGTAAATAAAAATAATAATATACCAACCATATAAGCGTATGTGAATGCGGAAGACCTCGTTTCTGCCATTCGATGGAGTACATCCAGCATCTCACTTCGCCAAAATCTGCTTAACAATGAAATCCATGAGTTATTTTTGCTTCTGCCGGAATACCCGTGCGGTAATATCATGCCTATCGCTCGATGTCTGGCCGGGTAGTAAGAACTGAGGTATTTCCGTCCATTTCGGGTTACATGTAAACGTTATAAAAAGGTCTGGGCGGCCGTAATGTCTCACATACGTCATGGCATCTTGGGAATGTTCTTGCATATATCGTGGACTTCCGACATCCCGGTTTGCATATCGTCGTTCCAAATCCGTTAATCCCAAATTCGCGAAACGGGAAAATATATAACGAATGTACGTTGACGTACGATTTCTTATTTTTCCTTGGAAGGCCTATCAAATTCCTTAAATTTTCCATTAAATCTTTTAATCGGTCAAACGGCTCAAAAGTTACAATTTTTTGAAAAATGATTGCCGATTTTTGGCAACTTTAATTCAAAATGGATCACACGAAGGACCAAACAAAAAAATACGGGTATAAAGTTTTTCGATAAAGAACAAGTATACCAATGTTGAACATGATCTGAACAAAAAAATAAATCTGATAATAAGAAAGGTTTAACGGCATTTTAGGGGAACAACATTTTCGGACATCAGAAATGAGTTCAGCACCCAAAAATTGGCATTATACTTCATTTTCAAGCATTTTAGAAAAAAAATAGGTTTTTCCAACTTTTGTTCAGAAACCCGCCACTCTGCGGGGCATTGAAAACACTTTTTGTACAGATAAATCATCCCAGATTGCCTGCAACACTATTTACAGTTCATTGTTTGTACACCGCCGTCTATCCGTTCGTTTTTATATGCCCGCGGCATCAGTCCGACAAAAGAATTTACTCCAATCTCGCCTGACCATATCACCCCAAAAAACTGTCCATTTTACCCCAAACAGGACGCCCTTCTAGAAACTCAATTCCTTTCACTATTTTCGATCAAACTTATCGCAATCTTTTATTAAAATGTACTCTATTACTAGACAAACACGGCTGCAAAGCTCAATAGACTAAAAACATCGGAGAAGTTCTCAAAAAACCTTAAATACACGAGCGTAAAACTTACAGCAAAATCAACTTTCGATGTTTCCTTTGTTTACATTGGCACTACGGTGCACCTGTCACAGCAAACCATGAAATTTTTATATTAGTTTGGGTTCAGTAGTTCAAGAAAAGGAAGAAGTAGTACATGGAACCCAAAAATATAATACTTTCCAAGATAAAGCACCTGTCCATTTCACCCCAGGGGTCCAAATTACCCCAAACTACCCTACATCGGACTAAAGGCTGAAGCCAAACGGATTGGACTGGTCATCAATGCATCGAAGACGAAGTATATGACAGGAAGGGGTTCACGAGAGGACAGTGCTAACCTCCCACCTCGAGTTCAAATTGGTGGTGATGAAATTGAGGTGGTTGATGAGCTCGTGTATCTGGGCTCACTGGTAACTGCCGACACGATACCAGCAGAGAAATTCAACGGCGCATTATGGCAGGAAATCGTGCATACTTTGGTTTCCGGAGGACGCTCCGATCGAGTAGAATTCGTCGCCGCACCAAGTTAACCATCTACAAGACGCTGATCAGACCGGTAGTCCTCTACGGGCATGAGACATGGACTATGCTTGTGGAGGACCAACGCACCCTTGCGCTCTTCGAGCGGAAGGTGTTGCGTACCGTCTTCGGTGGACTGCAGATGGTAAACGGAGTGTGGAGAAGGCGAATGAACTACGAACTGTAGGAGCTGCTTGGGGAGCCATCTATCGTCCACACCGCTAAGATAGGCAGGTTGCGGTGGGCTGGGCATATTGTAAGGATGTCAGACGACAGCCCGGTAAAGATGGTTCTAGAAACCAATCCGTCAGGGACGAGACGGAGAGGTGCACAGCGGGCAAGGTGGATCGATCAGGTGGAAGACGACCTGCGGATCCTACGCAGACTGCAGAGCTGGCGAACTGCAGCCATGGTCCGAGTGGAATGGAGACGACTCTTACATACAGCAAAGGCCACACCACGGCTTGGGACTGTTTGGTAAGGTAAGGTATATATTTCTTTGTATTTCTTTGAAAGCTCCAATATTTTACGAGTCATAGAACCGTTCGGTGTGATAAACCTCTTTGCCTTCCTACCAATGGAAGTGTTTGTCCAGTTGGACTCCACCATCAAAATTTCTCATGCTTTCAGCTTCATTATGAGTGAAGTAGCGGATAGCCACAGAAGGTTCTGGTCCTATGAACTGATGAGACGATCCAAGTCTTGCAAGTTCATCGGCTTTTTCGTTTCCATCGATTCCACAGTGACCAGGAACCCAATATAAATTTACTTGATTATTGCAGCCCAGTGTTTGAAGTGATTCACACTCCCAAACAAGTTTTGATGTGCATGTTGCAGACTTCAGAGCATTGAAAGCTGCCTGACTGTCGGACATGATGCAAATGTTTGAGTGTTTGTATTTCCTGCGTAGGCATATAACAGAACATTCTAGTATAGCTTGGACTTCGGCTTGGAAAACGGTTGGCCATCGACCCATCGGAATTGATAGATTTAAGCCTGCGCCTGTTACTCCTGCTCCCACTCGATCGTTCATTTTCGAACCATCTGTGTAAAAAACAATTGATCCCGGACGGAGCTCGGGAGCCCCGCGTTTCCAAACATTGCGCTCAGGCTCAACTATTCGAAATCTTCTTTCAAAGTTGTATCTTTTTTCCATCCAGTCTTCATTGTTGGTTACTAGGGGATTGATACGAAAAGTTTTTAGAATATTTAGATGACCTGTTAGGTTACCTTCGAAGAGTTTCAAAAGTCTTTTGATCCTTAAAGCACTCTTCTCTGCTTCTGATTGTATAAACTGATGCAGCGGAAGCATAAACAGTAAAGCTGCCAATGCCTTGGTTGGTGTACTTGTCATTGCAGCCGTTATTGAGAAAGTAGCTAGCCGTTGAAGTTTTTCCAACTTATCTTGAGCACCTCTTTCTTTTGTTTTTGGCCACCAGACCAGTGAAGCGTAGGTAATTCTGGGTCTCACAATAGCCGAATGAATCCAATGGATCATTTTCGGTTTTAGTCCCCATTGTTCACCTAAAGTTTTATTACATATCCAGAGAATATTTGTGGCTTTGCCTATAACTTGCTCTAGATGTGTATTCCAGTTAAGTTGTTTGTCAAGGTGTTCCCCGAGATATTTGACATTGTCTGAGAGGTTCAAAAGCTCACCTTTCAATCTTATACTATTTAGCATAACTTTCCTCCTTCGTGTAAATGAAACGATGGTAGTTTTTGGAGGATTATCGCACTACGAGGAAACAATGTTTAGGGCAGTTTGCATTCGGTTAGCGATGATAGCGTCATACTAGCCACGAATAATTATGACTATATCATCAGCGAACCCAACTTTTTCAAACCCTACATCTATCTTTTTTTGAAAAGATCATCAACTGTAAACGACCACAATAGAGGAGATGATATTTCTCTTTTTGATAACATCTCAGTGATCCAATGAATAATGCAATTATCGAAACCAAGTTTCTTCATTGCGGTGGAGTTATCAAATGCTCCTTCTATATCAGGAAATGCAGAAAGTGAAATTTTTTTCGCTGCAAAATATTTCTCTAGTTTTGTAACAATAGTGTGAAGTGTTGTTACAGACGATTTACCCTCCTGATATGCAAATTGATATTTGCTGAGAGGAGATTTAGAAAAATGTGATGACTTGTGTTCACCGATTATTTTTTTCATTGTTTTGAGAAGAACTGACGATAAGCTAATAGGCCCAAAGGATTTTGGTGATGTTTTGTTCCTTTTATTGGCCTTAGGGATGAAAATAACCCGTACTTGTCGCTACGCTCTCGGAATATAACCTAGAATTAGGCTTGACTGAAAGAGTTGTGTTAGAATATGTATTGAAACTGCTTTACTACTCTGTAGTAGTACTGGATAAATCCCGTCCTTACCAGGTGAGTTGAAGGGCTCAAAGGAGTCTACTGCCCATTCAACTCTACTTTCGGTAAAAATTATTTTGGCCAACGTAATTGCATCATCCCTGGTTCTATCCAGCCCAGTCGTCATATTCACTATTTCGTGAATTTCCGTCCTAGTTTCAGGAACTCCAGTTCTCGATGCAGATGTACTTTGGTCTTCACTTGAGTCAATAATAGACAGCATTCGATTGGAAAATTAGCTTCGCATCTGCACAAATGCACATAATTGTAGTTCGATTTTGCGAAGTATTGTGCTATTGAAAATTGCCTAGCCTTGTTAGAATACAAATGTCGACAAATCAGAGATAAGCTACGTGCATGCATACGGTTCAATTATGCTGTCTCTAGTACGGTCGATAGCACAGTGTATCGAATTTACCGGGAATGCTATTTGGACTTTTTAAGAGTCTGCTCTTCGATCGATGTACACTGAAGTCTTTTTTCACGCGTTTTATTACGCAGAATTACAAGAGAAGTCGTTACGCGGCATGTTTCTAATGGTTCATTATTTTCAAAACGTTCATTTTGAGTGTCCAATGAGTTTACTGAATCAAATCACTGAATATTCACTAAATTGGCATAACCTTTTTATATATGTCACAGTTACAGATGGTTTGCCAAATCATCAATTTTCGGGCGAATTTATCCGCGAAAACAAATTTGAATCTACCCGGAGCAATCCCTTATGGCTAGCCAGGTAAAGTTTCCGACCCGGGATTTTCCAAAGTACGTTCTGACGTATGTTTCATTGTTCATCATTGTTTCAATACAGCCGTTGCACTCAGTCAGAACTTGCTCGTATAGCTTTCTTGCTCGGCTTGTGGCTACCAGGTTCTGTTTCAGCGTCCTGTTGGGTTGTTTGCTGGCATGATATGACCGTAATCCTTCAAGCATACAGATTCGACGAACTGTACAATGTGTTGCATTGAACCTTTTCGCCAAATCACGGAGGGAGACCCTAGGATTATTCCGGACTGCCCTGATGACCTTTACTCGTAGTTTCCGGTCCAATGTTCCACTTCTACGTTTGGTTTGTTTAGCGCGATCTACCGTCAAAGTGTCCCGGAAATGCTTGAACACAGAACTTTCACCACTAAGTAAACAAACATTTCAGAACGTTTTGAACGCTGTCATTAGTTTCTTGATACGCTAACTATAGGCGCTGCAGTAAATAAAAGCAAACTACTCAGTTGGAAGTGAACCTCAGAGAAGACAGGATCGTTGTTGCCTGCTCCACTGTTAAGTTGTTCGACTTTACAATAGAAAACAGTTGCGCATTGTTTGAGCCTACTTCAACATTCGATCTGCCACAGCGCAAGTTCTTTTATTCGATTCGGTGCTGTGCTATGGATAATTGTCTGCAGTGAAGAGTGCTGTTTGTACACCGTTTGCAGCACGAATCCGCAGCTGCTGGAACAATAGGCTGCAGATAAGCAGGAGGGTAGTTTTTGTATTGTTTTCTTTCTACGGTTTCGATTTTTATATTGTTTTGCGGATTTGATTCTCTCGTCCAATATGGACGAAGAAGAAACCGACTCCTGCGATTCCAGGAGGCAGAATCTCTATCTATTCCCCAGCCGATTAAGGCGTGTTCAAGGTACCGCGGGTCGAAAAAACAGCTTCAGAAGATTTCATCCATCAGGTAAAGCGATACTCGGAAGGATATCCAGGGACTGGGTTGCATATTGTAGGTTCAAAGCAAAGGCATTGAATAAAATGCAGATTTGTAAGTTCACGATTTTCAGCCGTTACCGTGATCACTAAAGTGCGCCCGAATCGACTGCGTGTCAAGCAAACGAGATTGCTGTTTGTTAGCTTTTCACGCTGGAGTACCACGTGTACATTGTACATAGTGGTTAGTGATTCTAGTCTGACCGTCGAGGGCCTGTTGAAGGCTGGTACATGCCGTTTTAAGGATTTCAGTCTTTAACCGATAAAGATACTCGATTGCAAGCAATTGCAATTTCGCAGATGACTGCTAGATGGCCCCTCCTTGCAGCGATCGTTCGATGGGTGATTCATCCCCTGATGTGAATGATTCTATCTCTGTTCTACAGTGAAATTGTAGAAGTATCATCTCATCCCCAAAATTTTAAAGATGATGCAAATGCAATCAAAAGATGTGTGAGGTTTATAAAAGATAGTAATTTATATGATCTTATCTAGATGTTATTTCTTAAAAATATTAGTTTATAAGAAAAAAATATAATTGATTATAAAGTGTATAAAGATAAATTATAATACGGCCCGATAGCCTTGGGATGTGCTAGTGGCCGATCAAATAAACAAATAAATAAACCATCCCCAAAATTGATTCACTCAAGGTTTCGATAGATAAATTCAAATGCGATGTATTTTCCCTCCTTAAAACATGGCTCACTTCAACTATGGACCTTAAGGGGGGACCCTACTCTGGTCGAAAATTGATTTTTGTGATTTTTTTTCGGATGTTTAGGGAAAAGTGATGTGCTCGTGTATTTTGACTATTGATTAAGGTATATTTGAAGATGTATTTGACATGGCGTGGATGCAAATATAGTGAGTATTACGCTGTCGACAGCGTTTTTAATTTAAATTTATTTTTTTACTAAAATGGCCGCCATTTTTGGAATTTAAAAAAAAACCTCAGCCTCATTCAAATGTTAGTACAGATCAATATTCAAAAAAAAAATGCAAATGCAAATGGCTTGCCAAATCAAAAACTTCGTGGCGAATTTCGAGATCTTCTGCGGCCTGAGATCCTCGGAAACATCAAACTTATTTCTGATCGTCACGTACAGGTTTCCAGGAATCTGCTTGAAGTCTTCCTTGATATACGTTTCATCATTCATTACGTAACAGTGGGCTTGGTCAACAGCTTCCGCGCACAACTTTTCGCGGTCGTGTTTTGCTCTCGGTTTGGGGACTTCTGGACCTCAAACGAATGGTATCCGGCTCGTGTTTTAGTCCTCTGCAAGAAAGACGCACTCACATGCAACTTTTTCGCCACATCTCGGACCGAGGCGTTTGGTTTGCGTTTGAAGACAGTATCCACGCTCTTGTGGTCATTTCGGTTAAGTTGAGTGCTTCCCCTACCGGATGCGGGCTTCCGATCCACTGTCAGATGTTCTGTGAAACTTTTCATTATACCGGACACCGTAGAATTCGTGATGCCTAGCTTTTTTCCAGATGTCGTGATGCGATTGATTTGGTGAAATATACCGCATCCAGACGGGTGGTCCCGGACGGTCCCGTCTGGATGCGGTATAGTTTTCCAAATCTGTATAATATTTTCAGTTCGCTTATTTTTCGCTTTGCAATAAAGCGGAAATTAACTGCTGCATAGATTGCTGTAGGTAATCTATCTTCTCAGGAGTGGGACTACCCAAATCATAACTAGCTGACTTTTCTGCACCAAATATGAAAGGCTTGTTGCTGTTTGAATTCAAAATACTACCTGAAAGGACACCAGGGTATGAACTACTCGGTGATTGTCTTCAATTTGATGTTATCTAAATTTAAAATACAGCTCTGACTCGATTTTCCGGAGGCACGACAATTCGGGGCTTGAAAAGTCTTCTCGTCTTTTTTCTTCTATTTCGGATTTTGTTTACAATTGTAACGTTTCCCCTTTTTGTCGGCTCTATCCAGAAAAGCCGAATTTCATGCGGTGTTTTGCGTGTTATGCTGCGTGGAAAGCTTAATGCAGCAAGGGGTGACTGATTCATCTTATTTCGAATAAATTTTGTTTGTTTCACAAACATCGACATAGAATAAACCAGCCAATTTTTATTTTGGCATATTTACCGAGTATAAAACACTTTTTATCTACAAACTAAATATTCTCAATTAGGCCGTTACAAATTTTATTTTCATTTTATGTCATGGGGAGCCCTTCAAAAACCTTGAATATTGAAAGGGGAAGAAAAAAAAGCTCAAACCGTTTTGTTCATTTCATTAGTTTTCCGACAGCATAAATGCTTAATTTAGCAACAAACAAGTCAGGTGACAGCGAGAGTGTCGTCGAAAGGCAAGCGAAATAAATACTAATAATAAAGTGTTATTTTTCAACATTTATTTGAGTGCAAGTTACAAACGTCATAACTTGCACAAAAACTTTGATCAAAGATATTTCTTTTTTTTCGTCTCGGTGTTATTTATTTTTTGCCACCCCATTTGCTAACTTTGATAACCTTGGTCATAAAAATAATTCGAAATTTGTATCAGCCTTAGAAACAAAAAAAATATGAATAAGATAGTTCAGTTATCCGAAGTAAAATATTTTTCAAAACTCCGAATTATTAAGTCCGATCTGTATTACCTGCAGACACACTAGCTACAGGAAATGATGGTGATGTCTTTAGATTATCTACATGAATATTACACTGATAAACACAGGTTTTGCTAGAGCTCAAACTAGAAAAAAAGAAAGATCATAGCTTAAACCATTCCTGTGAATTTTGGTGCCCCAGTGAAGACAACTTTTTCCCATAAGCCAACGTAGAAGCGACGAACCCGGTGGGCAAATACTCTGCGGTACTTTGGCGCGCTTTAGCATACACTAGGGGCCCTAAATTTACAAAACCAAGTAATTCTGTTAAACAAGTTCTAATTCCATCTACGGTCTGATCACTGATAGACTTTTCAAAACAACCTTTAAAGGTTACATCATAAGAATAAAATGCCGCTTTGTTGTTCTGTATTGAGAAATAAATAATAATAATGTTGCGATAATTAGTCACCATGTCAAATATATACTTTTATATTTACATTGGTAGAAGGAAATGCTTTCCATCACATGGAACATAAGAGATCGTATCCCCATCGGATAGATTTCTTTTTTTGAACCAGAATGACATTAAGGCTTAGTGAACCTAATAACTCTATTCAGTTCCGTAAATATGTGTATGACAGCACGTCACAACACCCTCATTTTAACCTCTAAGTGACGCCAATGTCACCGGATGACAGAATTCCAGTTAAGTATTCATTGATGTAGTCATTTTGAATATCATATGGATGTACATGTTATTTGTTTGATAAACAATCAACATTTGTTTGATAAACAGTTTCGTTGAATTTTTTTAATAAGCTTTTTCCCCTAATGTTTCTTATAAATGCTACGAGCATTTCATTCGGTTTTTGTGCTTTAATTTTTAGATTTTTGACATTTTTTATAACTTTTTTTTTGAATAATCATCCTCTTCAAGTATTGTAAAACGAAGTGACATGAGTCCACAATGAGTATATTGTCATTAGTAAACATGTTTTGTTTCATCTATAACCCTACCAAAGACAGTAAGCAATTATTAACCATTAAAGTAATCCGTGCGGTTGAGAAATCCTTCAATTATGATCCATTTTCGTTGGAACTGAAAGTCTCATCCTATGTAAACATTTGAGCTTGTTATCTTAACTGAATATTTAATGGGTAAATTGTCCTCCAACAATTTAAAACTTCCTGCCAATTTGGCAGTGAAAAGAATGAAAAAAAAATTGAATCTGCCTGGTCCTAAAATACAGGTTTTTCCGTCGGTGAAAGAAATTGACGTTGTAAAACAGACAAAGTAGAAAAAAACGACAAATCACACGAAGCCCCAAGCAAGGTACAGAGCTAGAGAAAACGATTCTCCCCATATTAAACGATGTTTTCGTGAGGGTAGCAGAAAGTTTAGATCAGAAAAAATAAACATCGAGCAAAAGCTGTTGCACCAGCAAACCAGGCATACCAGCCATACCAGTCAACCGTCATCATCATTGCACCACAGCAACAGAAGGTATCAAATTTGCTTGGGTTCCGGTGTACCGAACCGACTTTAAAACATTTTCCTCGCTGAGGCAAAAAAAATACCCGAGCCAGTGCCTGCAAGGGTTGAGTTTTCCTGGTATAAACCGATTGAACAGAATTTAGACGTACTTGAAAAATGTTCTCGAACTTCCAGGGAACTGGCAGTGTTCCATGCGCTTCTGCTTGCCATCCAATTAGTCAACTGTCTTTTGGATGGGAACAAATCATACCAGAAACCGTACCGAATAAAGTAAAAAAGCAAATCAATGGTACGGATAAATGACCGGTAAGAGGGTCGCTATAGCAGAAAATCACATAAAATTCATAGTAATTCAACCATAAAACGAACGTCAAGAAGTGAATGACTCGTGCCAGTGTTGTTTATGTTTATGGCCGTTCATCTTCCAATTTTATGATCGAAATCAACATGTATAATAAAAAAATTAAATGTGACTGAATACACCTGTTAAGAAGCTGAAACTTATTTGTATAGCTACTTCTATAAATTCATCCCCGGTGATATGGCAACGTATTAGGCAAAAAGTACTATTGGAAATCTTTCTCCATTCATACTGATCAAACAAAAGTATGGAAGACGAACGGAAGGTCCGAGAACCCATGCCAAAGTCACTTGTCATCTGAAAAGCTGATTCCGCTAAGATTCTATCCCATGACCTTTACTGATGGAGATACTAAAAATAATTCGTTCTTGAAGCTGGTCCTAGCTTACAGGACGTTAATACGGATAGCGTTAGGGTGATACCGTCGTCACCTTCGCCCTCTCTGCCAGTTTTTCTTCGTTTCACGCTGACATATCTTTGCCTATTTATCATTGCTTTACATGACAGATTACCTTGTACTCACATACGAGTTTAAAATATACCGTTGGGAAACTCGGAAACTTTCCCTCGTCAGTCACAATCGAATGGATGTGGGTGCTCGTGCGAATAGAGTTAGCAGAATTTTTGATATAATCGAATAGAGTGGATCGAGAACCTGTGTATTTTCACAGAAACCGGATGTCGGGCCTAGCTTGGTGCACATATTTATCAATACGAACCTGCCAATCATAATCCGTTACGCGTGAGTGACGTATGCAAATTGCATTGTCCCGCCTCCAGCCAGTAATCCCATCTGTCGTGCATTCTCGCAGCAGAACCTAGCCAGCCTGCTGTGGAGCAAAAATAGTTCCGCAGCAACAGGTGCAGTGTGTTTCCGGAATGTATCTTTTTTTTTTTGATTGTGGCGGTATTCGGTCGCAAATGCAAGCACGTTGTTGTAGAGTGCAGTTTCTAACCTGCTGTCGGCTTTCAATAGGCAACAAAACAACATGCTGCAAAAACTAGGGCTCCGAACAGTGCAAGGTTTTATCGTCTGTATCAAGTGCCGTTTTGTTTTGAACTTCGAACTGGCTGGAACGTTTAAATATTCACCTTTCATTTTTTGGTAGGCGGGGGTGAATCGTTTGCTTTTTTGATGGACTCATGAATAGTTTATAATAAGTTATAGAATTACAAATCAGGACTTTTTCATGTATTTCATGTAATTAGGTTTGATTTACTAATAAAAACAGATATATTGAGAGCAGATTGACCGGTTAACTCTAGACATACGTATATCAGAAGCGCAGCGAGTGAAACTGCAATGTTCAATTTTGGTTTATCGATGATTAATGTTGAAGCTTTGGTGATGGCGAAGTACACCCGGTTGACGGAGAAATGTCTCGATATCGGCGATACGAAATGACCTCAAAAAAGGCTTGAATAATGGCGCACTATGTGTTCTATAGTACCAAAGGGAACACTAAATTTTCGTTGAGGCTAGAAAGACAAATAAACCATGAATTCTACTTTTGGATAATAGATAAACTACTTTTTGACAAATTTCTGGGATCCTTAAATCGCCGAGTCTAAAGTGAGAGAAACTATGCACAAGGGAAGCTAAAGCTTACCCTCCCCCACAAGCAGAAACGGCTCATGTTTTGTGAGGAAATCTACGGAGCGGAAGGCAGAATAGCATAACTAGTATCGTGTTCTCTGCTGAGAAGAAGCTTAATTTAGATGAATCTAGTTGCCGCAGTTGCCACCCGGTATGATTCGGATCAAATCAGTGTCGTGAGATCAAAGTAAAACTTCGGGGCTGGAAGTTAGTTGATATGGGGTACCTTTTTCTACCATGCAAAGCACCCGATTTGTTTCATCTCGACCCGAACGAATTCCGAAATATATCTGAAGTTTGTGGAAGACGTTCTAAAAATTTAGAAATCATTCAATGTCTGGGTTTGATTGACGGATTCCGGTCATCATTCTAGTTCCAGAAATAACCATACTGAATAATTTGGGGCCATTTTGTGCTGTTTCCCGAAAACCGAAAGTCGCCATTATGGATTTCAAATTGGTGCTTCAGTTTCGAAACTATCCATATTGGATGGTATTTGGCTTTTTCTTGTTTTCCAGTAACCTGGAAACCATCACCGTGGACTCCAAAATCTAAATCTGAAGTCAATTTCTGGACTCTGGGTATCATCTTGGTTTCGAGAATATTATATTGGGTGATATTTGGCCAGTCTACAGTCAAAAATACTGTACAAACGAAGGGGAGAATATCAATTTGTTCAACGGAAATTTCGAATTTAAACTTTATACTAAATGACCCGGCAAACTTCGTCCCGCCATTTTTTTTCTCCTTTTTTTAATCAATGTTGAACATTGAAGACATTCTAAATTGATTTCGCATACTTCCAAAAATTGGCCTTGCGATTTGTTCATACAGTCATTACAAATGCATGGCAAGTCAGATATTGGATGCGTTTGAACTCAACAGGAAAATTGTGTCCACAAAATTTTGGGTGGTTGAGGTTTCGAAGTATGATCCGTTGGCTGGTTGGTTACTTCTTCGTGATTATTCGTAAAATTTAGTGATTTATCCTTGATTTCAAAAAAATTCGATTTGAATGATAAAATCCAAATCGTCGACATATTTGTTCTTCGTCGCTAGGATTGCACGCGCACTCAATTTTGGATATATTTCATTGATATTAAGGGGCAGATTTAATATAGGAACGAAAGCAATCAAACGAAAACTTTAACTAGTACTTCTTAGTTGTCAATCGATAACGATTGTCCCGAAAAAATTTCTATAACTAGTACAAAAAAAAACAAGAAGGGTTGTGTGCAAAACCACGGCTCCAAGTTTGCGTTAAACTACATAAGGCTATTTGTTGTATTAAATGTAAGTGATGGATTCGAAACAAAGTTCTCCTATTCAAGATTTTTTTAAATTATAGACGCTAAAATTACGAGAGAAGCTATATTGTATTATTTTTTTTTCTTGTTAGTCAGATTTGGCTCAAGGATCAGGAAATTATTCATATAATGTCGCTATGCAAAAATCCCAACTTTAGTGTCGATTGCTCCTCCCCTCGCGTCATACCATGCTTTTTTGACAAAAGTACCATTTTTCGCCAAAAACTGTTATTTTATTCTAATTATGGTTGAAAATACAATATAGAAAATTAGTAAAAATATATGTCCATTTTAAAAGGCAGTGTTGGCAGATATGTTCTTTTTGCACTTGACAAATTTGCGTTTTTCGGTGAATGATTACATTTAGATTTCATCCTGCTACTAAGGGGCCATCCACATACCACGTGGACAGTTTTTGGTGGGGGGGGGGGGGTTGTGTAATGTCCACGGTCCTTACAAAAAAAAAGAATTTATATGGGCATTTGTCCAGGGGGGTAATAATCGTTAAAAATCTGTCCACGTGGTATGTGGATGGTCCCTAAGCAAATTTCACATGAATAACACTTCTCACTTTGAGGTATTATGGGTAAAACTCGAGTGGCAACTATTTTTAGAAATTAGGTCAAATTTTCTTTGGTTCTAATCAACTTCTTTTTAACTTTTTTTAAATATCCTGATACTAGGTGACCCGCCAAACTTCGTTCCGCCCATTTTGTGCTTAATTAAATAATTCTAAACATTCCAAACTCATTGATTCCTTGCAATGTGTTTATAGTCTGCAAATGCACGACGAATCGACCATAGGATATGATCAAAGTCAAAAGACAAATCGTTTGAAATGATTGGTTTTATCGGAATACCAACATCCTCGACTTTTGGCCTCTGTACATCCTTTATTCTGAATATACCGTAATGCATCAATTTTCGAACACTTAAGCCACGATGTAACTTCTTGCACTAAAAAATCAACAAAAAATGAACTATCTCATCGATCCTAAAGGTTTAGCATGTTTAGCATTTGGGGGGGTTTTCTGGTATCAACCCGATTTTGGGCTCCAAAGCATCATTACAATTCCGGAAAAAAACCATATTGGTCACTTTCCGATGTTTTTCTGAAACCATAGCGATTTCCGGTGGATTTCAAAATGGCATTTGGTGAAAGTTTCTGGCATCTGAGTGTCATTCTGGTTAAAGAAACACTCATTTTGGGTAGTATTTGGTCATTTTGGTTGTTTTCCAGAAACCGGAAGTCGCCATCTTAGAGTTTAAAATGGTGTATGTGGTCGATTTTACCGCTCCTCTCTAGATCCGGATATTATTATATTTGGTGGTAATCGGCAATTTTGGGCTGTTTCAAAAACCTAAAGTCACCATCTTGGCATTTGGAGACATTTTCAGGTCTCTGGGCGTCATCCTGGTTCCAGATAAACCAATACTCGAAACCAGAAGTTTCCATATGGAATTAAAAAATAGCGTCTTGGCGTCGAGTTTTGACTCCTGTACATCGATCCGGTCTTTTTAGGCTGTTTCCCGGAAACCCTGGTTGAAATATCTGTTTAACTTGTATAGGAGGCCTCCCTCCCCTTCCAGAGTACGGAAGAGCATCATACCACCATAGAAATTTGTGTATGGTTTGTATAAGAGCCCTCCCATTCAAAAGTGACAGGGCTTTTGAACGGCCATGAAAAATTTTCATGATCTGAAAAACCTCAACATGCTAAATCTGGTTCCATTCACTTGATTAGTTCTTGAGTTGTGAAGAAATTTGATTTTCATTTGTATGAACCCGCTCCTTCAGAAGAGGGAAGGGTGTCGTACCACTATGAAAACTTTTCTTGCTCTCAAAAACCTATTAAACATATGAAATTTGGTTCCAATTACTTGATTATTTCTCGAGATGTGCAAAAATTTGCGTTTCACGTGTAGGAAAGTCCACCCTTCCAGGAGAGGGAGGGGTGTCAAACTATTATGGACATAATTTTTACCCCTAAAAACATTCAATTGCCAAACTTGATTCCATTTACTTGATTAGTTTGCGAGATGTGCAGAAATTTGTGTTTCATTTGTATGGAACCCATCCCTTCCAGAAGAAGGAGGGGTGTCAAACTATTATGAACATATTTGCTACCACTAAAAACATTCACCTGTCAAATTTGGTTTCATTTAGGTGGTTAGTTCTCGAGATTGCAGAAATGTGTGTTTCATTTGTATGGAACCCCTCCCTTCTAGAAGAGGGAAGGGTGTCGAACCATTATGGGCATATTTGTTACCTCTAAAAACGTTCACATGCCAAATTTGGTTGTATTTGCTTCATTGGTTCTCGAGCTGTGCGACATTTGTGTTTCATTTGCATGCAACCCCTCCCTTTTAGAAGAGGGAGGGATGTCAAACGATTATGAACTTATTTGTTTCCCCTTAAAACATTCACCTGCCAAATGGGGTTCCATTTAGTTGGTTAGTTCTAGAGTTGTGCAGAAATTTGTGTTTCATTTGTATGGAACCCATCCCTTCCAGAAGATCTAAGTCCGAGTACACATCACGTCTTTGTGGACTTCAAGGCAGCGTAAGATACGTATGATCGAGACCAGCTATGGCAAATAATGCACGACTACAATTTGCTGGATAAGTTGAAACGACTTATCAAAGCTACACCTTGGATCGAATGATTTGTTACTTGTGCATAACGGGGTGATCATGGACGGCTATGAACTCGTAGTGGTAGTTGAGTTTGTATACTTGGGATCTCTAGTAACCACCGACAATAACACAAGTAAAAAAATCCAACGACCGTAAAAAGCAAAGCCTTTTTTTTCTCTGTGTGGACTCATCACTGCGACCAGAGACATTTTGATTTATTGTGATATTGCCAAGGTGTTTTCTGTACTCCGCACTTCATATTATTGGCAGTATCACTATTGAAGTGAACGATACGCTTTTTTTTATTTATATCCGTGCTTGTGTGTGAGAGTTTACATTTCAAGCTTACTGCTCTACTATATCGAGCCTCTTTTCTATCCTACCAATATCGCCAAATTACAATTGCCTGAAGGCTACATCTAACGTTCCTCTCTGGCCAGGTTTATACTAAGAGGGACTTATTTTGTCAAGAGGAAGGAGTCTTATCGAACCTCGTTCCTCCTACCAACACCGCGTCACAATCACAATTCCCTGAAGAGGCACTGAATGCTTCACCTCTGGTCAGGTTTATTATAAGTAGGACTTATATTTTTGTCAAGAGAAAGGAGTCGTATCGAAACCTCGTTCATCCAGCCAAGACCGCGCCATAATTACAATTCCCTGAAGAGAGCTATTATGCGTTACTCAGAACAGTTTTATTATAAGAGGGACTTTTTTGTTAGGATGAAAGTCAGCAAGGGTACTATAGAATTCAGCTTGAAGGAAGGGTATGTAGTAGTGAGCCTGAGAATGAACCCATGTTAAAGTCCTTTGACAACCAAATGGCCTGATTCTACTAAGCTTCGAACCCACGATCACTCGCTTATCAAAGCGGACTCTGTAACCTTGCAGCTACGAAGCTCTCTTAAGCAAAGCCTCGGTACTACATTCCGATACGGAACTCGACCTCCTGTTTATTATACACAGACTTCGCAGCCAACTGTTAATTGTACAGGACTACGATCCTACTCACACTAACAGTCTCTCCCAAGCCTTGACTCGAACATACGACGACTGGCTTGTTGGGTCAGCATCGTACCTCGAGACCAGCTGGGCTATGACCGTATTCAAGCTGAAAATCGGGCCTATTTTGGCCTTCGCGGGACGCACACTGCGCCGCGGGAAAATGACGATGTACAAACCCCTAATTAGACCAGTCATTCTTCATGGACTTGAAACCATGATCGAATCCGAAAGCGAAGAGTGGCACAGGAGTTTGAATGACAAGCTGCAGGCAGTACTTTGAGACATTTCCATTGTGCACCTGACGAAGCTCGGGAGGCTGCGATGGGCCGGACATGTCGCGAGGATGCTAAACGATAGTTAAGGACCCCTTCGGCACCAGTAACAAAGCGGTCCAACGTGCTAGATGGCTTGAGCAGGTTCAAGTAGATCTGCGAGTGTCGAGACGCATAGGAGATTGGCGACGAGTAGCCCAGGACCGAGGAGCAGAGCTCCGAAATCTCACATTCAATGCTTGGAATACACCTAAAGTTAAGCTAAGTGTGCACTCACTCTCACCCTAAATTTAACATTTTACTGATTCAGCTGGTGTTATTTTTTGCCGCGCTTCGCCATTCATTCGTTCTCGAAAGTAATGAATGTTATCAAACCTGTAGCGCTTATTTGGTTTCGTCAGGCTACAGCAAACATTGGGAGCCCCGATCAGAAAGCCAAAACAAAAATGTAACAGAAGCAGTGAGTTAGTTATGAGTAAAACATTTCTGGTTGTGTTTTAAATTTGATCCCGTTAAGTGTTAAAATAACAGAAATTATAACAAGACTGATTCTACTAGTATGAAACCCATATCAAAATTTGTTAACAACGTATCAGCTTTCTAACAAAATATGATAGCATATAGAACACCATAATAACATTCGTTGTTAGAAACAGCAAGTTTCGATAGAGACAAAAAATTCACTCAATTTATTTCAGAACAACTTCATTTCACGGTTCGTTGTTATAGCTCATTCAGATTCTATTTAGTTATCAATAGCTTACGGGAAAATACAAAATCGTATCAAAATATGTTATTTGTATCTTCTGTTGATAGAATTTTATTATTTTTTAGTTATGCTCTGCTGATCGGGGCTGTACAGGATGAAGCATGATTCTTTAAACTAGTGTTACTATAGAACCATTTTACAAGAAACCAATGACTAATAGTTATTTCAGTTTCAGGAGTTGGAAAATAACTTTCAATCCAGCGAATTGAGATAATTTGGAACAGAAACTTCAGTCAAGCAAGCGCAAAGTAGTTGATATTCGAACGAACGAGAGATTCACACCGCTATCGGCACGGTCAAAAGTTTTTGTCAGAGCGTGCTGCATGAGGGATAGAATAGGATAAAAAAGAAGAAAATATTGTACTCTGAATGCTCTTTTTTGTAAAAACAGACAAATTCATACAGTGTTTTTACAAAATTTATAGATTTGATACAATTTTTACACCAAAAATCTCCAAAAGATTTTTTGAAATTGAAAATACAAATTAAAATGTGGTACCTCCGTGTATGCTGCTCTTTTTCATTCGTTGCGTGCCGAGCCGAAGACGAGCATCGAACACTAATTGCTTAATTCTCGCGCTCGGCTAGGTAAAGCACGCAACACTTTTAGTGTTTTGGGTGCTGTTGTCTGTACCAGTATATTTTCCTTCAATACATCAGTTTTAATAACTGACTGGCGCGAAGTGTAAAGGTCCCAAGTTGCTGCCTTGTGGTACTTCCGATTTATTAGTGAACTGCGACGAAACTTACTTACTTTACTTTTTTGGCTAACGGACCGTTCACCGGTCTAGGGCCGAACGAATTAGAGATGTCCAGCTTCTTCTGTCTTGGGCAGCCGTTCTCCAGTCTCCCCGTACACCAGCAGATCGTGCATCTTCTTCCACCGCGCACATCCACCGCGTGCGACGGCCTCTTCCTGGTTCTTTACTGAAGATAGTTTTGGCGGCTCTCTCGTCAGGCATCCTGGCTACATGTCCAGCCCACTGCAGCCTGCCCCGCCGTATTACCTTCACTATATGAGCATGTTTGTATACCTGGTACAACTCGTGATTCATGCGTCTGCGCCACACCCCATCTTCCAGTTTACCGCCAAGTATCGATCGCAGAACTTTACGCTCAAAAACTCCGAGCACTCGTCGATCAGCTTCCTCCAGCGTCCATGCTTCATGTCCGTAAAGGACCACCGGGAGTATCAGCGTCCTATACAGCGCTAGTTTTGTGCGAGTTTGCAAACTACGGGACCTTAGCTGGTTACGCAGTCCGTAGAAAGCTCTGTTCGCAGCTGCAACTCGTCGTTTCACTTCACGGCTCATATCGTTGTCACATGTCACAAGCGTACCAAGATAAACGAATTCGTCAACCACTTCAAATCGTTCCCCATCTATCTCCACCTCAGCACCAACACCACGGGGACTCCCACGCTCTCTGCCAGCTACCTTTTCTTCGTTTTGGCAGAGTTAATGACAAGCCCCAATCTCGCTGCTTCCTTCTTAAAAGGTACGAAGGCCTCCTCCACGGCCTTACGGTTGATACCGATGATATCGATGTCGTCCGCAAAACCAAGAAGCATGTGAGATTTCGTGATGATCGTACCGTTTCTTTCGACGTTTGCTCTTCGTACTGCATCCTCAAGAGCGATGTTAAACAGTAGGTTGAAGAGCGCATCCCCCTGCTTCAGTCCATCCAACGTTACGAAAGCGGCTGATGTCTCGCCAGCTATCCGCACGCACGATTTTGATCCCTCCAGTGTCATGCGACTCAGCTTTATAAGTTTCGTAGGGAAACCGTGTTCCAGCATGATCTGCCACAGCTCGTTTCTTTTTACTGAGTCGTATGCCGCCCTGAAGTCCACAAACAGATGGTGAGTCGGTAGGTTGTACTCCCGGAACTTATCGAGGATCTGTCGCAGGGTGAAGATTTGATCCGTCGTGGAACGCCCCTGTCGGAAACCAGCCTGGTATTCGCCAGCAAAGGATTCCGTTAACGGTCTCAATCTGAATAACAGGATTCGGGAGAGCACTTTATAGCGGAGTTGAGCAACGTTATCCCTTCTTATAGATAGGGCATATGAGGCCTTCCAACCAGTCGTTCGGCATTTGTTCGTCCGCCCAGATTCTTAGTATTATCTGGTGGATCGCATTGCGACGAAACACAAGAACCAAATTTCACACGTTAAATCCTACCATATAAGTACGATCTCAGCCATTCGACACACGGACACGATGCTCTAGATCGTGAAATTTTACTGAATAATATGCAATGGTCAATACGATCGAAAGCTGCTTTCGAATCGGTGTAGATGGGTTCTACTTGATAATTTTACACCTTAGAATTGACCTCAACACGCTTTGAAGTTTGAAATTAACAAAAATGTAGTTTCGTTTCTGTGCAGTTTGTTTACATTGAGTTGTGAGCCGGGGCAGAGGTAAGAGCAGCTGTTATCGCTGAATATGTGAAAGGGTACAAACCCGGACACATAATCAAACACCTAAAACCGCTCGGAATCAACCGGAAATTCGTATAACGGATCATAAATCGGTACCTAGAGACCGGAGTCACCGAGGACAAGGCATGATCTGGACGACCAAGGTCTGTGAGAACTCCAAGGCTGAAAAAGATTATACGAGACCGGATTCGCCGGAATCCCGCCCAATCTGCACAGAAGCTGGCCAGGAACCTTAAAATGAACCGAGAATCAATCCGCCTGCTTCTGCGCAAGGATTTAAAACTTACACCGTACAAAAAACAGGTGGTTCATGGGGTTACCAAAGCTACAAAGGACAAGAGGTTCCAACGGTCGCGGGAGTTGCTCGGTTGGCGCGCAGATGACGAGATTATTTTTTCGGACGAGAAGCTGTTCGTTTTGGAGCAAACAGTCAATCGCCAAAATGATCGAGTTTGGAGTGTGAGCCTCCAGCAAGCTCCTGCGGACAAGCTGAACGTTTCCCGGTTCCAAAATAAGACGTCAGTGATGGTTTGGGGGGCCATTGCAAGAGAGGTAAACTGCCGATATCGATAAAGGGCTCAAAATCAACGCAGCGTACTACCTGGGCACGGTTTTGAATAAAAATGTTCTGCCTCAAGCTGAACTATTGTTTGAAGACGATTACTACTTCCAGCAAGATGGCGCCCCATCCCACACCGCAAAGGTTGTTCAGGCGTGGTGTGAGGAAAACTTGACCGATTTCATTCCGAAGAATGAATGGCCTCCGTCGTCTCCGGATCTGAAGCCACTGGATTATTTCGTGTGGGGATACATGATGTCGAAGCTGAACGACTATAAAACAACAAATTTGGAGCAATTCAAGCGAGTTATCACGAAAATCTGGGACGAGATGCCGATGGAGCACGTGCGCGCCGCTTGCGACGACTTTCCGAGACGTCTGAAGCTGGTTCGATCAGAGAAAGGTGGTGTAATTCCGAGATATCGTATGTGAAGTATCTTTATGAATTCCTGAATAAAGCTATGAAAGCCAGATTCATATTTTCTTCTTATTCTTTGAAATATTGAAAATTTTTTGTGTGACCGGACTTTTTTGTCACCCTGTAAATCTAAAAAAGACTAAGACCACACAAGTATCTTGAAAACTTTGTGGACACAATAAGAAAATGGGTAGTGAGTTGTGCCTCCCGGGTAAGTTTCTGAAAAAGTATACATTGTTATTGTAACCTATGTACTTATGTTTAATCTATTGAGAGATGATGATTAGTGAAAATTATACCAAAGTTTCTCTACCTGTTGCTTTTTACAACAAATAATTATGCCTTGGTAATGGTATAAAAAATCATGTGTCAGTTGAAATAAGTACTATGAAGTCCAAACTAGAAAATTAAAGTCGTACAGAAAAAATTTGAATTTGTAAGTACAAATCGGAATTTTGGCTTACCACTCTGCAAAATCATTCAAGTCATAAAGTTGATACATTGCAAAAAAAAAAAAAAAAAAAACAAAAAACCACACTGAGCAATTCCCTATCGCACCGTCACGCTAAATAAATCTTCATCTGCAAATGGACGTTCCTCCTCAAGCATCCCAAGTGAATTGCAACTCTCTCTCTCTCTGTCTCTGTCTCTCACAGGGCAGTCATTATCACTTTCAGCAGCCATGGATGAAGTGAATCCAGTACGAAACTACGCCACCTGTTGCCTGAGCCGTTCTGCGTTGCGTGGGAAAAGTGATAGTATAAAATCATTATTTATGCATGAAATTGATCCGCTTTCCATGTTCACTGAACAAGAAGCCACTAGAGACGGAACGTCAGCGCGGTTGTAACTTTGCTCTTTACAACCCATTTCCCCACCCGGCCAGGGGCGACGGAAGAGTGCGGTGACCGCGTTTCCTTTCTAAGTAAAACAATATTAGTGACGTTCTACGTGGGCAAAGGTTTTCATTCTATGTAAGGCACCTCCATACGTGAATGTCAAGGTGGTACGAACACCAGGAATTGAGATTAATGATGCCACCGGAACCAATTAGTATGATGAGAGGATATAGGTGGTTTTCAAGTCGATACCCCCATCAACGGCCTTACACTTCGTTTTTATGTGCACCTGTTGAGGAGCTAAAAACAGCTGATCAATGTTAACATTTTTATCCTCATGTGATTCGTTCGAAACACTTCTTAGAGCAATTAGATAAAAGGTTTAATTTCTAATCCATTCAATGGCTGATAACATTTTTGTAATAAACTCAGGTATTTTATTTATTCCGAATAAAATCTCGCAAAGATGCAAAATGTCTCTCTATTACGCGAGTAATAAACTAAATTAAGGTTTGCTTGGAAAATACTTTCCTCCGCAGAAAAAAAAACGAATCAACATCCAGCTGCACGAGAGCCTTGCTGTGTCGAAAGCATCTTGATTGGTTTCCGGCATAACTTCTGGTTGATGATGGAAGAAAAAAAAACGAAAAGCGCTGGTGGGTGGCTAACGGCAACAAAAATAGTCATCGAGGCTTACTCTTGAAAGAGAAAATAATGTCGTTCTGGGAAATGGGAAAATAATCACCGACGGTCACAGACGGGCACAGCTTAGTTCCTAGCGTAAACAGTTTGTATTCAAGACGTTAATGAAAGAGGATTCGTCTCCTCCCCGTTCGTTGCCTTTCGTTTATATCCACACCGAGACTAATTCGTACGTTCGCACACCCACACTGGCGGGGGAATGATGTTTAATTCTGTGGGTTGCACTGTTGGAAAAAGTCAATACCGACACGTAATTGTGAATTGTGATACCTTTGATGTGAGTGAGTGTTGAAAATTGGATTCGGCTCTACTTACCGATGCTGATATTCAATGAATCAAAAGAATTTCGCGGAGTATCGTATTTCAATCACTTCAGTTGTCTTTAAAGCCAATGTATTTTACAAGGGTAATTTAATTCCTGTTAACATAAAAGACTGGTTTATGTAAAGGGATGAAGAGGGATTTCTGGTTTCGCTACAGAAATATACGTTGTTTGCAGGACAATTTTTATTCACCTCGCAATTTCAATCATGTTCTTTCTAGTGACTAAACTACCTACCAGATTTTTTCTCAGGGAAATATAAACTTGGGATTATTCTTAGAGATGCATTGTGCCACTTCGTACGCTGCGTCGCAATTATTCTTGATACCATCAGCACTGTTACGACAGATATTAAGCGCATTTCGCATCGGCTCCGCCAACTCGTCCGGCATGATGGTGTCGATCTGCTTCATGGTGGCCTCATAGTTCAGTTTTCCTTTGCGAATCTGTATCAAGAGGTTGATTTAAAAGTAATTTTCAACAGTATAATTATTTAATAAATTAATTTTAAAATTTGATATAATAACTCAATAGTTCATTCGCATCGCTGCTATCGTCGAGAAATTATTGTTTTGCTCGATCGAAAAAACGCTTTGTTTGCAGACGGTATGCATATCGCTTGTGTTTGTCGGTGTCGCACTGACTAAACAATAACCGTCTAGCAGCAGGAGTAAATTCTTCGCGCCGCCGGCTGCCGGCCACCCCCCGGAAGAGCGGTGAAGTATTCAAGTTATTATTATTCATGTTTATTTATTTTTAAACATTTACTTCTTTCTATTTGACCCAACTTATTTAGCAAAAATTGTTTTTACAACAAATATCAATTACCTGCTCCCCCCACTACATTCAAATATTTTTCGTTTACGTACGGTAGAGCAAAACGCTTCCGCAAAAATGACATGTTGCGAAATGGGTTTTTTTTTTTTTTATTCTCGCTTATTTTCCGTCGGTCTAGTTCCGCCACTGTTGTGGCCAATCACCGACACCCAGGGAGGCGACTCCACACCCAGGACCCTAACTCACGACCCGTTTATTAACGGACCGGCGCCAACGGCTTTACTTCCTCATGCGATGGAAGGCGTGATCCCAGAGATTTTTCGCCTCAGAAAATCTCCCGGTGTCGGCTAGGATTGAACCTAGATCAGTTGGGTTGGTTGTGAGTGGATCACGCCACCTCACAACCATCGACACCTATGTCGGCGGTGGGATTCGAACCCAGGCGTCGAGCGTGGTTAGCGGAGACGTTACCAACCACACTAGGCCCCCGCTCATGCGAAATGGGGTTAGCTGTTTTAAGAACTCCTTGATGAAAAATGTAAAGCTACTGGATTGCAAGCAATTACATTCAGAATCCATCGAAGAAGTAAGAAAAAAAATTCTTTCCTTCTGGTTCATTTCGGGTGACCTTTTTCGGTTCTGCATTGCCGAACTACATCCTTTTGGACAGGGTTCGTCTGCCTGTACGTTTTTTGTACCGCAGGCTGATGGGTCATACAGCCTCCTACTGCTGCAACAAGGCACGTTGCAGTAAATACGGAAGCAATCATGCTGAGACCGCTTGCAACGAGGATGCTGAAAAGTGTCTTTATTAAGGGGGTTCTCGGTTTGAGCTTTCGACATGCCCGCGTACAAACAGCGCGAGCAAAAAATAAAGGTACAATCGAAATGCTGAAGAGAGTAGAACTATCCTCGACAGGAAACATCTTTTCCTTTTGCCAACCGATGAGGGTATATCTGACGATCCCATCGAAGGGTGTTCTTATACCTTGCCGGAAGGATCTAGAAAAAGGAGAATGATAAACTCGCCTAATCTATCTCGCAAAGGTCATAGGATAACCTCAAGCGGGATGACAAATAGACCAACTAAAAAGAAAGCTGTGTATAAAATCCGAACCAGGTACATCCTGGTTTCCTAAATTTGAAATCAAATCAGGAATACCCGCAGCTTCCTTGGGCACCAAAAACCTCTTGTGCTCCTATTTTCCGAACAGGGGATAAGAAACAACAGGGCTTTTTAACATTCTCTTGCATCGTGGACTGGATATCTACAACGTTCAACATACCGGATTCCCTTCAACATAATCTTCTTGGCCTTCTCACAACAGTGAAAACATTTTCGAAGCAAACTGCTGTTACTTGGCCCCTCATTTCAACTATAATATTTTTTAATAACTAATACGTCAAAAGAGGTTAGGAGATCACTGTATTACGGTGGAACTGCAGAAGTATCCCAATTCGAATTATTTTCTCATTTAATAAACACTTATACTAGTGACGCTTTTGCGTTCTATGAAACTTTCCTTAATTCAAATAATCAGCCCAATTTCCACGATTTTTATATAATTCGAGACTGAAACTCGCACAGTGGAGGGATACTTTAAGGGATCATTCTCCCTTGCTCAAAAAGAGCAAATGGCTTCTGCATTCTTGGACATTTTGGGGGTTTTTGGTTTTGTCCCTGCAGAAGTTTCAACCGAGAAACTTAAAACGCAGGGATTTTCACCGAACTTAAAGCCAGCAAAAAACTTTTAAGGGGATCAGTTATGTTGAAATTTTCAAAAATCCAGTCTCTGAAAATTTCAACAGTCCCGATTCTGGCTGAAACATGGATAAAAAAGAAGAAACAGTTGGGCAATTTGCTGTTCCCGGAAGTGCTGGAATCTTCTTGCGGTAATTCAGTTTAGCCATTCCCCGAGGAGCTTCGAATTATCAACAGTTTTTTGCTTGCAAGTATTGGCCATTTCGGATGGGGATTTTCCTTTACCTTTCCTAGGAAGTTTTGGAGAAGAGAGGCTTTTGCTTTTCCCAGATTTCCCGGGTTCAGTAAAAGAACGTTCCACAACTGAGTCATCAGAATCAGACTCATTAGTCGTCAACATCTCGCAAGTATTCAAAAAGTGCGCCTAGGACGCTCTTTCGAAGACTGCTTAATTTTAACGGTGCATCATGACACCTTATGCGGTGTCTGGCCACAATAATGGCACTTTTCAGCACCTGTGTTGCTCTCCCCCTTTGCCACAACGTTCTTGATCACTGCAGTGAGTGGCCATCTAACTCCGCTGTTTGCAATTGTGGCAGGACAAGGTACGTCTACCCGTGCGCTTGTCTGTAGCGCGTCAATCCTCGCGGGTCAAACGAGCACATGAATGGACGCACCTTGTCCACGAGTACATAGTTCGGTAGAGCAGAACCGGCGAAAGTCACGGGGAAAGTATCTGATTGGGTGTAAGTTTTTATACTCTTATCGAGTGATACTAAATACAATCGTTTGCAATCCAGTATCTTTACCGGTTAAGGACTGGAATACTCGAATCATCCATCACACCGTCAATCTCAGCTATCAAAGCAGGAATGTATTCCAGCGTGAAAAGCTCACAAACGGCGATCTCGTTTGCTTCCTTGAAGCTTGACACTAAAACACGCAGTTTAATGGGGCGAAGGAAGACAACCCAGGGACCCGGATATTCTTCCGGGTATAGCTTAACCCGATGGATCATGTTTTGTAGGGCTGCACCGCGGCACCTCGAACCCGTCTGGATCGATCGAGATTCCGTCTCTGGAATTGAATGTCACTAATCAAAAAAATGTCCTAAAACTCAAATTAAAAGAAAGAAAGATTATAGCCCCCTCCCCTTAGTAAATGCACAAGTGCGTCAAAACACCGTAGAGCTAGGAATATCAAAATTCACAGGAATTGTTGAATAGTCTCGAGGTACCATTCTGGCCTAACAAGCTAGTCGTCGTAGGTTCGAGTCTCGGCTCGGGAGAGACTGTTAGTGTCAGTAGGATCGTAGCGCTAGCCCCGCAATTGTCCTGTACACTTGAGGAGTCGGCTGCGAAGTCTGTGTATAATTAAACAGAAGGTCAAGTTCCGAATAGGAATGTAGCACCAAGGCTTTGCTTTGCTTCGGTTGAATAGCTATAATCTTTCATTTTTTCTCGGTTTGAGCTTTTGGAGTGAACCTGTGTTGATCAGTATAATGATTGATTGTACTTAACTCTTGTCATTTAACGGATACACGATGTGCCTCGGCACTTATTTTGGCAATCCAATCCATTTCATTCTATGTAATTATGTCATGGTGCTAATCGTGCTTCCGTGAATAGACTTCTTATATCCGTGAATAGTTTTCGTACATTTTTGTGGTAAATCATATGTTAAAATATGGAACAGCCCTTCTGTTCCTTGCTACGTTTCTGGTTGTTCAAATAAATGTATTAGCTATAAATATGGGAACAATGTATTCTTTTGAATTAATGAGTTTGATACTAAACAATACGCTGCGGATAGTTTAGTTTCAATATACAGAACAACCCTCTTTTTTCACCACCTCCTATCCACCTATCCCATACCAAAATTAAATAAAGGAATAAATAAATTTCGAAATCAAAACAAACAGTAAAAAGGTACTCCGGATTGTCTCGTCCAACATTCTGGATAATCGAGGCCTAAATACGGGTCTTTTTGAGTGTTTTCTAGAAACTGGCAGTCAACATCTTGAACTGGAGTTGTATTCCGGTTTCCAAGTATAATTCAAGTTCCAAAAATATCCATACTGGATTTGATCATTTTGGGCTGTGTTTCAAAAACTCGAAGTAGCCATCTTAGATTTCTAAATAACGTCTGTAGTTGATTTCCGGTCGATGCCCGGGTATCGTTCTGGATAAACACATATTGGCTGGTATTTGACCAGTTTCGAGTGTTTTTTAGAAACCGAAAGTTGCCACCTTGGATTTTAAAACAGGTCAACTATTTGTCTCTGTGCATCATCTTGATTGCGGAATCACCCATATCGGATTGGGTCATTTTAGGCTGTTTTCTGGAAATCGACAGTCGTCATTGTAAATTCTTAAATGGCATCTGAAGTCGATTTTGGGACTCTATGTATCATTCTGGATCTGCAGATACTCATATTGGCTGGTATTTGGGTGTTTTCAGCGGTTTTCGGAAACCGGAAGTAACACCATCTCAAATGTCGATATCGTATGTGGAGTTTAAACCGAGTTATAAATATTTGAAATTAGATAAAATGTCTGTTCCGATTACACCCTCCCTCAGAAACTTGCCAAAAAACGTAGTTCTACGTCAAAATAAAAAAAAATAAACCGGAAAATTTTAGAGCACTGATAAATCTTAAACATATAAAATGCAGCTCTGTCTGTCGGTTTGTCTATCTGCCTGATTGATATAGGCTTGGAAACTTCCTAACCGATAGGCGTGAAATTTTGTATATAGGGGTTTAAGAGGCCGGGAAAGGTCAAACTAAGATAGTTTGAGACCCCTCCCTTTTCTGCAAGGGAAGGGTCCCATACAAATGAAACACAACTTTCTGCACATCTTGAGAACTAACAAAGTAAATGGAACCATATTTGGCAGGTGGATGTTTTTTACGGGTAACAAATATATCCATAATAGTTTGACACCCCTCCCTGAAAGGGGTCCCATACAAATGAAATACAAATTTCGCACAGCTCGAGAACCAATCAACCAAATACAACCTAATTTGGCATGTGAATATTTTTAGAGGTAACAAATATGTCCATAGTGGTTCGGAACACCTCCCTCTTCTGTAAGGGAGGGGTTCCAACCAAATAAAACACAAATGTCTGCACATCTCGAGAACCAACCAAATAAATGAAACCAAATTTGGCAGGTGAATGTTTTTTGGGATAACAAACATGTCTATAATGTTTTTACACCCCTCCTTCTTCTGGAAGGGAGGGGATTTCCACAAATGAAACACAAATTTCTGCACATCTCGTAATCAAGTAAATGGAACCAAATTTGATATGTTGAGGTTTTTGAGAGCAAGAAAAAATTTCATGGTGGTTCGGCACCCCTCCCATTTCTGGAAGAGAGGACTCATACAAATGAAACTCAAATTTCTTCACAACTCAAGAACTAATCAGGTAAATGGAACCAAATGTCATTTTCCGCTGTACTTTTAAAACCGGAAGACGCCATCTTGGATTTCAAAATGGCTCCTGTGAATCGACCCGATCATTTTAGGCTGTCTTTCGGAAAACCTGGTTGAAATATCTGTTACGTCTGTATGGGAGACCTCCCTTCCCTTCCGGAGGAAGTGTCGAACCACCATGAAAATATTTTTTTGCTTCCAATGTGGAGGTTTTTGGAAGCAATGGGCATGTGGAGGTTTTTGGAAGCAATGGGCATGTGGAGGTTTTTGGAAGCAAAAAAATATTTTCATGGTGGTTCGACACTTCCTCCGGAAGGGAAGGGAGGTCTCCCATACAGACGTAACAGATATTTCAACCAGGTTTTCCGAAAGACAGCCTAAAATGATCGGGTCGATTCACAGGAGCCATTTTGAAATCCAAGATGGCGTCTTCCGGTTTTAAAAGTACAGCGGAAAATGACCAAATAACACCCAATATGGGTATGGCTAGAATCGTCATGATGCACTGAAGTCACAAATCGACCTCAGACAACATTTTAAATTGTAAGATGGCAACTTCCGGTTCCTGGAAAACAGCAAAAAAATGGCCGATTTCCATCCCATATGAGTATCCCCGGAACCAGAATGATGCACAGAAGCTAAAAATCGATCACAGACACCATTTTAAATTCAAAGATGGCGACTTCCGGTGTCTGGCAAACAGCTGAAAATAACCAAATACAATTCAACATGAATGTTTCCGGAGCTAGAATGACACCCAGAGGTCAGAAATTGATTTCACACGCCGTTTTGAAATCCAAGATGACAACTTCCGGTTTCTGAAAAACAGCGAAAAATGACCAAATGCTACCCAATATGGGTATTTTTGAAATCGTGATGATGCACTGAAGCCAAAAATGAGCTCGGACAGCATTTTGAATTGTAGAATAGCGACTACAAACAAATCACAAGGTCAGTCTTGAAAAAATTAGCGGGGTGAAGTTAGCCGGGTCAGCTAGTACACGCAAAACTTTTCCTTATTACCTTAGAAGCAATAGCGCAAAATTGCCTTTAAGGTAACAAACCTATTACTAAAAAGGCAATAAAGTTCTTCCCCAGTCAAGTAACAATACTGTCATATATTTAGCACGTGTTACGGGAGTACGACCATCTAATAATGGTCGTGCAACCACATGCAAGATTTTTTCTGTCATAAACTGCTCCCTTCCCATCACAAGTTAAAAAAAAAATCACACACCGTATGTTGCACATGTTACAAGTTTCTTCAATCTCCAATTCATCCGGTGAGCGTGTATTAGTTCGCTCGTTGTATGCATACGGAGTAGAGGAAGAATATGACAAAAGCTGCCAAGCAGCATTTTCCCCGTCATAGAGTATGCAAACGTTGATGATTTCAAAGACTTGAAATGCGTCTTTAAATGACATCACGATCTGTAAACTGCGTTAAAGAAAAACAAAAACATTCGCTTTCTTGCAAGCTATCCAAAACACATACTCATTGGTTCATGGAAACTCATTTGGACCTGTTTGAATATACAAAACTCGTGCCCATCCAGAACAATATTCGCAACTTCGGCAACTCTGTTCAGACAGTATAACATATTTTCATTTCATGTAAACACTGGGGGACGAAACGAAAGTGTTTCTAATTAGACATTTGAGGTTGACGGGTGAGATTCTCATTATGTGAGGATGAAGGGAAGCAAAAATGAATCTGATCGTTGCATCAATACAAATGCAGCGAGTGAAGTCTTGCTAACACATGCACTGCGGTGCTTGGCTGTATGTTCTCCTGCAGAAACACATACAAGCGTGTGCCCGTCATAATTTTTGTTACTTTTCGGTTATTACTATTTGTGTATAATGCACAGTCATAAGACACAATAAGTAATAAAAAATTGCCCTAAAGTAATAAAATGTTCCCCGTTTGCGTTGGGTGTAGATAATAATTACAAAAGTTCACATCGTTGGAAAACGTTATTATATTCCCCTAACAAAAAACAAACCCGCATCTCTATTTTGATAAAAATAAATATTCCACCATTCCATTAATTTTTATCTGCTACTTCATTTGAAAACTTTCGGTCGATTTTCTCGAGCAAAATCTCCAAACGTGAAAATTTTAAATTGGTTTCGTAGCGAAAATTTTCCTTGCGAATGAATTCTAATAATTAATTGTCATTATTTGCTTCTCTAGTCAAACTGAATCAATCGAAAAAGATTACCAACTGTTTTAAATTCGCAAAGCAAGCAGTTGTCCAACGTGACACAAACCACTGTCGTGAATTTAGAGAGGTGCTTCACAATTTCATCCGCTTATACAAGCATCAACAAAGACACTAACGGAAAACAATCCTTTTGTTTCCCGACACAAAAATCCGTCCTTCTGTTCGAATAACTCACTCCCGGTCACAGCTATTCGAACTGCTGCAGCGGGTTGACCTCCACCCTTTGAACCCCGTCACTCACCGTTTGCATCATTTCCATCACACAGTTTACGTAGCACTTGAGTTCCTTGACATCGGGGAACTTTGACTCGCGCAATCCATTGACCAGATCCTCACTTACTTTGGCCTTCCCCATGCAGACACTCCGCATCATTTCACCTGTCTTCATCATTTGCTCGACGGTGGCTTTCTGTACAAAACAAGTAACGAGGTTGTATAGTGCCAAGAATCGTTCCAAAATTTACAACCAGTGCAAGTTATTACCCCTTGGACGACTCCGATTCCGTCCCGCTGGAAGGTGGTTCCGAGAAGGACGATCCAGCAAACCCAAATTAGCTCCAACCGTTTCACCATTGTCTATGTTTTGCGAACTTAGCTTCACTTTCTTCGTATAAATCCTGCCGCTCTACTGTACAGCACGGGAAACGGTTCTCACGCTTTTTCCGCGGCCGAAACAGGGACCACTGATTCTTCATGAATCATTCAATCGCAGTTTATATAGCGGCAGCCCACGTCGTCTTGCCAGCATTTAGTTCTATCGATTGAAAAATCACTCAACGTCGGTGAAAGCTTCGGTTCCGGGCTTGAGAAGGGGGAGCCGTGGAAAACGATGAATTGAACACAATATCCGCTATTCATGAAGTGTTTTGTTTCGATTTATGTGATATGCTAATAGCTTAATTATACACAACAACTCCGGACTGATGGTTGAGGTCGTATTATCATTTTACGTATGCTAATTATAGACGCGGTTTGAGAGCGGTACTCAATTTCACCTCATATTAGGGTTTGACGGAGCGCATTTACCGGTTCCGTTTATGTTGAAAACGGCTGCCACGGTGACGGCGAAGCAAAAATTAGCAATTATGAGCTGTCGGCATAAGTAGTAAATTAAATTCGAAAGGGGTCATTTTGCGCTCCAGTAGTAATGAATACGTCATGAATTAATAAACGGTTTTGAAGTGACTTGAAGTTAGAAGCCGTCACTCTGAGAGGACATCCCACATAAAAAATTTCAAGTACACTAGGGGAAGAGAATGGTTGAAGTTAAATTTCAATTCCCAATCCATTGAATAAAAACCAAGCAATCGATCATCACGATTTTATACCATAAGCCCACTAGACTTCAACATGATTATAATGATTATTTCTATGAATCTCTGTTCGAAAGCAATTTAAATCATCGAAAGTCGACACCAAAACGTATATCGATTATAATTTCATAATCAGTGAAATTTGTCAAACTTGTTCAACGAGGCGAGGAAAAAAACCAACTCATTCCGATAGAGCCACGTATTTAAAGCCTATTGGCATCCGCTTACCATGCGATAAATCATTACGTACCCTCAACCCTCTCCAGTTGAAAGCACAGCTTCACGGAAGTCACGTCCTAGGTATGCAATCACAATGACTCAAATTCGCCGGATTCAAGTTTGATTTTATACCCGAAAACGAAAATCAGTTAACATCTTTTCAAAGAATCCAGCCCCGTCTAAAGATAGGCACTAGCTCTCACCAGCAGAAAAAATGGAGACATCAGACGGCTGCCATGCCTAGTACTACTTACGGGGGATATTTGTGAAATAAATTGGGGTATATTTACACTGGTCCCCATTAACATGCTCTCCAAACTTTGCTTTTCAACTAGCGGCCATTTTCAAGAGTATAAAATATTTAATGCTGCATCCAACATTTTTACTCTTCCCCGAAACGAACAAGTAACAGCATGATGTGGCACTATGTACAATACATCCCATCCTCAAAAATCCACTGTACTTTCCAATTCGATACGTTCAGTCTCCAGTGTATTGTATGTACCACAAACTACAATTATGAGCGTCTTTTCCACAGAAACAAAATGTTACTGCGTCATCATCGAAAACTATGACTAACAAACGGAAATTTGTCATTTTTTACAAATTAAATTATTTTTTTAGAGTTCACCAGGCCAACAGTAACAATAGTTTACTACTTTCTTAAACCTTCTCATAACAATCATTGTTTCGGTGTTAAAATATTTATAAAGTTCAATGTCATACTCATAATTAAAAATTAAAAAATGAAAGCAAAACAAATGTACGAAGCAAAAGCTCTCTTGAAAGCGAGCTGCATTCCCGTGGCAGCGGAAAATATGTACAATTTTCCCATCACGTAGTGTCGAAACCCTTCATCACCGCCGGTCGTCACGCTTGGTGTCCTGCGCTGGCGCTTAAATAGAGTCATTTTCCTCCTACCTACATGACGCTGATGTTGTTTGAAGAGCTCTTCTTCCCGCCCACTGCACTGTCGCACATTTTGCTTTCCGCCCGGGGCACGTACGCTTGTTGATTGCTATACCGTTACGGCAATCACCGCAGTGACTGTTAGCTTTTTAAACCGAAGTCAGCCCAGCTTCCAGCGTAACATAGTAATTCAAATAAACTCTTGTGCAGGCAATTATTTGCTTTAAAGTAATCTGTTATTGAGGGTTGTGCACTGCATCAGCATCGTTACTGAACGTTAAGATTAGACAAGTTGATTTTACGGTAACTGGGCATTTCAAATATTGACGCCGTTTGATGTCATTCAACTTCACTTATTCTAAGCTCAATTTACTCGAAAATACAAATATTGTACTGATCCACCGCATCAGTCAAAAAATGATGCCATCTTCAGGGCACGCTGTTTTCGCACTTTGTTGACATTCCGCCCGTTCCTTAGACAGGAAGAAATAGAAACTGTCAATATTTTATTTAAAATACCACCGACGGTGCACAGTGGGGCGACTCCATACAAAGGCTGGCCAAGCAAAAAAAGTGTCGATAAATGCGACAAAAACTTGGTATTTACATAATTTTGGGGCGCTGAACACGAATTTGGCATCCATTTTTTGTTTGGGACCGTCCATAAAGCACGAAATCCAATTTTAAATATTTTTTGGCACCTTTGTCCTTTTTTATAGAATTAAATAATCTTTGACCACAAATATTGCCACCGGGCATCCTCTCCATTGAAAAAATTCGTAATTTATGGACGACCCCTCGAATTAAACAAATTTTGCCGAAATATATATATATATTTTTAATAAACCAAAACAACATAAGTAATACAAACTAATTACTAATAAAAAAAATCATCATCAGCATCATCATCTTTCGCTTTGATCGCTTAAATCTCGTGTTGAATTGTTTCCAGATAATTTTAAGTTCATTATACTTATCAGCAGGAAAAATGTCTTTCGCTGCAATTTTCATTTCTTCTAGTAATTTTCGATGCTTCATTGTTCCATATATATGTTATCTTCCTAATCCGGTTTCTATGGTTGAAAGAGGACATTTAAATACATGTATAACACCATGAATTGACAACTTACTAGACATTGAATTAGGTGTTGCCGCTGAAATTGAAGACTCCATAATAAAATTCAACGAATTTATGAATTTGAAAACCAAGACACTGGAATGACACAACGTTCTAAATGAATACGAAAAGATGTGGAGGGCGACGACTGTTCTTTGTTTTTTTTTCTCATAAAGCAAAATGTGTGCTTTACTTTTGTATGCCAACGAGTGCGAAGCAAAAGCAATCTACAAACGGGCTATTGTTAGCCGGAGTTTGATGGTATGAATTTCCTGCTAGTATTTAACACTTCAATCAGTTTAGCGAAATTCATGATCATAAATTGAAAAGAGCTGAATGTTTTTAATATTGTTTCAAATTTGTAGAAAGTGATAAAGTTTAACATAATTAAAGTTTCATAAAGATTTGTTTACTATTTTCTTATTTTATAACTTTTAATTGATAAATTTTGTAATTTTCGCCCAAGTTTTTATTTTATTCTTACGGATTTAGTTCGATATCATAAATTTCCATTAATGGGGTATCATGGTTATAATTAAAATTAATCCTGGATGAAATTTCAAACTCAAAAAAAAAAATGAAAAAAACTACTATCGCTTTTTTCACTAAAGTGACAATTTGCGCAGTTTTGCGCAGCAGCGGACAGTATGCATTTGAAAGCTTACGTTTTTACCTAAATTTTGAATGTAGTTACAACCGTGGCAAACTGCGGCAACTAAACTTTTAAGCTACATTTCTACAAAAAATCACGTTTTTTTTTTTTAGTGTCAGGCCTATGATGACCAAATTTTACAATATCTAATGAAAAGGGTTTGTTTTGCACAATATTTACCCCTCCATTCATTCCGTAAAGTGAAAATGACGCATATCCTGTCGGTAAACAAGGACAATATTCCGAAGTTCAAATACAGGCTCAAATCGAAGCTTGAAGCAAGCAGCTTTAGGAGAGAACGATACTGAGAAATAATATTCAGCAATTCCAAGTGACATTGACTTGAAAATGTTGAAATCTGAAACGAAATTATGACAAAAATTTTAGTTATACGTCCAAAATTGATAAATATACGATAAATTTCTTCTCAAAGGTTGAGATTTAGACCCTTTTTTACAGTATTTTTAAAGGTAAACGCATTTAAATCTATATCTATAAATGCGAATGTCTGTCTGTCTGTCTGTTCCCTTTCGACTTACTGTCCGACGGCCTTTCTGTATCTCAGAGGCGTTGCAGGAATAAGGGGGGGAGGGGTGCTGGATCGATCAGAATTAAATCCGGTATGGTATGTACAATCTATAGTAGCTGATGCATTCCAACGAGTTTGAATTTTACATCATAAGTATGGGAAGATCGCACTACAGCGCGAGAAGTGTTGGGTACAACTGCGGCAGCTGTACCCAATGAGTGGTTTGACGCTGAGTGCCAGCGAGTGACGGGAGAGAAGAACCGCGGTCACATGTTGGCCACGGCTGTGACTCGTCAGAGCATGGGTAGATATCGAGATGCAAGAGCCGCTGAAGAAAGACTCCACCGCCGGAAGAAACGACAGCATTGGGAGCGTATTCTTGCGGAGGCGGAAAGTTGCTTCTCCAGGCACGTTGCGAGGAGCTTCTACAAGAAGGTCAACGGAATCAGGAATCGAAACGTGCCAGCCCCTGTCATGTGCAACGATAGGGAGGGGAACCTGATAACCGAAAAAAAACAGAGGTGGCCAGGCGTTGGAAGGAACACTTCAGTGTGCTGTTGAACGGTGAGGGAAACAGTGGAGTCTAAAGGAGCAGGATGACTATTGAGAATGATGGTCAAGCTGTGGATCCACCATCCATGGACGAGGTGAAGAAAGCAGTGAAAGAGCTGAGAAACTGCAAGGCAGCTGGGAAGGACGGCATTCCCGCCGATCTCTCAAAGTCGGGAGCGAACAGCTGTATCGTGCCATCCATCGGATCATGCTGAGAGTGTGGTCTGATGAAGAATTGCCCTCGGACTGGTTAGAGGGTCTCATATGCCTCAAAATTCTCTCCCGCATCCTGTTCCACAGACTGAGGCCGTTGCAGGAGACCTTTGTTTGAACCTTTGTTGGCGAGTACCAATGCGGTTTTCGAGGGGGACGCTCCACGACGGACCAAATGTTTACCTTGCGACAAATCCTCGATAAATTTCGAGAATACAACTTGCAGACGCACCATCTGTTCATAGACTTCAGGGCAGCGTACGATTCAGTCAAGAGGAATGAGTTATGGCAGATTATGATGGAACATGGCTTCCCAACAAAGCTGATTAGGCTGATACGTGCCACCCTTTAAGATTCTACATCAAGCGTCAGGATACCCGGTGAGATATCGGACTCGTTCTTGACGTTAGATGGTTTGAAGCAGGGTGACGGGCTGTCGAACTTATTGTTCAACATCGCATTGGAAGGTGCTATACGAAGGGCTGGTGTGCAGAAAAGCGGCACCATCATTACGAAGTCGCACATGCTTCTCGGTTTTGCGGACGATATCGACATCATTGGTATCAACCGTAGAGCTGTGGAAGAGGCCTTCGGACCTCTCAGGAGAGAAGCTGCGAAATTAGGGCTTGTCATAAACTCTGCCAAAACGAAATACATGGTGGCTGGCAGAGTGCGTGGTAGTCCGTCGGAGGTTGGTGCTGCGGTGGTGCTAGATGGGGAAACATTTGAAGTAGTCGACGAATTTATTTACCTGGGAACATTAGTGACATGTGACAACGAGGTTAGCCGTGAGATAAAGAGGCGGATAGCAGCCGCAAACAGGGCCTTTTACGGATTACGTAACCAGCTAAGGTCCCGCAGTCTGCAAATCCGTACTAAACTTGCACTCTATCAAACACTGATTCTTCCGGTGGCGGTGGCTACGGCCATGAATCATGGACGCTGAAAGAGGCTGATCGGCGAGCTGTTTTTGAGCGTAAGATTTTGCGTTCAATCCTTGGCGGCAAACTAGAAAATGGTGTTTGGCGCAGACGCATGAACCATGAAGTGTACCAGGCATACAAATCGGCGGTATAGTCAAGCGGATAAAATACGGCAGGCTTCAGTGGGCTGGGCATGTAGCGAGAATGCCTGATGAGCGTCAAGCGAAGGCTATATTTAGCAGGAATCCCGATAGAGGTCGACGGCTTCGAGGTAGACCCCGCACTCGTTGGATGTGTGCTGTCGACGAGGATGCACGCGAAATAGGTGTTGGGGGCGATTGGATGATAGCAGCCCAAGACCGAGGGACATGGCGACGTATCCTGGATTCGGCATTGGATCGATAATCGGTCTGTCGCCTTTAAAGTAAAGTTTCATTTCACTAGCGTGTGCAAGGGAAGGGGTGAATTTTTCTTATGGTAAAGTAGAAAACGTTAATTGCTATTATCATCTCAATTTAATTGTGGAAGGTTTTTACCCTAAAAGGTGTTTTCATCATGGGCACAACTACGGAGGGGCTAGGGAGGGCTTCAGCCCCCTCTAGAAAGTTTTAAGCCCCCCTAGAATTTTCCAGAGAATGATTTTATTCAATACTAGCTGAATGTACCCGGCCTTGCTCGTGTAAAAATTTCTGCTTTTTCTATAATTTTCTATATTTCCATATATTTTTTCCAACCCATCATTTCAAATAATATTTCTATTCTAGTTATTAACTTGTTTATATACCACCTTTTTCGTTGAATAACAATCGATGCGGAGGCATTCCAGCTGGGTCGAGTGAGTTCAAAAATTCCGTTGGAAAATGGATTGCCTCATCAGCACCTCCGACGGTATCGATTAACTTACAATAAACTCAAATTACACTGAAATTACATAATCAAAAGCCTAAGCTTACCTCTGATAGTTAAAATTATTGCTTGCTATGTCTTCTCGTTTTACTTCTTTGTGTAAACAATATCAATATAATCCTTATAGTTAAACATCAGTCTTCATGAATTAATTAACAATTTGGAGATACGGGAACTATCTCCACATTTTCCTCAAGTTTTGAATAACTTCCAATGCAGAAAAACAACCCTCACTATACCAAACGTTCGGACACTAATTTTTGGTTTTGGGGAGTCAGCTCTGACCTATGAACCTAATTCCTGTGAGTATTTGAACATTTTCCTTCTTGCATTTGAAAATAGCGTTGGACACCCGCTCTCATTTTCTGAACACAGTTCTCTTTGTAGAAATATCGACATTATTTAACAATTTTACTCAGTTTTACAAAGCTTGACAGAAAGCAGAAATCGTGGAGATGATCTCAAAACAACGTTTCAATATTACGTCCAAGCCTTCTTCTCTATTTTAGTAACCTTTCCAGAAAATGTAAGTCGCCATGTACGATTTAAAAATTTGCGCTGGACATGAATATTTGAATTCTGGACGTCATCTTGATAACGAAAATATACATATTGCAGAGCATAAATTCATTTTTCACAAAATTCTGAAACCGGAAGTCGCCATATTGAATTTAAAAAATGTCGTTGGACTTTTATTCCTGGATTCTGAAGGTTATCCTGGTTCCGGAAATACCAATGTTTGGAGGTTTGTAAACGTTTTTCTGCAGTTGTATACAGATTCCCAGAAACCTAAAGACGCCATCTGTGTTTTAGAAAAACATCGGACATCATATTTCGGTTCCTAGACATCAACTTCTGGCCATCACCGACCGAGGGCATGAAAGTTATCGTACCTTTTCAAAAAGTTCCCATAAGGCACTAAACGACCTGACTTTATTATAAATTGAGACCGCCTCCCTTTTTGATAGTTGCTCCTCCCTCTTTTCGACATCATGTTACGGTCCTTGGATATCAACCTCTGGTCATGACCGACTGAGGGCATGAAAGTTATCGTACTCTTTCAAAAAGTTCTCATAATGCATTAAAAACCTGACTTTCTAATAAACTGAGACTCCCTTCCTCTTTGATAGCTGCCCCTCCCTCTTTTCGACATCATGTTCCGGTCTCTGGAAATCAGTATCCGGCCTCCAGACATGACCAAAGTTCCAAAAACTATCGTATTCATTCAGAAAGCTCCCATAATGCATGAAAAAACTTGATTTTCTGATCAATTAAGACCCCTCCTCCTTTGGGGGTTGCTCCTTCCTCTTCCCAATATTTCTATGACTACTTCGCCTGTACAAAGGACACGTATGCCAAGTTTGGTTGAAATCGGTACAGTCAGAGAGTTATGCTGGAACATACATACAGACATACAAAACTTTTTGCCTTTCTCCTAGAAAGGTATACTATATATAGCAATCACTGCAAAAACTAAAGTTATAAAAGTGCTCAAAAGGGCCGAATGTCGTATATCACTCGACTCGGTTCGACGAGCTGAGCATTTTCTGTATGTGTGTGTGTATGTGTAACGCTCTCCCAATCTCACTCGATTCTCAGAGATGGCTGGACCGATTTTCATGAAATTAATTTCAAATGAAAGATCTAGTTGCCCCATATTGAATTTCATTATAATCGGATTTTTAGTTTAGAGGTTATGTATCAAAATGTAAAAATAACGAAACATCAATATCTCAGAAACTACACAACCGATATGAACAAAATTAATTGCAAATGAACGGGCTACCTAAAAAAACCTTAACTTTTGAATTTTCTGAAGATTGAACATGTGGTTTAGAAGTGATGGAAAGAAACGTGTTCTAGAGACTATTTAATCTCACTCATGTTTCTCAGAGATGGCTGGACCGATTTCTACAAAATCAGTATCATATGGCAGGTTTAGATGCCCCAGCCTAGTTGATTTTTTTTTGCAATCGGACTATTATTTTGCCTGTTATGTTTAAAAATATGAAATCTAGCTATGAAAAGAACCATATTCCAACGACTACTTAAACTCACTCACTTTTCTCAAAGAAGGCTGAACCGATTTTTACCGATTTAGTGTCAAATGAAAGGTCTAGCTGCCTGATAACACCCAACGGTATTTCGTTGTAATCGGACTGTAACTTTGTCTGTACTGTATCAAAATGTGAAAATCACAAAACTTCAGTACCTCAGAAACTACACAACCGATTTGAAAAATTCTGGTATCAAATGAACGGAATAGTTAGGGGTAAACTAATGAATTTTATATTGATTAAGCATGTGGTTCAAAAGTTTAATTTAAATAAATTTATAAGGAAAGTCAGAAAACATATTTCTCACAAAAATCAGTTATGTCATGAAATTTTTTTTATGTGAATGTAATCCGATTGAATTTTATTGTAACCTGATTTCTAGTTTAGAGGTTATGTATCAAAAATGTAAAAATCACGAAACATCAATATCTCAGAAAGTACACAACCGATTTGAACAAAATTAATTGCAAATGAACGGGCTACCTAAAAAACCCTTAACTTTTGAGCCCTTCTTAAGAGTCATTTTTGCTCTGAAAATACCAACATTGGGGAGTTTGTGAGCGTTTTCCACAGTTTTGAATGGCTTCCCAAAAACCAGAAGTCACCATCTTGGATTGAAAATGGCATCGAACATCATGTTTCGGTATCTCGACATCCACCTCCGGCCTCCAAATATTACCAAGAACCCGAAAATCATCAAATTTCAATGAAAGGTTTCCATTATGTATTAAAATTTATTACTTTTGACCCCCTCCTTCTTTAATGGTGACCTCTTCCCCTACCCAATATTTCTGACCACTTCCTTTGTACAAAAAACATGTATGTCAAGTTTGGTTGAAATCGGTTCAGGCCTTCGAGAGTTATGCTGGAACATACATGCATATACATGCGAAAGTTCAAGCTTTAATCATCCAATGTGTCCTTTCAACTCGCACAGAATTTGCTCTGACTTCGCACAATCAATGCGTGATACGCATAACGCAAAAGTTGTACAAGGAATACATTGACAGAGATCAAAATCAGAATATGTATCATATGGGGCCGTTCCTAAACCACGTGGTCATATTTTGATCACTTTTTATACCCCCGTACCCCTCCGTGGTCTTTCGTGGTCTTTTAGTCAACCCCCTTGCGACTTTAACCACGTGGTCTTTTGATTTGTCAAATGCTAAAATTTCGCTTAAATTTATTACATTTTTATTATTAAACTTTCAGTACATTCTATATTTTTAAAATGCAACAGCCTCATTCTTGACTTGGTGGCAACAATAAATTATAGGTCAGGAAAAAAGACCACGTGGTCATTTCGTTAACCCGCCCACCCCCATGCGTGGTTTTTCGTGGTCTTTTGACAAACCCCCCCGTCCCCCTCTTTATGACCACGTGGTTTAGGAACGGCCCCTATACTACTATACTAAACTTCGGCTTCGGGCGAACGATCAGTTTCGAGGCACTCAAAAAACCGTTCTTTACTTTCGCGAGCCGGTGTGTATCAACGGCTCGTGCATCCCTAAAAATCGTCAGCAACCGAAACAGCCAATGGCGAGCCTTGTTGCCGCGGAAGTTATTGACGCTGGTGCCAGTAACGCAGAACCGAATGCATGTGAATGAAACCAGAGTCATAATTAAATGCAAAATGTTTTGGACTAATCCCCTGTTTTTGTTATTGTTAATCATTGAATGATGTTTTCAAATGACCTGATTCATAAAAGTGAATCGATCAGACAATAATTTCTTCAATGGAGTCAGTACCCTACTTAACTGTATTGATTGCTGGTTGCACTATTTTAACGATGCCAACCTTCTGAGCATCGGCTGATGCTTTATAAGTGTAGTGGTTTGGAGCTGCGCAATACATTCAAAATACGCTAGAGCATCAAATGCGTTATGCACAACGCACATGCGTTTTACTGGTTCAAATTTTAATCAGTAAATGCGCTAATTTCGCTCATAAATGATCTGGTTACGCACACTCCAACTTTTGCGTGTACATACATACAAAACTTATCTTTTATATAAATAGATAAATACACTAAGGTCGCTTTTTACGCGGTTTTTTTACGCAGGTTTTTTTACGCAGGTTTTTTTAACGCGGCTTTTTTTACGGATTCCGGAATTTACGAGGTATTTTTTTACGCGGCATGTATCCCCCGCGTAAAAAGCGACTTTAGTGTACATTCCATACTTCTTATCAGAGCATCAAACATTTGGGCTGTGTTTCGCCAGTTTCCCAGACGTCTCATCACCCACAAGTCTTTTTCGATCTGGTCGAGCCATCGTGCATGCTGCGCCCCTCTAGTTCTGGTGCCAGCAGGGTTGCTGAAGAGATGTGAATTCACAGGGTTGTCGTCCGGCATTCTTACGACGTGACCAACCGCAACCTATCGACTTTCACCAGGTTGCAATGGGGTTCTCTCCAAGCAGCGCGTGCGGTTTATGGTTCATGCACTGTCGCCATTATCCGTCGTCCGTCTATACTCCACCTTCCGTTCGAAAACTCCAAAAGCGTTAAGACCCTCCGCCAGAAACGTCGTTATATCGATTCCGTAGAGGACTACCGGTCGTATCAGGTACATCGTCAAATTTTTGCTTCGTCGCACTGGACTCGATAGAAGTGGGGGTCCTTTTGTATGTCTGAGAAGAAAGGGCCGTCGATAAGAGCATGGTCAGTTTGGTTTGTTGTACGTTGGTCAGCTGATCTCCAGGTGGTTTTGTGGATGTTCTTTTGGGGAGAGAAGGTATTTCGGACTGCCAGTCTGCGGGAAGCTGCTAACTTGACGCATCGCTGGGCGTTGTCGTTCGTCATGCTTTGCAGGCTGTGCCCCGGTATATATATGCATCTCTACCGATCTGAGCGTTCATGTCCCCGATGACGATCTTTATATCTCTACGCGAGCAGCTATCGTAGAGTTTCTCCAGCTGTGAGTAGACCGTTTCTTTCACTATAAAAGGTCGTCCTTCGTGAGGGCAGTGCACATTGAGGATAGTGCAGTTATAGAACCGGCCTTTTATTCTCAACAAACACAACCCGTCACTGATCGCTTGCCACTTGATCGCACGACTTTGCATCCTGCTCAGCACTATAAAGCGGTACCCTGCTCATTGGTTGTGCCCTGCGGCCACAAATCCGCCATACCTTCTCTCCTTTCCGACAAAGCTCCTGGAGCGCTACGATGTCGAAGTCCGGTCGGCACCCGGGGCGTTTAGAGATCTACTGTTACATAAGATCCCTTAGCTGTTAATCGCTGTCCTTATTTCGTCGGCTAGGTCATTGTCGATTGTTCCGGTTCGTTTTCAATTCTTGATTGTTCGTACTGTATTTATTTTAGCATGCTGCTTCACTAGGGCTGCGATGCCTAGCCTCGTGACAAGGCTGCCGTCTTGGGTGTAGCTGGCGAGACACCGCATTTCTTAATTCAAACGTCCGCTCCGGATCAGTCGCTGTTTGAGCCGCCCCTATCCTGAGGAACAGACACTCAAACAAGCTGCTCTCCAAGGATAACAACTACCCTTTCTCTGTCAGCATACGACCAAGTTCACACCGGCTCACCGATCGTCCCTTGGTTCCTCGTATTCGGTAGCACGGTAGCACGTCGGTACCACGTAGAGGTAGGGATTATGCCTTGCACCACACTAGGGTCTATTTTATGTTAATTGGCCAGTTGGCACGGGTGTGTTACTGGTACGCACTGGCCAGCCGTTTACTAAACCTAGCTCTCCTCAATAGCGAATCAGTGTTGCTGAATAAGGTTGGCGTTGACGCTGTGGTCAAGATATTCAATACATCTTTGGAGATTCAATCCCGATTAAAGTGATTTTTTTAACTGTTACGACACTATTTTATGCGTTATTAAATTAGCGCATTTTAACTCTTTTTTTCTCTTTTTTGAAATGAAATGTATGAAGACTAGCCCCCCCTAGAAATTTTCCTTAGTTAGCGCCCATGGTTTTCATGATATTGGTTTCCATCGGATTTCCTTTGTTTTTGCAACGATCGATTGGGAAATTAGTTATGCCTCCATCAACATGCGGCAAAATTGTAATGTTATGACAAGAATTATTAACTATTGAAAAATGTCGAGACATGTAAATCAAATCTAGACGCCATTTTGAAATCTAATATGTCGATTTCCAGTTTCAAAAATCCAATAACTACCACCCATTAAGGCTATTTTTGAAACCAAAAACATATCCAGAGGCCGAAATTCGAGTCCACACACTTTTTTTTAAATCCATGATGACGATTTCCGGTATCCAGAAAACAGCCTGAAATGACCGAATACTAACCAATATGGTATTTTTGGAATCGAGATAATGCTCAGAGACCTAAAAGCAACTCTAGGCATCATTCTGAAATCCAAGATGGTGACTGCCGGTTTCCGAAAATGACCAAATATCACTCAATATGGGCACCTCTGTAATCAAGATGATACACAGAAACCAAAAATCGACACCAAATGCCATTTTGAAATCCGAAGTGACAACCTGCGGTTGCTGGAAATCAGCCAAAAAAGTTCAATCCAGAATCGAGATGTGCTCAGAGACCATAAATCTAATCCAGACCCTATTATGAAATCCAAGATGGTGACTTCCGGCTGCTGGAATACAGCTAAAATGTTCAAATATCTAACAGTATGGTTATTTCTAAAATCAAAATGATGTTCAGAGTCCGGAAATTCCATCCCATTATTCCTTAAACCTAATATAGCAACTTACAGTTTCTGAGGAACAGCCAGAAATGTATTGCTATTGCATGTACGAAGAGTTTACGTTTACGAAAATGCTATGGAGATACATATTATGAACTAATTTTTTTGTTCATTCGTTTGTATCTTGAACTTGTATTCCATCAAACTATGAAATGAAATAACATAATATTCAATTGACTCCAACACAAAAAATTCAATTTTTATCATTTTGCTAAATTCACGGTTTCTTCAAATTTATGATATTTTTTTTTGGCTGTGATAAAATCGAAAATGCACTGTGTTACGTTGTTATAATATTATTATATTTTATATAATATCATAAACTTTATTACACCTAAGATATTACTGGCGGGTGTATCAGGATATTAAACTAAATTTAAGGCTGGGTGACGGACGTGGTATGACTGCCTGAATCTCCTGGAAGAAAGCTGTTTATTCCTAAACGATCTGATAAATGTTTAATCAAACAAACCATCAGGCAAGTTCAGTTTGTATGGCGTTTCTGTTCACGGGTTTACCCAACCCAATTAGGCCCTTCTTACCAACAGATACCTGAAAGTTGCTGAATAAGCAAATTCGATTCTACAGGCAATCCACCTGCATCCGTAGCCGAAGTCTTGAACTGATAGTGACTACATACTACATACTTATACATACACTGTGAACTAGAAGGATGGAGCTTCTGGACAATAAGTTGATGTGTGCTCGGGTTGGTTTATATAGATTACTTTAAACATTATTTCGATTCCAAGTTAATACAAATTCGATTCCAAGTTAATACAAGTTAATTACAAATAGGTATATCATGTTTAATAGATGGATCGAAGTAGGCCGTGGCCGGATTTTGACGTCAAAATTTTCGCTCGCGTGATATTTTGGAAGAAAATTTGTTTAATAGGATAGTGCGTGTAAGTTACAGGTGTTATTGCGAAGTGGGTTTATTCGGGAATGTTTGTTGTGTTGTGCTTGATGCGGAATATTCACTTAAGTTCCGTGAAGAATCATTGATGAACTGGCTGAATTGGCATATGAAATGTTACTACGCCACCGTAGTCTGCAGCGGGTTCTGTATTACTTCTCATGACTGTGTGGTTTGAAACTGACAACAAGGCTAGCTGGATAATGTGTGCGGTTTTGTTCTACGTGTGATTTTGGTGAAAAAGTTGTTTTCTTATTAGTGTAATTGGTCAAGTTTTTCGGTTCAGGTTCTACTGCTGCCCGGGAATGTGCAAAAAGAAGCCAGCGGATCGTCATGAAGCAGATAAGTGGCATTTTTATTCATAGTGTTTTTGAAATGCTCTGTTTTTTGTTTGTTTTGAAATCGCACTTGGAAGGAATTGAAGAGGGGTCGAAAAAGATCGTTTTTGGGATTGCGTCTTGGGCTTACTGAAGAGCGCTCGAAGCGCCATCAACATCCAGATAGAGGAGCATTGTTATTTAGAAATGTCAGGTGAATGAGGTTTCGAAAGTCATAAGAAGTACTCGAAGCAAAGATAATTTCGTAGTTAGCGTCAAATGATATGATTCGTTATGGGCGGAGGGGGAATGTAATCGTTAACATTTTGAGTGATATTTGTCGATGATTGACAACTTGATTTCAGGCGCATATGTGAGAGAAAGTCGTCCATGGCAGTCCTATTGAGGAAGTCGTATACAAACGTGAACTGTTTAACAATTCAGTTTCACACCGTTTCACTTGCGATGTGCCCGTTCAGGAGGGTCGGGCTCCGAGTCGAAATGTGGCACCAAGGCTTTGCTTTTTTCGATTTTCCTATGTTGCATATAACTTTAAGCCGCGACCCAGATTCTCATGACTTAAGGGGTTATATACCTTTTTGGTCGAGAAAAATGAGGAAATTTGAATCTATTTTTAAGCGCATAGCATCATTTTCATTGCATCAAAGGGGTATTTTTCTGAAAGTACAGTTTATCAACAACAACAAAATACGTTCGATTTTGAGGACTATGGTGCAGTAATGATAGCCAAAATCTTATGCTTCACTTTTTCGATTTTTATAGCTTTTGGGCAGATGTTTTATATAATACGTTCCAATTATGACTGGTTCGGCATTTTGTTAATAAACTTGAGACTATATATTGGTCAATATGGATAACTTCGTTTTTAAATTATTAAGGCTTTGTATGCATAAAACTTTGCCAATTTTTCTATTAAATAGGTAACATTCACATCGAAATGTCGTATCCCCGAGCGTCTGCGTCGGTAGAAAGAAAAATAGCGGTCGTGCGTAATGCTTCGGTGTAAACCGCGTTTCCGGTTCGGGAGAGTTTTGCTCATATGAACGTTTTCGAATTTAAGTGATTTCGCGGAGTTTACCCAGATGCTTTTTCATGTTTCACCGAAGATTTCGTTCGGTCGATAAATATCGTGACTAACGAAAACGCGATGTATACCTTCCAAAGAATCGCGGCCAACGTGTACTCGAGATTAACAAATAGCTGGTTGCTACAAGTGGTAAAGGCTACTTCACGCGCGTCGTACGCAGAGGATCGCGGTGTTTGGCAAGAAAGATACTCATGGTTCGTTTCCGTAATAAGCGCGCATCATTTTTATATTCCGTTTTTCAGGTGTGTTTTTCGCGGGATCGTTTTTTTAGAGCAGACGAAGTGAATACGAGAGACGTCGTTAGTCGATCTGTTATATAGAAAATATCCGGTTGACCGAACCTAGGGAGACTCCGTGTTTATACATTTCAAGTGGCCTATTTTTAGATAGATCAACAACGCGCAATAGCTTTCGGTATAAAGAGGATCACCTTACGAGGAGATATCCGATCATTTGAAGTTGTCTCGATTCGGTCAAAGATCCAGTATCCTTGCGTACGATTTATTGTTGCGGTGTTACATTTTCAAACTGGATAAGTTCGAATCGCATTATGAATATCGTGGCGGATGTAATGAACTCAATGGCGCGACACTTGTTGTAAAGAACCCGACGCTCGAAATCAGCGCATCGTTCACCAAAACGAACCCTGCTGTATACCTTGCCCTTTCTCCAACATCCCAGTGATTTCTCGTGGAAGTGCAGAGGTGTTCTCGGCTTCCATAAAGCGAGTATCATGTCAACATTTTCCTATACAAACTCCTTCTTTGACCTGCATTCGGATGCGGCTGGCGCTGGTATTGCCTGATAAATATATTAAGGTCACCAGTTTTTACACATTAAGGATGCATGTTGGTCCCAAGCATCATCTATTGGTTCGCTGTGTAATTACTGCTGATCTGGCAATAACGGAGTAGCAACCGCGGGCGGTCAATCATGCTTATGCTCATGCTCAATAGGTATATCATGTTTAATATCGTGTTGTATTTGAGACATTAGTTTCTATAAATCCTAAGTATTTGAACAAACGAGAATTTCCTGTGTTTTGGCACAATTGCACCCCGGTTTACGGTGTATGAAACAATCTGCTACGCCAACTATCAAGCGAACGTCGCCCCCTTTCTTTGTTTACCGACAAGTTTCAATTATTCACCAGGCACACAAAACTAATTACTCCGGCACAAAATAGAGACGGTAAAGTTGATGGACATATTTTTGCTTCCTTTTCCGCTTCCAGGAATGTTCAATATTTGTGTTTGAGAAGCGTACCGCAGAGAAATTACACAAACCCAAACGGAAAGACATGGTAACGGAGATCCTGCGGGCATCCGTTAAGCAGTTGGAACGTTTTCGGCATCCGAAGGTAAGTGACATTTTATGACAGTGTATGTTGACCCCAAAGGTGGACTTTGTCAGATTGCTGTATACGCATCAGATAAACAGGCAATCCTCATAACTTGACGGTAAACCGGATTTTCGCAGGTTTTCATTAGTTTGTCAAGCAAAAAGGTCGCCGCGAACAATTTTGCACGTATTTTGCAACATAGTGGCCCTTTATCGAACGTAACGACTGTCAGATTATTTCCAGACCTTTTTTGTATTTTATTAGAATTTGTTAGCAATGTAGTAACAACCCTGATTGGCCCATACACTGTAGGATGTTTCGAACTGGAATCTGAAATTTCATGTTTCTCGACAATATTCAACTCCAACGATAAAAAACTTGTTACTTAAGCTGATAACTAGCCAGCGAACTCCAAAACCAGTACAATTCAATCCGCAGTAGGATTAACACTCCACAACTCAGATTATTTACACGTGGAAATAACAACCAGCAGCAGTCACGTTCACTGTCAGAAATAAAATAAAGCCGCTCAACAACGGCTCACATCAAATCAGAGTTAAATCAAGGATTTGCACCACAAACAGTAATAGCAACAACTGGGTCACTTTTGCTACTGTATTTTTCCATCCCATTTCGCCATAAAGATCTAAATGCGACACTGCCCGAACGAAGTGGAATAAGCTTAGACAACTGTGCAAACCTATAGTATTAATGGTACGCTTTGCTTTCAGTGCTAGTAGCAAAGACCTTCTCTAGACGGACGTTTAATCAAACTCTAGTTTCATTCCGGTTTGCGTTTAATTTCATTTTGTCTCTCACTTATCTGATCTTTTATTTTTTCATTTCCGGGAAACCTTCTACAGATCCTGCAAATAATGCATACCGTCGAGGAAAGCTCGGAAACTCTCTCGTTTGCTACCGAACCAGTCATCGCCAGTCTAGCGAACGTTTTAGCATATCAGGTGAGTTGGAACACAGAAAAAAGAGCCCGTAGTGTCACAAAGAACAATATCCCCGAAAACGTTTTGTCGCATAAATTTTCCACCATCAAATTACACATCAATTTCTAGAGGACGATCAATATGCTATACCAACAGAATATTTCCAAAAAAATGACCCCCATTCACTGCCACATTATTCGGAACTGGAATTTCATCCGCCACGTGGAACGTGTTGCGAAATGCGCAACGAAATTCCAGCGCGGTGAGGTAATAAATTTCTGACTGACACATTCCGTAAATCAACTCGGCCGTCCGGAGAGGGAAGTAAACAGCAATTTGCAGTGCTAACAAGAGCGAACGAAAGGTTTTTGTTTTAGATATTTATGACAGTTTTATTACGGCTGAGCACTTCATTTAAGTCCGGACGGTTTGAACGCGGTCTTTTCCGATTTAGCCAGATCAAAGAGAGAAATTAAATAACCGTTTGTAGTGCGTTTTATTAAAAATCTGTCAATTCATGGCGTTAGTAATGTTTTGTCTTTTATGTTTCGAATAGTTTCGTTAGGCTTACGAAAAACACTAGCAAAGTGTTTTATCAGTACCACTTCAAGCTGTTAACCCGTAATGACCCGGGACGGAACTTGTTTTTTGAAAATGCTCGTTCCCAGCACTGGAATGGCCTATTTGGGATAACTTGGAATTTCATTCAAGGGGAATAGTAGCTCTATGTTTTGGTAAAAATGCCACCCCTCTGGACCCCTCCCCGTTTTCGTGAGACGCAAATATGTCTGTGTTTTCTTCTAATTTTTCAAACAGATTGAGCAAACACTGGGAATTTTCATACGTATCAATTGCTCCATGTACCAAATCATGTCAGGTAGATGAAATATGGTATGAGTGAATTTTGGAGTTTCTAAATTATTTCAGTACAAAGACACAAAACTACGAATTTTCATAAAAAATCAAATAAGAAAATCGTTCTTCAAATTTTAAGCTATACATTTTTGGAGAGAGGTCTCCAGAATAAATACGCGATGAAATATTTATTTTAGTATGCAAATATTTTGAAAAAAACGACTTTAAATTCACTTAAGTACGTATTTTCATGGAAATCTGATTTTCTCAGTCTCCCACAGTAGGTTTAAATTTAGCTCTTCAATTTTCAAGCTATATATTTCTAGAGTAACGTCTTCTGAATCCAAAGATGCTGAAAGATTTATTCTAGCATGCACAGATTTCGAGAAAAACGAGTTTGAATTCACTAAAGTACGAGTTCTTATGAAAACTTGGTGAATTTAAACTGGTTTGCCTTAAAATGTTTGCATGCTAAAATAAATATTTCATCGCGTATGGATTCAGGAGACCTTACAGCAAAAATGTAGAGCTGAAAATTTGAAGAACGGTTTTGTTGTTTAAATTTTTATAAAAATACGTAGTTTTGTGATTTTGTACTGAAATAATTTGGAAACCTCAAAATTTACTCTTACATACCATATTTCATCCACCTGACATGATTTGATACATGGAGCAATTGATGCGTTTGAAAATTCCTAGTGTTTGCTCAATCTGTTTAAAAAATTAGAAAAAAACACAGACATATTTGCGTCTCACGAAAACGGGGAGGGGTCTAGAGAGGTGGCACCTTTACCAAAACATAGAGCTACTATTCCCCTCGAATGAAATTCCAAGTTTTCCCAAATCGACCTTTCCAGTGCTGAGAACGAGTGTTTTCAAAAAACTAGTTCCGTCCCGGGTCTTTACGGGTTAAGCGAAACAAATGATTTTTATTCCATCAATTTTTTTACAAATTCCTAATTTGCTTGACAATAACTGTGTACCTACCTGTAAATACAACTTTAATGGAGACACTTTATACTATACATTAGAATTAAATCATAAACCGCTTCTATTGAAAGGGGCTATTCAAAACTAACGCTATTTATTAAAATCTAGTATGTTGAAAAAAAATGGTGCATTTGACTTGGCTTGGTTGAAAAATCAGTGCAGACGAAAAATTATCCCTGTTGTGTAATTTTCTATCTCCAAGTGCATGACATGTGATAGGCTTATTAAGTTTTGTTTGATGTTTTTCCTTTCCCTCGGCTCTGCGGAATCTGCCGAGATTGACAACACTGACATGACCTTCACCATAGCACGGAGCACCTATCAGTAGGGCTGAGATCGGGTGTGCTATATATTTAACCATGTTCTAATTTTTTCTTGAATTGAATCCCCAATGTAAGACACGTTTGTTAATTTGATAGTCGATCCGAGCATCCGATATATGGAAAAGGAAAAGTAATAAACATGGCGATACGAGACTAGCGATAACGAATAGCACTAAACCTACTCTACATCGCCTGTTACTCGTATCGTATTTCTATACAAAAAACAATCCAACGAAAGATTAGATATCGTTTAAGTTGAGGTTGCATCGAAGAAGTGGTTGTATCAAACCAGAGCAGCTCCATTTTTTGTACCAATTTCCCGCCAGCAATTCCTGGTATTGAATCATCCCATTTCAACAATTGTACAAAAAACCTTGAGGCTAACGGGCGAATAATAGATCCTTTTTTCATTCGAAATACAGATTGCTTCAAGAATGCTTTTGGGTTGTTGTTTTTTACCTAAAAATCATGGCCGCATTTCAATACTGCTGAGTAATTCCATAAAAAACGGGCAACCAATTTAATCGACCATTTTGAATTTGGCTGGAACTTTGCATAGACGTTTCTATAGGCAAAAGATGCCATTTTGTGCTAGTGGTTTAATTTTTTGGAACACGACTCATTTTTGAGGAGCTATTGATGATTACAAATATTTAAAGGGCCAAAACGGTTTATTTGATCGGTGTGACGTCTTCGGCGAAGTTGTAGATAAAAATTTAGTTCTTCCGAAAAAAACATACACTCTAAAAAAGTTATTTATTTTTTGAAAATAACTCAAAAGAAATATTAAAACCTAAATTAATCCACCTAGCGGTCAGACTCAGCCTTTCTCATTCAAACTTATTATTATAAAAATAGATTTACATGAATGCTTAAATCCAATAAAGGTATATTCACTCTTTGGGTTCTTAAATATTGATGTTGTAATTGAAGTATAAAATATGAAATTTGACGTAATGTTAGTGCTTAAGAAATAGCGAAATAAAGGAAATGACTCTCAGTTTCGAACAATTTAATCACGAGCGATACCGGGAACGTTCAGATAGTACGATACCACATTTAAATTATGTTGAAGCCACATATATCGATCGAAGCAGGTATAGTTTTGAATAGTCTTTGAATTTCTTTTCTTTCCAAAACTTTTGAACAGCATATCAAATTGTTATGAAGTTGTTATTTGTAAGTTTGAGAAATGACTCGTTTGTATGACACTAGTTATGTTCAAATAAGTCGTGCAATACTTGAGATAATAGACTTTCGTTGTTTTACAAATTAAAACATAACGGTTGCTTAAGTTTGATTACAATCAAATGAGAAGGTAACGTATAGGGCAGCCAAACTTTGAAACCACGTGTTCAATCATAATTCATCAGGTAACCCTTAACTAGCCCGCTCATCTGATATCAATATTGTTCAAATCGGTTGTGTAGTTTCTAAGATAATGAAGTTTCGTGATTTTCACATTTCGATACATTACAGACGAAGTTACAGTCCGATTACAGCAAAAATCGATAGGGTGTTATGAGGCAGTTAAACCTTTCATTTGATACTAATTCTGTGGAAATCTGGTCAGCCATCACTGAGAAAAATGAGTGAGTTTAAACAGCCTCAGGATAACTTCTCTTTACATAACTTTTGGACCATATGTTCAATCATAACGAAATTCAAAAGTTAAGGATTTTGGGGACAGTTCAATCATTTGAAACCAGTTCTATTGAAATCGGTTGTGTGGTTTCTGAAATATTGCTGTTTCGTGATTTTTACATTTTGATACATAACCTCTAAACTAAAAATCCGATTACAATGAAATTCAATAGCAAACCTATGGCGCAACTAGACCTTTCATTTGCAATTAATTTTATGAAAATCGATCCAGCCATCTCTGAGAAAAGTGAGTGAGAAAAAAAAGTTGCACATACACACTAGGGTGGGACAAAAAATAAATGTTAGCTCCAATGCACTTTTCGTGTTCCTTATGGGTCCCATAACAACTGTGTAACTTTTCAGAACGATCGGTGAAACGCCCGATTTGCGCCCGATTTTTAAAGTTTCCATACGATTTTATATGGGAAAATCCACTTTTTCAAAACTTATTCTCTAGAAATTCCAAGTTGGCTCCTAAAAATATGTCGATACATGATATTTGTGTGAAATTTTCCTGGGAAAAACTCCTCTGAAGACCGTAAGGCGCTACGATGCTTGTAGAAACAGCTATTCACCCCAAACTGATTGAATGTCTGACGGACGGCTCACCATTGAAATTTTCCAGCAACACTGCTACAGCATGCTGCTATTGCAAACTTGCCTAAGCATGAGAAATAATTTCGCGTGGAATTAATTTTCAAAGTGTGATTTTCGCTCAGAGTATCCTCGGGGAAGTCTCCAAGATAAATTTAAGCAATATCATTTCTCATCACATGGTTGAATTTGCAACAGCAGCATGCTGCAGCAGTATTGCTAGTAAAATTCAATGGTGAGCCATTCGTCAGATATTCAATCAGTCTGGGGTGAATATCTTTTTTCACAAGCAAGGTAGCGCCTTGCGGTCTTTAGAAGAGTTTTTCCCTGGAAAATTTCCTATAAGAATCATGAATTGATATATTTTTAGGAGCCAACTGGAAATCTCTATAGAAAAAGTTTTGAAAAAGTGGTTTTTCTCATATGAAATCGTATGGAAGTTTCACCGATCGATCTGAAAAGTTACACAGTCGTTATAGGACCCATAAGGAACACGAAAAGTGCATGGGAGCGAAAAAATAACACCATCGCTTTTTTCCCATATAACCGTGTCCCAGTCTAATACACACACACACATACACACATACACACATACATACATACATACAGAAAATGCTCAGTTCGTCGAAAGTGGTCGAGTGGTATATGACATTCGGCCATTGGGACCACTTTTATACCTTTGGTTTTACCAGTGATTGCTATACCTTTCTAGGAGAAAGGCAAAAAGGAATTTTTCTTTTAACTTTCTTTGAAAAAATAATTTTTTTTTTCAGAGTGTATGTTTTTTCGGGAAGACAAAATTATTATCTACAACTTTGCCGAAGACGTCATACCGATCAAACAAACCGTTTTGGCCCCAAAAATATTTGTAATCATCAATACCTTCCCAAAATAGCATTTTTCAATAGCTTCCCAAAAATGAGTCGTGTTCCAAAAAGTAGGAGGGTGGTATCCAAGACACGACCGCATAGTTGACGTAGGGCTACAATAGTTTTTTTTTTTTTTGAGGCTTTGTTTGATTTGAGCTCGTTTTAATTTTGGCACGGTTCAATTTTGCACTCATTTGCCAAAAACAAGCGAATATGTTTCTAGTTTTCTTGATTTTTTAACCCATCTAAGCTCAACATCCTCTTAAAGAAAGGTTTTTTGGTTCTTTATGTTGCCGAAGCGGATGGAATCGTTAAAACGGTTCCTGAGAAATGACCGAAACATGTTCCGGTAATATAATGATCATGATCAAAGCAGCCTCTGATTACTCGGATGGTAATGCAGGTCGGACTCGATTATCCGGCGACTCAACTAACCGGAGACTCGATTATCCGGAATTTTATTTTTTTGGTGTTCGTTTTCAATTTTCTATCCGAAATTTTACCTTTACCATCCCTTCTAGCATATTTGTCACCCTTTTGTCACTTCCGGCATGTTTGGGACATTTTCGAAATAACTGAAAATAATCAATGTTCAATTTATTTTTTTATGCTTCTCAAGAAATCACCACTTTTCGCCTCAGAAATAATTTCTGGTTACGTCTTTGCATCATACAAGTAAGACCAAAAAAGTAAATATTTATATTTATTTTATGTTCGTTAATCGCAAATTTTGAATTTTTTTCTGTGATCCGATTTTCCGGAAAACTCGATTATCAGGAACGAAAATTTTTGTTTTTTTTTTTTTTTTCTTCACATAACATTTATTTGACACGGCACAAATACAATTTAATGTTTAACGGCGCCAATTATATCTGATGACTTAAAAACTAAAGCAAATTTTTTATCCTCGCTGCCGACTACGAGCTGAAATTAAGTCTAACTTAAAACTAGCATGGGATTTCCAATCAGTGTTTTGTTGTTCAATGGTCGTCTGATAATCGTCGAATGGCATGTATGGATTCGTTCTGCTGAGCCACGATGTCGTGAGTTGGGTCAGAGGCTCGTAGTCCTTGGGTCCTGGTTCTATTGTGCGGGGTCTGGTTGCTGGTTTTGTGCTTAAGGTTCAAACGTGTTCTTGTCGTTTTGTTGGGTGTAGACGGAGGGGAACGGGACTAGACTGGGGCGTGGATGGATTTCAGGAAAACGTATATGAGGGACATGTAGGATAGGTCACGGCTCGCCAAGACATCACGAACAGGAACAGCCGGCTGTCTACCCTCGGCCTGCAGGGAAGCTATTAATTTAGACCTGGCGTCACGGTGTACAGGGCATGACCAAACCACATGCTCTATGTCGTGATAACCTTCACCACAGGCACAGATACCACTTTCCCCGAGCCCAACACGACGGAGGAGCGCGTCAAATCTATAGTGATTGGACATAAGCCGGGACATCACGCAAATGAAATCCCGACCTACATCCAACCCCTTGAACCACGGGTTCGTCGATACTTTGGGGATTATGGAATGTAACCACCTTCCCAATTCCCCTCTGGTCCAAGCATTTTGCCAACTGATGATCGTATTCTGACGTACAAGTGCGAAAAATTCATTAAAGGCAATTGGTCTTTCATAAATATCACCGTTTGTTGCGCCCACCTTAGCCAAAGAGTCCGCTTTCTCATTACCCGGTATCGAGCAGTGAGAAGGGACCCACGCTAAGGTAATCTGAGTAGATTTTTCGGATAAAGCACTCAGATGTTCCCGTATTTTCCCCAGGAAATACGGAGAGTGCTTAACATCTTTCATCGATCGGAGAGCCTCAATGGAACTGAGACTGTCCGTAAAGATGAAATAATGGTCCGTGGGCATTTTTTCGATAATCCCTAGGGTGTACTGAATTGCAGCTAATTCTGCGACGTAAACAGAAGCAGGATTATCGAGCTTATGGGAGACGGTTAAATTGTTATTGAAGATACCGAAGCCAGTGGACCCATCAAGAAGTGATCCGTCAGTGTAGTACATATTGTCGCAGTTGATGTTTCGATATTTATTGGAAAAAATTTTAGGGATCTGCTGCACGCGTAAATGATCCGGGATTCCACGAGTTTCTTCTATCATGGATGTATCGAAAAACACAGTAGAATCAGAAGTATTTGATAAGTCGACACGATTTGGAATATTCGAAGAAGGGTTAATATTTTGGGACATGTGATTGAAATACAATGTCATAAAACGGGTTTGAGAATTAAGTTCGATTAACCTTTCAAAATTTTCAATCACGGGACGGTTCAAGACCTCACATTTGATTAGAATACGAGAAGACAGGCTCCAGAAGCGGGTTTTCAATGGTAGTACTCCAGCTAAAACCTCCAAACTCATCGTATGGGTCGACTGCATGCAACCAAAGGCGATACGCAAACAACGATATTGTATTCGCTCCAGTTTGATCAAATGTGTGTTTGCTGCGGAGCGGAAGCAGAAACACCCGTATTCAATAACAGACAATATCGTTGTTTGGTAAAGCCTTATAAGGTCTCCTGGATGGGCTCCCCACCATTGTCCGGTTATTGTATGAAGAAAATTCACTCTTTGTTGACATTTTTTCATCAGATACCTCACGTGACAACCCCAGGTGCCTTTAGAGTCGAACCAGACACCAAGATATTTGTGTACCAAAACCTGAGAAATCGTTTTACCCATTAATTGTGTTTGAAGCTGAGCAGGTTCATGCTTCCTAGAAAAAACTACTATCTCAGTCTTCTCCGGAGAGAATTCGATACCTAGCTGTAAAGCCCAAGCAGACAAATTGTCCAAGGTATCTTGCAATGGTCCTTGCAAATCGGCAGCTTTGGCTCCTGTAACAGAGATTACACTGTCGTCTGCAAGTTGTCTTATCGTGCATGAATTTGCCAGACATTCGTCGATGTCATTTACATAAAAGTTGTAAAGAAGGGGGCTTAAACATGAGCCTTGGGGAAGACCCATGTAGCTAATGCGAAAAGTTGCCAAATCGCCATGCGTAAAATGCATGTGCTTTTCGGACAACAAATTGTGCAAAAAATTGTTCAAAATTGGAGAAAATCCTTGTCGGTGAAGTTTACCCGAAAGAATGTCAATAGAAACGGAATCAAAAGCCCCCTTAATGTCCAAGAACGCAGACGCCATTTGTTCTTTACGAGCATACGCCAGCTGAATATCTGTTGAAAGCAACGCAAGACAATCATTCGTCCCTTTGGCACGGCGGAAGCCAAATTGAGTTTCTGATAGTAGACCATTTGATTCGACCCAGTGGTCTAAACGACGGAGTATCATTTTTTCCATCAATTTCCGGATACAGGATAGCATTGCAATCGGCCTATAAGAGTTGTGATCAGAAGCTGGTTTCCCTGGTTTTTGGATGGCGATCACCTTCACTTGCCTCCAATCCTGCGGTACAATGTTTTGCTCCAGGAACTTATTGAACAAGTTCAACAAGCGCCTCTTGGCATTGCCGGGTAGATTCTTCAACAAGTTGAATTTGATTCTATCTAATCCAGGCGCGTTATTGTTACAGGACAGGAGGGCAACTGAAAGTTCTGCCATCGTAAAAGGTGATTCTATCGCGTCGTGGCCCGGAGACGCATCGCGAACAATATTTTGCTCAGGAACAGAGTCCGGACATACTTTCCTGGCAAAATCAAATATCCACCTACTTGAAGACTCCTCGCTTTCGTTGACCGTTACGCGATTCCGCATTCTTCGGGCTGTGTTCCAAAGAGTGCTCATCGATGTCTCCCTCGACGTCTCGTTCACGAACCGACGCCAATATCCACGTTTCTTTGCTTTAGCCAAGCTTTTAAGCTTGGTATCAAGCTCCGAATACCGTAAATAGTCGCCAGGTATACCTCCCGTCTGGTAGGCCTTAAACGCGTCGGATCTTTGCGTGTAGACATCGGAGCACTCTTGGTCCCACCACGGAGTGGGAGGCCGTTCTTTGATCGTTACGCCGGGATATTTCTTCGTTTGGGCTTGCAACGCGGCGTCGAGAATCAAGCCCGCGAGGAGGTTGTATTCTTCAAGTGGTGAATGATGTTGAATCGACTCGACCGCTTTTGAAATCATTTCCTCGTATAACTTCCAATCAACATTTCGTGTGAGGTCATACGGAATGTCAATTGGTCGCATGCGAGTTGACCCGTTAGTAATTGAAATAAGAATAGGCAGATGGTCGCTACCGTGAGGATCGAGGATTACCTTCCATGTGCAATCCAACCGTAGCGACGTCGAACATAAGGATAGATCCAAAGCGCTTGGGCGCGCTGGAGGTTTCGGGATACGTGTCATTTCACCGTTGTTTAAAATAGTCATGTCGAAGTCATCGCAAAGGTTATAGATTAAAGAGGAGCGGTTATCATTGTATGGGGAACCCCAAGCCACGCCATGAGAGTTGAAGTCTCCCAAAATCAAACGTGGCGAGGGAAGAAGTTCTATTAAATCCAAGAGCAGCCGTTGCCCAACCTGTGCTCTGGGGGGAATATATATTGAGGCAATACAAAGCTCTTTACCTTGTATTGTCATTTGACATGCGACAACTTCGATGCCTGGAATCGAGGGGAGGTTAATACGATAGAAAGAATAGCACTTTTTAATCCCTAAAAGTACTCCTCCATATGGGGTGTCTCGATCAAGGCGAATAATATTAAAATCATGGAAGTTGAGATCAATATTTGAAGTAAGCCAAGTTTCACAAAGGGAAAATGCATCGCATTTGTTTTTATTTATCAAAACTTTAAACGAATCAATTTTTGGTAAAATACTTCTACAATTCCACTGTAAGACAGAGATAGAATCCTTCATATACGCAGTTGAATTAGGCATCGAAGGATACAATCGCTGCAAGGAGAGGCCATTGGGCAGTCAACTGCTTCAAAAATGATCTAACTGTTGGGAGGAATGCTGTAAGAAAAATTTTAATTGGATCGGGTACATTGAAAGTTTCAAAAATCCAGTCCACAATGTCAGAAAATTTCACTAATCCAGAGTTTGTTTCATCAACTGGGAGTGTAAAAGGAGCAACTGGGGTTTTAGATGTTCCTGGCAGTGCTGGGAACTCCTTCTGGGACTTTAAATTTGCCAGCCCAGGAGGAGCTTGCTTCGGTTTTTCCGCAGCACTGTTTGGTTTGTTTGTAACTATCATTTCACTTTGAGAAATCTTAGGACCTTTTCTGGGAAGTTTAGGAGAGGAAATATTTTTCCTCTTTCTAGACTCCCCAGGATTGGCGTAAGATGCTCCCGCTGGTGAATCGTCAGAATCGGTTTCCTCAGAGGGCAACAGATCGAAGGGGTTCGAAGTAACGGGAGAAGTGGTAACGGTCTTCTTCAGCATGTCAGCGTAGGAACGCTTTGAACGCTCTTTGAGAGACCGTTTTATTTTATCCCTGCGCTGCATGTACACCGCACATGTCGAGAGCTCATGCAGATTTTCTCCGCAGTGAATACACTTTTCAGCGTTAACACTGCAAGAATCTTCCGCATGAGACTCCCCACACTTGCCACAACGTGCCTTATTGCAGCAGTAGGCGGCTGTATGGCCTAACTGCTTGCAATTCAGGCAGTTCATGACGCGGGGCACGTAGAGCCTCACAGGGAGACGAACCCGGTGGATCGAGACGTGGCTTGGTAGTGCAGACCCGGCGAACGTAACTCGAAACGAGTCTGACGGAGTGTATACTGTTTTGCCACCGATGATCGATGCTGACCGCAATTGCTTGCAGTCGAGCACCTTTACTTCGGGACACGTTTTGTTCTTAAAGCACCCTTTGGCACTTTGCAGTATACACTCGACGGACAGACTCGAATCGGTTATGACACCGTCGATCTCCACGTCTCGTGCGGGTATGTAAACGCGATACTCGCGTGTGAAGAGCTCAGAGCAAGCTATATCGTTGGCCTCTTTCAGGTTACCGACCACGACACGGAGCTTGTTAGGCCGGACCTTGGAAATTTCGGTCACGCCCTTGTACTCCTTCGTCAGGTCTTTAGAAATCTGCAAGAGGTTCAACTTTTTCGATTTCGGTCCTGCCTTTGGCCGAAAATAAACAGTATAGCTGCCCTGGGCTCCGTCTGGGTAAAGCCTGGGGCGAGGGGGGACTGAAGAATGAACAGGGGAGGGGGTAACAGAAGGGTCAGGGTCAGAGGGGTTCGGGGATAGGGGCGCGGGAGGCGAGGGATCTACATCCATCGCGCTATGTTTAGCGCACTAGCGCTGACAAGAACACGTACCTTTTTATTTCTCCCTTCCAGTAAGGTTGGTTGTCCGATCGTTCGAAGTAGCAGCCGTTACAGCCAGCAGCACCAATACAGCAGCACCAAACAGCCACCAGCAGCGAGCCAGGTGTGAGATCACTCCACACAGCGATACGACTCGCTGACACTGATGGCTTCTTCTTTTTCCTCGTTTGTGTCTCGTCCACTGCTGTAGCACAATCCAGCCAGCAGCCAAATCGGCTTACGCACCAGCTGGCAGTCACGATGCGAAACAGTTGCACAAAGGAACGACCTTGAACCCGGATTTATTTCACTCGACCAGGCAAACAATGCCAACACTTGTTCACACGTCTTTTGTTTTATACTCTATCGGACCGATCACCAAACACGTCCAGTACTGATGCGTGTTCGGCACAGAATGAAAATTTTTGTTGATGTTCCGGATAATCGAGTCCGACCTGTATCAGAATCTAGGTCGTCAGCCTAATTTCACCAAGCGACACCTAAAGCGACTTGGAACTAAAACTAGTTTATTGGTGGCCATATCTACTGTTAATGTCGTCTTCGGCTGTTCAAAAAGTAAAAAAAGTCATGAAAAGAGAACCGTTCATTTTAGCATGGCTCGATTTGGGCAACAGAAAAAATTCCGGCGAGTTTCCAAAATCGATGTGTATTTTTATTATAGATTTGCAGCACTCTATTTTGAAAAAAAAAACTCTATTGATGAACACCTTTTATTACAATACATATAGAATTTTATAAACATGCTAATATTCAAGTCAAGTCAATTTTTTTATCAGTAGACAGAGTTAGAAATAAATGAAATAAAAACAACGAAGATGCCATATTTGAAAGTTATTTGTCTGTTATCTTCAAAAAAAGACCGGGCCAGAATAATAAATAACGTTAGCCTCAGCAATTAATGTTCACATAGTGTTGTTCAATTACAAGTAAGATTATGGAAAATAATATTATCTTGAAGATGTTAATGAAAAAAAAAATAATTGAAAAATAGAAATACAAATATGGGAACTCTAATATCAAAATGAAATGAATTCGGTTTTCCTCTATACCACGGCACGATGCAAATATGATTATCATATTGAACTAAAATTCATTTAGCTAGCAAAATATAATCATCAGTACAGCTCGTTTAATTACCCCTTGAAAGATCTGTAGAGAGCATTTTGGTTCTCTATTGTCTTTTAAATACTCTATATTTAGTTATTTTAATAAATCTGAGAAAAACAGAGTGTAGAGTTCAAAACTAAACAACGTATTTTATCGGTACAATGCACCGAATTTATATACTTTGCCATCTGCCTCTACTGACACGTACAGAATTTCGTGTCCCCGGTGGCGCAGCGTATTTTGCGGCACTCGAATAATCATATTGAATACTGATATTTGCTAATATACAAAACAAGAAGAAAGAGAAGACAATTCAAACGGCAATTCCAGATTCGATTGTGTTACAGATTGCAAAACGACAACTACGCGTTAACCTAACACGCCTCACTGTGCGTGGACAGCAGCAATGTAAACTTTTGGCTTGGCTGCACACAAATGAATTCACCTTCAAGACATCAAAATAGTCTTGGCTCATAGAAACATACGTTAGTTGACCTATTGGGTCGGGGAGATTCTGTCAAATTTTTTTTTGGTACTGCTATACAGGATATCACAGCAGGCAGTTGGTGTCTACTCATGAAGTCTGTGCCAGGCGTGCTCGCATGTGATTGGTACATTGCTCGTGAAAATTAGCCCTTGAAACTTTTATGAAATTTTCACTGTTCAACAATGAAGTGATAACGATAACTGAACAATCATAAAATTGTCCATCATTTTATCAATCCAACGACATATTGATTATTGTGATCCATCCTGTGGTTACATCAGTATTACCGTTTGAAATCTTTCATTCCAACGTTACACCTTGGTTTTAGTTTCCGCAGAATGTATCTCAATATAGTACGGTTAGACGTAGTCCTACGTCAAAAATCAAACCAATAGCACAAAATGACATCTTTTGCCTATAGAAACGTCCATGCCAAATCAAAATTGGCAGTCTAGAAAAAAACATTAAAACTGGAATATTTTTTGTGGAGCTGCTCTGCTGTAGAACACTTTTCTTTTTCACAAATTGTGAAAAACATTGAAAGGTAAATCTACGCTGTTCAAAACTGGCCAAAGTTCATGTGAACTTCACTTTGAACTCTCACTTATTATCATTGTCACACATGTTTGCTTAATCATATTTGTACCACTTCAAATTGGTCATCACATAGTCCCATGTTTTCCTTTTATTTCCATTCGAAATGAGTATGACTAGAGCAAGGTTGTTAATCGATAACCTATCGAAAACGACGATAACGATACCGTCTGTTATCGTATTCAACTTCAAACATTATCGTCATTGTCAAAGGTGATAACTGCCGGATGGTATCGAATAGATAACGTTTGTTTATTAACAACCACTGCAAGGCCAATTTTTGCATCATTAGGTATATCATTTAGATGCATTTTAAACGCAAATATGACAATGCCACATACCTTGCTATTCGATGCCTTGCTATTTTGTGCTAAAAAAAGTACCTTAAAAGCTAAAACAATCAAAACTCAGACATTTATTTCCTGATGAGAAGCGAAACATAAACAAATAAGGAAAAGTTTCTTTCTGTTGCCTACCCGATCAAACGATTATAACAAACGGGTATCACAAATATATCTGAACTTGATAGAAATAACAAAGCCTGCAATGTCAGAATGATAAAAAGTACAGAACTATATCAAATTCTGTTATCATACACTTGAATGTTCAAAAGTGTGTTTTTCTAAAGCATATTTATAACAGAATTGTTTACATTCTAACTAATTCTGATCTTTTTCTGCGAAAAACCTTACAAAACTTGTTATAATTTGTTATAATCAGTAAGTAATTTTATTAGAAATTTTGATATTTGAAATATTAACGAGACCAAGTTTAGAACACAAGTTGATGCAAAAAGTGCGTAACAATATATCAAGGTTTGTTATAATCCTGATATTTTAGACTGATCGGGTAGTGATGCTTCGTCTCCAACGCTCCGAAGTGAAAAAACACGCCCTCACCCCGTGCCTGCTTTTTGGTCAAATCGTTACACCACTCGCTACCACAGCAAACAAAACTGACATAAGACGTTAGTGAGCTGATAACGTTTAGTGACTATCGTCATCGCCGATAACGTTAATGTTTGAAGACGCTATCGTCATCGTCAATAACGATACAATATACAATAACGATGACAATTGTCAAACACAAAACAAACCAAATCTTGGATGCGAGCACGAAAAATCTAAAAAAAGGATATACAAGTTGACAAAATAAAATAAAGTTGAAATAATATAAAAAATGTTTTTTATAAAAATTTGGACAGAAAAAGAAGTTGGGAATAAAATTGATGAAAGTAAAAAATAACAAAGTAAATTTTGCAATTCAGTCCAAGACAGTTAAAATGCAAGTAAATCAGGTTTGCCTAAAATATTAATAAACAAATGATGAAACACTCGAAAACAAATAATAATACTAAACAAAACATAAAACTTAAATTGAAACACTAGGCGTCTCCATCGTCTCTATAAGAAGTGGAGACGCATAACTATTTTCAATTTTTAATCAGCAGATTTTTTAAAAATATGTAATATGTTGTTTCCGGCTTATGATTCAGAAAAAAAACATCCTGTTTTGTCAATATCCTTCAAAAAAAAAACTAAAAAGCAGCTTCCCACAAAACGTTTCATGAACTATGAATGGAATATTTTTAATCTCATATAGAATATTCACGGCAGTGGCAAATACGAAATGCAAAACTGCCGCTTCTTTCGATCCAGCGAAACTAAAGATTGTGAATGACACTATTTGCATGATCAGTATAATCGTTTATCAAAAAATCTGATAAACCTTAATCATGTCATAATACAACCTTTGTCATCATAAAATAAGCTATAATAAAACGAATACAAAGGAATAACTCGTCCTCCTAAGCTTGTAAAACGCTTTGACAGTAAACAATAGATGTCTTTTCATAAGCTGAAATAATTCGCACTTTGTCCGTTCCTGCTTCACGGCTTACGTAAACTTTTTAAACAAACTAGAAGGTAAAGCAACGCACGAAAAGAAAAAAAAACATAGGAAAGATACGAAAACAACAAAGGCACATCTCCTCTCAGCTGCTTCGCCCATGAAGTACGGGATTCATGCAGTATTCCTGGAATTAAGATAAAAACCTAATGAATGAGGAAACAGGGATGCTGACAGCCTTCCTGGTGCGGGTTGAAGCAATGCGGGGCTCAGTCGAAGCCCGGCGGGGATCTTAGCGCTGAAGAGCTTTTGAATTTACGAGAGCGTGGGAGGAAACAGAAATTAAAAGCTAATGGTACGGGATATGTAAGCTGTGGTTGTTAATTTTTTATAACTTTGCACTAGCACTAGACATAAAGCGTTAAACCGTGATGGAGGCTTATCACAGGCTTACCTTTTAATTGGGATTCATTGTACCGATTGGGAATGCTTTGTGCTTTCGATGCTGCTGTCGTTATTCACTTCACCAAAATATATCAAAATTAAAAACTTTTGTGTTTCTAAAGTTAATTTTACAACAATTTAAGTTCTATCGGTCGTTTTTTCAATCATTCATAATATCGTTTGAATTAAACATCAGATTCATAATTAATGCAGGTATAAATACAATTAACACAATTCATGAAGATAAATCATATAAAATTTACAACATTTGTGTACAGATTACAGTTCCAACTGTTTGCTACTAAACCATCAATCATACTGGAAGGTGAACTATCCAAAGCATAAAACTGTTGACTCATGCTTACTCGGAGATCAGCGTTGAAAAATTCACTCATGTCGATTTGGTTTGCTACAGAGCAACAAGTTGCAAATATTCCTTTTGCCGTTTCCATAAAATGCCACTTGCAGCCACAAGCTTCCATATGAATAGAAAATAAATGCACGTACCACTTATTTGCCAAGATGCCCAGCGCACGAACGTGCATTTTGCAGTGCAGAACGAATACGCCACGGTTTGTTGATGGTAGAGGGAGAAACAGCCCTCCTGGTTTGCAGAGAGAAAGCGATTAACGGTGGAATGGTAAATGTTATGGGTAATTTATTTTTATTATCTTCTTTTGTTCTCTGGCTTTACACCAGAGCAAAATAACCAGATTTCAAACGAAGGAAGCTCTCGGAAAAGACAATAATCACATTAATGGAAAAAACTGCCGGCAAAGTTAATGTTTAAATTGTCTTATCTTTTCGACAATTCACTTGAGATGAGCGATACCTTTTCAGCTGATGGGATTATTTTAATTTTAGGACGGATGCGGTATACTTTATTAAGTTGTCGTTGTACAACCGCACTGTTATTTTATTCGAAACGATTCGTTAAACGCATGCTGCTCAATTTTTGATGATGAATTTGTTTTGGTTTCAATTCATACCATTCAATCAGAACTAACCATCGAAATTCCAGGCGCGTTGAATTGCTGTGTAATGCATTCAAGCGGAAACGAATTGCTACTATAAGTTACCTTCGCTTGTTGGCAAAGTATTGCTAGCAGAATGTAAGAGAAGAAAACAACAAAGCAGCATTCAAATTAATTGTAAACATTACAGATTTGTATCTACGGTATAGACACGAGGGCCGACTTTATTTACCTGTAATTAGGAAAATTTATCTTAGGCAGATGTAATGAAATTAAAACCAAGCTGTTCAAGCTGTTCTTATCCAACTCACTTTCTGTACCACAACCAAAGTCGATGCTATAAAAACAAGATGACTGTTGAACTGGTAAAATTCTTCCTCAAACTTAAACTGGAAAAAATGTTGCTTATACTCAACTGGAAACATACAATGGTGTGTTTCACCACTGCGAAACTGCAACCTAAAATTGAAAGTCCAAAACTGTGCGTCCGCTTTTCAGCATGCCAATTGGAATACAAACTTCTCGGCCTGTTTCGAACAAAGTCAAATTCATAAAGTCGTACAAATTAACATATTTATCTTCCGAAACAGACACCGCCTCAGAGCTATTTTGGCTATACTTGATCAGCGAACGAGCATCACCAAGCATTCCCACTTTTAAAGTGAACTTTTTGAGAAACCTGAGAGCTGCAAGCAATTTATCAAACCTAACTAAACGATGAAGTTCTGTCAACAAAATGATACACAACATTGATTCTACACGTTGTTAGAAGCAAGCAGTTGCTTGTTTTATATTGCATACTATTTCACCATTTCTCGATTTGTTAAGTGTTACTGAGCAAAGCAGTGTGTGTGTCTGTGTGTGTGTGTGTGTGTGTGTGTGTGTGTGTGTGTGTGTGTGTGTGTGTGTGTGTGTGTGTATGAGAGTGTGTGTGTGTGTGTGTGTGAGAGTGAGTGTGCGTGTATATCAATAATAAATGCGTGTGCGTGTATATCAATAATAAATCACTGGATTAGGCAACTCTTGGAGAATATAAAATAAATAATTATTGCTATTTTATTTTACAAAATAGCGGCTGTGCAGCGATTGCCGTGAACCACTTTTTTTAAGTTATTCCGCGGCGAGCAGTAGAAGTTGTGCCCAACGCCACCTATGAGCAAAACAAAAAAAATTTCATTATCTACATAAGTGTCGCTAGTGAAGTACACATGATTTTATTTTTAGTATTTTTCTTCGCAAAATGGCAAATGTTTGAAAAAAAAATCTTTTTCGACAAAAAAAATCGACTTTAATTGTTTATAACTTTTATTGTTGTTAATCAATCGTCAAAATCATGTGTACTTCACTAGATAATCTAATGGAGAAGCTACAGTTAAAATTTCAAGTCAATCGGATGTAAACTTTTTCAGTTCTACTGCTCGCCGATTTTGAAAACATGGTTTTGAGAAAAATGCTTTAAAGTTTCAAAATTCTATAAATTTTAAGAATCGCAATAACAAAGACCCTAATAATTTTTTTACCTTCAGTCAGCTATCTATGCGCCGCAAAGTTGTCCTTCCTGGGCTTTATTTTCCTCTTCTTCCTTTTTGAACTCTGATGAAAGGATGCGCCTAGCCTCTTTCGCAATATCAGACATGCGATGCTCAGCTGAACATGTTCGGACATGTTAGTAATTTTGGCCATTTGATCACTGCTAGTTAATAGCTGTGAGTGTGTTTTGGTAGTTTGCTTGTAATGAGCGGAGAATAACAATACAACTAGAATCATCCCGTGTCATCGATAAAACCAATTCAAAATCAACACTTCTCTTCAAGGTTGCCAATCAAATAATAAAAAACAGAGTTGAAAGAGAAGGTCACTGAAATTATCCGCCTCACCCCAATCAAGTGTAATCCCAAACTCAGTACAAAAAATACATTGACATAAGATAGGCTTTTGTAATTCTACGTTTGTCTTGCGGTCGTGACGCTAGGTTATAGAACCCGCTTTGTCAAGCGGATGGTCGTGGGCTAGAATCATAGTAGAATCATGCCATTCGATGTTAAAGAGCATGAATAACGATATTTGGCAGGAAGAACCAAACTTGGTTTACTAGAACAGTATATAAGCGTGTAAAAGAAAGGGCTAAATTATATTACTCAAAAGCTAATAGCTAATAGCTAATAATAGAAAAACAGTAAGGTCTTTTTTTTACACGAGGGATGCGTCTCGAATTTGCATGGGATCGCGTAAAAAAAGACTTTTTTGAGTTGCAAATATAACTAAGATAGTGGTCAATCTAGAGACCAAAAAGCAACATTTACTGTACAGTAGACCCCCTCCTCCCCCATCGTAGCATTTCGTCACAAAGTCAGGACCCCTCTCTAGATAATTACGTAGCTTTATAACCCCCCCCCCCCTCCACATATGATTTTTTTGTTTTTTGCAAATTTTATTATCCAAAACATACCTTGAGTCATGAATGAACAAGAAAAGACAAGGAAGTAATATAAATGATCCTAAACAGACAAAACAGTGATAAAAAGAACAGCTAGAATGCAACCCGAACGCACAGGCAGGATTATCACACACGCACACAATGTCCTCGTAGCGATAATTACCACCATTTTCATAACAAGTTTCCACTTTTAAAAAAGAGGAGTACTCTGTTTGGTTTGACGCTTGTCATTTGTATGGAATCGAATCTGAGTTGCCAGTCTTCTTTATATGATTTTTTTGCTTTAAGGCAGCAAATTCCTGAGAATGTATACAGTAAACGTATTTTAATTTTGTTCCAAAAACAATTACTGTTATACACTGGGGTCTTTTTTTACGCGGGTTATTTTTATGAATTTTATTAATCGCGATTTTTTTACAATAAAGCGGATTATTTTCACGAGATTCGGAAGAATATTTGTACGCGGTTTCAAATAAGTTTAGTATAAGTAAATCTAATCTAACCTTTTAAACGCGGTACAATCAACCGCGTAAAAAAAGACCCCAGTGTAACAGCTCCTGGTATTATTAATTACATAACAGTTGATTAAAAGTGACAGAGCGAAATATTAAAATTAAGAACATGTCGTACAGTCGTCCAGCAGGGAATTTCTCCTCTTAAAATTTGTTGCCTAACGTTATAACGTTACCTCAGCAGAAAACTCTATTTTAGTGCGTTTTTGGCGAAATTCTGCAATCAATCATATTCGTCGCCATATACTCCATAAGCGCTGTTTTGGGAAATAGTTTTCAATCAACATCTGAAGCTTCTGTGGCACTCAGCATGGAAACCCACGTCAATGCTTTCCAGTTCCCTTCCTAGCAAATGGTCTATTTATTCACAGTACCATCAAGACAACCAACTGAGCTAAAACTTCAACCAGCCCATCATACGTGGTCTCTGCTCCAAAACAACATGATACCGTTCCTCGAATGACCAACCATCAATGTCCTCTTCAGTAGAAGTTTCCGATGAAACGACCGATAGAATCAATACCGAATGCTGAAGTGTGGTTATATACCACTTGCCAGTTTCAATATAATAAATGATGAATATCCTAACGAGGCCATCAGTACAAGTTGGTTTGGCCTCTCTTGTATCGCTTTTTTTCGATTTGCTACCTTCGTTGGAAAAATGCATACACACTGAGAAAAAAAGCGACTAACATTATTTCTTTTGAAAAAAAAAATTGTTATTTTGATTCTACAATGACGCAAAATGGCTCTTGGGATGTCACTTACCTAACGTTTTTAGTTTACGATTTTTGCATCAGTGTACACATTTGTCATTTACCTGTTAGTTGAATCACAATTCACACGTGTCGTCTTTTTTAAAAATGATATAAAAGAAGAGTAATGTCATTGAGAGCGAACTGTTCTTTGCGATCGTAGATATATATATTATCATAATTGATTCTGATTTACTATATATTCGTATACGTATATTCAAAATAGAATCAAATATGCTATAATTGACAGCTGAATGACGGTAGCATGAAGTATATTTATCTCACTTTTCTTCGATTTTAGGAAAGTGCCGGCATGGTTCCTGGACCACCAAGCACTGGAGCATCACAACAGCTGCAGAATAGTTCTCCTTCCAACCGGCCAACGCATGCCAAAGAGTACACTTTTCTGGACATTGAACTAAAATACGGAATATTACAGGTAAAAGGTTTATTTTTTTGCATTTAGCAAACCTCAAACATTTACAGTCTGCTTCTACTTGATTGATGAAAGTTCAATTTAGAAAATTGGATTATAACACAAAACTTTTATTATTTTGTCGTAATTTTTTGGATCATTAATTCTACTGAACCGCATGCGGTACTAGTATTCTCCGAATAGTCAAACGAAATCATAAAAATAGAATGGCAATGCATCGACCGGGCGCTCAAGCCATTACTGGAATAATAAACGAACGAAGAAAATGTTTTGTGTTACTTGGAAAAGTTTATCTCCTTCCACTTACACCTTTGTACCTTCCCGGTATATATATCACCATTGACGGAGACAAGAGTGAGCAGCAAGTGCAAACAAAAAGTCCCCGTGAGGTACCACACGCAGTGATACTGCTCCAGTTCCCAGGATGTCATTAATCTTATCCCTCAGAGGCAAAAGCGACAGCTCAGAGTTACGCAGCGATGAATGGGCGTAACGACTGTTTAAACTGTTCCTCGAGAGCCCATTATTCTTACCAATTAGTGCTGAAACCATTATCAATACACTCGAACGAGACAGTTAATCCTTTTCATAGTACACACGCTTAGGTTATTCTGCCTAATTTTTGTTGTAAAAATATTTAAAAAAACGAAAAGAAAAAGAAGTAAACTAACGGAGTTACATTTAATAGTTATACCTTTTTCCTCACTTTACTATTCATGTTTAAAATAAAATCAAACTTGAAATAAATATTTTCATGTGGTTTACTTTTCAGTTGAGCAAAAATGGTTCAAATATTAGTTTTAAAGATCATTTCAAACAAAAATATTCAGTTTGTTGAACTTGGACAACAATTTGATGTGTAAATTTGCAACCAAATCTAAGAGAGCTGTTCTCGAATGAGCGTGGGATTGTGAGTATTCAGAAGTACTTTCATGAATAATCTTGTGTAAGCACCACCAGAACACCTACATACTAAAATATTCATGAATTGTTACTGTATAATTTTGCGCAATTAGCGGTTCCGGTTTTTTTCATTAAACAAATTCCGAGTAAATGATTTTTAGTATCGATTCGTTATTTTAGGCTTTAACTTGCATTTAAAATGTGTGACTATCTATAAATCTTTCCAATTATCTTGGATCCTTTGATGTTCAATAAGTCAACTCTAATTTTCACATTCTCCTCGCAGATAACGGAAGCACTCTCGTTCCTGCACTACTCCGGTCAGCTGATACACCGGAACGTGTGTCCATCGTCAATTCTAATCACGAAAAAGGGCACCTGGAAGTTGGCCGGTTTCGAATTCACCGAGCGAGTCAACGAAACCGACGCAACGGATCCGGTCCCTTGCCAGTCCTGGTCGACCAGAACATCAAAAATGGTGCAACCTAATCTGGATTACATGGGTAAGTGCACTCTGTTCCAATTAACCAGTCGGCATTCTTGGTGATTACCAACGGATTAAATGCATTATCCCTGCTTCCTACCTTTTCTCACTCCCACAGCGCCCGAGAATCAAATCAACTCAAACTGCAGCATATTGAGCGACATGTTCTCGCTCGGTATGGTGATATGTGCAATTTTCAATCACGGGAGACCGTTAATACAGTCGGGGAATTCACCACCTGCGTATCTAAAGCAGATGGAGATGGTAAGTATGTATCCATGCACACCACACTTAAGTATGTATCCATGCACAGAGTGATATGTGTGTCGAAAGTGTGAAAGAGCAAAAATTTGCGAAAAGATACGATGCGTCTTGATTTCCTATGGGAAGCTGGCCTTCTGGCATATACAAAAGCAAAATTCATCGCCATCACCATCATGCATGAGCGAAATCCGTATACAGTGAATCTGTGTATGAAAGTCATCCAGGTTTAAATCGGGGAAAGTTGAATTATAAAATCATTTCCTTTGGGTCAAATAGATTTTTCTCTAAGATTGCTGACCAATCGTAAAAAGGAAAAATCACTTTTTTCACATTCGTATCAAATTGTAAACAGTAGGTATTGTTAGCAATATGGTTTCTTTCTGTTTTGTTATGGTTTCGTTATCTATCATTGATGAAGTGTAGATGCTTTAAAGCGGCTTAAGAGTGCAGTTGTAAATTCTTTACACAGTGTCAACATGGTGAACTTTTCAGGATCTTTGCCGCCTTCTTCATCACTACCCTGTATCTTATTGTTATAAATGGTTACATAAGGCTAAATAAGCTCCCGATAGAAGAACTGAATTGTTCGCTCTTCTTGTGAGAGGAAACTGACTCCCCATTACACAGTGGGGAATCGCTGGCCATCAGCCAAAAAAAAATTTTTTCGTTAGCTGTTTTATAATATTTTTCCTTTGTTGCTATAACATTCAAGTGTCTAAATCCAGAATTTGGGCGCAATATCATGAGATCTGAATTTTTTATGAATTTTCAAAGCTTGGCGAACTGACGTTTTTTGTCTTTTTTTTTTTGAAAAATAGTACATTACTTTGAAACGCTCGGTAGCTTCAATGATAGCTTGGATTTTTTTGACGTCAAAGAAAAAGTTGTTGTAAATATTGTGCAAAACAAACCCCTTTTCATTAGATATTGTAAAATTTGGTCATAATAGGCCTGACACTAGAAAAAAATCGAAAAAACGTGATTTTTTTTGTAGAAAAGTAGCTTAAAAGTTTAGTTGCCGCAGTTCGCCAAGGTTGTGACTACATTCAAAATTTAGGTAAAAACGTAAGCTTTCAAATGCATACTGTCCGCTGCTGCGCAAAACTGCGCAAATTGCCACTTTAGTGAAAAAAGCGATAGCAGTTTTTTTCATTTTTTTTTTTTTGAGGTTTAAATTTCATCCAGGATTAATTTTAATCATAACCATTACACCCCATTAATGAAAATTTGCGATATCGAACTCAATCCGTAAGAATAAAATAAAAATTTGGGCAAAAATTACAAAATTTATCAATTAAAAGTTATAAAATAAGTGTTAAATGAGAAAATAGTAAACAAATCTTTATGAAACTTTTAATTATGTCAAACTCCATCGCTTCCTGCAAATTTGAAACAATATTAAAAACATTCAGCCCTTTTCAATTTATGATCATGAAATTCGCAAAACTGATTGAAGTGTTGAATACTAGCAGCAAATTCATACCATCAAACTCCGGCTAACAATAGCCCGTTTGAAGATTGCTTTCGCTTCGCACTCTTTGGCATACAAAAGTAAAGCACACATTTTGCTTTACGAGAAAAAAACAAAGAACAGTCGTCGCCCTCCGCATCTTTTCTTATTCATTTAGAACGTTGTGTCATTCCAGTGTCTTGGTTTTCAAATTCATAAATTCGTTGAATTTTATTATGGAGCCTTCAACTTCAGCGGCACCACCTAATTCAATGTCTAGTAAGTTGTCAATTCATGGTGTTATACATGTATCAAAATGTCCTCTTTCAACCATAGAAACCGGATTAAGAAGATAACATATATATGAAACAATAAAACATCAAAAATTACTAGAAGAAATGAAAATTGCTGCGAAAGACATTTTTCCTGCTAATAAGTATAATGAACTTCAAATTTTCTGGAAACAATTCAACACAAGATTTAAGCGATCACAGCGGAAGATGATAATGCTGATGATGATTTTTTCAATTTGTAATTAGTTTGTATTACTTATGTTGTTTTAGTTTATTAAAAATATATATATATATATATATTTCGGCAAAATTTGTTTAGTTCAAGGGGTTGTCCATAAATTCCGTATTTTTTCAATGGGAAGGACGCCCGGTGGCACTAGTTGTGATCAAAGATTATATAATTCAATTGAAAAGGAAAAAAAGTGCCGAAAAAATATTAAAAATTGGATTTCGTGCTTTATGGACGGCCCCAAACAAAAAATTGATGCCAAATTCGTGTTCAGCGCCCCAAAATTATGTAAATACCAAGTTTTTGTCGCATTTATCGACACTTTTTTTGCTTGGCCAGCCTTTGTATGGAGTCGCCCCACTGTGCATTAGTTTTGGCACCAATCTTATCAACAGCATTCAATTTCATCGATGTGAGTCGAAACATACTCCTGTTCTGCACAAGTAGTATCAAAGTATTAGATAAAGCTAGCGTTTCTAGGTATAGAAACTAGACGTGTACAAGCTTCAATAGTATAGAGAAATCGGTAAGCTCACCATCTTGGGACGGTTTCCTTCCCTGAAATGTAGTATGATCAACTTTAACCGGATTGAATGAAAACACATCCACATTTCTTAAAGCCGTGTATGATGCTATCGGACTTAATACCTCTTCCTACAATTTGTGAGTTTCGGGTACAATGAAATCCTCATGCTGCATCAAGTAAGGTTCAATGTACATATGGAGCAAATCGTTTTTTTTTTGTGAGAAAATTTGCATTTTTATGACGAAGGAAAGGACTATGTCTTACTTTAGCATACTGTGGAATGTATAATGGAAATGTACCCTCTTAAAATGCATAATATGTTACTAAAGAGCGTTACGGTGAAAAAATGGTCGAACAAAAATGTGTGTAAATTGGTCATTTTTATTAAAAATTAAATCATACTTCTTTGTACAGGATAAAATTTTTTTAGCATGTCATTTCTGATTTCGCTTAATTTTCTTACATTATTCCTTTTTGATAAGGTCACTTTATCGTTGAAAAGCTGTTCACGTGGTATGTGGATGGCCGCTATGGTATACCAAGGTATAGTATGAATCAGGTATATCCCGAGTAATCTGGAGAAGATTTGCGTATGCCAGCGTAAATAAAGTAAAACTAGAATCATCACTTTTTTGATCCCTAGCTAATTCTTATAGACGAAAAGGGTACGTTTGCTACCTAACGAAATTCAGCCAATTGATTAAAGGCTATTCAAAAATTACGGTGCGTGGGTGCACTTACTATCTGTGAACTAGGAATACTGACTGTCCACATCATACACACACCACAGGCTCAGTATATTGCGTTGATTTGATATTGGACGCAAGTCATGCGTTGAACTGTTTGAAGCTCGATTTTGAAAAGTGACCAGAATGACAAGATAACCTCAATGCTCACCTAATATTTTGAATGTATCTCAAAGCATTTTTTCTGAGCTTTCCAATGGTGATGTCGAATTCAAAATCGGTGGCTGCGAACATGCTTGAAAACACGTTTTCTGATGAAATTCAAGATGACGGCGAGATCCAAGATGGCGGCCTTTTTTTCTACTTCAAATGAAAGCTCTATCATTCTTCTTGAAAACGATGTGTTGGTTGCAAGAGGTTCAATGACAAATTCAAGAGAAATAAATCAATTAAAAGATCAAGAATTGCTCAAAAATCAATATTTGTAAAAACCGTTTAACCGATTTGTGCTCGAAGGGGTCAATCGATATGAACTAACCAAAGTGGTTTTCTCATTTTTTCACTATTTTCAATCATTCAAACACAAAAATATCGTTTTTTAACGACCTCATGTCACCAGTGGGACAGTTTCAGTGAGAATTGCTCAAAGGGCCTATCCAAAATTGTGACTGATGGTCAAAAATTTCTACATCAGAAAAACGACTTGTTTGATTGAAATGGTGTCTTCAAGAAAGTTTTAGGTAATAACATTTTAGTTCTAGGAAAAATATCAACCTACTCTGTATATATTTTTTTTGTGCCAAATTTTCCAAATTGTCACAAAATATTAAATAGCTCGAAAAGTCATTTTTTTAATCTAAATTTTTACACATTGAAGAAGACAATATGTACTACTATCTGACAAAATTTGGTGATGGTGGTGAATTTAATTTTAGTTTTTAAATAGTTTATTTGACACGGCACGATACAATTTATGTTTAACTGAGCCAAGTACATTTTTATTTAATTCTAAATTATTCATTTGCACGTGGCTAACCAGTGATGTTCTATTTGAGCAGTTTTGGTCTGAGGTGTCTGCGTAAACATAGAGATGCCGAGTCTTCGTTTTAGTGTCTCCAGCCGGGTGTATCATTCTCTTTCAGTTTGTGACAGAAATTGTATTCTAGCAAATAGATAAAAGAAATCAAATTTTAATGCCAGCATTTTTTATAAACCCGTATAGCTGTGTCATGTACTGGAGATCACCGCTTTCCAGAATGTCTCTAACGGGTACGTTCGGTTGTTTTCCTCGGGCCCGAAGGGAATCTATAAGCTCAGACCTAGCACCACAGTATTCGGTACACGACCAAACAACATGCTCGATGTCATGGTAGCCATCGCCACAAACGCAGTGATAACTGTCTACAAGCCCTATACGAAAGAGATGAGTCTGGACATTGGACATAAGTCTGGAAATCACGCGAATGAAGTCCCGACCTACATCCAACCCCTTGAACCATGCTTTCGTCGATACCTTAGGAAAAATGGAATGTAGCCACCGTCCCAGTTCATCCGAGTTCCATGATGATTGCCAACTGTTGAGTGTTCTCTGACGCAAAATGCTATAAAATTCATCATAAGCAATTGTTCTTTCATAAATATCGCCATCAATAGCACCCACCTTAGCTAAAGAGTCAGCCTTTTCATTACCCGGAATCGAGCAATGAGAAGGGACCCACGCTAAGGTAACCCGGTAATTTTTATCTGTTAAAGCACTAAAAAACCGCCGTATTTTCCCCAGGAAATACGGGGTGTGCTTCACAGGCTTCATCGATCGCAGAGCCTGAATGGCACTGAGACTATCTGTGAAGATGAAGTAGTGGTCTATGACAGGGTTTCGATGATCCCACGAGATTACTGAACGGCAGCAAGTTCTGCGATGTTCACGGAAGCAGGAGCATCGAGTTTGTAGGAGGCGGTAAAATTTTCGTGGAAAACACCGAATCCAGTGGACTCATCTAGATTAGATCCGTCAGTGTAAAACCTTTTATCACAACTAACATGTTCAAACTTATTGGAAAAAATCTCAGGGATCTCTTGGGGTCGCAATCGATCCGGGAAACCAGAAATGTTTTGTTTCATGGTGGTGTCAAAGAATATAGCATTATTAGAAGTATCTAAAAGTGCGACATTGGAGGAATCGTATGAAGAAGGATTAATATCTTGAGCCATATAGCCAAAATATAAAGTCATAAATCTGGATTGAGATTGAAGGTCGACCAGCCCCCGAAATTTTCAATTACTAATGGGTTCATAACTGTGCATCGAATTAGCAACCGGTAAGAGAGATTCCAAAAACGATGTTTCAACGGAAGAATACCCGCTAGCACTTCAAGACTCATCGTATGGGTCGACTGCATGCAACCTAAGGCAATACGCAAACAACGATATTGTATTCGTTCCAGCTTGATCAAATGTGTGTTTGCTGCGGAGCGGAAGCAGAAACACCCGTACTCAATTACAGACAATATCGTTGTTTGGTAAAGCCTTAGAAGGTCTCCTGGGATGGTGGTGAATTGACAAACAAAAAAGTTATGAACATTTGAGTATTTTTACATTTTTACTCTGAACTATTTTGAGTGTTTTTTTTTTTAGCTACACATTACAATGTTGGAAAATTTATCACTAAGAACATGATACCAATCCAACGCGCTGTTCTTGTATCATAATCGATCATTTTAATACTGGCCCTGTTGAAATTGAATTTGCGTTACTCACCGGCGAACCCTGTTATCAGAAGGTTGTAAAAATAAGACGAACACACAAGGTAACCAATTTATACAGTACACTGGGGTCGCTTTTTACGCGGGTGGTTGAACCGCATTTACAAGATTAGATTAGATATATTTATACTAAAGTTATTTGTTACCGCATACACGTAATCTTCCGAATCGAGTAAAAATAATCCGTGTTGTTGTAAAAATATCCCGTTCAAAAAAACGAATAAAAACAACGCGCATAAAAAGCGACCCCAGTGTACCTGTTCATATTAAGTAAATCCAGATTTAGAGACACAGGAGCTGCGAGATTGAGGCAGTCCATGCTACTTCGAAAATTAATGCTGAACGAACAATTTTTTTTTTTTTTTTTGAAAAAAAAAAGTTTTTCGGAATTGTTTTTTTCTGCAAGGATAGAGGATCTACATCTTTCCCGAAGTTACAAGACCGATCAAACAAACCGTTCATACACTAGAAATATTTTTAATCATTATTGAACGATCAGCGCAGAAATAAATATTTCACTAATGAGTCACAATTTGGGATAGGCCCTTTTGAAACAGCAGTTGTGAGTCTACATGATGTCATTATTATTTTGACTTAGGACTACGTCTATCTGGAAGTTATGTACCTGTATTTGAAATAGTGCTGGGACTTTTAACCGGATATATTCGTGATCCGGTTATCCAAGGCTCGGATCACGGATGTGTAAACGAATACTATTCGGATGTCCGGATATCCGGATACGGATAATCGAATAGTCGGATATCCGGATATACTATCCGGTTATCCGGATTTTTTTTCTGGCTTTTAGGCCCGTTTGAATGAAATGTAACGCGAAAAATGGCTTTTTCCACAATCCCTCATCCCCTCGTAAGTATGTATTTACATAATTCTCATTAAACTATGTTCGGATACAATATCCGGATATCCGGATATCCGACTATCCGAAAATCCGGATAGCCTGTCGGATAATATTCGGATATCCGATTGATCCGGATTATGGATATTTGTCCGATATCCGAGGTCGGATATCCGGATATTTTAATCCGGATAGTCCCAGCACTAATTTGAAAATCTAGTAATTCAATCAGGGAAAACCAGGGAAAAGTGGTAGGGTTTTGAGCGCTTTTACTTCAGTCATTTATAATCAGGTTATCGAAGTTTTGGCATCAATGCCCACTAGGACGATCCTAACTTAGCAGCAGCGCATAGCAGAGAGCAGCAGTAGCGAATACCAACAACAGTAGCTGCAGCGTGTACCAGCAACGGTAGTGGGGCTAGCGATAGTTAGCTATAGCGGCACTACTTCTTCTTGTAAAAAACTGCCTTCGTGCGGTAGCGGCCGTATCAGCAGTTGATGCGTTGACCAGCACTTCCGCAAGAAGAAAGCGCGCGCCGTATTTTAGCAACACACAAACGGGGATGTTGGCAATTAACATCTGTCGGCTGTCATTTTTTCAGTATGAAAACAGCTTTCCATTGAGTTATCAGAATTCCCACTGCCAGGGATAGCACAGAGATGCGATGAGTGTCTCATCCGATATAAAGTTAAACAACAAATTGTTCTTTTGAGGGCAAATTAGATACTTATTTTGAAGAGATAATATTTTCTCGTTTATTCATTACACTTCAGTCATAATTCAACCGCGGTAATGGCAGCGGCAGACTTTCTGTGTCGCCGAAAGCCGACACAAATCATTTTATTATCAAATGATAGGATGGACAGGCCTTCCAGTGAACTCTGCCTACCGTCTAATTTTTAGTTTGAATAACAGAAGAGTTGTGTATTAATCCACTACTGCAAGGCTGACAAAGAACTACATAGAGCTGTGTGTTGCAACAGTTGCATTGTTGTAGACCTCTCCCCCTTCCAGAGTACGGAGATGTGTCAAACCACCATAGAATTTTGTGCTTGATTTGTTTAAGAGCCCTCCCTTACAGCAGAACCACCATGAACATTTTTCTTGATCTCAAAAACCTTAACGTGCTTAACTGGTTACATTTACTAAATTATTCCTCGAGATATGCAAAAACTCGTTTCATTTGTATGAACCCCTTCCTTACAGAGAAGGGAAGGGATGCCGAACCACCATGAACATTTGTTAGCCTTAAAAACATTTACGTGCCAAATTTGGTTGTATTTGCTTGATCGGTTGTCGAGTTATACGAAATCTGTGTTTCATTTGTACTAGGCCCTTTCCTTCCAGAAGACCAAACAAACCACGATTGAAATATTTTTTACCTTTAAAAACTTCTACGTGCCAAATTTGGTTTAATTTCCTTGATTAGTTCTCAAGAAGTGCAGGAATTTGTGTTTCAGTTGTATAGGACTCCTTTCTTCCAGAAGAGGAAGTGGTCTCGAACTATCTTAGTAACCTTTCCCAGCTCCTAAAACCCCTACATACAAAATTTCACGCCGATCGGTTTAGTAGTTTCCGAACCTATATGGATCCGACAGACAGGCAGACAAGGTTGAATTTTTATATGTTTAGATGTAATTCGAATGTCTCATTTCGCGTTGACAATCAATGAAACTAGACCGATGGAGCTCTCAGCTACACAATAAAACAAAACGTTTTATCGTGGCTTGGAAAAAGTACAATCAAACTCTTCTCGTATCTAATAGAAGCAGATAGCAAAAGTGTAGCACTCTTATCCACGCAACAATTTACTATACTATTACGTGTTGCGTATTTGCACCACTGCGCTTGGGTAATAACATTATGTTAGGGTCGGAAAGAAGCAGCTAACAGGAAGAGCCGCACTTTTAGCCACGCAACAGTTTATTACGCGGTTGCGTGTTGCATCTGAGGGGCTGGAGAACAATAAAATTCTGTTCGTGCTGACATTGGCTAGGGCCAAACAAGAGAATGGAGTTTGAAATGCTACTGTAAAATCAAATTAAACATTTTCTTCAAGATGTTCCAATATTTCGAATGAAGTATAATACATTTACTGAAACGAGCATTTTCAGCAAAATACAACGAACTTTTGATTGAAATCGGGTTAGTTTTACAGTCCTCCCACGATTAAGGATCACCTAAGAAGATGTATGAATGCAAAATATCATTTCTGACCAATTTTTTTGTTTATAAGTAATCTAGAAATATTTTTAGTCACGGAAATATGTAATCTTTCACTACATTGAGTATTTATTTCCATGTTTTGTGAATATTTCTCAGAAAATATATTTATTTCATAACTCACCAAATACACAATTATGGATCACTTTTGAGAGCGGTTCTAATTATGAAACAATTCGCATCATGTTATGGATCAGCATAATAAAAACAGCTTTTGGCAACGGATTCATTCAATAAACCTTATTCAAATTATGTAATTTGAAGAAATAACATATTCAAATCGTATTAAAGATCCCGCATGGCCTGGTCACCTTTTATGTGGCTTTCCAGGTTACTGTTAGATCGAGAGTCCAGGTCTGTCGCTCCCGAAGGTAGCAATGAACCATTGTATACAGTACATCATAACAGTTTCCCGCTTAACGTAGTTTTCCTGTCCCTCGTGCCTTGGAAATAATATTTATCAAAGGCTCAGCACTGTTTAGCTTCCGATTAGAGCTCAATAGAAGTTGAGAGGGGGTTTTAATTGGTGAAAATCACATTTGAATCGGAATTTTTTTTTCGACGGTTTGTTGCTTGTTCTCTATCACTCTATTATTGGACTGTTTTTTTTTTTTCAAAGGGGGGATTTGTTAGTAGCTTAAGTATTTATGATAAATATTAGTAAATAATGAGTTTGTGTGTCCAATCACAAATGGTGACTTCTCAACACTGTTAGAAATTTGTAATTCTAATTGTTAGGATTTGTTTGCTTTCGCAATTAGGACTTATCATTCGTAGGGATTTAAACCTACTTGTCAGAGAAGGGAAGGTAACCTTACAACTAACTTAATTGCTAACTTATTGGCTATAAAGAGAGCTTATCGTAGCAATTGAGGATTGCAACGATTTTTGTCGAAAATTGTCAATAATTTTATTTGACATAGCTTCTAATGGTTCAACACCAGTAAGTCTATGTAATTCGAGTGTACCAAACCAAGGAGGACGCTTCAAAATCATTTTCAGAATTTTATTCTGAATCCTTTGGAGCGTTTTCTTCCTTGTTGAACAGCAACTTGACCAGATCGGTACAGCATAAAGCATTGCTGGTCTAAAAATTTGTTTGTAAATCAAAAGTTTGTTCTTTAAACAAAGTTTAGAATTCCTGTTAATGAGAGGATATAAACATCTCGTATATTTGATGCACTTGGCTTGTATACTCTCAATGTGCTCTTTGAAAATAAGTTTTTTATCATAAATTAGTCCCAAGTACTTAACCTTGTCGGACCAACTTAAAATAACCCCATTCATCTTGACAACGTGATTATTGTTTGGCTTGAGGAAAGAAGCCCTAGGCTTATGCGGAAAAATTATCATTTGAGTTTTAGAAGCATTGGGAGAGATTTTCCACTTTTGCAAGTAGGAAAAAAAAATATCTAAACTTTTCTGCAATCGACTGCATATGACACGAAGGCTTTTTCCTTTTACGGAAATGCTTGTGTCATCGCAGAACAATGACTTTGTGCATCCTGGAGGCAAATCAGGAAGATCTGAAGTGAATATGTTGTACAGGACTGGACCCAAGATTGAACCTTGAGGTACACCTGCTCTGACAGGAAATCTATCAGATTTTGAATTCTGATAGACAACCTGCAGAGTTCGATCAGTAAGATAATTTTTTAAAATTTTGATTAGGAAAATTGGAAAATTAAAAGTTTGCAATTTCGTAATCAAACCTTTATGCCAAACACTGTCGAATGCTTTTTCTATGTCTAAAAGAGCAGCTCCAGTGGAATAACCTTCAGATTTGTTAGCTCGTATCATATTAGTAACTCTGAGCAATTGATGAGTTGTGGAATGCCCATGGCGAAATCCAAACTGTTCATTTGCAAAAATTGAATTTTCGTTGATGTGTGACATCATTCTGTTAAGAATAATTCTCTCAAACAGTTTACTTATTGAAGAAAGCAAACTGATTGGTCGATAACTTGAAACTTCAGCTGGGTTCTTATCCGGTTTTAAAATGGGAGTAATTTTTGCATTTTTCCATAATTTGGGAAAATATGCAATTTTGAAGCAGCAATTGAAAATTTTCACTAAAAATTCCATTGTGCTCTCAGGGAGATGTTTGATTAGTATATCAAAGATTCCATCGTCACCAGGTGCTTTCATATTTTTGAAATTTTTAATAATTGATTTAATCTCATTCAAGTTAGTTTCAATTATTTCTGCAGGTAAAAATTGAATCGGAGTGATCCATATTTACAGAGAACTATCTTGTCTCGATCCCTATTATGGAACACTTAGAAAATAACTAGTTTTTACAGAAAGGGAATCGTTATCAACCATCAATATTTTGATAAATCGTGTAGAACTTACCTTGATCTTCGTTTAGAGTTATTTTTTGCACGAGAATTAGCGATTATATCACTTATGAACCTTATAAATGATTAGCGTGCTACTTACGCTGATTGAGAAAAACGACAAATATTTTGATAGATTCTGGAAGACAATATTTCACGCTTATAGAAAACACATCAATCTAGGAATAAGAACGATGTTTCCTGTGTTCCAAGCTAGCAAATATGGCATATTTTACTGCAAAAATGTTACATGCCTTGAACACAAAAGTGATCCGTAATTGTGGGAGTTCCATAATTGTGGGGGAGTGTACATACACAGCTGTTTATGCACAGTATTATTGTGTAGTGTTTAACATCATATTACTGCATATCTGTAGTCGATTTTGGTTACAGCGGTAATTTTGTATAGACCATTCACTATAGTCTTCTTAAAACGTGTAATAGCCTTGATAAAGGCCGATAATTGATTAATGCAATTGCATTCAGTTAACGCACTGGCATAATAACGGTTGTCTTATCTGGTTTTTGTCATAGAGGAATAACTATAATATCATTTCGCTTCACAATGTTTATTTTGTACCGATGTTGTAAGTGGCTCCACCTTTTTCCAAGTTATGTCATTTCCTCACTCTCGCAAGACAAAAAGAGATTTTATTTTGTATGTAATCCGAATGCAAAAAAAATTTCATTTCATGTCGGCAGCCAGTGAAACCGGAGCGATGGCTGAAAGCTCCACAAAATGAAACGATGTATCGTTTCGCGAGCTTGGAAGGAGGACAATCAAATTCTTCTCGTGTCGAATAGAAGCACACTCTCAACCACGCAACAGTATATCCCACTGTTGCATGTTGAATCCTGCAACTGCGTCTGTGGGATAACAAAGTTCTGCTCGAAGTTCGAAATGCTGCTATGAAGACGGCCTATAACCGTCTTTCATAGAATGTTACAATATCTAACGGGTGACAACTAAAAATTTAGAATTTTTTTCTACTGCTGTCAAAAAAAAGATGGACGAACTTGAGCATGAGCATGAGCATGATTGACCGCCCGCGGTTGCTACTCCGTTATTGCCAGATCAGCTTTAATTACACAAAGAACCAACAGATGATGTTTGGGACCAACATGCATCCTCAATGTGTAAAAACAGGTGACCTAAATCTTTATATTAGGCAATATCAGCGCCGGCCGCATCCTAAGGCAGGTCAAAGAAGGAGTTTGTATAGGAATATGTTGACGTGATACTTGCTTTATTGGAAGCCGAGAACACCTCTGCACTTCCACGAGAAATCACTGGAATGTTGGAGAAAGGGAAAGGTATACAGCAGGGTTCGTTTTGGTAAACGATGCGCTAATTTCGAATGTCGGGTTCTTCAGAACAAGTGCTGCGCCTACAAGTTTATTACATCCGCCACGATATTCATAATGTGATTCGAACTTATTTAGTTTGATAATGGAACACCAGAACAATAAAACGTACGCGAGGATACAGGACCTTTGACTAAACCGAGACCACTTAAAATTACCGTATATCTCCTCGTAAGGTGATCCTCTTTACACCTAAAACTATTGCGCGTTGTTAATCTATCTGTAGATAATACGAGCTCATGGAAGGTATCGACGCGGAGGTTGAAATGATATTTATCGATTGAACGAAATCTACTTCGATTTGCGATGTATTAATTTAGATGCAACGCGCGAGCAGTCTTCGGCTCAACGTTGATAAAGATCAGAAAGATATGATGAAATATTTGGGTTCACTTCGCGAAATCACCAGACGCCGGAAGTCCATATATAAGCAAAACTCGCCCGGGCTGAATATGCGTTTACACCGAAGCGTTACGAACAACCGCTTTAATCCCGCCGGCCGACACAGACGCGCAGGAACTCGGCGTTTACGTCGATTATCTCTTAACGATGTACGAGTTGCCTAATAAATATGAAAATTGGCAAAGTTCCATGCATCCAAAGCCTCAACAATTTATAAAATGCGAATATACATATTAGCCAGAATATATTTTTAAATTTGTTGACAAAGTGCCGAACTAGTCATAAATATAACATATTATGTAAAACAACTGGTCAAAAGCTAGAACAATCAGAAAATCAAAGCATATGATTCCGGAGAAACACATACTCCAAACTCCACAAACCACACTAACACTTTGTGGACAAAAACAAAACTTGTTACTGAAACCCTGCGAGAAATATACCGCGCACAAAATTTCAATGATGAAATCAAAATCTCTCTGTATCTGTTTTCTCACAAAACGTAAAACTAGAAACAAGCACCAAAATATCACTTTACAATACAGACAAGACAAAACGTATACTTAGCATCATATCTTCATTTTCCAGTTGTTTTCATCGTTTTTGGACTTTTCTTTAAATGGCAGTACAGTGGCAACATGCATGTATGCCTTCACACACTCGTTTAATCCATAGAACATTTCATTCGTTGAAAAGAGATAGCACATAAACACTGTAAACGGCAATGCGTGGTTTTGATCTTACTGGCAAATTTTCAATTCAAGTTCAATTAGATACAGGCCAAATATAATTTGCACTATGCCAACAAATAAATTCCTAATGAGCATTCAGTCACTATAAAACTATGTGGAGCAGCTGCTCGAAAAACACTATTCTTATTGTATGCAATAACACCACACACTTCACACTTTCAAACCGTCGCCAAGACAGCGATAGAAAAAAAAACCTAAATTAATCCACCTAGCGGTCAGACTCAGCCTTTCTCATTCAAACTTATTATTTGTAAAAATAGATTTACATGATTTGGTTTTTAAAATAGTTTATTTGACACGGCACGATACAATTTATGTTTAACTGAGCCAAGTACATTTTTTTTTTAAATTCTAAATTAGCAGGGAAAAGAGGGAGGCCTTTTCTTTATTCTCGCGGCCGACTACGAGCTAGTGGGGATTTAAGGTGAGAGGAGGGGAGTTACAATTTTGATTTTAACTATATTGAGTTATACGATTTATTTATTTGTACATGGCTAAGCAGTGATGTTCTATTTGAGCAGTTTTGGTCTGAGGTGTCTGCGTAAACATAGAGATGCCGAGTCTTCGTTTGAGTGTCTCCAGCTTAGTGTATCATCTTCTTTCAGCGTGTAGCGGGAATGGTAATCTAACAAATAGATAGAAGAGTTTCATATTTTAATACCAGCGTGTTTTATGAACACGTATAGCTGTGTCATGTACTGGAGATCACCGCTTCCCAGAATGTCTCTAACGGGTACGTTCGGTTGTTTTCCTCGGGCCCGAAGGGAATCTATAAGCTCGGACCTAACACCACAGTATTCGGTACACGACCAAACAACATGCTTGATGTCATGGTAGCCATCGCCACAAACGCAGTGATTACTGTCTACAAGCCCTATACGAAAGAGATGCGTGTTTAACGTATAGTGATTGGACATAAGTCTGGACATCACGCGAATGAAGTCCCGACCTACATCCAACCCCTTGAACCATGCTTTCGTCGATACCTTAGGAAAAATGGAATGTAGCCACCATCCCAGTTCTTCTGAGTTCCATGATGATTGCCAACTGTTGAGTGTTCTCTGACGCAAAATGCTATAAAATTCATCATAAGCAGTTGGTCTTTCATAAATATCGCCGTCAATAGCACCCACCTTAGCTAAAGAGTCAGCCTTTTCGTTACCCGGAATCGAGCAATGAGAAGGGACCCACGCTAAGGTAACCCGGTAATTTTTATCTGTTAAAGCACTTAAAAACCGCCGTATTTTTCCCAGGAAATACGGGGTGTGCTTCACAGGCTTCATTGATCGCAGAGCCTCAATGGCACTGAGACTATCTGTGAAGATGAAGTAGTAGTCTATGGGTAGGGTTTCGATGATTCCAAGAGAGTACTGAATAGCAGCAAGTTCTGCGACGTACACAGAAGCAGGAGCATCGAGTTTGTAGGAGGCGGTGAAATTTTCGTGGAAAACACCGAAGCCAGTGGACTCATCTAGATTAGATCCGTCAGTGAAAAACCTTTTATCATAACTAACATGTTTAAACTTATTAGAAAAAATCTTAGGGATCTCTTGGGGTCGCAATTGATCCGGGATACCAGAAATGTCTTGTTTCATGGTGGTGTCGAAGAATATAGCATTATTAGAAGTAGCCAAAAGTGCGACATTGGAGGAATCGTATGGAGAAGGATTAATATCTTGAGCCATATAGTCAAAATATAAAGTCATAAATCTGGATTGAGATTGAAGGTCGACCAACCTCTCGAAATTTTCAATTACTAATGGGTTCATAACTGTGCATCGAATTAGCAACCGGTAAGAGAGATTCCAAAAACGATGTTTCAACGGAAGAATACCCGCTAACACTTCAAGACTCATCGTATGGGTCGACTGCATGCAACCCAAGGCAATACGCAAACAACGATATTGTATTCTCTCTAATTTTATAATGTGCGTGTTCGCGGCGGAGCGAAAGCAGAAACAGCCGTACTCAAGAACTGACAATATCGTTGTTTGGTATAACCTTAGAAGGTCTCCTGGGTGAGCACCCCACCAAGTTCCGGTAATCGTACGAAGAAAATTAATCCTCTGTTGGCATTTTTGTGTCAGATACCTTATATGACAAGCCCAGGTGCATTCGGAGTCGAACCAGACCCCGAGATATTTAGCGACTAAAACCTGAGAGATCGTTTTACCCGTTAGTAGGAGCTGCAGCTGAGCTGGGTTATGCTTCCTAGAAAAAACGACCAGCTCAGTTTTCTCCGGAGAGAATTCGATACCCAGCTTAAGAGCCCATTCAGACAAATTGTCTAAGGTATCTTGCAATGGTCCTTGCAGATCGCTAGCCTTGCCACCAGTAATGGATACAACGCTATCGTCTGCAAGTTGCCTTAGCGTGCATGAATTTGCAAGACATTCATCGATGTCATTGTCGTAAAAATTATATAAGAGAGGACTTAAACATGAGCCCTGGGGGAGGCCCATGTAACTAATTCGGGAAGTTGTCGAATCGCCATGTGAGAAATACATATGCTTTTCTGACAACAAATTGAGCAAAAAGTTATTCAAATTTGGTGAAAGTCCCTGCGAATGAAGTTTCGCGCTTAAAACTTCTACAGAGACAGAGTCAAAAGCCCCCTTAATATCCATGAACGCAGAAGCCATTTGCTCTTTTCGAGCAAAGGCTAGTTGAATTTCAGTAGAAAGCAACGCTAGGCAATCGTTCGTCCCTTTGCCCCGGCGAAAGCCAAATTGAGTATCTGAAAGTAACCCGTTTGTTTCGACCCATTTGTCTAACCGTAAGAGGATCATTTTCTCCATTAATTTCCGGAGGCAAGAGAGCATCGCAATCGGCCTATATGAATTGTGATCAGAGGCAGGTTTCCCGGGTTTCCGAATAGCAATGACTTTTACCTCCCTCCAGTCATGCGGAACAATATTTAGCTCAAGAAACTTGTTGAACAAATTCAACAAGCGTCTTTTTGCAGAGTCGGGTAGATTCTTCAACAGGTTGAATTTTATTCTATCTAACCCTGGAGCCTTATTGTTGCACGACAGGAGAGCCATTGAAAATTCCAACATCGAAAATGGAGGCTCTTCCGTAGTTACTAATAACGCGTCGCGAAAGGTTTTCTGTTCCGGTACAGAGTCTGGACAGACCTTTTTGGCAAAATCGAGTATCCAGCGATCTGAATACTCCTCGCTTTCATTCGAAACGTCACGGTTCCGCATGCGCCTGGCGGTATCCTAAAGAGTGCTCATCGATGTTTCCCTCGACAACGCGTTTACGAACCGCCGCCAGTACCCACGTTTTTTCGCCTTTACTAAGCTCTTCATCTGCCTGCCCAGTGCCTCGTACTTTCGAAGTCGGTTGACAGTGCCGTACTCCCGGTAGTCCTTATACGCCGCGTACCTTCGCGCGTACAGCTCAGAGCACTCTTTGTCCCACCATTTGTTGGGAGGGCGCTGTCTAATCGTTACCCCGGGTATCGGTTTCGTCTGAGCTTGAGTCGCGGCGTCGATTATCAAGCCAGCTAAGAACGCGTATTCTTCCTCCGGAGGAAGTTCCTCGTGAGTCTCGATAGATTGCGCTATTATAGACTCATAACACTTCCAATCAATATTACGTGTAAGGTCGTAGGAAATATTGATTGGGTTCGGGGGAGTTGAACCATTAGCAATTGATATAACGATTGGAAGATGATCACTACCGTGGGGATCGTTGATTACTTTCCACCGGCAATCTAACGCTAGTGATATCGAGCAAAGGGATAGGTCAAGCACGCTTTCACGTGCTGGAGGATTAGGTACACGTGTCGCTTCCCCAGTATTCAAAACTGTCATATTGAAGTCGTCGATCAAGTTACAGATTAAAGAAGATCGGTTGACGTCGTACAGCGACCCCCATAGCGAACAGTGAGAATTAAAATCTCCCAATATCAAAAAAGGCGCGGGAAGCAACTCTGCTATATCAGTGAGATGCTTCTGTTCAATCCGCGCGGATGGAGGCATATATAACGAAACAAGGCATAGGTCTTTTCCATTCATATTCGTTTGAATGGCAACGACTTCAATATTCGAGATCGAGGGGAGGTCGATTCGGAAGAAGGAATATCACTTTTTAATCCCTAAAAGTACCCCTCCACCGTGTGAGTCTCGATCTCGACGAATAATGTTAAAATCGTGGAAATTGAGTTGATCGTTTGAATTGAGAAAGGTTTCACAGAGCGCAAATGCGTCACAATTGTATGTATTTATTAAATGAGAAAATAGATCGAATTTGGGGAAGATACTTCTGCAATTCCACTGTAATACAGTGATAAAATTCCTAACCTCTTTCGCCGTATTAGTCATCGAAAGATATGATAGCTGAAATGAGGGGCCAAGTTGCTGCTAGTTGCATCAAAAAGGTTTTCACTGTAGGAAGAAGGGCAAGAAGAATATTTTGTAAGGGATCTGGTATGTTGAATGTTTTAAATATCCAGTCCACAATATCAGAAAATTTTATGAACCCTGTTTCTATTTTATCTTCTGATCGAGATATGGGTGCCCGAGGGGTTTTTGGTGTCCCAGGAAGCGGTGGGTACTCCTGGTTTGATTTAAAATTAAAACCGGGAGGTACTTGCTTCGGTTTTTCTTCACCGCTTCCTTTTTGTGTTGGCTTATTGGTCATTCCGCTAGGGGTTATCTTGCGACCTTTGCGAGAAAGATTAGAAGAGTTGAGCATTCTCCTCTTCCTAGATCCCTCTGGCAAGGCATAAGAACACCCTTCGACGGGATCGTCAGATGTACCCTCATCGGTTAGCAAAAAGGAAAAGATGTTTCCTGTCGAGGGTGGCTCAGCACTCTTCAGCATTTCTGCGAAAGAGCGCTTTGATCGTTCCTTGAGGGAACGCTTTATTTTTTCCTCGCGCTGTTTGTACGCGGGACACGCCGAAAGGTCATGCCGAGTTCCCTCGCAGTAAAGACACTTTTCAGTATCCTCACTGCAAGCGGTCTCAGCATGATTGCCTCCGCACTTGCTGCAGCGTGCCTTGTTGCAGCAGTAGGTGGCTGTATGACCTAACTGCTTGCAGTTTTGGCAATGCATGACTCGCGGTACGAACAGGCGTACAGGCAGACGAACCCTGTCCAAAGAGATGTAGTTCGGCAGTGCGGATCCGGCGAATTTTACACGGAAGGAATCCGAAGGGAAGAATTTCTTCTTCCCTTCTTCGATGGATACTGAATGCAATTGCTTGACATCCAGTATCTTTACATCTTGAATCAGGGGGTTCTTGAAGCAGCCAACCCCGTGACGCAAAATGTCATCGTTCGTGAGGCTTCCTTCGGTAACCACACCGTCGATCTCCACGTCCTTGGCAGGGATAGCTCGTAGCTGGCAATTGCGTTTGCTTGCTTCAAGCTACTCACAACAACTCGCAGTTTGTTCGGTCTAACCTTTGTAATTTCGGTTACGTCCGAAAACTGTTTTGCCAGGTCCTTGCCGATTTGAATTATATTTAGAGGCTTCTTTATGGGCCTGAAGTAAACTACGAACGGACCTTTCGAAGCATCTGGGTAAGCTTTCACCCGTGTTGCCGGTACCCTTGGTACGGGGCTAGGTAGCGGGGAAGGTAGAGGGGAATTGATGGGCGAGATCTCAATCTCTTCCCCAGTTGTTTCCACATCCAGGAATAGTTGCACCTGCATGTCGTCCATTTTGCGGGAGCGTTACGCTCTACCGCACACAAACGATAAATATTCGAATGTGGGGGGGGGGTCAAGTAGTTGCTATTAAATTTTAAAAACAATTTTTCAAACTACAATGGATCAAAATAAAAAAAAAGGCAGTAATACTAATACTAATAACAATAGTAATAATAATAATAATAATAATAATAATAATAATAATAATAATAATAATAATAATAATAATAATAATAATAATAATAATAATAATAATAATAATAATAATAATAATAATAATAATAATAATAATAATAATAATAATAATAATAATAATAATAATAATAATAATAATAATAATAATAATAATAACTCGGCCCGTGTGAGTAGGTGAGGACTCAACGGAGCTTAGCTGCTAGCTACCGAGCAGGTCGTAGGTTGCGGATCACGGCACGGCCATTAGATATAATGGTTAGTTGCGAATACTTGAATAAGCAACCCCGGACAAGCAGCGGGGATGGTCTATGGATGTGGCGAGACCTTACAGTGGGCCCTGTTGAGTTTCCTAGAAATACCACAATATCCGAATACCAGTCCTGACAAGCGAAGTGGTACCGCCATAAGTACCTTAGCCCAAGACCTCATCAACCGGTTAGGCTTCCGATCAAAAAGTTCACCCACAATGGAGACACGATTCACTAGAAGAAGACCCATGCGATCGCCCGAGGAGGGAGCCCCTACTGGAGCTGGTCCTGGAACGGGGGACAGAGCGAGCGGCCAGCGTCTGGAGGATGACGAGGTGCAAGAGCGGCCCTCCAGGCAACGGGCTGAGCCCGTAAACTATACGCAATACAGACAAGGCAGCGATAGACATCACCCAGGCAATGCTGCACCTGCTAACGATGCTGCAACTGACCGCCGTCAGTCGCTCACTTTGGCAGGCCGCCCACGGCAGCGGATCATGTGGACGAGAGAGATGAACATGTACGTGATTCGTTGCCACTACGTTTGCACGAGATTGGAGACGGATATGTCTGGCAGGTCTAGAATGCTGGACATGTTCAATGAGCGGTTCCCACGATATGCCAACCAGATTGATCGGAACAAGCTGTACACCCGACGACGAGCAATACTGACGAATAATATGCTCACAGCCGCCGAGTTGGACACAATCAAGCTGGAAGTGCAGAGGGAACTTTGGAGTACAGGGAACAGATCGAGCGATATGTCGAGAAGGAGTTCTGTTGGGCTGGATCTAACCGTAGACATGCCAGTAGAGGAGCCAGCAGAAGAGCTGGCTACTCCAGAACCAACAGTGAGCCTGGAACAACAGCTACGAGACGAACTAGCTTTCCATATGGATGCGGCGGTTACACAGTTTCGGGGAACGGATCCCTTATCCCGACACAGGATACCAAAGCTTCAGTATACCTACCGGCTGACGAATGCAGTAAGCATCCTTCACCGGGATATTCTGTCACAGTATTCGGAAGTCGTGCAGAACCTAGAGGAACTGCAGTGCATGGTGTATTGTGCAGCTGTAGCCGTCGTGAGAACGCTGGGATTGCGCACCTACCTCCAAGGTAACGACGAAAGTCGCACTCGCCCCAGCAAACAAAAGCCTGCATGGATGCGACGATTGGAATCCCGAGTTGCATCACTACGGGCAAAAATTGGTCGGTTAACGCAATACACCAGGGGGAACCGATCAAGAAGGCTGGTTCGTCAAGTAGCTGAAATTGTTAAGCCCGCAGAGCTCCGTGATCTTAGTGAACCCAACCTCACAGAGATCCTCGACACCCACGTACAGCGGTTAAGTGCTCTTGCTAAACGGATGCGACGTTATAGTGAATGTTCGAAGCGGAAAGAACAAAATCGGATGTTCAGGATTAACGAACGAGAGTTCTACAATCACATTCAGAACAGAAATCCGGACTACAGCAAGGGACTCCCTGAGATTGGCGAAGTAACACAGTTTTGGGCCAATTTATGGGAGAACCCCGCTCAACACAATAACAACGGGATGTGGTTGGTAGAAGAAGAGGAGTACAGTGGTGGAATTGAACGCATGCCCGTTGTAGCAGCTTCCGCCCAGGATATTCGTGAGGCTACACGGTATACCAGGAACTGGGCAGCACCAGGACCTGATTTTGTGCACAATTTCTGGTATAAAAAGTTCTCCACAGTCCATGGGCGCATAGCGGATTGTTTCAACAGGGTGCTGAGAGATCCCCAAGAGCTCCCTGAATTCATCACTAAAGGGGTAACTTATCTTCTACCCAAGGACCGTAATACAGCTGACCCAGCCAAGTACAGGCCAATAACCTGTTTGTCAAGCTTGTACAAAGTGCTCTCGTCGGTAATTACAAGAAAAATACAGGACCATTGCGACGCCAACCAGGTGATGACCGAAGAACAGAAAGGCTGCCGGAAAAACACGCAAGGCTGCAAAGACCAAGTCATCATTGATGCAGTTATTGTTGGTCAGGCAAGCCGGAAACAGAGAAACCTTGGCATGGCGTACATCGACTATAAGAAGGCATACGACTCGGTACCCCATCCGTACCTCATCAAGGTACTTGAGTTGTATAAAATAGACGATGGCGTCATCAGGTTGATGCAGCACGCAATGGGACGATGGAATACGTCGCTCCACGTTACCGACGGGGCAACGGTATTGCGGTCCAGAACTATCAGCATAAGAAGGGGGATTTTCCAAGGCGATACCTTTAGTCCGCTTTGGTTTTGCCTTGCAATGAACCCCCTTAGCAGAGCACTCAACCGATGCAGCTATGGCTACCAATTGAAAAGTGGGACAACGAGTACAACAGTAACCCACACTTTCTACATGGACGATCTGAAGCTGTTTGCGGAAACTAAAGAGAAACTGCAACTTCTACTGCAGCTGGTATCGACGTTCAGCAACGATATTTGTATGGAGTTTGGTATCGATAAATGTCGACTAGTCAACCTCCATCGAGGTAAAGTGGTGGGCGCCGACAGTTTCCGCATCAACGAGAGAGAGGAGATACGATGTATGGTTGAAGGTGAATCGTACAAGTACCTTGGATTCCTGCAACTGAAAGGTATTCACCACACGGTGAAAAGAAAGAGCTGCAGGGTAGGTTCTTGCATCGTGTCAACAGTATATTGAATTCGCTCCTCTCCGCCGGCAACAAGATAAAGGCGATAAATACGTTTGCCGTGCCCTTGTTGACATACAGCTTCGGGGTGGTCAAGTGGACCAAAACGGATTTGGAGGCGATAGAACGAGCGTTACGATTGTCGCTCACCAAATACCGTTCGCACCACCCAAAATCAGCAACCGAAAGAGTCACCTTGACACGTATTGAAGGCGGAATTGGTGTCACCGATATCCAAGCGCTATGCGTTTCCCAGATCCAGCAGTTGCGACAATATTTCAGAGAGAGCCAGAACCGTCATGATATTTATCGCACTGTTTGTCGAGCAGATCATGGATTCAGCGCCCTGCATCTGGCGCAGGAGAAATATCAGCTGAACTGCGACCTGAAAACTGTAGAAGAGAAGGTCGCATCGTGGAAGCAGAAGGAATTGCATGGGACGCACCCCCATCAGTTAGAGCAAGCGCAGATTGATAAAGTGGCATCAAATACGTGGCTGGTGCGAGGTGAGCTCTTTTCGGAAACAGAAAGTTTAATGGTAGCCATCCAGGACCGGGTCGTTGCGATGAAGAACTACCGCAGGTATATATTGCACGAAAACATAGAAGACCGCTGTCGTAAGTGCAATTTAGTAGGAGAGTCGATCGAGCACGTCGTCGCAGGCTGTCAAGCGTTAGCTGAGATAGCCTATCTCGGTCGGCATAATGCGGTTGCCAAGATTGTGCACCAACAACTTGCACTGAAGCACGATCTGGTGAACCAGTATGTGCCCTGCTACAAATATCTGCCAGACCCGGTTTTGGAAAATAGCTGCATCAAACTGTACTGGGATCGCGAGATCATAACGGATGTCCTCATACGTGCCAATCGCCCTGATATTGTGGTCTACGACAAAAGAATGAAACGGGTAACCATCATTGATATCGCTGTGCCGTTAGATCGTAATCTTCAGTCGACGTTCTCAACCAAGATAACGAAGTACCACGATTTGGCTGAGGAGTTGAAGCAGATGTGGCAACTTGAGGAAGTGCGTATAGTTCCAGTTATTATCTCCGCCACTTGAATAGTTCCCTGTACTCTACTGCGCTCTCTTGATGAGTTGGAACTGCGAAGAGAACTACCCAACATCCAAAAAGCGGTGATTCTTGGGACCTGCAATACAGTTCGAAGGTTCCTGAATCATCATAAGTGATCCATCGAAGCAAACGACGTTAGGATGTAAGTTAACTGGTTAATGAGATCCACAGAGCCTAACCCCTTTGGCATAACAGATAGCCCGGGGTAGGTGAAATTTTCCAGCAAATCTGCTGAGAAGTGTCAAAATTCTATAATAATAATAATAATAGTAATAATAATTATAATAATAACAATAATAATAATACTATTAATAATAATGATAAAAATTCTAAAGTGAATACTTCACCGAACGTCTAAGTCACGACCTCACGGCTGATAGTAGGATTAATCGAGCGTCTCCGCAGAACAAACAATGACGATCCAGCTTCGTGTTGTGACACAGTGGCCGTATCCTACACGCGACCTTGTAGATGCCACTTATAGTTGACTTCCACTCGCTCGATCGTATGGTGGTCCGTGCTGCTAGCGGGGTAACAGCGGTGCGGGAGAATTTTTCTTGCTGATATATCAGCTGCGTATCGGATCACTGGCGGGGTAGCCTGCCCCTACCAGTGTGCAGAAGATGTTTCTGCCGATAAACTACCGGCTATTGTTATCGCGCAGCACAAGAACTAATCGACAAAAAAACACCCGTACGATAACTCGTGTATTGTTATTTTGCAAACTCAAACGGAGATGAACAATTTGCGTCTAATCGAGACGAAAGCAAAACAACGAATGAGATTTACATGATTGCTTAAATCCAATAAAGGTATATTCACTCTTTCGGTTCTTAAATATTGATGTTGTAATTGAAGTATAAAATATGAAATTTGACATAATGTTAGTGCTTAAGAAATAGCGAAATAAAAGAAATGACTCTTAATTTCGAACAATTTAATCACGAGCGATACCGGGAACGTTCAAATACATACGATACCACATTCAAATCATTTTGAGGCCATATATATTGATCAATGCAGGTATAGTGTTGAATAGTCTTTGAATTTCTTTTCTTTCCAAAACTTTTGAACAGCATATTATGAAGTTTGTAATTTGCAAGCTTGAGAGATGACTCGGTTGTATGACACTAGTTATGTTCAAATAAGTCGTGTAATACTTGAGTTAATAGACTTTCGTTGTTTTAACAATTTAATACATAACGGTTGCTTAGGTTTGATAACAATCAAATGAAAAGGGAACGTATAGGGCAGCCAAACTTTGAAACCACGTGTTTAATCATAATTCATCAGTTAACCCTTAACTAGCCCGCTCATCTGATAATAATATTGATCAGATCGGTTGTGTAGTTTCTAAGATAATGAAGTTTCGTGATTTTCACATTTCGATACATTACAGACGAAGTTACAGTCCGATTACAGAAAAATTCAATAGGGTGTCATGAGGCAGCTAGACCTTTCAATTGACATTAATCTTGTGGAAATCGATTCAACCATCTCTAAGAAAAGTGAGTGAGTCCAAGTAGTCTTCGGAATATGTTTCTTTTCATAGCTGGATTTCACATTTTTAAACATAACAGGCAAAGTAATAATCCGTTTGCAAAAAAAATTAATAGGGTCTTATGGGGCAACAAGACCTTCCATATGACACTGATTTTATGAAAATCGGTTTAGCCATTTCTGAGAAACATGAGTGAGATTAAATAGTCTCCAGAACACGTTTCTTTCCATAACTTCTGAACCACAAGTTCAATCTTCATAAAATTCAAAAGCTAAGGTTTTTTTTTAGGTAGCCCGTTCATATGAAACTAAATACTTAACTAAATACTAAATACTTATTCAAATCGGTTGTGTAGTTTCTGAGATATTGATGTTTCGTGATTTTTACATTTTGATACATAATCTATAAACTAGAAATCAGATTACAATAAAATTCAATAGGGTCTTATGGGGCAACTAGACCTTTCATTTGCAATTAATTTCATTGAAATCGGTCCAGCCATCTCTGAGAAAATCGAGTTAGATTGGGAGAGCGTTACACTCACACACACATGCACACACACATATACGACATTCGGCCCTTTTGAGCACTTTTATACCTTCAGTTTTTGCAGTGATTGCTATACCTTTCTACGAGAAAGGCAAAAAGTGGCTTTTAATTTCAACTTCAATCCCGAGCAAGGCCGCAAAAATTTAAATAGTAAAATATCAAATTTAAATGATGTTGAGGCCACATATTTTGATCGTAGCTGTAGTTTCAAACAGTCGGCGGGTTGCGTTTCTTTCTATAACTTTCAAACCACATGTTTAAACATTATGTAAGTCATTGTTTAAGGGTTTAAAAGCCAATTAATTTGAATTCAACTATGTTCATAGCTTCGTTCGTCGAAAGGGGTCGAGTGGTATATGACATTCGGCCATTGGGACCACTTCAATACCTTTGGTTTTACCAGTGATTGCTATACCTTTCTAGGAGAAAGGCAAAAACAAGAAAAAATAAACACTTCGGTGAATCTAAAAAGCAACGCAATGATATTCAATTTTCACAATAAAATTCACTTTTTTTTGTGGAACTTCACACTTTTCGCACTCAGCACATTGCAATAGAACACCTGTATATATGTTTAACAATTCTTTAAGTGTAAAATAACCGAAAATCACCAAATAATGTGATGATTTCAAAGCAGGAACCAGCTGGCCAATCTTGATCACGGCCTACTCACCAAAAAAAAAAATATGGACGAATTTAGAGAAAAATTGGGGTGACATTGCGCATTTCGTTTCGAGTAACTCGAGCAAAACTTAATGATCGCTGGTGGGCGTTATCCCAAGTAACAAAACAGGTTTTATCTAAGTTTTCTTAGCGCTGTTTTGGCTATATAAACTTGATAAATATAAAACTTTGATAAAACCAATATTGTTACTAGGGATGTTTCGTTTTTCGTATTTTTTAGCAAAACTGGCAGTATGTGACGTACTCGAAAAAAGCGAAAATCGTTCGAATCGAACTGCACAATGCCACCCCTGATTTATTTCTCATGAAAATACATTCATTATGAATTAACAAAAAGTATTGAACATTCGAGAAAGGTCCGTTACCGGCCTTCCGACGAAGATTTATTATGATGCCGGAAAAAGAGCGTTGTACGCCCTTCAAGTCCGATTTTCGAATGCAACTCTTGATTATACAAATCAACTATTCGTATTTCGTTGATCTCCAGTTATTTTTGCACCGAAAGAACTCTAATCTAAAATAAATATTCGATTGGACGACACTGAGGTAGATTTGTTGGGTTGCGTATTTGGGGTACAAATAGAGTCGAGTAGTTGTTCAAAAACGTTTGTTCTTTTTTTTTTTTTTTTGACGTAATATGATGATATTTTATATGGCCAAAACACATTTTTTTCATAGGTATTGTGTTGTGGAAGAAATGGAATCTTAATGTTGTTCAAACATCCGTTCTGGTATACATTTTGATTGATAGCCAAACCACTTGGCTTGAACCATGATTTTGAGATGAAAAAGGAAAAAATCCATTTTTGTCCACTCCTCTGGACGGTCTTCCCTTTACCTTCCTGGTGGATTATAGATGAGAATTGCAGGAAATCATACACAACAGAAACCGAAAAATTTTCGCTTTCAAAATGGATTACCGTGTACTTTCTGCCAAAGTTTTTGTGCAGTTCATAGCGAGCTGTACAAAGCGCTTGCTGACTGCTTCTTATTTTGACGTCATTTTGAACACAACTGGGCATGTATGAACAAAACAAAAAATATTGGAAAATCATTTCTCCTTGAGCGTGTTTGTTGTGGTGTAAAAGAGCCTCAGAAAAATTTCAGATTTTTAGTTGTCACCCATTAGTATGGAGTGTAACAAATTTTCTAGAACAAACCATTTTTCACAGTGAGGGATCATTGTTTTGGAAGCAGCCATTATTGTTTTCATCCACAAGAAAAAATATAAACGTATCACCAGCTCAAGTCTTCAGAAACTTTAATGTAGTTTTTCCGTAAGCGAACGGAGAAATGACGAACCTGGCGAGCAATTACTCTGCGGCCTCTTTCCGTTTTGTCAACCATGCGGTTGTGTCTTGGATACCACCTTCTACTTTTTATTTATGTTTATTTTGAAAAGGTTTTTTCTATGATATGTATGCATTTAATTTTGAAATTTACACTAAGGTCTTTTTTTTTACGCGGGGGATGCGAAAATATACCGTTGTAAACCGTCCTGAAATGTTTGAACCCCCTTTGAATATGATAGTGGTCAATCTGGAATCCAAAATGAAATATTGTAAATTTTCTGTATTCACACTGAAAATTGTTAATTTTCTTAAAAACTCATACATGATTACTTTGGCCTTAAAAAATTTAAATTTGGACGTGTTGTCAAAATCTAATGAGGTCTGTACTATGATTACTACGTGAAATAAGACCAGTCATAGTGTTTGTTCTCTCTACAATATCATCAATGGAGGTATATCGAAACATAAACTTTGAGCTTTTTTGATTCCACATATTCGTCTGTTAACACCAACCACAAAATAAGTATTGCTTCAATTAATGGAAACAATAACTCCGGGCGCAATTTTTTAGCTTTCTTCTGGAATTCTCACCAAAGAAAATAATAAAAAATCATTTGATTCGCTGTAGGAGATAAACCAAAGGAATACACAATGGGTTACCATTGCGTTCATTTTCATCACGAAAAAAACAGTAAAATTAATTAAATGCACTCAACGCCTACTACATTATTGAACAACTTTTTCCCAAATCTTTATTTTAGAAGTTCAAATTGTGAGAACCTTTGAATATTATATTATTCTAACTCTTATTCCAATTTCAATCGCCTTGAAAACCATCCCCTCAATGAAAAGTTTCTACAGCAAATTATAACTTCGGCACAGCAACAAGCTTGATCCAATGATTCCATCTACAACTTCAGCAGTAGTACAAACCCGAACAAAACTCTGTGTGTATGGCTGTGGGTAAAAAGCTCCGGATGAAACACCCACTTCGCATAAATATAACAACATTGAATGGATACACTACAATAACCTGCCGCGCTCTGCATGGTCTGGCCTGCAGGCGCACTACAGTCGAGTCACGTCTGCTCGAATTTAGGTGTTAAATTCTATTCGAACCACCTGACAGTTATTTTTAAAACCAGAAAAGGTACACAATGGACGAGTGCGCGGGCGACTTCTAACAATCATTCCTGTGCACTGAGGCAACTGTTTTTTGCTTGCTCTGGTGAAGTTCAACAGTTGAGAATGTTGAATTTATTCCTGTTTTGTTTCGTTCAGTTCCAATTTTATTGTTTCAAGCCCTTTTATATATACATTCCATTGAGCATGAGCAACTTTTTTGAATGCGCGTCGGAAACAATGTCTAGCAACTATTTCACGGAGCGTGAACTAGTCGAAATTACTACGTCATTAGAAGAGGCGTTAACAAATTGTCACTTTGCATGCCACATTCGTGTCGAGCGTGTTCACTACACCCAACTGAGTTTGGTGAATAAACTAAACTAACGACCAAATGTATATCCACTTTGAAGGGAGATTGTGTTCTTTTGGTGTTTTATCATAGTAAAAGTCACAACCTTTCAGTACACGTGGTAATAATAAGCCAAGTAAGAGAAGGTGAAAAATGCACTGAAATGTGAACGAACTTAGTTTTCGTCCGTCGGTGTTAAAATTTTCATTGGCCCCGGAAAGGTCTCAACCAACCTTATATCACTTTTCGTACAGCCTGTCACGCGATGTACCGTGCGTGAGAGTTTATTGAAATTGGAAGGCTGGTTATCGAATAAGAACACAGCCGCAAAGCGAATGAATGACAACTTCAAGCCGCACGCATTTACCTACTTGAAGAGGATAGATACGAAGTGACGTTTCATGAGTTATCCGCATTTGATCGAGATCAATGGAGATTGACAATTGTTTGAAGTGTGCAATTTTGTGTGGTTTTGGCCTTTACGAATACTTTGAGTACCATTATATTAGTTTAGTTCTAAACTAAATTATAATAGTGCTAAACAAATTTTTCCTAGAAGCAATTCTTCAATGAACCTTTGTTAAATCGTTTTCTTTCGGAAAATTTGCTATTATTTAATGATTTTATTACTCGTCCGCAGATACATATTTCGTACTACGACTTATAGTTTTCATCAGAGCATATGTGTATATGCACTGATGTAAACTACAAGTCGTAGTTCGAAATACGTACCTACGGACGGGTAAATTTAATATTTACTTTTGAAGTTGATAGTAGAATTTCATGTAAATTTTTCAATTTTTCGATATTTGATATTATTCTACTAATACGCTCAAAACGAAATTTTCAAAACTTAAAAAAGGCAATTAAAAGCATGTAAATATCTAGCTATAAGTAGACTTTATACCGTTTTGATTCAAACTTCGAACAGTCTCAAACTTCGAATACTTCAGAGTAAAAATCACAATATTATAGCTAGAGTAATCAAAAGTATGATTACTTGGTATATACCATTTCGTTCCTTGGAATTTTCTTTACCCAGTGATGTATTGCTCTTCATTGTAAGACCTTTTCCAGGAAACCAGCAGGCGCTGAAAAAAGTGACAGTCAGTGTTGAGACGGTTTGCATATCTATCTCTTAGTGATTACATTGTAGTGTTCGGAATTTGAATCAGAGCCGAGTCCTAAATTCGTTAATTTCATAAACAAAACATGTTTGAATCTGTATATAGCACTTAATTGCAACAACAATAAAATAACCAACATGTTAAACCTTTAAGATCAACGAGAAAATTCATTTTTTTTTTTAAATCATCGTGTGTAAGAGGTGAACAATTGTTTTCTCAGTTCAAGAGAGAGCAGTTATCGTTAGCTTCTCTGCTGTCGGAGATGGCAAAGTGAGGTAAAGATCATTTTCTCGAATATGGGTTTTCCATGCCAATTTGTTCATTACTCGAGACCTAGTTTTTGGTATCTTCCGTTTCGTTGTTACTTATTCGTACGTTGTAGATTTTTTTTTCGAAAAATGCCGTCAAAATCACCAAAACTGCAGAACACGGGTTAGATTTACTAAAAATTTAGACGGCATTTTTCGAAAGAAAAATCTTCAAGGAACGTTTTACCCCAAATTGCGTGTCTTCTGGTCAAGTAAGTAGTTCTGGTAAGGTACAGTGATAATCCAAATTTTCAGTAAGATCTAATAAGTTTAGCAGGAACTATAGTGATTTTAATGATTTTGACGGTTTTTTGAAAAAAAAAAACCTTCTAGGGCCGTTTTACCCCATTTGGTACACTTGTCTTATACATGACGTTAAAGTTCTTGAGTAGCTCCACAAAACGCCATATTCAGATATTTTCTCTAGCGATGTTGAAAAGAGTAGGATGACCCTGAAAATTGACAGTTTTTTCGTCATGTTACCTCTTTGCCATATTTATTTATTTATTTATTTATTTATTTATTTATTTATTTATTTATTTATTTATTTATTTATTTATTTATTTATTTATTTCTATAATTTATCTGACCGGAGTCTTAATAAATATAACAATGTTTGAGTGTCAAGTTGATAAAATGTTCGTTCTTTTAACTTTCTGCACGAATTTATTCGAATTTATTCATTGAGGTCGAATAGATGTTCAACACGAGTAAAAGTTCTAATACAGGCGGTGATGGGCTCATTATAGCCAAACGATGTACGATGGTATGGGGTTTGCAGAAATCCAATTGAACGCAAAGCGCGTTGTGAAGCTCGAAAGTTCACAAGAGAGAAAAGCTTCGGTGAGTCGATTTCTCCACAGAGCAGTTTGGCTATGAACACTGCTTGATGCAATCTCCGTCGTTGCTCGAGAGTATCAATACCAATTAAACGGCAGCGGTCTGGATACGGTGGTAAACTAGCGGGATCACGCCATGGAAGCTCACGCAATGCAATGCGGACGAATCGTTTCTGGATACGCTCAATCCGCAGGTTCCAAGTTAGCTGGTAGGGAAACCAAACCAGGTTACAATTCTCAATCAGTGGACGTACTAATGAACAGTACAGGGCCTTTAAGCAGTGAGGATCTTTAAAATCACGGCGACTTTACAAATGAAGCCGAGCTGGCGTGTAGCTTTTGAAATCATCGTACTGTGATGCATGTGGAATGTAAGTCTACTGTCAAGTAGAACACCAAGGTCCTTTACATGATCGACCCTCTTCAGTTCCAAACCGTCGATGTGATAGTCGAAGATAATCGGTTTTAGGATACGATGGAAAGTTATAACTTCGCATTTAGAAATACTAACCACGAGCCAGTTCTTTCGACACCAGTAGGAGAAAACATTCAAAAATTCTTGTAAACGGCGGCAGTCTTCAATAGTCCGAACTTCCAAAAACAATTTCAAATCATCTGCATACACCAGCTTGCAGCCGTCACCTAGCAGCAGTGTCACGTCATTGAAAAACAGTGCAAATAACAAGGGCCCCATGTTGCTTCCTTGGGGAACTTCTGACTTGTTGGTGAATTGCGATGATACACTTGAACCGAGTTTTACGCGTAGAACTCTTCCACGAAGATATGAGCTTAGCCATTCAACGAACTGACGGGAAGCACCTAAGCGCGAGATTTTACACAGGAGTATCGTATGGTCCAAACGATCGAAAGCAGCTTTGATATCGGTGTAGATCGCATCTACCTGAGCTTTCTGCTCCATCTGCGAAATACACGATGAAGTGAACTCTAATAAGTTGGTACAAACAGAGCGGCCTGGCATAAATCCATGCTGAGTGGTGGAGATATAGTGCTTAGTGCGAGAAAGCATGTAACCGCTTACTATGATCTCAAACATTTTAGACCCAGCAGAGAGTCTAGTAATGCCACGATAGTTTCGAACGTTTTGCCGGACACCGGATTTAAGGACGGGAAACATCAGCGACTGCTTCCAAACAGCAGGAAACTTTCCTTGAGCAAAAGACTTGTTGAAAATGTAGCATAACGGAACTGCAAGAGTGGTGGCACAACGACTTAAAACAACAGCAGGAATTCCATCAGGACCAGCCGAATAAGACCGTTTCAATTTTTTAGCAGCAGCCAATACCATATCGGTCGTAATTGTAAAGGTGCTTATGTCAACTAAACAGGAGGGAACATCAGATGCCGCTAGTTGAGCTTCGTGGTCAGAAGCAACTCTTTCAGCAAAAACGGAGGCAAAAAACTTTAAGAACAGCTCACATGACTCGTGTTCCGATGTTGCCTCATCACTATCGAAATGTACATTTGTAAGTACGGAAGAGCATTTTCTTTTGGAGTTGACGAAGTTTCAGAAGCTTTTCGGGTTCCTTCGAAGGTCAGTCTGCACCCGTAATACATATGACTTATAAAGTGTGCTATTCAGGTGACGGTACTCATCAGAGTAACGCTTGAAATTACTCTTTGTAAGCGCTGTTCTCAGTCGACGATACCTGCGCTGAGAGCGATTCCGTAGTCGTTTCAGTTCACGCAACCGAAGAGTATCCCAAGCAGGTGAATTAGGACGCTTCACAAGAGGCAAGTTGGAATGCAACCACTCAACAATTATATTGCAGAATCGGTCAGTCAAATCGTCAACGTCAGGGCACGCATACAAGCTTTCCCAGTCGAAGTCCAGTAAATAATTAGTAAGTGTGACAAAATCTGTCCTGCGATAATTCAACGATCTGGAATTTACTTCTTCACGTGCACGAGCAGCGACGCAAGTACAGGTGACAGGCAATGTGATAGCGAGAGGCGGGTGATGTGGATCGACAGGAAATAACGGTGCAATGCTGCGATCAACCAACAGTTGGCCAGTGAACTAGCATGACAGCGTGCTACGGCAATCAATACTCCACCAAAGCTAGATTTGTTACTATTTCGGCAGCTCCGGTCACAGCGAATGAATGATGTACCAAAAAGCTGCAACGAATTGATTCGATCGTCCAGGCCAGTTCCAGTTAAAATGATGATGTCCAAATTGCAGTCACGGGTGGCTAAGAAAATCTCATCAATTTTTGTACGCAGTCCGCGCACGTTCTGATACGCGATTTGGATTCCGCTTTCAATGGTGTCGGTGACGTCGCGCTGCAACACAGCATCATTCAGTGCAAGAGAGTTAAAATTATCAGACAAATACTCGCCTCTGGTGGGAACCCGAAGGTTCCCACCGTCCACTGAAGTACGCAGTAAATCTATATCATATCCGTTCTGGGTCGCCGAAACGAGTTTTTTGGCTGGTCAATAAACTCGCGGAATAGCAAGCCTGCGGGCCACGAAGCTGCATCCAGAGCTCGATCTCTTAACTCAGGATCTAAACCAACTTTGAACGAGACGAAGGACAGTGTGGAGGTATCTTTGTCCTTGGGCACAAGCCGTACAACTTCAACAGAATCGGGAACATCCAAGCAGCGAAAAACAATTTTCTGAATGTCATTATTAGAAGCGAGTGGATTTAATCTCGAAAGATACAGCCAAAATTTATTCGATGCGGCAACCGGAAGAATAGGAGCAACAGAAAGATCACTTAGGTTTATTTCTTTTGTTCCACAGTCAGAAGCGACCTGGATCGGTGGCACACAGTCGTCCCGTCGACGTTTTACGCTGCGTCTTGGCCAAACCGGTGTGTCGCAGAGAGACGGAGTGGCTTGTGGCGGTTTAGGTTTAGTAGCGAAATCGTCAATTTTATTGCTCAATGCCTCAACAACACCACACAGTTGTTGGAACTGCACGGCTAATTCAGACTGTGAGAGAGATTGCGTTTGCGTTTGTATAGTTTCGGTGATGTATATGCTAATGCTGCGGCCTTTGAGCTCATCCCTGCTGGTGGAGCAAATCAACAGAACTTTCCCAGATGCAAATGCTTCTTTCAGTCCGCGAGCATTAATACCACAACACTGCTGGTTAATGTGCAGAAAAGCCTCGCAGAATCCACAACGCAGAGGCTTGAAGTATATATTGTGACATGCGTTTTGAAGTACTCTTAGTGTATAATAATTCCACAAATTTTTTGAAAAATCCATCAAGTTATTGCACTTTTTAGTATTTGGACGTCACATAGACATATCAGTTTCAAGAGCCGATTCACCCCACTTAACCTCAATGAAAAAAATTGAAATTTTGCAAAACTACCTACCTTGAATAGACAAACAAACGCTGAAAATTTCAGCCCAATCGGAGAACATCAAAACAACATGCGGTTGCGGCTCTCACGAACTGGCTCTGAAGATCAAGATGAGCAAAACGAAGACTGCCTATAAGGTACAATAATAAATATGCAGCCTGCGATCATTTTTTTGAATGAGTTTATCAATTTCTCGTGCTTTTTCGTGATATTTATTCGCAAATTGGCCTGTTGAGAAATTTGCATCAGTTGCGTTATTGAACAATTTCGAGTTACATAAATCAAAATCCATGTGGGCTATTCAATTAGGTTACTTGATATGAATAAAAGAAACACTCTTAAAAAAGCATTTGTTAATGCCAACCAAACAAACAACTGTGTCATATAACAGCTTATTAAGTTGTAGTTCAGACGAAATCCGTCTAATAGCAGATTTACAAGCTATAAACCAACAAAATTGTTTGTCGGAAAGTGTGCAGCGTATTCTACGTCAGTTCGTCCCCTTAATGCTAGAACTAGATAACTCCAAAATATACGTTTCGAGAAAAACGAGTTTGAAAATTTGACCTATTCTGGTGATGACGATTCAAATGCCATTTTTAATGGTTCATATTTTATGAAACGCATCAGCCTGAAATGAGGCCGGTTATAACAACGAAAAAATCAACAACAAGCCGAGTTATTTAGTTTTATCACAAAACACACTTGTTTCATGTTGAGATATCTAGTTTTTAATTGATGAATAACACTTTTTCTTGTAATCGTGTTTCAACGAGATTTAGATATGTTATAGAGCTCTTCTTAGTCTTCAAGTAATTTCGAATTTAAGTTTAGAATTTTCACAAATGAACACCTTTTGAACATTTTTTTAATCTCACATAAAATAGTAGAATTTTCTTTGAAATTTATTTTTCGTTGAAACATGACATTATCTCAAAAGTTTTAGTCGAGAAGAAGTCTAGCAATAACGTACGCAGAACGTGCTTTCCCTATAGTATAGCTAATAAAATAGGTTATAGGTCTTGTTTCAAGGTTCTCCGATCGGACTGAAACTTTCAGGGTTTGTTTGTCTATGTAATAGTATAATGTTTTGCATAATATCAGATGCCAATTTTCATGAAAATCGATTCAGTTTACACGAAGTTATGACAATTTTACGTTTTAGCAGTTTTTTGACATCAATTTTTGACGTGCTTTTTTACCCCACTTACCCCTTTTCAAAAAATCTGATATTATGCAAAACATTGTACTATTATATAGATAATCAAACCCTGAAAGTTTCAGTCCGATTGGAGAACCTCGATACAACCTCCCTTGTGAAGGTGGTTGCGGTTCTCGCGAACTGGCTCTTATGTTTTGAAAAAAAAAAATTAATTCCAATATTTTCCAAAATATTCGTATTCGAACAATTTCAAAAGTTTTGTATGAGCATTTCCAATCGAAAAGCTCATAAAAGTTAACTTCTAACGTGCATCTATCTTCAAGTAATTTCAAATTTAAGTTTAGAATGTTCAAAAATGAACACCTTTTGAAGATTTTTTTAATCTCACATAAAATAGTTGAATTTTCTTTGAAATTTATTTTTCTTTGAAACATGACATCTCAAAAGTTTTAGTCGAGAAAAAGTCTAGCAATAACGTACGCATGATGTGCTTTCCCTATAGTATAGTTAATAAAATGCATCTTTAACGTGACTTGGTCTACTATAACAAAATATGGTGACATGGCGTGTCACAACGTGATAGAACGAAACGTTAGGCATAATAGGAGCATAGGTGATTGGTTGTAAATCTATCAAGAGTACACTTATTTCGCCCCTTTCCCCTCTCCCTACAACGCTAATGAGATAGAACTAAACGTTTACCACTAAAATATACACTTTATTCGTAAACCCTAGCACGCGAATTTTCATTCGGTAATACGAAACACTTGCAGATAGTGAAACTGATGTTACAAAAACACGCGCGATAATATTTGTGGATATAAATGTCAGCTTCGTTAATTTTTATGATTATAGCAGTCAATCTACCTTGTTAACCATGAGGATTACGTCTACACGCTTAGAGAAAACCCCTGTTCATGATTATTCATACCTACTGATCAATTCACCATTCTCTACGAGGCCTCCGAAATCTCAGAAGCACATTATTTGTCAAGTAAATAGAATAACGTTGTCCAACGGCTGGTGAACTTTTGTAATAAAGCACCACATATCCTATTTGGGAACGTATGTTTCCTCTTGTAATCAGTGTGGAGGATCACAAACAATTGATAGTTCAGAAGTTCATAATCCCTCCTTGAAACAGGAACCTCTTTGAAAAGCTTTACATAACGATCAAGTTAGAAGCTTCCAAGCTTACAGAATACAAATGTCTACGCCTATGAGAAAATAACAAAAACAAACAATATGCTCAAATTTGCACGGAAATCGGTTTCGTTTTGAATCAACAGGGCAATTTGCTGTAATTTTATATTAAAAAAATCACAGGAGAGTTGTGTGGAAAGCCACGACCGCAAGGTTGAAGTAAAATACTTTTACAAGGAAGATGACCCGGCTGCTTGTGTGTCAGTCGTTTATCAAAACTAGACGGCTCATGTGTTGTCAAAACGAGTCAACTTTTCATTGAATGCATTTACTAGTGCCCGCTATCGCACAGAGACTGCATTTCACTAAAGTACCTCACTGCTATCGATACTGATACCCGCTGCAACTGCTACGCTATCTGTAGCCATGCCACAGTTGTGGCCACTATACGCAGTCATTGGTATCCGCTGTCTCTGCATCAGGTGCCATCGATGCTGAGATCCGCTCATCCATTGCTATGTCACAGCTGTGGCCGCTATCGCTGGTATCCACTGCACTGCTACTGCTGCTGCTAAGGGAGGACTGCTGTTGTCGCTATCTGAAACTATTATGAGCGGATTCAGCTCTTATATAGGCCAAATAGCATATTTTAAATTGCAAGGTATATGATTCTGTCGACCGTGCTTGGGAAGCACTCATATTATCTGATTGGTCGAATTTTTCGTTTTGATAAGGCTTGACCATTTTCAATAGTACAATTGTTGGAATAATAAAATTACAATTATCTTCATTTGGGAATAATCTTAGAAGATTTGTATCTATTGCTGCAAGAACGAAGGAAATCCATTGAATACGAACCGATTTATTAGCATTTGAAATTGGACATATTTTTCACTTTTTTCGATTTTCGATTTTCATTTCACATCCCTATGTAGTCGAACTTCCTGAGAGAAGTATTCTACTTCAAAAATGGCAAAACATTATAGTATATTACGCTTTTAAAATTCGTTCAAACTAATTTTCAATATTGTAAGAGAAATTTGCTGTGTTCTTATGGTTCAAGATGAAATTGAAATAATGTTGTGTAGTTAACATTTTAACTTTTTAATATTTGAATTTTTCTTAAATATATCTATTCAACATAATCTTTGTACTTGGCTCAGTTAAACATAAATTGTATCGTGTCGTGTCAAATACACTATTTTTAAACTTAAACCTACTCAACATAATCTAAGTACAATATTTCACTTCCAACTAAGCAAGCAAGCATAATTCATCTCATTCCAAATTAGGCTGCCTGCGCGAGAGCCCAACTAATGAAACGAATGCCTAACGAAGCATACCCACAGAAAACTGCCAAATTAAACCATACCGTTATCTTTCAGCTAGACGAGGCGGTACACAACATCCTGCCCCGGATACCAATTCCCCTGCAGGAGGCCACCACCCGATTGCTGAAAAAGTCCCCGGGAGCCAGGCCGACAGCCCAGCTGTTGACACTCATCAAGTACTTTAGGTAGGTCAGGTCGGAGAAGTTTATAGACTTGTCTTTTGCCCCGTTCTTTTCCCGTCGTTCATCAACCACGTTATCAACTTCAAATCAACAGGCGTCGAAAGTACCGCTAAGCTCATTTTCTGCTTTTCCATTCATCCGACAATTCCTTCCCTCCCCGCAATACGATACACAGCGACCCAGCGGTTCAGGCATTGCAATTTCTGGACGTCATCAACATGAAGGATCCCACCCAGAAGACCCATTTCTATCGGAGTACTCTGCGAGAAGTGCTTCCATTCGTCCCACGGGTGAGTTGAAATATATATTGAATTATGCGAGTTAGCTTCAGTGCTACGTGTATAAACAGTACTATCGAAGAGCTATAAAGTATTTTGCGTGTGCCGCTGAAAAAAAAAACTCATCAGCTATTATAACGGATGGCTGCAACCGAGTGTCGAGCTAATTAAAATTAACCGGAACGGCAAATGAACGTGTGTATTACCATGTGATTTATTAATACTTACATCTATCATTTAAACAAAAATCGATACACTGATTCTGATCGATGACGAGGTGCCAAAGAGATAAGCACTCAACCGTCTATTATTTTGTAATGAAAGCCTAGCAATGAGAAAACGATTCCGTTCCAATACGGCTCTGATGAAATTTCAAAGCCCACGATCCGGTGTTGGATGACGAAATTCCTCTTGTTTTTATTCCATCAACTTTTTCGCTTCATTCAGAAGAAAATTTAACGAGCGGAACGCATTTATTCTGCCTTCTTTCCCGGAAAAGGGGAAATCGTTATCCTCTCGGTGTGACCCTTTATTCACGTACTTCTCGCATGGATTGTTCGACTGAATTGTTCCGCTCGCAAAGTTTGCCACAACAATTGATTTTGCGTACGGAAACACGGATACCAGGCTCTATAAAAGTGAGGAAATGGAGAAATCTCGTTTCAGAAATTGTCTCCGTTCACAACAACATGAACTCTAAATAGGATGTTAAAAATTGAATAGGTGACTCAATAACTCTGTTTGCTCTGGTGTCTCTTCCCATATTTTTGTCTTTGGTTAGAAATTATGGTGGCAGCACATCTGGCCTAATTTGCAGCAGGAAATGCGTGCTGATGAAGTGCTAGCCGCGGTACTGCAGCCCGCTCTAACATTGGTCCAAGAATCTTCTAACTCCGAATACGAAGCAATCATTTTACCAACCTTCAAGTAAGTCACCAAGCTTGTGTAGAGTAAAAAGTCACGTACCGCAAGTGGACCGTGACCGAATTGTTTATCTTTCGCTACCCATCCGTGTATTCCTTTCCGCAGGACTGTTTTTGTAGCCCCTAAGTCTATACAGGCAACCGTAGCGTTACTAGAGAACTTACACATAATCCTAGAGAAAACACCACGAGACGACATTAGGACGGAGGTGCTACCGTTGCTGTTCAATGCGCTCGAAAGTACAACGATACAGGTGCAGGTGAGTAATTTCCGCTTCAGAGTCGTCTAGTCGTACGCACGGACTCAGAGCGCGTTTACCAGCCCATCTGGGGGTGCTCAAAAATTTATGTGACTAGCTTATTTATTTGGTGAGGATCAACATAAGATAGAGAAATTGATTGATATACTTGCATTGCGATTGTTTTGTGTGTTATTGACAGCTTCATCATGAGATGGATATTAGGTACTTACTTGGAAAAGCAAAACTGTCAATCATGACCATCAATCAAACTGGTAGCCGCGTATCGGTAATGGCCATACTGACGACTTGTCTGCCCAAACTTCGCCGATGCTAGGGACTAGGGACCGATATTAGAGAGACAAAATTCCTGCTCATATGTTCCATAGACTTTTTGACTTTGATAAAAGATAGCTGGATAGATTAATACTCTAGTTTGACTATTATTCAATTAAACGGATTTAAAATAAGTTCAGTGTTGTAGGGGAATTGGGGTAAAATTGACGTGTTGTTGACATTTTACGTGGATCAGACACCTACCAATCGATTATTGAGATTTGTTACTAAATATAAGACATACCACATTCAGATATTAGCACATTAACATTCATTCTCATAAATACTTGATATTATTTCGCTTTGTGAAATATACTAAAACCATGCCAAAACCGTTTTCGTAGAATCACCGTTTTGAGCTCAGTTTTTGTCCTTCTGTTCTTTTCTGTTCTGTTTTTTTTTTAATATGGGTAAGAAAATGTTAAACTCTTAGAATTTTGTTATTTGGCTTTAAAACAAAATGGCGTCGAAAAAACATAGAAAATTTCCGATTTCTCAAAAATTCAAAATGGCGCCACAACTGCCCCTTAAGGTGAAATGTGTTCAAACCCGGGAGAATTTGTTTTTGCGTCGAAATACATGAAAATAGACAAACATAGAAGCCAAGGCAAAAAAATGTTTCCCTGTGTCATCTTTCTTAACATGAACTTCTTCTTGAACGCACTTTAAAGCTTAGTCGCATTAAAAGAGCCTGGACCTGACGGAAATGCTCCCATGTTCTTGAAAAATATTTCTAAAGATAAAATTTCTTGGAATTGCCAATGAATACTGGTAGGCACGTAGCAGCCTTTTACACTAGCTTCAGTAAAGCATTGATCGGTATGTCTACATACCATTTTTACTCTTCAAACTGCAAAAACTTAGATTGGTGTCTCAACTGTTGTGTCGTTTCCTATCATATCTAACAAATCGCATCATACGCTTTCAAAACAAACTCTTAAAACTCATTTCAGTCAACTCTGGGGTGCCCCAGGGTTCGCATTTGGGTCTACTTCTTTTCATTTTGTATGTAAATAACATTTCCCTTATATTAAAAAAACATATCAATTTACGCAGTTGACACGAAGCTTTATTTATTCTATACTTGGTGCAATAAAGCCTACTCCAACTCAATGTTAAAAATTGTAATGCAATAACATTTAGTCGAAAAATAGAAATACCACATAATGTAACATCTCTAGGGAATAAATTGATCAAAAATTTTTTTCATGTTTGACGCGGTTACACGTTTTTTGCTTCTGGCCGAACCGAACGAATGATTAAAATTGGAAAAGTTGTCAAGGAATGGTTTTTAAAAATTTGTTTGAAATTTTATATTGAAAATAAATGAGTTTTTAGATCCTACACTGAAAATATTTTTTACAAATCCAAAAAGTGGTATTAAAAAAAATTGTCATCTCGGATTTCTTTCAAAGTCTGTGTTTTAGATAGAAAATTTTGATGCCCAGGCTAGTCGTTTCTCCTCAACGAATGACGTACGTGTAGGAGACTATCTTTCACTGCTCAACTGTGTCTCTTAAGTATATATCAAATGAGGGGCGTATCTAGGTAGGAAAGTAAATTGTGTTATTTGCTTTGTATTTCGAAACTGAAAAATTAATCCAACCGCACGTCACGCATGTTTGCTCTTCGAATGCTGCGATGTAAGCAGCAACTGTATTATTTTTCTACGAGCGCAGAAACACAGAAACAGTTGAACAGTTTGAATATTTACTCTGCTCTTTTCACATATTTAGAAGAATAACAAGCCTGTTGATGCCTAAAACTCAACAAACTCAACTCTGAACAAACCAAAGTTAGTGAAAACATTTTCGAGTGATTCCATACATTTCAGGTTTGTACTCTCAGGTCATTTTGTTTGTTCTCTCAGGTCATTTTGTTAGAAAAACTTATCTTTTCCGCCAGTATGCCCACTATGGTTTGTACAGAAAAGTTTTAGGCAACACAATTTTCTACCCAGGGAACTTATTTTGAGAAAAATTTTACCGATTTTTCAAAATCCCTTTTCTGTTGTGTATGTTGTGTGATTAACAATTTCAAACTAAATATGCGAAAAATTGCATATTTTGAATGCATTTGATCTTTAACCATGTAAGCATGTCTTAGATGGAGCAAAAATATTTTTGAATTTTTCGGAAGAACATTTCTTTGTTTATTTTAGGAATTACCATTTTTTATGTAAATTTCGACTGCAAATAATGATTTTTGACGTCATTCATATCAGAAACACTCTTAGTGAACACATTCTTAAATGTAGTCGTTTTTAAAGCAAACATTCCATTAACATTTTTATTGTAGGAAATTGAATTCTCCTTTTAAACTTTCAAAATTTCAAATAAATCACCATTGAAAAAAAGGGCTTTTACGAATCTCTGTTCAGTGTATATATCTTTGCAGTCGAGAAAAAACAGTGTCCAACAAATAGTTCGCCCTAGAGCTCAAACTGGAAAAATCTGAAAGATTACAGCTTTTTAACCATTACTGTAAATTTTGGTGCCCCTAGCCAGCTCAGAAGTGGTTCAAAAGGCCGTAGAGTAATTGCTCGCTGGGTACGTCGCTACTACGTTTGCTTACGGAAGAACTTCATTTCAGTTTCTAATTACTTTACGCACTTCCGAGCTGGCGAAGGTCACCAAAACTTGCAGAAATGGCTAAAAATCAAACAGTTTTTTACGATAAGAAGCAGATTAAATAAAAATCGAATTAAAGCGCATATGTACCTTGAATAATAAGTAAATTGTACAAAATCCAACATAAAATGGTTTATTTTTTTTATTTTGTTTCCCTGTTTGAGCTATGAATTAAACCTTTGTTAACAAAAAATGTCTGAGAGCTCAAACTGATAAAGTTGAATAGGTTGTGTGTGAGACACGACCGCAAGGTAACGTAGAAATACGGCAGCCTGTCAGGCTTCACATTTACCGATAGTATAATAGTTAGCATCATAAAATCACAATTTTTCGCATTTTGTTGTGTGCTCAACACATTTCAAAATCATTTGTTGGAAGAATGACACCCGTTGAATATTGACTGAGTTATCAGCATTTGAAATTGAACAATTTTCTTAACGCTCTTGATGTTTTCGGTATTTCAATTTGTACCTCTTTCCTAGAACGTTTCCGTAAGACGTAATTATACGTAAAAGAAATAAAGGATTGCAGCTTTTCGACCGTTCCCATGAATTTTGGTGTTCCTAGCCAACAAAAAAAAAATGCGTAAAGTTTTAAGAGACTTGAGTGAAGTTTTCCCGTAAGCGAAATTAACAGCGTCGAATCCGGCGAGCAATTTATCTGCGGCCTTTCGTCGTACTTCCGAGCTTACTGAAGGTACAAAAACTCATAACAACAGTTAAAAATCTACAATTTTTCATTTTTCCTATTTAAGCTCTAGGGCAATTTTTTTGCTTTAGTCGACAGCTGCATTTTCTAAGCAAAACGTGGTTTTCAAAAAATGTACATCGTTGTTTTTTGGTTTTTTAATTACGAATTTAAACTGCTCGAAATCGCTTCAATGACAGTTCGCCCATGTACCAACTGTCATTCAAGCGATTTAGAGCAATTTTTATTCTTCATTTGAAAATCGAAGGACTACGATAGAAAATTTTAAAAAATCACGTTTTGTTTGAAAAATTACACTCTTTTAGCTGATATATAAAAATTAGAAATCCTTGAATAGCTAAACAGCCTAATTCGGTGCAAAATTTTCCAGTGTTGAATAGAATAATTTCGATTAAAAAAGTTTATAGCCAAATACATTTTTCATTACACTTTCGTATTTTAATTAAACTCGAATGCATACTTCGCGATTTTATGCACCTCCAATCGTTGTTTTCTCTCCCATCGTTTCCTATAAGTCCTATTACATGTCGCAAAAACTACACGAAATTAATATCCTTTCCCGTGGCAACTCACTTCTGCCTCTGTTGTACCCTCATGCTACTATACTCGGATCCTTCTAGAGTGCCGCACTGGTGGCGGTGACGAACGTGTACGACTATCTGGACGATATCACAATCAAGAAACTGGTGCTGCCGAAGCTGAAATCGGTGTTCGAGAAAAACCAAAGCGATCTCAAGATCATGGGCAACGTGCTGCAGTGTGTCGAAAGGACGCTGGATAAACTCGACAAGTCGCAGGTAAGTTAGAGTACATGCGAAGCGAGTAAGTAACTCCAGCAAAACTATAATATGTTTCCGCTGAGATAAATGCAGTTTTCATAAGTAAGTTGCATTCATATTGGAACTTCTGTTGATAAAGAAAATACCGCTGGTACTTTCGTTGAATTGCAAACTTTATAGGAGAGATAAGTTTTCGCACCATGCCAAAAGTCCCAAAACACAGGTCCAATCAAATCCAGAGGACACAGTTTCTGTCATTCATCCAAGCTGCAAAATGCTGCCCGATAAATCGCAATAGCGTGAATCGAAGCAAAAGTTTATTATTGCTATTCAGAACATCATGTGTGACAGTTATAGTAATCGTTCAATTTGTTCGTTTTCCACTTCATTGATTGCATGCAACGGAAGATTATAGACGAAGTGCTGCCATTGCTGCTCGAGGTTAGGTTGACGGATCCGGACATCATAGTACGAGTCGCTAGTAAGTATAGGAAAAAAAAACAACAGCAATAAAATAATTGATAGAAAACTTGTATAATTGAGAAATAATTTCAAAACCTCATAAGACAAAAAAGAAGCACTTTTCGTAAAAGAAACTCAAAACGACACCAAGTGCAATGAAGTTCAAATACTTATCCCGTTTATTGCCCATTATACTCTCGGTCTCGTTCCACAATACCGCAATATGCCTTTTATGTGAGTTTCATTGCTACAACCAAAAAATTCCATTTGAACTAGACCAACTGCTAATATTCTCTATTGAGGGTGGGTGATCCAAATGAATTTTTATAACCTTCAAGCTTTTCTAAGATAGTAACTGACGATGCAAAACGTAATGATCCATCAAACAAAGAAAGGGCGTATAGCAGTTCGTTTGATTGACGACTTTTAGCATCTTATCGGCTTCCATTTGAGATAAATTTGATAAACTAACTGGAGATTTTCTGATTTATTACTGTGGACGCTTTACTGTATTCCAAGTTTTTTTTTTATTTAAATATCATTTTTATTTCTTTGCGGGTCTCACATCTTACATCATCTTTAGTTACGGAATTGGTTTTCCATTAGCACTTTATAAATTTATCACATCTAATGAAAACATTTGCTGATTCTAGTCTTCTAAACACGATTTTGCATTTTTTTTGTGTTTCTACACGCAAAAGTAAGATGGTACGAAATTACATAAATATCGTGCGAAATAAGCGCAACCTTTGATTAGATTTGAAACATGTACATAAAACGACGCATCTTTTGGATAAACATTTAACCATGCGTTTTTCATGTTTTGGTTGACTAAAATTACTAAAATGATAAAATGTTTACTAGTAATAGTATCGTCGTACATTTCTGTACAGGTATACTGGTGAGAGTTTTTGAAAAATTGTCAAATTTTCTTTGAGCCAATTCACTGTATTCGTATAATAATTGTGTTATACTTCAAATAAAACACTTCAAACCACCGGTCAGATTACCTCAATTGATGCGAAAACTCGAAAGATTTCCAGAAAACTTCTATTGGGAAATATCGTAGGGTTAAATAATCAATGGTGGACCTCTTTCATTTAGCGTATCACTTGTCAGATTAACTCAATTTCTCTCAACATGAAGAAGAATTTTTGAATGTTTCTCGTGATTCTGACGCAGATTTACTGAATAAAATATTTCACGATTGAAGTTTACGCATGAATCAAGTTCATCTGGTGAGTGGTTTACTATGGTAAAAGAGTTCACTATAGGTAAGTTTACCCTATATCAATTTTTTGTGTTTAAAGGAAGTGGTCCATCCAAAGTAGTTTTACCCTAGATCAAAATTCAGGATTATCTCTGGTTTTCCCGCTTAGGCAAATGTCGGATGTCCAGAAGAAGTGAAAAAAGCAAATTCCCGCTTAGGGGCCATCCACATACCACGTGGACAGCTTTGGGGGGGGGGGAGTTGGCTAATGTCCACGGTCCATACATTTTTTTTAGAATTTATATGGGCAGTTGTCCACGGAGGTGGAGGGGGGGGGGTCAAAATCGTTAAAAATCTGTCCACGTGGTATGTGGATGGCCTCTTAGTTAAATGCCGGACGCCCAGCAAAAGTCGAACAGAAGTAATAAAAGGGCAAAAGAAGAGGGTTTTTTAATAAGGGTAATTGTTAGTAGTTTAATAGCGAATTTCTTTATTCCACCAGCGCACCTCTTTTTGACCTGGAAGCGCACTAGCTGCTGTCATAACCCTTCTTTATTCGCTCGATTTTGACCCAGTTTTGACCTGCCGTGCTGCCCGAAGCGCACTGTAAAATTTGTCAGCTTCAACCCACCACCGCACGTGCTAAGTTCGTAAACAATTATCTTTCTTACTTGCGTCTTAAATGGCGATGACGTTTTATTATTCCTCGGCAGTTTCGCCCGCACACAGTGGAATAAAGAAATTCGCTATAAGTATTTATGATTGATATGAGTAAATAATGAGTATGTGTATCCAATCAAAAATTGTGACTTTCTAAAAGAAGAGCGTTGGTTGTCGCAAAAGAAAAATATTCAACGTTGGACGAAGGGACAGATTTTAAAGCCTGCTCGCACCTGTATAAATTCCCATTCAGAACAGTCTGCTTGTTAAAACCGAGAAAACTAAGCAAAAATATTGCTCTCTTTTTTTCTCACACAAAACTATCCGCAACGCACACATTGCCATATGCGAATCGACCAATTCAGCGGTTATGTGGGAAACGCATTCGAAAAACTGAAAACTGATGCTTGGATCTGTTCGAATGAAATGTTTGTGAGGTAGAGCTACCAGTTCTTTAGTTCGAAAACTTTGAAATTATGTACAAATCTGTATTAAAAATCAATATTCTGTATGAATTCTGGAAAATCTGTATACTTAGCAGTCCTGCTGCTTGGGGACAACTTTGCCAGTTTCCTCGAAAAGTTGAATGATCCTGTGCACGAATGATCTATTCGAATTCAGATGTTACAGTTTCTTTCTGATCTGTATGTTGCTCATTCCAGCAAGATATAAAATCTTGATTTGTTCTCCACTTGAATCTATTGCAACATTTCTCTGAAAAAAATTAAACACTGCTTTTATCACTTACAAGTGAAACGTAAACATGTGTCGCAATCAGAACCAACACAGCTGATTAACAGGGTAAGCCTCAAACTGACACTCAAATGTGTGTATCACTTTCACGGTGACACCCTGTAGTAGGCGTAGTGTGAGGACAAGTTTTTCTGTAATACTTATTCATTTCCTATAGTATGCAAAAACAAATTTTTTTCGCTCTGACACTGTTAGGGAATTAAAATACAAGGTGTTGACCAGTACTAAACCAAAGATTAGTTACGACTTACCGAGTTGTTCCAGTTCTTGTTATTTTAACAATAAGCTTCACTGAATGCCAGTGTATGCCACAGTTTAAAACTGATGTCTAGTACTATGAGAACCTCTCCGAAAAACTTTAGTACTAACGTATGAGGAAAAAAATCCGAACAAACTTTCAATTCCAAATTAAAATCTTGCGCAACTTATTTTTCTATACTTGTTTGTTTATTCTAGTAATGTAACTCATTTACAAACCTCATAGGAAAAACTTAGCTCCACATCGCGCTGATTTCCTGATACTCTGGGGTACTTGTTTTATAGCTTCCTGAATTCCGGATGTTTCAATTGTTTTGAGCTCCTTCTTGATTTTTCTCTCAAACAATCGATGTTTTTTGCTCTGTAACCTTTATGGTAGACCATTCGCTTCAAATTTGCTCGGAAAATTTCAATAGACTGCAGCAGTGGCACATTTTAGGATTGTTTTCTTTCGGAATAAATCCGATATTGCCTTGCCGCAAATCCGCCTAAGTTGCATTAGCATAGTTTGACAATGCAAGGTCTGGCCAAAACACTACTTTGTCATTTTTATAGTGCTTGTATTAATAGTTTAAAACCCATTTTATGCAGATACTAGTTCATCGTTTTTTAATCAATCGGAAATTTATTGCCCAGCTTACGATATGATTACGCCGACCGACCAGGCGTTTTCACCCTTAATTTCGCTCGAACTTTGCTCTCTTGCAAAGTGCATTTTCGTCCGGTACCAGATTTTTTTTGAAGGTATTTCCATTCTTGAAGAGTCTTCAATAATGTATATAAATGTTTTTTTCTATATCCAAGATCTTGTGAATAGTGGAACACTTCGCTTATAGATTTTTCTTCATTTCGCTCACAAAAATTGCAAATCAATTTACGACGATCTTCTTTCGACCACGCCTTTTTCCCAACTAAGCGTCACTTGACAGAATCGACTAGTCGTGTTACCAGTTATATAAAAGTTTTTTGTGGAAAAGGATTTTTCGATTTGTGCAGCACCTTGAAATCGTAGACCAATTTAAAAGTGTTCGGATTTTTTTCCTCAGTATTCATGTTGAATGAAATCAATTTAAATCCGAAGGTCAATTAAATGGAACATGACTAACTTATCTTTAGTTAAATAATACATTACTGTATTTAAGTATTTTTTACACGAGGGATCCGTACCGTGCCAAAGAAAGTGTAAAAACCCACGTTGGACTGATATTATGATATTATAGACTGATCATAGAAATTAGAGATAGTTTTCCTGACGATTGTTTAAGAATACTATAATAAGAATACATAATTTGTATATAAGCCCCGCATTTATCTTGACATAATTGCTCAGTAGTTTAGTTGATTTCATTAGTTCATATTCGTTCTCAAAAGATTGTTGATATAATATTTCATGACGACTCGAATGTTGTTATATACCTGGAAGTTAAGCAAACGTACTTAATTAACGTCATCAATTACCCAATTCAGGGATTATAAATATTGAAAATATTTATATGTCGTTGGAGGTCAATCCTACAATGTTAATGCTCTCGGTAACTTCATGTCAATTAATGATATGAGCAAATTCTCTGAAAAACGAACTTGTTAGAACCATTTTTTTGTAAGATTTGGACCACTGCGACCATTATTCTGATCTTTTGTGGTATTGCTAGCACCATTTTCCCTCCAGCAGTTTTACCAGCTTCACCATATTTCACCAGCAGATCTGTAGTTCGAGTAGTTTTTATGTGACTTACAAAGTGCTCGAAAATTAAACGAATTAATTTAATTGGGAGCAAAGGTTAATGGCGCTTCTATCGCCTGGCAATTTCAAACTGAAAATAACTTTGTCATTTTATCTGATTGTATTGATTTTTGTCGTCCAAAAGAGCAATTCCACAAAAAACGGGCAACCAATTCAATCGACCATTTTTGATTTGGCTAAAACTTTGCATTGACGTTTCAGTAAGCCAAAGATGCCCTATTTTTGGAACACGACTTATTTTTGAGAAACTATTGAACAATGCTATTTTGGGAGGTTATTGATTACAAATATTTTTATTTAAACCGTTTTGGCTCGATCAGTTGTGCTACTCCCACGGGAGAACACACCAACCGGTTCAAGGTCCACCGCAATTACAGCACAGGTGGAGGCTACGGGCAACCCTTGGACTACCGTAGAGGGTAGGAAGCGTTGGGAAGGTGCGTCGCGCCAATATGGCGGAGCGACCAGAGGACTAAAAAAAGTTAAAAAAGCGCGGAATAGGGGTGATGCCCTCTTACTCAAGACGGATGGGTCGAAGTACTCAGAAGTCTTGAAGAAGATGAGGGGGGAAACCCAGCTCAAGAATCTGGGGGCGGATGTGCAGAGTATCCGCCGATCTCGCACTGGCGAGATGATACTCGAGCTCCGAAAGGACGCCAAGGACAAGGTGGTTACCTACGAAACGGTAGCTGAAAAGGTCCTAGGGAAGGAGGTGCAAGTGCGGGCACTCACCTCAGAAGTGACTCTCCAGCTTAAAAACCTGGACGAAATCACTGAGGGGTGCGACATTGCACAAGCCCTCAAAGCGACATAAGTCCGGGACCTGCAAGGGGCCCGATAGGAGCCAGCTGTGCAGGCGATGTGGAGGTGCAGGCCATAAAGCGAAGGACTGTGGGGAGTCTCCCAAGTGCATGGTATGTTCCGGGAAACGGGACGCCAAACACTTAATGGGAGCCACGGGCGTAAGGGTGACGCAACTAAACCTGAACCATTGTTTCGCGGCTCAGCAGCTGCTACACCAAGCAGCCACTGAGTCGTTGTCGGACATCGCCATCATAGCGGACCCCTACCGCATCCCTCCCGGAAACGGTTACTGGGTTGCGGATAAGTCCAGTATGGCGACCATATGTACGACGAGCAAGTTCCCGGTTGAGGAGGTTATCTCAACCTCAGAAGAAGGGTACGTAGTTGCTAAGGTTAACGGAGTGTGCTACTGCAGTTGCTATGCTCCGCCATGTTGGTCTACCGAAAGGTTCACCCAGATGGTCGACCTCCTATCCATGGAGCTAACGGGCCTCACGCCGTTGGTGGTGGCGGGCGACTTCAACGCTTGGGCTGTTGAGTGGGGAAGTCGCTTCACGAACCAGAGGAGCCAGATCTTGTTGGAGGCTTTGGCAAAGCTCAACCTAGATCTGGCCAACGTTGAGAACAAAAGTACGTACAGCAGATATGATGCGGAGTCGATCATTGACGTGACGTTCTCCAGCCCAGAACTAATCAAGAACTGGAGGGTAGACGATGGCTACACTAATGGCGACCATCAGCCGGTCTGTTATAGTGTAGACAACAACGAGAGGCGGCAAGCGACGGGTAGAGCCAACACTCTGACCGTTCGCGGGTGGAAGACATCGCACTTCGATGCCGAGGTATTCGAAGAGGTAATGAGAAGGGAGCGCGAGGGGAGCAGTTGGCTCCACCCAACTGCTGACGAACTAGTTGCCATGCTATCGCGGGCGTGCGACGTCACCATGCCTAAAACTCGCCAACCTAGGAATGGGAAGTCACCGGTTTACTGGTGGACGAACGCGATAGCCGACCTTCGCAGTGCGTGCCTTTGTGCAAGACGGAGGATGCAGCGTGCGCGAAACGAAGAAGAGAGGACAGAGCGCCGCGCAGCATTCAGTCCGGCAAGATCGATGCTAAAGAGTGCGATAAACGCCAGCAAGAGGGCCTGCTTCGATAGGCTATGTGCGAGTGCCAATATAAATCCGTGGGGTGACGCCTACAGGATCGTAATGGCCAAAATAAAGGCGCGCTGGCGCCTGCAGAGCGATCACCAGCGATGCTGGAGCGTATCATCGAGGGACTCTTTCCGCGCCACGAGCCAAGCCCTTGGCCTCCGGCGGTCGAGTCTCACGTCCGACGTTCCAATATCTCAGACATAGACTAGGGATGGTCGGCCAGCCGAACATCCAATCCGTGAGCGACGATAGCCGTGTCGAGATTGAGGAGGAGGCAAGGGTTACGTACGAATGAGGAACTCATCGTGATCGCCAAATCCCTAAAGGTGAGCAAGGCACCGGGACCGGATGGCACCCTAACCTGGCAATCAGGCTGGCGATACAAACGGCCCCCGGGCTGTTTAGGGCAGTCATGCAGAGGTGCCTGGATGACTGTCTCTTTCCGGACTGGTGGAACGAAATGTGAACTTACTTCTGACAGTTCTCTAGTTTGTTTTGATTTTGATGCAGTTTGTTGGTGATATAAATGAAATAAGTTGTGTAGGCAATATTTTCGGTTCAAGCGTTTATTAAAAATTATTCTGGTAAGCAATATATACAAAATATGCTAAATTTTCAAAATCGATTAATTTTTTCGGTCATCAGATATGCCGTTAGCCGTAGCCGAAACGACCAACGCCTTGGAACATAAAGAACTCTCACTGCGCTCTCGCTCTCGTGCATGGAAAATGGATTCGGACCTCCCAAAACCGGCCACATCATGCTGTAGCCGAGCGTAAAGAGAACTTAAAATTTAGATGAATGCTCTGGGATGAGAACATCACGTCCTACCAAGTGTATATCTTCTTCTAACGGGAATTCACAGCTTACTTTCGGTTCGATTTCCTTTTTGAGCTGCCCATTCTTGGATACCAGAGTGCATGATTGATTTACTGTGCGAAAGCCTTTATGCACGCTGATATTACCTATTGGGCTAATAGCTTTGTTTTCCTTTTCCCATCTCGATAAAAGTTTTATCCATTGATGATAAAATAAAATAAATAAATCACTTTTCATTATAGTTTTTTGAAAAACTCGTTTTTGTTATTAATCCTGAAGCACGAATTTAAACTTTACATCTGAAAACTTCACTCTCGCCAAATGCAAGCAAAGCGTCAGTCAGAACTTAAGATGAACTTTAAAGTGGGAATGAAGTACGACATAGACTTCTACTGAACTTTCGTCCCGATTAAAAGTACGGATAAAATGCTAACCGAACTTCAATTCTAGTGGTTATAAAGTTTTCGTGTAAACTTTATGTGAACTTGAAGGTTCCAAAGAAGAGGAGCATGCAGCTTCTCATGAACTTTCGTGCTGATTAAAAGTACGGATAAAATGCTAACCGAACTTCAATTTCAAGGGGTTTTGAAGTCCACGTGTGAACTTTATGTGAACTTTTAGGTTCCAAAGAAGAGGAGCAAGCAGCTTCTTATGTACTTTCAAGTTGCTTTCTAGTACTGACGGAACTTTATTTAGAATGAAGTTCGGTTTGTAAGTAATGTGTCCTGTTGTTCAGCTAGAAAGTTCCGCGGAACTAAATCTGAACCTTATGTGAACTTCTAAGTTCGTTTGTTAAGTGAAATTCGAACTTCTGGTTGCTTGGGTATCTGCACAGGTTCGGACACGCGGGTTTCCCCATGTGTCCCGAGTGCGTGGAGGAGGAGGAAACTGCTGAGCATGTCTTGTTCGTACGCCCCCGTTTCGTAAGAGCGAGGAGCGACATGATGGTTGTGAGCGGGTCTGGCACTACTCCGGAAATCTTGTCCGAAGGATGTGCGACGACCCAGACATCAGGTGCCACATTACTGTGTCCTGGAGCTGCAACGTGTGTGTCGGGTCAACCACCAACACGCCAGTGGTAGCTAATTACCAGTCTCCAGGTAGTTAGCTAGGAGGTAATAAGAGTAAAGAGGGTGCATCACGCACAAAAGCCACTCCCCGGCGTAATACTTAACCGTCGTTCCGGGAAGACCAGGGCTAGAGACTGGAGGAGTTGAGAGAGCCCATATTCAGCGGGATGTTCAGCTAATATTCGCGGTGAATATTATAATATTCACCGCGAATATTGACTGAATATTGCACTGAATATGGGCTCTTACGCTTCAGGCATAAGAGCTAGAGCATTACACTATTCGACAAACTTGAAGTACTACTTAGGGACTACAAGTTTGTCATACATCATATTTCTAAATTGTACTTATGGACCGAGCTGTCGGCACACGGCGAAAAAGTACCCTAAAATTGAACCTTGTGTAGAAATATTTTTAATTTCCAACAGAGCACTCTATGGAGAATTAAAAATATTTTTATAGTCAAAACGGCTTGCTTGATTTGCATAGTGTCTTCAGCAAAGTTGTAAATATCAAAAAAGGAGTCCCCCGAAAAAAAAATCAAAAAAAATTTTTTTTCTAAATATCAGCTTCTTTTTCTTGATTTCTCCATAATCGGACCGATTGCATTGTTAAGGTAGGGTCATCGCTCCTATATTCATCTCATCACGTCTTTTAAATCAATTTGTCGTTAAATTTTACCATATTTTCAGCGTAAAATTTTGAACCACTTGACAAAATCGAGAAGCAAATAGATTTGCTTTCAAAAATTTGTAGAAATTATATTGGACAAATGAGAGAAATTAGATGAATATAGGTGCACCTTGCTGTTGAGATAAATAATGAAGCGATTACCCTAATAATTTTTAGTTTATATATAAGAATATAAGGTTTTTGAAATATGAGCTTTTCTAGATAATTAATTTTTAATTTTTATCATAATTTTTTTTTTTCAAAACAAATAATTTTTTTCAGAATGTATGTATTTTTCGAAAAGACAAAATTGTTATCTACAACTTTGCCGAGGACGTCACACCGATAAAGCAAACCGTTTCGGCCCTACTAATATTTGTAATCATCAATACCTTCCCAAAATAGCTATTTTCAATAGCTTCTCAAAAATTAGTCGTGTTCCAAAAAATTAAACCAATAGTCGTTTCCATAGGCAATCTTTTGCCTATAGAAACGTCCATGCAATTTTTCAACCAAATCAAAAATGACAATTTAAAAAAAATATCAAAACTGGAACATTTTTTGTGGAATTGCTCAAAACAAACAAAAGCATGATTATACGTTGGTACAATATCGAACAAAATCGATGTAGTTTCTCACCATCCAATTTTTACGTATACAGGGTGTTCACTAAGCTCGAATACACTTTGAAAATGTGTCAAATAATGATAATTCAAGATATTCTTTCCGGAATCAATTTTTTTCGAAGCAGTATTTACTAAGAACCTTTACGCCAGCATAAAAGTTTATATTGAAGTACGTAATGATACTTCCACTAGAGGCATCGAGGTGCTAGGGTCACTATCTTCTCCAAAACATCGGCCCAAAGACACGTGGCGTAGAGGCTAAAGTAGACACCAACATAGAATGCACATGGTACGCACCTACATAACGATGAAAGGTTGTATTCGATTTTATTGAACAGCCTGTACATGAAACATACGAATATCAACTGTTATTTAAATAGTTATAGTTTGTGCATTATTTTTGTGTAAGCGAAATTCCATAATTCATTATTCAATAATTGAATGCTGAATATTTTAAATATCCGGCTTTTAGCGTCAAAACATAAACTACTGCAATGCTGTGATATGGACTTTTGTAAATAATTTAATTAGTTTTTTTAGTTTTAAATCTAGGGTTTCTAATAAATTAGGGTTTTGCCTTTGACGTAAGCTCTACTTTCACTGTTGCAGATATCTACCGAATTATGCTTTGTGATAAGAAGTACGGTCTTACGGTGAACATCATGGCCACTAAAGTGATGCCCACTCTTCTGCCGCAGACTGTCAACCCTTCACTTAACCTGGAGCAGTTCATGATCCTTTTAGAGGTAATTTTGAGCGATTACTTCCCAGCGAACGTAATTTTCCAATAGAACATCTCTGCAGGTATTGCAGGAAATGCTTGACCAAATTGACAGACACCAGCGCAACAAGTTGAAGTTGGATAACCTGTCGCTGCCATCCCCCGACCGGCACCGGCCATTGCGCCATCAATTCTCCTCCGACAATATGAACGTACAGCAGTTTAACATCCCTAACTTGCGAATCGACCAGCGAAAGACTTCCAGTGCCGAGGACATGGCACGGAAGAACTCTACAGGTACCCGAAGAGGTATTAGACAGTCTAGACGTTGCATGCTATATGTGTTTGGATAACCCTTTGTAACAGGTTCGGGTGCTCTAGGTAGCTGGTGGTTCGGTGGATCGCCTTCCTCCCCAGACAGTAACTTCCTGCGGGTGGTCAATGCCTTCCCCAACCGACGCCTATCGGACAATACGCTCATGACACCAAAGATACGAATTGCACCATCGTGCGCATCCTCGCCGGGTGAGTTTTTATTGTGCATTTTTAGGTGCCACATTACTGTGTGTTATTGAACATAAAAATATCGAGTCGAAGGAAAATTTAGAATTTTTCCAAAATTTATTATTGAGAGTTTTTTTTCTACAGGTGGTACTCCGGGTGGTGGTTTACCTATCCGGCGTCATTCCAGTATTGGTCCGCAGGAGAGACGAAGTTCTAATATTAATTTATCACCACCAACCGTAAGTGTCACTATTTTCAACTACTCATATTATCTTATTCAGTTTGGTTCACGGTAGCTTCATCTGAATGCAGTTGCATTATTATCTTGCAAATATTAGGAAATAACTTTCCAGTAAATGAAGCTACTCCAAGTCAAAACTTGTTATATTGACTTTTGTTTATAAAATACAATCTAATCTGTCGTCTGCTTTTCAACATTTCAAGCTTCGTAGATCATTTGCCAAATCACCAGCTCTATTCATTACTCTCATAGATCGTTGTTAGTTAAACTTCCCAATCAGTATAGAGTTCTAGGTATCGTTAGAGTAGCTCATATCCAAAGATAATTTAGAATAGTTAGAATCTGTTGCTAAGCAATAAATAAATTGCTCCTTGAAGCAAGCTAAACTGATAACGTAAATTCGTAAACTCAAATCTGAAAAAAATTATAGACAAATATATATTTTCAGTAATCAATGTTTTTAGCTGTATTAACTGTTCAACTTTTTCGTTTCTGTGTTGTATCTTTTTTCGGTTGTATATCGTAAAAAAAACTTTAAAATGCGCCTTAAACATGGCACATCAACTCAACGCAAAAATCGAACACCAAACACGGTTCACACGGTCCAGGGCTTCAGCGCACGTGGCGGCTCCGGTTCGAGTCTTTCAGTGCCTGCCACTTCCGCTTCTTACGTAGTAAGTCTTGTCACCGTCATGGCCTGTAACAAAAAAAAAGTGTGCCGCAATCGAATTGTGCATTCCTGTTTGTATGTGTGTATGCGGCGTGCGGCTAAAACCCACTAAACACGCTCCGAAAAAACACGTTGAAACCATTGTGACGTTCTGTAACAGTTTTGTGCCGTCTTATGCCCGTTTGATTGTCCGTCCAGGTGGAGAACCAAAAAAAAGAGAATGCACAAGCCTTGTGTTCCACGTCTGGGCCAACTATCCCTACCTGTTCGTACTGTTCTTCTGAAGTATGCTCTGTCGTTACTTTGTGATTGTCCTTCTTATGTTTCGCGTTTATTGGCACAAAAAGCAAGCATCGAACGTTACTGCACCCAGGTTTGCATTTATAACAAACAACTGCAGGTTGAAGAAATCTTCTGTAGTTTTTATGTATTCTGTTTCGTTCCTTCACAAATATTAAAGGCTTTTTAAAAAACAAGCAAACGTGTTCTCACATGATCATACTATACAATTTGATTCGTCGTTCATTTTATCGTTATACTCTACACCGTTGAGCCATCGTTAATTTACAGTAAAAATTTTCTCAGTTATTCCATGCAATAATGAGAGGGAATGATTTTCCATCGCAGCTTATCCCCAATATACTGTTATAGTATACATTACCAAAGTTGAAAAAGTTGAAGCAGAGTTGAATTATCACTTATCACCGAGAGTTTTAAAAATTAGATCGAAAAACTATACACTTATAATTTTAACGACAATTGGGGAACAGCAGAATTAAATTGTCTAAGCCTAGTTGACGACTGTTGATTGTTCTTGGAAACATTATGCAACACGCAAACTTTCAAAATCCATGAGGATCAGACATGTCGTGCGACCGTCAAACAAAGTTTAGATATTGTCTATTTTCCTCAGGAGTTCCTCTGAGGCTAAATTTAGGAGGGCCCAACATGACTCTGCCATGAATGTGAATAAAAAAAACTTCTTGATCAAGAGCAAAGTGACAGTTTTTTTATTAAACAGGCTCAAAAAATCAAGTCAGGAAATCTTGTCACCGATTATTAAACGTTCAGGCTGCGCCATATTTTCGCACTATCCCTATGATATACCCATTAAATAGTTCAGATAAACCTTGAATTAGGGCCTCCACCTGTTGGATCTTTTTCAACGATGTGCTACAATGAAATCGGATCAAAAATACATGCTCATATGGTGCTTGGTAGAGCAATTTGGAGAAAGCTGTTGAAACTGACACTCGACCATTTGCTGCTCGCTTCCAAGTATAAAGTGCAAACGCGAGTCTGCGAAAAGTCCCACATAGCGGGGCCCCCACAGGGATGCCACGATAATATACCACAGCGAAACAGTTGATACGACCGAAAAACAAATAAAAAACTTTGTTACAACTGCCACCAGAATTGTGGAATCTCGTAAAGGCAGCAAGTCGTGAAATAAAGCTTGTTTATTCGTCCGTAAAACCTTCACTCCCTTCCGCTTGGAACGGAAGCAGTGTCAGGGGGCATCAGCCGCACAGGGGATGGGCTTCCTCTGCTAGGTGGAAGTGGGAAATTCATCAACAACGAATAGCAAGATATCATTGTTTTCCGGCATTGAATATTCATTCCATGTTACGATGGCATTGTTCGACATTTCGTATCAAAATTAGGCACTGCGGAAAAAAAACGCTCAAATGCGGAACAACTGAATTTATTGGATTGTTACTTCATTGAGGGCAATGGTTTATAAAAAATTCATCATTCATTATTCTTTTGTTTGCTGAACAGCTTTGACAAATTTCTAATTAGATGTCGATTTTATGGCTCCCTTTACTCTGGCAAATTGTTTGAGCTCGTTTCTATTTATAGAAGGTACCAAATAACTGAGGATCCTACTTTCTAGTTTTTTTACGCACATATATCCTCTAAAAATATTCATTGCTTGTGCAGTAATGATGCAAAGGCCATTCTATAAAATTGGTCGAGTATGAATAAGTTATTCAATTGAGAAGAGCTTTGCAGAACCAAAAAGTAAAGGAGAAATGGAAGCAACTTCATACCAGACTCGAAGCTATAACAGAACAGCTCTTGATGGATAAAAGTTTTCGGATCGAGTTAGTTACACTAAACGATGAAACTAACAAGACATATTCGAGAGGCGCTTCTTTTTTCAGACAGCGAATCTGAAATCTTCGTTCCCAATTAAAAACTTCTGAATAGAAATTGTTCGTTATGTTATTCATCATTATTTTTTTAGTCGCATAAAACTTATATGATCAAACTAATCAAACAAAAGATAACCACACCTTTTGTAAATAAAACATATATACTCATAAATATATGCTATTCCTTCTACGAAACTGAAAAGTTTATTCAACAAACACCTGTCACCTGTTACTCTACTGTTTCACTCCGCTTGAGCAATATTCCTTCTAGTTGCATTTTATAGCACAAGTTTAGTTCTGCTTCTGCATTTTTTCCCACCCCCGCTCTCGACCACGCTGTTCACTAAATGTATGTCAACATTGTAGTTGTAGGGTGTGATAAAACATTCATCTTCATGTAATCGTAAACATAAGTTTTTCTCTCCTTCATAGCTTTCACGGAGCATGATCGTGAGTACTCTGTCCCCCGTATCATCGCCCATGTCATCTGCATCGAACAATTGCGAGTGCAAAAGTTGCCTCACTTTTACGTTTCATAATTTTTCATCGCGGGGTTTTCATCCACTAGACATTGGGTTTCTTGTTTTTGCTAGTCAGTTGAACCAACCCGGGGTTGCGGGGAAAAGTTTTTCCCGATCAATTATTTTTACCTCCATCCGTTTGCGAAGTTTAAATTCGCGCCGTATAGTTGGAACTTTCCTTCATTTTGCTTGTGTTCTATCGGTTTCATCCAATCACCAGTCATCCATTCATGCGTTCTGAATGAGAATCTATCAGCTTAAATATAAGACAGTTTATCATGCTTCGATAAATGCATATAGTTTCAATTTTCATTTCTTCTTTAGTTTAGTACCTGGGAGATTTGCGCTGCGCACTCTAGGTGTCACAGTATGAGTTCATTATTTACATACGCGGCTGCCGTGTGGTTTGATGACAGTTGTATACCTATAGCCTATAATTCACGTAGTGCGTTATCATGTATAGTTACGGAATGAGTTCAAGTTCGGAGTTTGCGCTCGTTTTGCGATCATCTTTCGCTCTCTATTGTTCTAATCGTTGTCACGTACGTTATTTGCGAATGATGATTAGTATGCGTTCTCACAAGCGTTTGTTCGAGCTCGACATTGGTATAGATTATCGATTGATAAATTGTTCGTGTGTGTCTGTGCCTAAATGCATCATTGTTTGGTTTTCTAGATGCCGTGTTTATTTCGATTCATATTGTTTTCTTCCGTACCGAGAGAAAACAATACGCGTTGAAATGAATACTTTGGGTAATGCTTATATTGTACGCGTCGATAAATAAATCAGAAGGTCAAATCAGTCTGTTTCATACCAACGCCATATTTTATTTAAAAATCATGTAAAAGCTAATTGATGAAGAAATTACCATCCAACATTTTTGTCAATTATCCTAAAACTTCAAGAAAATATAATTAACTAACAACACGAATAGATAAATTTCAGCACGGAACAGTTCAATAAAGTAAACTACATATTCCACGCATTTCTGTATTTTAAATAAAACTCAACGAATTTTGAACACTAGTTGTCTAACCTCAAAGTATTTTGAAATTAGAAGGTATGATCAACCGTACAGTATTTCACAAACACCAATGAAATAGTTTCGCCAAGCCATTAAATTTTCTATGGAAACTATTTTTTGCTTCCATTACAATACATACATCATGACCCTTTAATCATACCTTCTAACTTCAAAATACTTTAGTCTAACCTGAGCGACCATTTCCATCTTTTTATTTCTGATGCATCCCGAGGCATCTTTTCGCTTTTCTTCAATTTCTGTTTAACGATTGTCGTAAAACGATATTACTTTTTTTAAATAACGGTTCACTCAGAAAACGCAGCTTTTTCAGATGATATATAGGGTAAGGAACGGCAGTGGCGCCTATTTTAATCAGTCGGATGAAACGAGCCTCAAATTCCAAAATTTTTATCAATATCGACAGTTCCAAAGACAAGAACAAAAACTTGGAATATATAAAATACCATTCAACAACGAAAAATAGCCATTCAGGCGTCATTTTGGGGGCTCAAAAGAAACCTTGCAGAACAGATGCAAACTTCTTGAAATAGGTTCGAAGTGATTGTAATAGTGTCCCTCGATTGAGAACTTTAATTGATTACACTGTGCTACACATGAAAAAAAATGAAAGAACTTTTGAAGTGACCTAGTGTAGGTTGTAGGTCTTGTTAAGTGTAACATTCGCTCATACTAGAAATTTTCCAAACACCCCCAATATCTGAAATTATGGTCAAAATTCGTTTTTCCAGACCTCAGCGCGTACAACTTTATTTTCACTCAGTCATTTATCAACTGATTTTCAATATTTAGGTAGTTTTGGAAAGGAGACAAATAGAGCTTTCGAAATATATACAGGTTTGTACTAATATCAATAAAACATGTTGAGTTATTTGGGTTTAAATCAAATTTTTTAGAGTTTTTCACGCAATTTTTCAACTTAATTTGAAATTTTCCGTCTATTTTTGTAAGATGAATACCACAAATACACTAAAAAAAGTATATTCAATTCCGAATAAAATGAAAGTAGTTTTGTGGAAATCGGTTGATATTTGGCTAAGTTTGTATTTTTTAAGAAAATCAGAATTTTTGACTTCTATCGCACAATTATTTCACGGTGCTACAAATGATGAAAAACTCTAGAAAATTATATTTAAACTTAAATAACGCAACTTGTTTTATTGATATTAGTACAAACCTGTATATATTTTGTAAGCTCTAATTGTCTTTTTTTTAAACTACTTAAATATTGGAATTAGGTTGATAAATGACTGAAATAAAAAAAATTATATTCGCTGAGGTGCAAAAAACCGTATTTTGACCATAACTTCAGATTGGTGTTGGGTGTTTGGAAAATTTCTAGTATGAGCGAATGTTATACTCAACAACACCTACAATCTACACTAGGTCACTTCAGAAGTTTTAAATCGCTGAAGCACAGTGTTATTGTTGAAGTTTGCTAAATCATTTCTACAATCTGAAAACAAACGTTGACAGAGAGAAAGATAGTAGAGTAGGGAACGGCTTAAGCAGTGGCGCCTATTTTAATCAGTCGAAGGAAGCAGGCCTTAAGCTCCTGGATTTTGATCAATATCGACAATTTCAATGATGGAAACGAAAACTTTGATTGTCTAGCTGTCTTACGAATATAAGAAATACCGTTAATTACAAAGAAATCTGTGAACAATCACCATTCGAAACAAATCGACCTATATTGCAACCATTCAGAAGCCACTTCGGGTGCTGATAAAAAACGCCTGCAAAACAGATGGAAACTGCTTAAAATAGGTTCGGGGTGATTGGAATAGTGTCCCTCGATTGGTAACTTTAATTGATTATTGTTAAAGTTTGCTAACATAGTTTTTCAATCTGAAAACAAGTTCTGACAGAGAAAAAGATACAGAACAGATTAATATGCTTCTGTTTGAATCTCACCCAACACATTTCGAGTATTTCGTCTCAATACACAAGCGGTTCCTAAAGCTGCTTAGAATATGTTCCCTACCCTAAATAAATATTATAATAATTGCTGTATTTCACCTTATTTCGTCTCATTACACTAACGGCTCCATTAGCTGCTCAAAATAGGCACCTACCACTTGGCAGAGCTTAACAACCCAATTATGGCAAAGAAGGAATCTACCCCGTTGTATCGTTACTGCTGTAGTATTTCTTCGTTATAGTTTTTGCTTGCCAAATCCGATCCAAACTTCACCGATATGTTGTGAGCTTTAATGTACAGTAGAACATGTTTTTTCAGACACTCTTGCTTGAAAATTTTAACATCCACGGTGTTGTTTGTCACGAAAACTTGGTTTGTTCCCAGTTGCAAATACATTACTAAATTAAAACCAAATTGTCGGAAAAATGAATTTGAACTTGCAAGGGATATTACTTCGAGCTTCACAGAACTTTTGTTCAGGATACTACCATTTTCAGGAAAATTTTATCTTCCATGAGAATGAATCCTATGTACTTTTTAAGAACCTCATTGTATAACTCCCGGAGGCGAGGTTTCCGGAACACGGCTTTTAACCGTCTGTTTTGCAACACCTGTACTGCCTATAATCGCATATCAGTCCCATCTGGAAAATCATCATGTTGAGAAAACAGCGCTTGAAGATATTTGTCTTGTTTTGGATATTTCTCCTGTTTGGGGTGGGTTATTCAATTTTTTTCGTCATGATGTAATGAAATAGACCTCAATCATAACTTCTTCATTGAAGAATTGCTTTTGTCGTGAAAATGACAATGAAAAATAAAGAAGAGACTGATATGCGATTATTTAGGCCATCGAGTAGCAAAATAATCGCATACCAGTTTCACTTTCAACCTCTCGGTATACTACTCCATATTTTTCTCAAGTATTTCAAATATGAGCAGACGTTTATGGCCACAGACAGCGTCTAAATTTTCTGCATGGAGAATGGCGGAAACATCCGCCCATCACTTACCCCGACTTTAAGGTCGTCGTTGAAAAAGCAAAACATAAGGTTGAAGTCTTGGATATGCTACTGAATAATATCCTTTCTTATGTCTTCAGTGTTTCGTAATACTTGCTGAATAAAATTATTCCGCGTTAACCCGTGCATTTAGCATATTGGAAAAGTGATATTGAGAAAGGAAAGTTTCTATTTTCATTACAACAGTGACTTAACGGATGACGACGGCAATGAAAAGAGATACAAGCTGTTCTTAGCTAAGCAACTAAAAACTACTGAGTTCTGAAAATTTCAACTTGAATAATTATTTGAAGTGAGCAGATCATCCACAGTAAATTAACCCCTTGCAGAAAGCAGCATTGCTCAAGGCTATTATCCCTTTGATTGACGAAACCAATAACCTTTCGGGAACGAACATTCAGAAAAAGTTGCAGTTTCAGTGTCTACTTAAAATTATCTTTCTTTGTGGAAATCATTTGAAATAACCTAGCAATTATTAATCATTTGATGATTTTTTAATAGTTAAAAGCTTGAGAAACAACACCAAGTATTTATTATATAGATTGTAGAAAAAAATATGGTCATACTCAGGAAAAACATTTGGTGGGACTGATATGCGATTATTTTCAAGAAGGGACAATTTAACCTCACATTTTTTTCTGACTTTTTTTAAACAAAACATACTTTTTTGTTTCCCTAATCGATAGTAGAGCAAAAAATAGATGGAATCTGATATTTAAGGGGGGACCCTACTCTGGAAAGTTGAAAAATAATGAATTTTCGTGATATTTTTTTCGGATGTTTAGAGAAAGGTGAGGTGTTCGGGCATTTCGGCTATGGATTAAGGTATATTTGAAGATGTATTTTGTGTACCGAGGGTGCAAATATAGTGAGTATTACGCTATTGACAGTGTTTTTCTCGAAACCATGTTTTTTCAACTGGTGGTAAGTTTTTACTCAGCATCTACTGAACCGATTTTGCTGAATTTTTTTTTAACATGTAAAAATGGATTATCTAACTTGTTACGTAGCCGTTTTTTGATGTCTGAGTTTTTCAATGTTTTTTTAAACATGATTTTTTAAACAGTGATTTTTCATGAAAAAAAAAACAATTTTTTTACTAAAATGGCAGCCATTTTGGCAATTTTTGGAATTTTCAAAAACGACTACGTAACAATCTATATACTGACAAAAATTTCAGCCCGATCGGTCTACTAGAAGCTGAGAAAAACTTACCACCAGTTAGGTACTGATTTAGAGAGAGCATCCACGTTCCCAGCTGCCAACAGTGTAATACTCACTATATCTACATTCACGACATGGAAAATACATCTTCAAATATACCTTAATCAATAGCCAAAATAGCCAAACACGTCACTTTACTCTAGATAGCGCAAAAAAATATGAAAATTCATGATTTTTCGACCTTCTAGAGTAGGGTCCCCCCTTAACTTAAAACGATGAAAATCCATATGGGACTGGTATGCGATCCCGGAATATCCTGGATATCGGAATCAAATTACCTTTGATCGAAGGGCAGCCGAACTGTTCGCTTACACAGTCGACCTTTAGCTTCTTTGCAAGCTATATGTCTTTTTATAGCGTCACTCAGAATGAAGACGTTTGGTGATTGAGGGTAGAAATGATCGGGCAGTAGCAACTCTTCTATGTCGCTTACATCGGGTGATGAATGCGAGGGATGTCGCTTACATCGGGTGATGAATGCGATGCCAAATGGCTGGTATTGCAAGTATTTTTCTTTTGTTGGCGTTCACTGGTTCGAATAAATAAGAGATGTCCAGCTTTATCTGTCTTGGACAGCCGTTCTCCAGTCACATCGTACACCAGCGGATCGTACATCTTTTTCCACCGAGCACATCTACCGATTGCGAGGCCTACCACGGAGTCGACGGCCACTTCCTTGTTTTCTGCTGAAGATAGTTTTAGCGGCTCTCTCGACAGGCATTCTGGCTACATGTCCAGCCCACTGAAACCTGTCTCGCCTAATTACCTTTACCATATCAGCATATTTGTATACCTGGTACAACTTGCGATTCATGAATCAGCGCCACACTCCGTCTTCCAATTTACCGCTAAGTATCGATCATCCAGGCCACCGGGAGGATAAGCGTCCTATACAGCACTAGTTTTGTGTGTGTTTGCAACCTTAGCTGGTTACGTAGTCCGTAGAAGGGTTACTTTGTTTTCGCAGGGTTAACCCCCCCGCTGGCCTCCTCGCTCGCCGCTGAGCTCCTGGAAAAGACATACAATGAGTGCCCAGGACACGATATAAAGATTTTCATCGGAGATGCAAATGCACAGGTCGGGCAGGAAGACTTCTTCCGCCCCGTAACTGGTAAGGAAAGCTTCCACTCTACTACGAACGACAATGGCCTGAGGCTTGTTAATGTCGCTGCAGCTAGGGGGATGGCTATCTGTAGCACTTATTTTGCACGCCGAAACATACGTAAGCACACCTGGATGCACCCGAATGGAGAGCTTTGCTCTCAAATTGACCACGTTTTGATTGATGGACGGTACTTTTCAGACGTTACAGACGTGAGGTCGTTCAGAGGATCGAACGTTGACTCGGATCACTATCTCGTAGTAGCCAAAATCCGCGCCCGGCTGTCCAACGTGCTGAAATCCAAGGCAACGAGGCGGATGCAGTTGAACATCCAGCGGCTATCAACTGAAGGAGTGGCTGCAGTGTACTCGCAGAAGGTTGATGAACGGATTGAGGAAAGAGTTGAAGGGAACCTGAATGAACAGTGGAGGCACATCCACAGTTCGATCAGCACTACAGCGCGAGAAGTGTGGGGTACAACTGCGGCAGCTGCGCCCAATGAGTGGTTCGACGCTGAGTGCCAGTGAGTGACGGAGGAGAAGAACCGCGCCAGGGGTCACATGTTGGCCACGGCTGTGACTCGTCAGAGCATGGGTAGATATCGAGATGCAAGAGCCGGAGGTGGAAGGTTGCTTCTCCAGGCACGATGCGAGGAGCTTCTACAAGAAGGTCAACGGAATCAGGAATCGAATCGTGTCAGCCCCTGTCATGTGCAACGATAGGGAGGGGAACCTGATAACCGAAAAAAAACAGAGGTGGCCAGGCGTTGGAAGGAACACTTCAGTGTGCTATTGAACGGTGAGGGAAACAGTGGAGTCGAAAGGAACAGGATGACTATTGAGAATGATGGTCAAGCTGTGGATCCACCATCCATGGAAGAGGTGAAGAAAGCAGTGTAAGAGCTGAGAAACTGCAAAGCAGCCGAGAAGGACGGCATTCCCGCCGAACTCTTCAAAGTCGGGAGCGAACAGCTGTATCGTGCCATCCATCGGATCATGCTGAGAGTGTGGTCTGATGAAGAATTGCCCTCGGACTGGTTGGAGGGTCTCATATGCCCGATCTACAAAAAAGGCCATCGCCTGGACTGTAGCAATTATCGGGGCATAACTCTTCTCAATACCGTGTACAAAATTCTTTCCCGCATCGTGTTCCACTGAGGCCGTTGCAGGAGACCTTTGTTGGCGAGTACCAATGCGGTTTTCGAGGGGGACGCTCCACGACGGACCAAATGTTTACCTTGCGACAAATCCTCGATAAATTTCGAGAATACAACTTGCAGACGCACCATCTGTTCATAGATTTCAGGGCAGCGTACGATTTAGTCAAGAGAAATGAGTTATGGCAGATTATGATTGAACATGGCTTCCCAACAAAGCTGATTAGGCTGATACGTGCCACCCTTGAAGGTTCTACATCAAGCGTCAGGATAGCCGGCGAGATATCGGACTCGTTCGTGACGTTAGATGGTTTGAAGCAGGGTGACGGGCTGTCGAACTTTTTGTTCAACATCGCATTGGAAGGTGCTGTACGGAGGGCTGGTGTGCAGAGAAGCGGCACCATCATTACGAAGTCGCAGATAAAACACGGCAGGCTTCAGTGGGCTGGGCATGTAGCGAGAATGCCGGCTATATATATATAGCGAAGGCTATATTTAGCAGGAATCCCGATAGAGGTCGTCGACTTCGAGGAAGACCCCGCACTCGTTGGATGTGTGCTGTCGACGAGGATGCACGCGAAATAGGTGTCAGGGGTGATTGGAGGATAGCAGCCCAAGACCGAGGGACATGGCGACGTATTCTGGATTCGGCACTGGATCGATAATCGGTCTGTCGCCTTAAAAGTAAGTGAGTAACCTCGCCGCTTCCCTCCTTGAAGGCCTGAAGGCCTCCTCCAAAGACCTACGGACGATGATATCAATGTCGTTGTCGAAACCAAGGAGCATGTGAAATTTCGTGATGATGTTTTCCGCTATAGTTAGTCCATCTGAAGTTACGAACGCGGCTGATGCCTTACCAGCTTTCCGCACATTTTGATTGCTCCAGCGTCATGAGACTTAACTTAATTAGTTCCCTCGATAAACCGTGTTCCAGCATAATATCCCAAGTAACACACGTTGTTATAGACATCTCTATCACCAGAAAAGCGCAAAAATCGAAGGCTACTAGAACAAGTACTGGTGCTATATGAAGTATTATATAACTTCATGAAAGCAAGCCAACTTGCTAGACTGAAGCTGCAAAACACATCTCGAGTACCAATGCAATAAAAAACATTGAAAACAAGTTATTTTCAAGTTGTAATTGCTAACTAATAAAAACATCGTTTACGCAAGCATAAAACCTCAAAATAGAAATATTGTAGAACAACGCTGCTTTATATTTGGAACTACAAAGAAAAAAATAGTGATTATGGCGTATCGAATATTCACCAGAAATAAACAATAATATTAGACCAACTATTTGACGCTTTTAATACAAAGTTCTACGTGCGCGTCAAATTTCATGGTGAAACATTGCATTTTACTTCTGAAAAAATTATGCGCCATTCATTGGATACGGTTTACTATTTATCCAAGAGTGGAAAATAGATTATTCATTACAGAATGGTTGCTGATTCATTTAATTGCGAATAGTCTCAATTTAGCCCAACACCGCATGGGCTTAGTTCGTAAACAACTATCTGGCTTCTTCTTCTTACTTGCCCAGTAAATCGCAATGTCGTTTCTTTTTTCCTGGGTTGATCTGCACTGACCTAGTGGAATAAAAAAACTCTCGCATTCGTGGGTCTGAATTCGCCACACCAGCGCGCATGCGCAAATGTGTTGCTATGACAACATTTACCCAGCGCATGCGCAAATGTATTGTTACGCGCAGTGCACTATATCGAAAATTGTGTTCGTCAGCGGCACTTTTAATTAATTATAACTTGATGATAAAAAACAATGTTCAACCTTTCAAAATGAACTGTTTCTGTCGCTTGAATATTAAAACTGTTTTTCGCGTAGTTTTAACGTTATCTAGACATAAAATATAACAAAACTAGAAAACGTTGTTAGATATACGGTAACAAAGATTGGCGTGACATTGGTTGCACTGCAAGCGTTTTGTTTACATTGTCATGGCGCATTTTGACCCAACTTAAATAGTTTAATTGAAATCGTTTAAATAATTTTAATAACAATATGATCAAGTAATTGGCTGCTGAATACTCAGACCAACCAAGAGAAAAGCACTTTACAGGTACGTAAATTAAAATATTGAACTGGCGCGGCTGCCTCGGATGCCTCGGCTGAACATTTTTACAGAGTTTTTATAGTAGGCAAAACATCTAGAAGACAAGTGCCTATCTGTCATAGTTTTTGTTTGCTGAACTCATTTTATTGAAAAACATCTTCAAAACCAGAAAAACGAGCTTGAATCACTGATGAAGAATAACTTCTGTTCTATATATTCTGTTCCATTTTAAGTTGTTTTCTGCACTGTTTTGATAACATCATGAACACAACTTAAAGACAAGCAAAGGCAGTTTGCATTTATTAATCTATGAAATACACTCATGATATAAAATAATATCTCCAGAGCAAGAAAATAACAACACAAGTTTTCGAATGCGCTTATAGTACTCTTATATGACTACTGTCATTGTGAATTATTTTCTAACACGTTTTGTGTGTTACTTGGGATGTCAGGTTTATTTTCACTCAATGGTATGTCGCCTCAAAATCTACAAACAGATGGTGAGTCTGCAAGTTATACTCCCGGAACTTATCAAGGATCTGTCGCAGGGTGAAAATTTAGTCCGTCGTGGAACGCCCTTCTCGAAAACCAGCCTGGTATTCCGTTAACGGTTTCAATCTGAAGAACACGATAGCGGAGAGCACTTCGTATGTGGAGTTGAGCAACGTAATGCCTCGATAGTTGCAACAACCCAGTCGGTGGCCCTTCTTTTTGATTAGGCATATGAGGCCTTGCAACCAGTCGGCATTTATTCATCCGCCCAGTATGATCTGGTGAATCACATGGTACACCCGCTCGCTTCCCTATCTTTGAAGCTCGACCAGGCTACCATCCTTCCCAGCGCTCTTACCGTTTTCCAGCTCACTAATCGCCTCCTCCTGTGTTGGTGGCTCCACAGCTTCTTCGTCGTTCGCAGTCTTTGCAGCTCCACAGTGAGCATGCGACGCTTGGCACGATTCTTCTCGTTTGTCGCTTTCTGTCACTCGGCATCAAACCAGCCGTTATTCCACGTGCCTTACCTACCACCTCTCTCATAGTTACAATGGCACCGTGAATAATATTCCACAGCCCATTTATACCTTCCTCTCGTTATTCCTGCTGTTCTACGATCCGTTGATCCAGCTCTCTGGCGTATTCTTCTGCCACGTCATTAGCTTACAACCGCAAGATTTCAACATGTTCGACAACCGAATCTTAACCTTTGAACCCCGATAAGTCCTTACATTGAAAACATCTGAAAAGCTCCCACCGTCAATCAGTACGTGATCAATCTAGAAGTGTGTTCCTGTATATTCAATCGTGGAGAATAAGTAGAAGCTACATATGGCTATGCCTTCCAATGACACGACGAAAGAATTCCTCCCTCGCAAGTTGTGCGTTTACATCTCTGATAAAGGCTTTTACGTTTTTGGCCTCGTCATAGGTTCATTCAAGTTTTTTCGTAGAACTCATCTTTGACGTCATCGGATTTGTCGTTTGTACTCTGTAACTGTACTTGAAGAACTTGCCCTTAATCCTCAACACGCATATACGGTCTCCACTGGATGACCCTTGTTTTTCTGATTTCCCAGTACTACGCCCTGCTCCGTTGTTTTGTCACTGCAGTAGATGTGGTACTTGAAAAATGTGTGAGCAATAAGGTTAACTGCACGGGATTCCCTTTCTCCGCGAGCCTCCTGAATCGCTGTGAATTCGACTCCCTTTCGCTGTAGTTCTCGAGCAAGCAAGGCAGCTCACGACGGTTCATTAAAAGATCGGGCGTTCCAAGTACCCAATTTCCAACCGTCATCATTTTCTGTTTCCATGTTCGTAGCCTAGGTCTTTGTGGATTGATTCTTTCAGGATTATTTCATGTTGCTTGTTCGGGAGTGCTTATTCATTGTATTCGCACCTACCTTTAACACCCGGAGACCATTTCGCTATTCACAACCTGCGACCCGTCCGAGTCCTTGCAGCTATGCTATGCATATTGAAGCTCACATAAAACAATATGAGAAGTGTTTTGAGCTATGTGTGGATCACTACGATATCCACCCTGAACCCTGTAAAAATCACTACACCACTCGGAGCTAATCAAAACACGTGGAATTATTGTGTCTACCTTTTTCATGTCTGCGTTAGGGAAATAAGCCAGACGTATGGAAAATGTACGTGGATATTTGACCCTGAAATTTTGACATAATTTTCACCATGTAATAAGAAAATGGTGGGGATAATCATCCCATGCTTGTCATTCTCCTCAGTATGTGAAAGGAGAGAAGAAAAAATTAACCGCGCATCTCCCTTCCAGTATGTGCCCGCGTGTAGCAAATGCTTTCACCACACTGCTTCTTTCTCCACTCCAAAGTGTCTCAACCAGCTTACAGAGAGACAAACACACTTCCAGCTCACCCCACATCAGATAGAAACGAGAGGGGTGAATCACTCTACAGAGAAAACGCAGAATTACACAACAGTGTCTACTGGCGAGTAGTCCGGAAAGTGAAAAAAAAACCTACCGAGCAAAAGTGTAGTCCTCGTGTAACTACACTGCGAAAACGAATTACACCAGAGTAAATTCGACCGACACGAGCAACGCAGTCTATTTTTTTTCTCCCAATCTCTTTTTCTCTTCTGCCATGCTCAAGAAACAAACTGTAAAACGCACCGCAGATAGCGAGGTTGTGGTAATCAAACCTAATTTTTTTAATGGCTATTCTTGGAGAGCATGTCAAAAAGGACCTATTCCCGCAAAAAAGAAGGAAACACCCTAATTTTGCATAGGACTGATATGCGAATAGCGGCAGTGCAGTATTCAGCAACTTAGCGATTGAAATGTCTTAAAGGAAGCTATGCTATTTCAATTATTTTGTTGCCAGTAAAATGACTATAAATCGTTAATAAATATTTAATAAATGGGCCTGTATTGAAATCTAGCAGAACGACATTATTAGCGATCTCACGGTTTCACCAATCGGTTTCCAATCCTCTATAAAGTTTCTCTGTATAGTTATGGCTTCAATTTGGATGCTTTGGAGATTAGTTTGTCTTTTACCAGCAAAGATGGCACAGCCATGCAAACTTTTTTTTTCTTTTCACGCTAGAGCTTCACAGTTTTCGACAAAGTTTTATAGTTTAATATGGTTTATTTGACACGGCACGGTACAATTTTATGTTTAACTGAGCCAAGTACACTTTTTATTAATTCTAGATTAGCAGGAAAAGGAGGGAGGTACTTTTTGCCTTTCTCCTAGAAAGGTATAGCAATCACTGGAAAAACCAAAGGTATAAAAGTGGTCCCAATGGCCGAATGTCATATACCACTCGCCCCCTTTCGACGAACTGAGCATTTTCTGTATGTATGTATGTATGTGTGTATGTGTGTGTGTATGTGCAACTTTATTTTCTCACTCACTTTCCTCAGAGATGGCTGGACCGATTTTCATAAAATTAATTGCAAACGAAAGGTATAGTTGCGCCATAGGTTGCTATTGAATTTCATTGTAATCAGATTTTTACTTTAGAGGTTATGTATCAAAATGTAAAAATCACAAATCATCAATATCTCAGAAACCACATAACCGATTTCGATAAAACTGGTTTCAAATCGGGCTGTCTCCAAAACCCTTAACTTTTTAATTTCGTTATGATTGAACATATGGTTCAAGAAATATGTAAAGAAAAGTTATCCCGAGGTTGTTTAAACTCACTCATTTTTCTCAGAGATGGCTGAACCGATTTTCACAAAATTAGTGTCAAATGAAAGGTCTAGCTGCCCCATAGGTTGCCATTGAATTTCATTGTAATCGGATAGTAACTTTGTGCGTTGTTCATAAAAATGTGAAATCACATAATTAAACTAAACATATTGACTTTCTCCTAAGGATCACTGGCTAATTAAAAGGTAGAAAAGTGATCCAAATGGCCGAATGTCATATACTACTCGACTCAGTTCGACGAGTTGAGCATTTTCTGCATGTATGTGCTCCTTTTTTTGGCACTCACTTTGCTCAGAGATGGTCTGACCGATTCTTTCTATCTTGGTGTCAAATGATGGGTCTATTTCTCGCTTAGGTTGCTATTGAATTTCATTGTAATCAAACTTTTAGTTTTGGCGCTGCGTCAGAATGTGAAAATCGCTCTTATATCTCAGAAGCATACATAGTTTAATTCAAATTAATAGGCATTTAAACCCTTAAACAATGAATTTCATAATGTTCAAACATGTGGTTTGAAAGTTATAGAAACAAATGTAACCCGCCGACTGTTTAAAACTCAACATCATTTAAATTTGATATTGTACTATCTCAATGTTCGCGGCCTTGCTCGGGATTGAAGTGGAAATTAAAAGTCATTTCTATCATTTCACTTTTTGCCTTTCTCCTAGAAAGGTATAACAATCACTGCAAAAACTAAAGGTATAAAATGCTCAAAAGGGCCGAATGTCGTATATCACTCAACTCAGTTCGACGAGCTGAGCATTTTCTGTACGTGTGTGTGTGTATGTGTGTGTGTAACGCTCTCCCAATCTCACTAGATTTGCTCAGAGATGGCTGAACCGATTTCAATGAAATTAATTGCAGATGAAAGGTCTACTTGCCCTAAAAGACTCGATTGAATTTTATTGTAATCTGATTTCTATTTAAGAGGTTATGTATCAAAATGTAAAAATCACGAAACATCAATATCTCAGAAACTACTCAAACGAATTGAACAAAATTGGTTTCAAATGAACGGGCTACCTAAAATACCCTTGACTTTTGAATTTTATGAAGATTTAACATGTGGTTCAGAAGTTATGGAAAGAAACGTATTCTGGAAACTATTTAATCTCACTCATGTTTCTCTGAGATGGCTGGATCGATTTTCATAGAATTAGTGTCATATGGATGGTCTTATTGCCCCATAAGACCCTATTGATTTTTTTTGCAAACGGATTATTACTTTGCCTGTTATGTTTAAAAATGTGAAATCCAGCTATGAAAAGAAACATATTCCATAGACTACTTGGACTCACTCACTTTTCTCAGAGATGGTTGAATCGATTTCCACAAAATTAGTATCAAATGAAAGGTCTAGATGCCTCATAACACCCTATTGAATTTTGTTGTAATCGAACTGTAACTTCGTCTGTCACGAAACTTCATTATCTTAGAAACTACACAACCGATTTGAACAATATTGATATCAGATGAGCGGGCTGATTAAGGGTTAACTGATGAATTATGATTGAACACGTGGTTTCAAAGTTTGGCTGCCCTATACGTTTCCTTTTCATTTGATTGTAATCAAACTTAAGCAACCGTTATGTTTTAATTTGTAAATCAACGAAAGTCTATTATCTCAAGTATTACACGACTTTTTTGAACATAACTAGTGTCATACAAACGAGTCATCTAACAAACTTACAAATAACAAACTTCATAACAATTTGATATGCTGTTCAAAAGTTTTGAAAAGAAAAGAAATTCAAAGACTATTCAACACTATACCTGCTTTGATATATATGGCCTCAACATGATTTAAATGTGGTATCGTACTATTTGAACGTTCCCGGTATCGCTCGTGATTAAATTGTTCGAAATTAAGAGTCATTTCTTTTATTTCGCTATTTCTTAAGCACTAACATTACGTCGAATTTCATATTCTATTTTTTAATTACAACATCAATATTTTAGAATCCAAAGAGTGAATATCCTTTATTGGATTTAAGCATTCATGTAAATCTATTGTTACAAATACTAAGTTTGAATGAGAAAGGCTGAGTCTGACCGCTAGGTGGATTAATTTAGGTTTTTATTTCTCGCGGCCGACTACGAGCTAGTAGGGATTAAAGGTGTGAGGAGGGGAGATACAATTCTTGCTTAAAACTAATTAAGATATATAATCTATTTGTGTTTCGACTGGTGTTCTTTTCGTTTTTCGGGTATTCTGACAAAAAGACGAAAGAATTTTAAATTTTAATGTCAGCATTCTTCAAAAAACAGTACAGCTGTGTCATGTACTGGAGATCACCGCTTCCCAGAATGTCTCTAAGGGGAACTTTCGGTTGTTTTCGTCGGGCCCGAAGAGAATCTATAAGTTCGGACCTAACACCACAGAATTCGGCACACGACCAAACAACATGCTCGATATCATGGTAGCCATCGCCACAAACGCAGTGATTACTGTCTACAAGCCCTATACGAAAGAGATGCGTGTTCAACGTATAGTGATTGGACATAAGTCTGGACATCACGCGAATGAAGTCCCGACCTACATCCAACCCCTTGAACCATGCTTTCGTCGATACCTTAGGAAAAATGGAATGTAGCCACCGTCCCAGGTCATCTGAGTTCCATGATGATTGCCAACTGTTGAGTGTTCTCTGACGCAAAATGCTATAAAATTCATCATAAGCAATTGGTCTTTCATAAATATCGCCATCCATAGCACCCACCTAAGCTAAAGCGTCAGCCTTTTCATTGCCCGGAATGGAACAATGAGAAGGGACCCACGCTAAGGTAACCCGGTAATTTTTATCTGTTAACCCTTAAATGCTCACGACATTAAAAAATCATCTAAAAACATAAAATCTTTGTTTTACAGGTTTACTGCTGAGGTTTATCGCAGAATAAAGCCGAAACAATTACTTTTGTTAACAGTAACTGTGAAATTGACCTTTTGTTAGTATAATTACTGATAATTCAGACATTTTCACTAACCACTAACCTTATTTTAAAATTTATTTACAAAGACAGTCAGCACCAGTCGGGAATCTCGCCATGTTTTTTTTTCGTTTCCGAGATTTTGACAGCAAAAATAAAAACAAAACATTAAAATACAGCACTTCCAGCTGTAAGTTTTCTTCGTTAGAGTCTAGAGAGCTGTTCTAATGAATTATATTTCTAAAAAATACTAAAATACATATATTTTAAAACGTTTTTAGTAGTGTTGTTTGAAAACAACATTGCGCATTTAAGGGTTAAAGCACTTAAAAACCGCCGTATTTTCCCCAGGAAATACGGGGTGTGCTTCACAGTCTTCATCGATCGCAGAGCCTCAATGGCACTGAGACTGTCTGTGAAAATGAAGTAGTGGTCTATGAGTAGAGTTTCGATGATACCAAGGTAGTACTGAATAGCAGCTAGTTCTGCAACGTACACGGAAGCAGGAGCATCGAGTTTGTAGGAGGCGGTAATATTTTCGTGAAAAACACCGAAGCCAGTGGACTCATCTAGATTAGATCCGTCAGTGTAGAACCTTTTATCACAACTAACATGTTCAAACTTATTGGAAAAAATCTCAGGGATCTCTTGGGGTCGCAATTGATCCGGGATACCAGTAATGTCTTCTTTCATGGTGGTGTCGAAGAATATAGCATTATCAGAAGTATCTAAAAATGCGACATTGAAAAGAACGTATGAAGAAGTGTTAATATCTTGAGCCATATAATCAATATATAAAGTCATACCTCTCGAAATTTTCATTTACTAATGGGTTCATAACTGTGCATCGAATCAGCAACCGGTAAGAGAGATTCCAAAAACGATGTTTCAACGGAAGAATACCCGCTAGCACATCAAGACTCATCGTATGGGTCGACTGCATGCAGCCCGCGGCAGAGCGAAAACAGAAACAACCGTATTCAAGAACTGACAATATCGTTGTTTGGTATAACCTTAGAAGGTCTCCTGGGTGAGCACCCCATCAAACTCCGGTAATCGTAAGAAGAAAGTAAATCCTCTGTTGGCATTTTCGTGTCAGATACCTAATATGACAAGCCCAGGTGCATTTAGAGTCGAACCAGACCCCGAGATATTTGGCGATAAAACCTGAGTGAACGTTTTACCCTTTAGCAGGAGCTGCAGCTGAGCTGGGTTATGCTTCCTAGAAAAAACGACCAGCTCAGTATCGACAAAGTTGTAGATTATAAAATTTTATGAAACTTTGTTGAGTAGGTACATGAAATTTCAATATCTTCCAGTTTTTGAGATTTACGATTTTTTTTATAAAATTCGTCTGAATTTCAAGCGCATATAAATTTTTCCTCGATAGAAATTGAATAATTCCGTCCTTTCCTGCTAAGCACAGATTTATAAACGCTATTCTATTTTGCAGCGGTGAAGCAACATGACATATAGCGGTTTCAAAGGAAGCGCATTATCTGTTTCCGAGTCTTGTGCTTCTGAAAATTCGAAGTAGTCGTTTGTGACTTCAACACCGTTTCACCTTAAATACTTGGAAAGCGTCCATACTCAGCAGAAAAGGCCAAAATTAATCAATATTTATCGAGGGATTATTTATATGCATTTGTTTTGAATGAATTCATAAAAATATCTTAAGAAAATTTAAAATTCAGATAAAATTGACAAAAATTCACAGATCTCGAAGCTGAAAGAAATAGAAATTTCAAGAATGCTACAAAGTTTCATGTAATTTTTTTAATCTACAACTTTGTCGAAAACCCCAAAGCTTTAGCGTGTGAGTGGAAGAAGTTGGCATCGCTGCGTCATCTTTGCAGTCAAATCGCAAACTAATCTAAGCATCGAAATTGAAGCCCTAACTATACCAAGAAACTTTGCAAAAGATCGAAAACCGATTGATGAAACCGTGAGAGCGCTCATAATCTCGTTATGCTAAATTTCGTGGCCCAATGTGCACTTACCGTGGTCTTTCTGGAAATTAGGAATCGCGAGATAAGTTATGGTCAAAATTCATAGAATTGCGTGCACTCTGACCTTCTGACCTTTCGTACTTTAAATACGTTATATAAGAAGAATCACAAGCACACTAGCGCCACATAGCGGTGGAATTCTGTACTGAGATGTCCGCTATCCTTGAGCCCTTGACCTTCAGAACAAGTTTGATGGCCAATTCCGAGGTCGCCGAAAAAAGGAAATATTAACCTAATCCTGAAGACGCTAAACTTTTTGAGGGATTCTGGAATGTTCAAATTGGGTTTAATTCGATGAAATGTGTACCACTTGATCGACTTGATGATCGCGCGCAAGTAAACGGCGATGGTGTTATATAAAATGTGTTAAGGAATAACTTATTTTTTTCGCGTATTGAATCAATTAAGTTTCTTGATTGGTATATGAAAATGGGGCTTACTTATGATATGAACAAAATAAGTAATCGTTCTGCTACAATACAGGTTTGAAATGTCAACCCAGCTGAAGCAGGACACTGAGGAACAAAGTTAAAATAATGAACATTGTTAATTATTTAAATTAATTTAGCGATAAACTTTAACTGAATACCTTCTTAATGAGACTGATTTGACCTTCTGTAGCATTTTTCTTTGCATCATATTCTAATTAATGAAACATCTTTTTTTTCTGTTTTTCCACTTTTCCGCGATCGCGAATCGGTGGAAATTTTCTTTTTCTGTTGCATCTTTCTTCCGCAGGGCGGCTCGATGCCAAATACGTCTAGTAGCGTGCCGTTCCTGCTCTCGTCCAGCATGCAATCGATCCGCAGCCGCCGCACCTCGACGGTGCTCACCTCTGGCCCGCTCGGGTCCGGATCGGGGCTGCTGCAGCAGCTCGGTTCCGGCATGGTAAGACAACTGACTGGTTACGGTGGTGGCTCCGGTGCCGCAAGTCCGGTTCAACAGTCTCTTTTCAATGGAAATTCTAGTAGTCAAACTCGAAGCAATTATGTACGAAAGTGTCCGTCACTCAATATTACATTCAGTGGCTAAAATTTATTAATTATTAAGTGATTAAGCTCTACCATCGTACTTTCCCCTTTCAACTATACATGTTTTTCATGATATCTTTCCGATTACTTTCACTTGCATCTATTCTGCACTATCTATTTTGCAATGTAGTGAATTGTCTCGTTCTAGAGATGAAAACTAAACACTGTTTCTAATATTTTTTGTTAAATTTTGATATCTGCACACATTCTGATGAAACGATTAGTTTCAGTGAAAGTTCATCGCTATGTCTCGTTTTAAAATCATTTATTCTACTGCATTCCATGAGTTAAAACACGCAAATTGCTCTGATTCTTTCATCTGTTTCAAACGGCATGCGTTTCATACTTTCCTGCTTCCCTTATCAAGAATAACGTAGGAAAAATAGCGAATAGACGACTATAGTAGATTTTCGATTGAATAGTGAATTTTGTAGTCGATTTAAGGCAGAGGTCGATATGATTCATTACGAACAGAGTGGAATTAACCGATAAGCATACGTATAATAAGCGCAACATAGTATTTAAGAACACAAGGTTTTCATTTGATATCCAACATGGAGAACTTAATGAGTCACGTAAGTACACTAATTACTTTTAGCTCGAATCTGTTGCATTGATAATATTACTACTGAATATGCAACTGAATATAATAATTATTCGTCGTGAACAATCCAAATATACTAGATATAAGCAGGGACTATCGGTTTACTAATAACTGATGCTAATACAGCAACTTCGTGATATGTTAGAAACTAAAAACTCTATATCAAACTACTAATAGACTTTGTTGTCGTCATACTGTCGCGTATATAAAATAATCATTTTAAGCATTTAAAATAATCATTTGAAACTCGAATATTAGTAACACTAACAGTAACAGAAAACTGACAATAATAACATTAGGTTCCTCTCCTTAAGATATATATGTTTGGGTAACAAAAAGTGCGCTATAGCCCGTTCATTTTCGTAGCTTACTTTTAAAAATGAAACTAATCGTCCACAGACACCGAATTTCTGTCATGTGGTTTCATGACACGTAACTGCTAACGACTGTCTGCAGTCTGACTGATTATAGCTTGGAAGGAAAAGACATCACCACGTAAAACAGCAATTGCCCAAAATTTACCCACCTATGAGACGTTCGATTTACGGAAAGGAACAACTCACCGAAGCGCAGTAGCACCTTTTTACTTATACACACATATATATATATACTTGTATCTACATCTACTTTGGGCCACGGAAAAGCAATTGGAAAAGGGAAAATCCCACGTTTATCGTTAACGCACCGGAAAGCGTGCGAAGGATCAGACGAGATAACGTTATAAGCGACAAAACGGTAAATTTTAAGCTAAATTCGACGCTTTATATCTAGAAGCGTACCGATTCGTTTATTTTTTGCGACAGTACCTGTGCTTTTGGAAATATTTTTCCGAGCAAATGTTACTTTACTAGATATATTTACTTTGCTTTCTCCACTTAGCTCTCTTTCTCTCTCGCTCTCTTTCTTTCCAAAAGCCGTAAAAAGAAGGCTACCCGTAATATTCACCATTTTCCAAAGCCAGAAGAGCCGTTATATATAGAATACCCGCTGACAGTGTATTTATACTACATGGCATACATGTGTGCGTAATCGAAATTCAATATGGAGAGACTAAAACTTCGAAATGCAGTTTGAAGTAAAGCCCGAGCAATGATGGCAAAAGTTTATATTGAAAAGTAGGTAGAATCTCAGAAACTCATCAGATTGTGACCAGCATCATTACCGGATATTTGCATTCAAAAGATTCTGGATGTACTGTATATACGACTTTTTTTTGCAAATTCATTCATATCAAACATACACATATAATCATTTCCGATTCACTTGATGCTTAGTTCAAATGTCAGCAGTCGTATGCCATCGACCATAACATTTGATAAGCTTTTCAACTTTCCATAATCAATAATATTTACATTCCTGTGGCAAAAACTACTTATAGAGCACAGCTTCCATTCGAAAAGGTAATCCGTCGACAGTTTCACAAAAAGCAAAGCAAAAACCTTGGTGCTACATTCCGCAATCCGAACTTGACCCCCTGTTTATTAGGTACATAGACTTTGCGGCCAACTGTTAGTGTACAGGAAACCAACTGCCTCTCTTGAGCCGGGATTTGAACCTCGTACCTCGCGACCAGCTGGGAGGTATCAGTTCCCCATGTGGGACAAAATTTTCTGGAAATTCCCCGACCAAACTGCGTTGGCTGCTTTTTGTCAAATGCCATTTCAAAACGAAATGAACAGGAAAGCGTGATGAATTCATGCGAAACGTCAACAGTCTAGAACCTACTCGTGCGTTGACTTGTGTGAATGCTGTTATCACAGCAATCAAAAAAGCCACGATATATTTGATTACGAATAATGTAATCGAAATGTGTAGCAGACATACGCATTTTATGATTTTTTTAATGTTTAACACAGATACGAAAATTGTGCACTAATCGGAATCATCGGGATCAATTAATCAATACTTATCCTAAAGATAATTCTGATTAAAATTTTCACGTCTGCACAATGAATGAAATATTTTTAGGACGTACTTCCATGAACACCAGTTAATACAGAGTCATTTCACTAGAGTTGCCAGTAGAGCGTTTCTGGCGGGCTTTTTATTTCTTCAAAGTATTTCACTAAAATCGATTTTTTTTTTGAATGAGTATTGAATTTGCTATAATTTTTAATAGATTGAAAATTGCAGGATTGTTCGAACTAGTAGCACTGCAAAATATTATTCATCCCTAATTTTCAGCAACATTGTTCTTTTTGACATGTATACTGTCAGAGTGGGGAAAGTAATGACAACGAAACCCAATGTTAAATGTGAAGGTGCGAAAGAAGAAAACGTTCAGCAGCGTCATGCTCAATAACGTGGATCGATTGGATCGATTGTCTTGACAAACGCTCTAATGCCATACTTGCAGCTTTTTCACCTTACCTATATTTGCCTCACTGAACAAAATCCACCACTGACATTGTCTGTAACGGTGAAGATTCGACCATTTGTGAAACAGTAAACGTAAACCCACTAAGTTTGTCTTTCGTAAACCACTAAAGTTGGATTGGATATGCCTTGTTCAGTTTTATTACAAGCCCCAAGGAAAAAAAGTAGACAGTGGTATCCAAGAACTGACCGCATGGTTAACATGGTTGAGATAAATTATCACTCGTCAAACTCTGCAGTCATATGAGATGGTCCTAATAGGGACCATTTTTTTATTTTTGCAGACGAAAATTCCGGATGGCTGCTTCCAAAAGCGGAAAAAATGTTAACTTCCATTTTCAAAAATGTTTTACACATCCAGTGTTGTTAATCTCGCTCTCAAAAAGCATGCGGTACTCCAAGTGGTGTTCTCACTGCTACCGAAACACACACTTGAGTAGTACTCCTTGGGAACTGTCCCCGTCCTTTTTTCTCTTTTTTCAATACACCGAGTGTTGAAGCTTGCGAGTTTCAGAAAATAATAATTGTTTCAAGAGAAGATAATTGTTTCAAGAAGCATCGCGATGCTATGAAGTGGCGTGGCGCAATAAAGCGGAGAGGCAAAAAAATATTTTGACATGCAGGTAGACCAATACTCTGCACGTTCCAGCATGCGATACTATATAAATTCTCCACTGAAAAACAAAGATTTTCTCGAAAGTTTGTGTGTGCAGACGATTGGAGAAGCGGAGCACACATTTAATTGTCAAGCAAACCTTTCAAACCTTTCGAAAGGTTTAGCTTCTCGCTCGCAATGCATCATGCAAAATATTGAAAAGATTTAAGAGCCAGTTCGCGAATTTCTATTTTTTCATTAAGGGTAAGTGGGGTATGTGAAGAAAAAAAAAAAAGGGTAAGTGGGGTAAAACTGCCCTTAATGATGTTCTGTCCAAAAACGTCCAAATACTAAAAAGTGCAATAACTCCTGTCAGACTCGTTGGATTTTTCTAAAAATTTGTGTTATTATTCTGTACTAAGAGAACTTTAAAACGTATGTTAACAATATATGGCAAAGAGGTAACATGACGAAAAAAATGCATTGTCAATTTTCAGGGTCACCCTACTCTACTCATCATCGCGTTTTTTCCCAAAAACCGTTCAAATCGCCAAAATCACAATATTTCCTGCTAGACTTAATAAATTTTGCTGAAAATTTGGATACACACTCTGCCTTACCATAACTATTCACTTTACCAGAAGATACGCCTCTTGGGGTATAACGTTCCTTGAAGATTTTTTTTTTCGAAAATCCCGTCAAAAGCACAAAAACTGAAAGAACTCGGGTTAGACATGATAGATTTGCTGGAAATTTAGATTATTACTCCAGAGCAAAATCATTTCAAATCGCCTGGAAATACGCGAAAATTTAATCGACCATTTTTGATTTGAATGAAACTTTGCACATGTATTTGGCTTAGCAAACTGAGCATTTTTCACAGATGGAGAGATTTTTTACACCCATGAATTACATTCTAAAAGGGCGTATGCCTTTTGGCATAGGTTTTATTCGAAGTATTGTAGCCCAGAAACCGTTGGTTGTATGGAAAAACTGTCTGAGAATGAGTTGTAGCGCATCATAAAAAAAATATACACTGTACAACAAAAAATTTTTTTGACAAAAAAAATTAGAAATAAAGATTAAATTTCAATTTAAAAAAATAAGATTTGAATTTTTTTTTATTTTTTTTTAAAGAAACTTGACGTTACTACGTAAATTTTAAAAATAAATCCAGGATCGAGAAACTAAAAATAATTTTTTTATGGTAGATTGATTTTTTTATAAAAATTCTAATTCAAACATTTTTCAAAATATTTGTATTTTGATGATTTTAAAAGATGCTGAGAGTCGTTTTGAATCGAAAAGCTTTTGGTAGTAAACATTCTAAAGGCATTGGTTTTCGAGTTATTTTGAATTTAAGCTCGAAAAATTATTAATCTTTCGGAAAATACACGTTTTTCTTAATTTGTCCATGGTTCTCCAGCAAAACCATACGTTCATTGGAATGCTTGATCAAAAATATACAATTCATTCTTTGACAACGAAACGATTGGGCGAACGGTTCTCAAGAAAAGAGTTAAATGTTCTAAGTGATATAAATATATATAAGAATCAAATATTTATTTTCGAGTTTTATTATCTTAGGAACATATTTTTTTATGACATAGATACTTTACAGAACTAGTTTCACCTTATATTTTATATACATCATAAGTAAATGATTCGTCATCTTTTGAAAACAGCTTCGTTTGTATCTTATTTTCTGAAATCGTAACAAAAGAGTAATACTTTTGTGTGGCAGCTATTATTATAGATTTTTTGAAAATATTGCTCCATTCTGTTACTCCTTGTTCATATTCTTCATATGATACCCAACTAAATGACATTTTTGATGAATTTTGATTACTTTTCTGATTAGACCAATCATACAATTTTTTTGCGCTTGTAATCGGATGTTCATGTTCTTTAGCTACTTGCATTTTCTGCCATTCGTTTTAATATGCCACCAATTGCATCGCATGGGCCTTTACCATGAGAAGTCGCAAAAAAATGCCACTCTGCATCGACGTTATATTTTGTTTTGAACTTGCAAAGACTTTTTGAAAGTTTTTTCTATTTTTGTATTGTGAGGCAGCGCCATCAGACATTAATATCGCTTTTTTCAACTCTATTGTTGTTTTCAAAAAACTCATTAATTTGGCAATGAACTCCTGAACCGCAACAGTATCATGATGGAGTACTTCCGATGTTATGATGAAGCTGATGTTCTTAAGTGTTCCAGATTCTGAATAGTAAACAACGAAGGGATGAATGGTGGTTTGACTATTATTCCAATAACTACACGAATCACAAATTGATAGAGACGTATTGAAATGAGCTTGACTGTTCAATATTTTTAATTTTGCAATAACGTTTTCGTTTAATTTGCGTAAGATTGATGAGCACCGATGATCAGGAAAGGGTTAACAGCATTTGGGCTTGGTGTATTCCATTTTTACTTTATTCATCTTCACAAAATGCAAACTGTTACTAACACATCTGGAGTAGTGCAATCGTATTTATATACTTTAAAAGAGTTATTATTAGTAAACAAGTAGGTAGTGTTGCACGACAAACATATTTTTTTATAAAACATTCGGCAAGGGGGAACGTGTAGGTAGGCTAAGGTTTAGCGCTTGAGTTATTTATCCAATTGTTTTGTAGTCAAGGAATGAATTGTATATTTTTGTTCAAGCATTCCAATGAACGTATGGTTTTTGCTTGAGAACCATGGGCAAATTAAGAAAAACGTGTATTTTCCGAAATATTAATAATTTTTCGAGCTTAAATTCAAAATAACTCGAAAACTGATGCCTTTAGAATGTTTACTACCAAGAGCTTTTTGATTCAAAATGACTCTCTGCATCTTTTAAAATCATCAGAATACAAATATTTTGAAAAATGTTTAAAAAATGTTGTTGTAAAAAATTATTTTTTATTTCTCCATCCTGGACTTATCTTTAAAAGTTGCGCATTAACGTCAAGTTTCTTTAAAAAAAAATAAAAAAAAATTCAACTATTTTTTTTTTAAATTGAAATTTAATGTTTATTTTTAATTTTTTTTGGTCAAAAAAAATTTTTTTTTGTACAATGTATATTTTTTTATGGTGCATTTTTAATTCCCTACAACTCATTCTCAGACAGTTTTTCTATACAACCAACGGTTTCTGGGCTACAATGCTTCGAATAAAACCTACGCCAAAAGGCATAGCCATTTTAGAATGTAACTCATGGGTGTAAAAAATCTCTCCATCTGTGAAAAATGCTCTGTTTGCTGAGCCAAATACGTGTGCAAAGCTTCATTCAAATCAAAAATGGTCGATATTCGTCCATAGGTCATTTGGCGCGATCTTGTTCTCTAGGTAAATAAGAACTTAAGGGCAAAGTGACAAATAAATTTACATGACAAAAAAAAAAATTCTTTGGAAATAATTGGCGATTTTCGGGGTTCTGTTGTCCCTACAGACAAAGGTCCAGTACCCGAATGTAGCATTTTATACAACTGATGAGCTTTTATTTGATATCAAATCCAGATGTATCGTTTGGAAACTGGCTAAAAAGGACTAAAGTTTTTCTTGAATTTTTCACTAAGCACAAAGCATTAAACAAGGTAAAAGATATTATCGATATGATGGTCGCGAAAATAAATAATTCCAACCAGGTTTCTACTTGTCCGTGGAGCGAATAAAATCATTATTTGCACCATTTTCTACAATATTTATATAGGTGAAACTTAGCGCAAAGGAAGATGGTGCTTTAATGAACGTTGAAGAACATCATGAGTATAAATTGGTGAGCATTAGTGTTCGAAGTCGTTATTTTTTTTTAAATAATTGTTAATTTTTAATGATACAACAGCAACCAGAGTAACATGATTTTTTGGCCAACACTCTGGGGAAAAAGCGAAGAATGCGAGGAATGGGACCGATGACAATAAATTTCATGATAAATCTGAATTAAAAAGATGAACACGAAACTCAAAGAATAACTTCCCAAGCAGCGAAATTTGTTTCGATTATGAACTTTGTGCATCACAGCAACAAATTCTTATGCGAAATTAAGTTACAGTTACATCTCAGTTTCATACACAATGACAAAAAAAGCGCAGGAGGTGGAGCCAATTGCAACATTTTCGTTGTTTCAACACAAGTTTCAAGAATGAAACTGCAATGTGTATGAACTGATGCGAGGAATTTAATAACAACATGGTAAATGCTGCATGGTGAAGTTTCAGCTCAAAAACAAATATAAGGTGAACGATCGAGCAAAAGTTGCTGTTACATGGCTTCAGAACATGACAGCAACTTTGAGAAGTATGTTTGTGTGTTTGTTTTTTGTATCTCGCAAGCATCACATTGGCAACCTATATACTCCACCCACTAGATCTATTCAGTGAAGGTTAGGTTTTCAAATGCCGTTTACACGTATCAACAGCAAATCCAACCTCGCGAATTACGTTGTTGGTGTGAAGATTTTTGAAGCAGCGATGCAACTTTAGTTGTTGCTTGTTTCTTTACAATTTCATCGTAGTAACAAAAAATGTTTCTTAAAACCTCGGAATTTCATTAGTGCAACAAATGATTACTATTTATTTTTTTATTATGTTTCAATTGTTGCTTGGGTTGCTTCATTTGTTTCAACAAAACTCGAAATATTGTAGTCTTTCAGCAACCGTCAGATCGATAATGTATTTTACCTTGATTGAAGCTTTCCTTGAAACTTAGTGAAAAAGTCAAGCAAAACTTCAGTCCTTTTTAGTCAGTTTCCAAATGATGCATCTGGATTTAATATCAAATAAAAGCTCTTCAGTTGTTTATAAAATGCTACATTCGGGTTCTGGGCCTTTATCTGTAGAGAAAATAGTGCCCCGAAAATCGCCAAGTATTTTCCAAGAAAAATATTTTTTTTTCGTCGTGTATGTTTATTCGTCCTTTTTGTCTTCTTACCCTTGAACTTCTTATTAACCTAGAGTAAAAATCTAAATTTTGAGCAGATCTATCAAGTCTAACCCTCTAACCCGGGCTCTTGCAGTTTTTGTGATTTTGACGGCATTTTGGAAAAAAAATCTACAAGGGACGTTTTACCTTAAATAGCTTATCTTCTGGTAAAGTAGGTAGTTCTGGTAAGGTAGAGTGATTATCCAAATTTTCAGCAAAATCTGAACTAAGCCTAGCAGGAAATATTGTAATTTTAGTGATTTTGACGGTTTTTGGAAATAAAACCTGCTAGAGCCATTTTACCCTATTTGGCGCACTTGGCTTATACATGAAATTAAAGCTCTTGAGTTGCTCTACAAAACGCTGTATTCAGATATTTTTTCTAGCGATGTTGAGAAGAGCAGAGTGACCCTGAAAATTATCAATTTAAAAAAAATGCAATAAATGCCCCGGGCCTTCCGCCACAAGGCCCACCCCCCCCCCCCCCCCCTAGTCCTGGGCATGACGTGAAGACAGAGTGGTGATCTTTTTTTTCCACGTTACCTTCCAGCAAAGCGTTAAGTCATTTCAAAATTTCAAATTTTTTTACCTCTATGTTTTTAAGAATAGAGAGCGCCACGACAATATCTTTCCAGGCCCCCCCCCACCACCTAAATGCGGCCCTAGGTAGAAAATCTGTCTCTCCTTCGTCTTTTACTCCTTCCAAATATAGAAGATGTGAACAAGCATCTGCCAGACGCACGAAGATTTTTTGTTAGACGTAGTTAGACGATCTCTGGAAATGAGATTCATTTTTCGTACATTAAAATTACACGTAAAGGCTGGTGCAATACCAAATTTCATGAATCAGGTCCAACAAAAACATTATTGAATCATTTTGCATTTTACCATGACTCTGCTGATTTTGTTACGCATTTTATTACGCGCTCACGAGAATAAACGACAGTTTTCTAAGCACCTCGAAACTGATCGTTCGCCCGAATCCGAAGTATACCGAGACATCACGATTTTTGTGTATATGATAAATATTTTTATTTCGATCTGTGTCAATGTTTTCATTGTACAAATCTTCGTTATGAATTCCATACATTTTATGTGCGAAATCAGAGCAAATGTAGTGAATAATAAGTTCTGTACCGAAACTGGGGAAATGACAGAACTTGAAAAAAAGTCGGAGTCACTTACAGCATTGGTTAAAAAAAACCTCGCGAAGATGATGTTATGGTTAAAATCCCTCTTAACCAAAAACCAGACACGACCAAAAATGATATATTGCGAACTCTATACGTGGTCCTATAATGACACATTTTTGTAATGACTGAAAAAAATTGCAATTGCATCAATCGGTCTTTTTCAAGGTCATTAATCATATTTGGAACACGTTAGTGAGTAATTTTTATCAAATTGCAACTGTGATCAACCACAACTCGATAATACTGTACATAAACGCGGTATATTCACCGATTTTATTCGAAAATTCAATGTGTTCCACTGATAATTCTGATTTCGTATCACACTTCAGTCTCAACAGCATTCCAAACTCCGTTTTCATGCCTGCCACCAGCCAAAGTCAGCACGTACAGAGTTTTGTTATCCCCTAGCCGCACAGCTGTAATATGCAACACACAGCAGCGTAATAAACTGTTGCGTTGCTGAGAGTGCTGTACTCTTGGTATATGCTTCCATCATTGTAAACTCATGCAAAGTTGAACTGAGAAACCTCTTCCCAGGTTTGAATTCAACTAGAATCTGTTTACTCACTACAGTTAAATTTGATTTTCAGTTGCACCGCGCACTCTAAACGATTGAGTTTAAACGCAATGCATGCACGATGTATTTGATGATGCAGGAGTTCGAATAGATACGATGAGTTTTGTTTTTCGATTGAATTTCCAAGGACATTGCAACAAACTGCTGCAGCAAACACGTCGTGAATTTTATCTAAGACTTGCTCGGATGCGTGTGCAAAGTCACCCTGCCTACCCTGGCTTCCATTCGACATGCGAAAAATTTGATTACCTGTTTACAAGCCGCTTCATCGTTCCAGTTCCACTGTTCACCAACACGAAATGAGATTCATTTTTCCCATATGGAATAAAATCTGTTCGTGTCTTGCAAAACTGAGATAATGACAGAACCTGAAAAAGGCTGTACCTCTTACAACATACATCTAAGCTTAATAATGGGACAAAGCGGATTGAAGGGAAGTTTTATCCAATTCCACAATTTATTGAGCTATCAAAAATAACTGCGGAATTTATCATTCTATTCGAAACACAGTAATATCAACTGTGCTTGAGTTGAACAATAAATAGTAATACGCTTTCCTTGATATTTCGTTCCTACCACTTTTCACTTTACACATCTGTGAGTGGACACGTATTTGAGCTTTAAATCTTTTTCAGTGCTCAAATGAATTTCAATATTCACCGAAACAGCTTAACATGTGCTGTCATGCTGTATGCCTCATGCATTTCTTCATAATTAAATATGCCTCAAACATCATTGCTTACCACGTAAACGAATAAAGAATAATTGTTCGAAAAATAATTATGGCAAACAGATTGTCCCGCACCGGATGCAAATAATGAATTTGCGTAAAATAAAAAGCATCTTTCAGTGAAATTAAAAAACACCATCCAGTCGGTCAACTACTATGAAATATCGACGCTACGAACAATGTACGGAATCAAGCTTATTACCGTAACCGAGCTGTGAAGCAAAAGAGGAGGTTGAGCTTTGGAATCAATTTTTAATTGCTTCATCTCCTGATGGGTACATACATTTTGTACAGCTGGAAAAGAGAGCGAGGGGGTGGAAAGAGAGAGAAAGAGAAAGATCATTCTGGTACCGGGACTCTGCAACCGTATAGTGAGTGAAAATATAAAATGGAAATGATGTGGGAATGACACTTGCGGACTTATTTTTTGCACCAACGGAAATTCGCCGAATTAGGTTAGAATTTGATAGCTAACGTAACAAAGCCTTTGTTATTATGATTCAACACTTGTGTACAATGATGTGTAATATGATGGCAAACGCATCAATTCATCTTCATTTTCTCTGTGCTGCTTCTCTGTTTGATGTAGAATGATTACTAAAAAAAACATTGCTACACTGCCTGATTAATGGTAGCCAAGCTTTCCCTGTAGGCTATAAACTGTGTTTAAAGCTTTTACCTGATTACTTCTACAGCTTGGATGAACGTCATTCTATTATCTCTTGATTTTTCTCTGCTACTTATTGCATTACAGAAAACACAATCGCCGTCCTATCGATTCGAGGAAAAATGAACGACAAAAAGTAATCTTCTTAGCAGAAATAGAATCAACCGGAACAGTGAAATAATTTCGTAGATAGAAATGAAAACTTTGTGTTCGCTGTCACAATTAAATACTCTGTTGCTCTTCTTCGGCTTGATTGTCTATCATTCTCTGCTGCTTTAATCGGTGTATTTCTGTCCAAATACAAATCATGCGCTCTACACTAATGAACTCTACGAACTCTGCCCGGGGACACACCGTATCAGAAACAAAATATACCTCGGGATACCCTGCCGAGCATCAAACACTGAAAGCATTATCGATGATGATTTCATCTTTACCATCTTCTCGGTAATCTTTTCATTACTCGGAATGACACTAGCCGACAAAATCGGGAAAACAAAAAAATACGTATTCCGTTAAATTTACATCGAAGAAAAAGCATATCATCGGTTTGTCAACTATAATTCTACGTAAAAATTGCATCTCTGTCTGATAACCAACTCACACCAATGACAAATCAGGAACACATTTCAAAAAGGGAACCTTTTTTAATTTGGGATTATTTGATCGAATGCAAAAGTTATGTCGCCCTGTGCAATCGATAGGAGCTTATGTTTATATACAAATTTTTACAAGGAAAGTCTTTTCAATATTTATTATTTAGCCACTTTCCAGTACACACAGTACGTAAAACAAAAGCTTTTCACAGCGTAGACTCCTGGGAGGAGTTCGATTCGAACCTATTGTGTTGGCTTTGCACAATCATTCCTAGCAACCACTACTCGAATCCTTGAACGCAAATTCGTATCTCCGCGGAGTCCCGCTCTGGCTGTCACTCACCATTTGAATGGCAATTAAAAACTTATTTCCTAACTGAAGCGGTGAGAAGACGGAACGAAAAAGCGGAAACTGGGTGCCAGAATTGTTCCGCTTAAATATATTTCATTCAGTTGGCCCTTCAACTCCGGTTTTCCGTTCCGCCTGTTTTTTTGCGGTAATGAATTACGCGACCCCTTTCAAATAGTACAATATAAAATCGTTAAATAACAATACCATATAATGCTTGAACCTTCTACTTAGATGCTATTTAATAATTATTGACCGTTCCTTGAAGCAATTCAATCGTAATGTAAATGTGTAATGATGAAGCACTATTGAAATGCATGAACAATGTTGAATGCACGCTTGATTTCTTCCGTCGAGTAAATCGTTCCTCCTCATTATACCTTTTACAAATGATTATTGAAAACGATGTGTTATAACAAATAAACAAAGAAGCTAAAGATTGAATATTGTTCAGTATTCAATTTATCTTCTTGTGCATTGGTATCAGTGCAGCCAGCTTCATTTATACGGAAAGAATGAAAATGACAGCTGAATTCTATTATGATCTGATTAGGTATAATCAAAACTTCATGCACAGCAACTACTTCAAACAGATCTGAATCCTAGTATGAAAGCAAACAAACCGAGATGAAATAGTTTCGCGCATTAAGTCTCAAAAACCAGTTCAAACGTTTTCCATCCACCGTTGCGAAGTTTTGATTGACAGTACCCAAAACTCATTTATTTTCATCGTCATCATCATCATCATCAACAGTCGTTTGAAATTGGATTCTGCGGTAATATATGCTGATTTATCCAGCCCAATACGATGCACCGCTTGCAATAATTTTGATTTCCATTTCGCTCAGCCCGCATTCAGAGGCAAAAAACACAATCCGCTGAAAAAATTACGGGAGGAGTATTTTTTCTCGTGAATGGTTTGAGTCACAAGATTTTGTTGTCAATTTTGATTGCTCTAGCTTGCGCTGGAAGAAAATTATGCTAGTCGAAGCGAGAATGATCCTTAAGCAGGTATTAGACGAAGCAAATATTTGCTATTTTTGGTATGGATTTTATTTTGTGCAAATAAAATTCGTACCAAAAATAGCAAATGTTTGCTTCGTCTAATACCGCTTTACTTGTTTAACTCTGATACTTCGCATAGAAATCATCAACAACTCTGTAGACCAAGGAGGTAGAATTGATTCACCTGTCAATTTATGGTCCACAAAATTACTATGAAAACCTTGAACTTTGTAATAGATTTCAATGCGAACATCGCTTTAAAATTTGAAAGCAGTCAGATGACTTTCAAAACACATAAGAATATGCCTTAATTTTCCACATTTAGTCCAATCTAGCATGAATTGTACGAATATGTGGGACGTTAGCTCGAAGAGGCTGAAATCATTCAACTGAAAATCGAATGCCTGTCATCACCATCTAAACGTCAGTTCCGAACAATTTATGCAGTCTAATAAACATGGAAACTTGAATAAAATTGTCTGCTGAGGATTTTAAAGGAAGCATACCACTCACAGTTAGATAGGTTGCAGATTATGGTATGTTCCTAAGGGAGTCTCTTCATCAGTCTGGAGTGATTAAGAACCAGTTCGCGAGAGGCGCAACCGCATGTTGTTTTGATGTGCTCCGATTGGGCTGAAATTTTCAAAATTAGTCAAACAAACGCTGAATATTTCAGCTCAATCGGAGTACATCAAAACAACAACTCTCAGAAAGGCGGGTGCGGCTCTCGCGAACTGGTTCTCAAGTCCCTTTTCGAGGCGAAAAAAGAGATGTTTTTTGCGTTTATTCAAAACTAAATTTGAACTTGAGACAACAATTTTTCTTTGTATGAAAAAAAAAAACATGACGAGGCACAAATAACAGAAAATGTGCACTCCCACGTAACATAGGGCAACCACTTTAATCAACAATTTTTAATCAGGTTGAAACTTTACACAGATATTCCTGTAGGCTAAAGATGTTATTTTGTGCTATTGCACAGTGTTTTATTTTGCTGATTTCTTTTTAGTGATATATTTCATTTGGAAAAGTTTCTATGTATTTTATTGCACTTTATTTTCAAATGGATGTAATCCACCTAGAGGTGATACGCATAAGTATGTAATCCACCTAGAGGTGATACGCACAATTTATTTTTTTAGGGCCGTTAGATAGACAGCCAGTGTCTTCAAGAAAGTTGTAGCAGATGCTTTGGCTAGCAACTTTGTCGAAGGTGGCAAATTTATGACTCTTGTATTTGCAAAGATATAGATAGCTGTGTTTCATCAACGACTGGTATTAGTTATACGGATCGGATTTGTCTGGCTTCTTCGGTCTTTTTTGAAGATATTATGCGACAATCTGTTTAAACTGCCCGACGTTTCGACCGTTTTTGGTGACTTTTTTTTTAAACTTAATAAACTTCCCTTGAAAAAGGCCGCCCAAAACGACGGAAACGTCGGGTAATTTACACAGATTGCGTTTGTTACCTTTAAAAAAGACTGAGAAAGCCTGATTAATCACACTCGATATAAAAAGTTTCGTATGAAAAGTTCACTCAAATAATAATTTTCAACGTAACTTTTTTCGAAGATTATCTACATACTCATATCTTCTACAAAGTTATACAGAAAGACATATTCATGCCAAACAACGTAAAAAATACGTTGAAAATTATGATTTGAGTGAATTCTTCATATAAAACTATTTATTATTTTTTATAAAGTGGTTTTCAGATAGTCCAGCAGACACGCAATTTAACTAAGAACAATAAAAATATGTTTATATTCCTTCATAAGCAAAGAACAAGATGGTGAATAACGCCATAAAACATTCCAAGAAAACAAAATACGGGTACTGTAGAGTCAATAACAATAGGGGTAATTTAGATGCAGCGGTCTCAATGCCCTTGTTCAAACACAGCATCGTCCAAGTCCCAGCAACGCTCGTAGACGCTTGAAAGGTGATGGTGGAAGACCTTTCGTCATGATCCCAGCCTGTTGCTCCGATGTTCCAACGAAATCAATCTTCAGCACATCCTTCTGTAGTAGTTCTTTCAAAAAATGATACTTGGTGTCAATGTACTTAAACTTGCCGTGATCACGACACTCTTACGCAATCCGAATAGTAGACTGATTGTTCTCATACACCACTATCAGATCATCCACCTTCAGTCCAAGATTCGGTGCATAAAGCCGATAACTCCGCCTCGGTCGATGATATTGACACTGTCTGTTGCTTCCGTGTTATCCAGTTCACAGTGTCCAAAGCTTAAAGCTGTATCCAGTTACAGAGCGATGATCAATCAAATCGTTAACCCAGTCTGCGTCTGAATATGCTTCCAACACTAGTGCCCCTTCGTCATTCCGGAAGATAAGTCCAGCATCCCGAGTCTCCTTGACGGATTTAGGATTTAGGATTCGGACAGGACTAAAACTGACTAATATAATTCACACCTGCCGAAAGATCCGGTCTCGTGATCAACGAAGCGTACATGAAGCAGCCAACAAGCTCGTGAAATGGCTTCGACGTCCTCTGCTTCTCAATTCCCCGCGTCAGCCTCAACCGATTCTCCAACGATTTGCAATCAATCATCTCGAAGCGATGCAGCGAGCTTTCGAAATCACTTTTTTGATGAATCCGCATGAATCCATTCCACAGTTATACCCAAGAACTGCTTCACCTCTTGTATATCTGTCATCTAAAATTCCTCTGAAAAACTTCACTTCACGGTTTTCAAAACATTCAAAAACGAGTTAGCCAACAAGATATCATCAACATGGAGCACAACGATGACTTTGTTCTTTCCTTCACCTTGTCAAGCCTCGCATTGTACCGGTCATCACTTCCATGCTTCAAGCGAATTACCAATTTACAGGAAATCGCCGTTCGGCCTTCAGGAAGAGGCGTAAGCTATTAGGTGTTGCAACTGTACTCGGAATATTATCGATGTAGTTCGAAGCACTCGATGCAAACCCAGCATTTTTATATTCGAAATCTTTCGATTTTCGGTTTCGTGACAACCGAACTCCCCCACAGAGTTCCGATTTCTCCACCGACTCTGCTTATGCCTACGGGTATCGGTATCTGTTCCAGTCGAATCTTTCAAAATGCTTCCAAATTCGTCATCCGATTCATCCTAAACCGGTTCTGGGTTTCGATTTTCCAGACCCTCATCAGAACTCAGAAGTTCAAAAATTATACATCATAGGTACTTCGGGGTACAATCAACAATTGGGGTTTCAGAAATCTTCCAACCGACCACCTTCACAAGCGCTTCGGTTTCTACAAATAGCACGTCACGAGCCACAACAATTACTTTCTTCTTCGGGCCCCATACACGATAGCCATTCGGAGAATACCCCACGAAAATGATGTGATTGAACACTCGCCACCCAAACACTCAAAGTTTCGAAATATTTGGCTCACGTGACTCCCACAACTCGAATGGAGTTGATTCCACATCCAGTGAACTGGGCTGGGCTCCTATTGACCAGATATGCAGTCGCCTTGTCGCGAGTCCTGTTCATGCGTTCGCTAACGCCGTTCTGCTCCGGGGTATATGGCACCGTGAACTCTTGTTGAATTCCCTTCGACCTACAGAACTCTTTGATACGTTTACCACAGCACTCGTCGCTATTGTTGCTTTTTGAGCGGGAAATCCTCCTTTCGTGCTTGCCGTCACAATTTCGTAGGCCGTAAATCACTCCAATACATTATCCTTAGGCGCTATCAAGTACACAGCAATAAAGTGACTCCAACCGTCGATGAGAGTCACGAAGTATTTCGATCTATACAGCTTCTCTGGTATCACAGGGCCACACACGTCCTAGTGCACCAACTCGAAAACTCGCGACGTCGACGTCCGTTCTTGTCCGAATTTAGATTTAAACAAACCACCGATTCATTCCGAACCAGAGCCTTCAGATTCTTCTCCAGTTCCCGATCACTACCGATACCACTTTCACTGTACCATCAGCCGGGGTGAGATTGTGCCAACCAACCCGTGACTTGTCAGCCATCTCCTCCGGTTCAGCAGACTAGTCTTTCTTGGTTAAATATTCGAGGAATCTAATTAAAGAAAGATCGGTCTTGTGATCGTTATGTGATGGCTGACAAACAATGGGTTTGTATAGTACAATCTCAACCCGACTTACGGTACCAGAATATATCACGATAATCGATTCGCCATCCATGGCCACAGCAATCTTGACCGGCTTCTACAACACGCTAAGGATTGCACCCCTGTCGGATGCATCCGAATCATTGAACCACCTCCTCTTCTGTGGTTCCATACCACCACTAACGCCAACGAAACTAACGCCAGTCTGATTCGAAGTTTTCAAATGTCAACAACAAATAAAAAACTGTGTCAAGATTGTCCATTTCCGCTCCGGTACCGTGATATTCCCGCAAAAGTCTATGGAACCCCAAAAAGTGTTCTTGAAGTTAAAGTCGAGCCGCAAATAATATAATTAATATTCATTAGCACTCTCTTCAGCGCGTCACAAACTTGCTTCGGAGTACACTTTTCCTAAACTTATTCAGCTGAGAATAATGGATTCTTGACATAAGGAGAGATTTGCACTTCCTCTCCTGCTTGACGCGATTTCCGAGAACAACTTTATTCTACTTTTTCATTTGCACATCATCATCGATTTTTTTACGGATCTCAGCAATATCGGCTGTCTCACGTTCGATGCAGTTGAGCAAGTCATGCTACTCCCGCAACTCCGTCATACGGAATTTCCATGCCGAATAATTGCTCCCGTCGAGTGACGTCTCATGATATCGATCGTTTTACAATTTCTCCACTATCGCGACACTTTCAACACTGGGCCCATAACCTAAAGTAATTTTCTGACAGTCCAGGAGGAAAACCAGAGATAGACATTTAATATTTTCGACAGAGTTGCTAGCATAGGCATCTATTATAACTTGCTCGGAGACACTAGCTGTCTAACTGTTCTAAAAAAATAAATTCTCTATATCACTTCTAGCTGGATCAATCACTGAATCGTCCATTTCAAAAGCCGTGCAGTAAAATACATAACAAATAATCCAATCTCTTAACTACACTATATCTCTAAAATCAAATAAGTGGACGCTATCAATTGGAGGGTTTATGCAAAAATAATATTGCTGATTACAAATATTTTCAGAGCCAGAACATTTCAATGTGATGTCTTCAGTATACAGTGCCTCCACAAATATGGGCACATTTACGCAAATACGTCTATTCTCATGAAACTGAACAATTTTCACTGGCAGTGGTATTTTTTATAACTCAATTGTAACCCTATTCATACGATTGAAATGATTTAATGTTGAAAGTGTTACTAAAAACAATAATTCTGCTGTGGGTCAGTCCATATTTTGGCTGTTTTTATTACTTTTGCATGAAAATACATCACGACCTGATAAAATGACTTATTATCAAGCTTTTACAACAATTAAATAACTTATGTGATGGATTTTGATGGTTTTATAAACTAAATGATCTTGAAGGCCCAAAGTGATCCATAATTGTGTCTTTTGCTATGCAAGTACTATTTTTTATTTTTTTTTTCTTAACCGATTTACACACATCAGCTGCAGTGAAACTGATTGTCGATCGAAAGTATACATCAGAACACAGAAATAGATAGTAAAACATTCGTAGTTGATAACTTTTCCGCTTTTATATTGATTTTTCAACATTTAGGCAATACGTTGACTGACCCATAATTGTAGAGGAACTGTAGTTGCAGATAAAGTTTTATCGTTCTAAGAAATATGCGCCATAAAAATAAATTAGAATAAAATGAAAAATGATTCATTACAAAAATTAATTGAAAAAAAATTTCCATGAAAATTACAAAAGGTTAGCTAAACATTGATGGATGTCTGATCATGGACAAATTAAATAAACAAAGGTTGACTTTTCGAAAAAAGAAAAAAAATTGAAGCTAGAATGGTTTGCTCGATTAGTATAGTTGAAGACAGTAATTTTGTCTTTGGAAAAAATATACAACATAAGACAGTGGATTTTTTTTAGGAAGCAACCTGAAAAATATTATTATGCATTTAATTTATTATCACTTTCAAAAGATTTCAATTTTTTTATCGGAAACTTCGCTAAACATCAATAGTTCTTTAACTAGAGAAACAAATCCAATAGAAGCGTTGATTTTGGATTGCCGTTTACCGATGATACGACATGATTCTAGTTCTCTTACTGTTCTCCTCTCCGCACACGCTACAAGCAAACAAACCAGACATAACGATCATTTACACACGCTACTGGCACACTCACAGCTATTAGCAATAGCCGAATGGCTAAAAGTGAACGGGACGCGACAGATCCGGACATGTTAAGTAATGCTGTGCAGTGCTGCGGTCCGTCGGTTAGTCCGTCTGCTGTAAAACGTTACGATCGAGTGAGTCGCCTGCTCAGCCCGTTGTTATACTTGAGCGTTGGCTCTGCTAGGGAAGAAAGCTTTGTTTCAGCTCTGATTGGTAAAAGCATGCGTTCAGCAATGCTCGGCATTTTTCAATTGTACAATAATAGCATAACAAAATCTCAATTTTCCGCATTTTGACAGACGCATAGCTATTCTCTATTTTATAATCGATTGCTGTAAGAATGAAGAAAATTTGTTGGAAACTGGTTGGAAAATGGACAATTTTAGAGACGCCCTCCATGTTTTCTTTTTTATTTTCAACTTGTACCCCTATGTATGTTACCGTGAGACGTGATTCTACGTCAAATTGTTTTTTCCGATTTTTTACAGTTTATGTAAAGCTAAAACTATTATCTACGACTTTTTCGAAGACACTATACCTACCGATCAAACAAATCGTTTCAGCTTTAAAATTATTTTTATCATTAATAGGCACTCGGCTCAGTAAATATGTCAGCACAAAGTTTTTTTTGTGCTGACGTACTCGTCGTCAACCAAGTAGATGGCTATTTGGGATTAATTTACCATCTTCAATGTACAACAATTCAGTTGCGTTCGTTTTTTATAGACCGACAACGACGCCGGCTACGTCTTTACGGTATGAAACGAGATATTACAGTCGTTGTTTTCGGAGACCTAGTTTACCTCTGCATCTCCACGACTGCGACGAAAAGTAAAGTTTGGGTTTATGTCACCGTGCTTTAAAGTATTTCAGAAAGGAGTATTTCATGAGCCGAGAGCCTTTTAATGCTTAAAATATTTTCAGAGCCAAAAGCGTTTATTTGATCGATATAGTGCCTTCGGTGTCGGAATCATCACATTGATTGAGCAAACCGTTCTAGCTCTAGAAATGTTTGTAATCTTCAATACCTTTTTTACATTAACCCTTTTAAAAGTGTACAAAATCTGTGCATGTGTATCAACGAAAACTAGGTAAAAAAGGCCCAAAGTTGAATTGAAAATCGACTAAAACACTTCTACAGATAAAAGAAGACTAAAGACTAAAAGACTACAAAAGTTAAATTGTGCTCAAAATCTGTGAATAGTACTAAGCCTAATCTCGTATTCACACCGTCTTGCGAAAATTCAGGTCCATGTTCTGATTTTAATTTTTTTAACAAATAAATAACCGTCAAAATTTCTAATGATTAGGCTTACACAAAAACAAAAGTTTTAAAATTTAAACATTTTTTTCCAATAAAAAAAACAATGTTATAACAGTGTCTGATGTTCAAACATGCATTTAAATGCATCAGCACTATCCTGTTCAGTAGTTCAAATCGTACTAATTTACCATCTCCTTCTGTACATTTGTGAGCTGTCATTTGTCTAACCTACAAGCTATTATAGATGTTTGAACTGGTTTTCGAGTATAAATAATTGGGAACATAACAGTTGTATGCGTGGAATGAAATGCTATATCGTGTTAACAACAGGCTTTTTACGTTCGCTGTCAGTTTGCCATTTCGCATCATGCCTTTATTGAATGGTGTATAAAAATTAAAAAAAATACAAAAATCTGTATCGTGAGAAAGCCTAATCCAAATGATATCCTGCTTCAGTTGAGAAAACAAATAATTGAAAATACTTCAGCAAAAAAAGATTTTTTTTTAATTATTCCTCTCATTGTAACATTGTAACAGTTCCTAGGAACTTTACTGAGGGCTTTAATATCAGAAATTTCAGTAATAAAAAAGGAATAGCGTTTTGTGGAAGTTTGCCCTATTTAGAAATTCGTATAATGTTAACTGATTTCTATTTCAGATTTGTCATTTTTAACTATAAGGCAGTTCGAAAATAGATAACTGACGATGCGAGAGAGCTTAGTTGTTCATATTGAGTGTGCAGATGAATTTACATTCGCTGTGGAATACGTCATTGCTGAAAAAAAATTTTACCCTGAATAATCATACCGAAATCAGATTTTTCTGAAATACTTTCATCAAAGTGTTGCATGCATGGCTTATGATAACTTCTACCTTACTCGAGAGATAATCTAACATATTTTACTTCGGGGTACTTTTTTCAATTAAATCCAATTAAAAAACATTTTCAACACAACACAAGTCCACTCTACTGGTTAATAACCAACCCAATATTAATCCGCCCACCACTAACCCGCTTTAAAGATCTTCGTACCAAAGTATTACATTAAGTCCTTTTTTCTACCCCAGGAGAAAGTGTGCGAATCTCTGCAACAATCCACGTCGTCGAAAAGCAATAAAAAGAAGGCAAGACTATTGATTTTAGTATTTCTAGAACACACACACATTTAATTACATTATGCACCTTGTGTTACACACTGTACAAGGAACTACATTGCGGCCATAGCCATTTGAAACACCAAAAATATTTACGCACATTTTTTTCTCGATAGACTAGCAGTACAATCCACACATTTATATTCGCAACATTATGTTAAGCAAAATTTTCAACTGTAACATTTTATATAGTGTTGCAAATTGTAACACTCCCTCCCATTCGTAACAAAGCAAAACTTTTTTCCACACTGTCATGCTTATTGTGAAGTGAAAACTACATAAACTGTGAGAAAAAAGTGTAAGGTGCAGAGTTTTTCAATCATATCAATGCTATTGCCTGATTCGATTCATGAGAAGATTTTATACAGCACTGGAAGGTCATTAGTAGATGTTTCTGAAACTTCCCAAGGTGATGAGAAAAGTAAAATGAAACTTTCCTTTCCGTGTCCGATTGTTGCAACTAGCAACAAAATAACTAACTTCAGCGTAAATGAAACTTTCTAGAGTGCTTTTCCTTACCAATTTAATCGTAACAAAATATACTAACATTTAACCAATTTCCACATGATTCCTTATTGCAAAAACTGCATCCAATTATTTTTCAAAGATGGTTTGAAAATGAAAGCAAAGCTTACCTTACCTGCACCACACCTAAACCCGCTTTTTCATATGAATAGATTGTGAGAGAACTGTTCAATTGTTCGATATTGTCACAAAAGCATAAAGCTTGTTTGAGCGGCCTGGCCGCTGTATTCATTCAACACGGAAAACAAATTCTAAGAATAGGCTCAACAAAACGGTGACAGAAGGGACAATGATTGAATTGAAGCAGCGACGCTGATAATGCTTCGATGGTGGAGACTCAGTGTAAAGGAGCATTCTGTGAAAACCCTCCCAACACCTACCCGACATTTTGCAACTCCTTTTGATAAACATACGGTGACCTATTCCATCGTTTCGCTGGATTTGCTCGCATTCACCTGTGTCCGGTGTATCGCGAACAGGTTGTTTGATTGTTTGCCTTCTAAAGCAACCTTTGTAGGAGTTTAATCGACCTGCGAACAATATGTATTCAAATGTATGTGCTTTTTATAGAATATGATGAAAAATACAGATATTGGAAGGATTAAATAGTAGAAACTTCGATCAATCTGTTAGTCGACTTTCAGTTTAGCTTTCAAAATGATCTGTTTTTGTACACTAGCTTTCTAAAAATCCTGTATTCAAATAAAGCATCTGATAGAACCAATCCTGTAGACTGCCGCTCCTGTACAGTCATGCTAGCCCAAGCTTAATAAAACGTAGCATACATGTTGGGAAATGTAGATTCCGCCAGTTGTTAGACGACAACTTTTACACGATACAGCACTGCACAGCATTGAAAATCGTCTGCATTCAGTAATGTAGAGTCTACATCATACAACACAAACATACAAGCTTCAGAGCCGTGACATAGTGAGCAGGTAACTGGAAAGAGGTTTAAAAAAGGTGAAAAATTTCATTGGAATTTTTTATTACTGACCAACAGGTAAATAAAAAAAATACATTGCTGACTTCAGAAATCTTTCATGTTCAAGAATTTGCAAAATTCAAAACGATTTCCTTTAACTGTTACTACATTAACTAGCACACAGAGAATCCTGAGTATGAATTCCTAGAATAGAGATCAATTAGGAAATTTTCTCTGGGTGCGGCAAACAAATTCTGTCTGTTTCTCGGAAACGATTCTTCAAAATTCCGTCACCGAGTTACAAGTATTCGGTAAAATCTTTCTTAGTGTTAGGATAGGGTATTATTTTCCTGAGAAAAAAGGTTTCGTGTTCTAAGATGCCGTTAAGATGTATAGAAGTTAGGTTATGATAGTAATGCGCTCAAAATCAACGCGAATCGAAATAATGTCATTGAGGAAGAATAGCATTGCAAATTTGCGCCGTTGCTTGAATGTTAGGTGATGGATGAGCATTCAGCGTGCCACATACGATAGAAGCACGTATAAAAAGAATTGTTTTTGGATAGATTGTTGTTCGCGTTCTTTATGTACGACAGCATAAGTATCCCATGTTGCCATATTCGCTGTTTATCTTATTTCTACCCATTGATTATAACAATTGGCAAAAGTCCATGCACCAAAACCTTGAGAATTTATAAAACATCACACTGGCACAAGATTTGATCATAATCAATAAAAATGGTTTGTTCACATGCTTGTCGTTTCTCCTCAGAAAACCTCTAGAGTGCAAGAGAACATCTTGCACTGCGAAAACAACTGCTCTCACACCAAAGAGCAAATCAACGCACATGCTAGAAGAGAGCGACAGACGATTTTTATCTGCTGATCTCTGCGAGACAATGAACAATGGTGTACTTTCTCACACGTATGGACATCACGCACAATAATTACACAGCAGAGCTATCTGCGGTGCGTTCTACAGTTTGTTTCTTGAGCATGGCAGAAGAGAAAAAGAGATTGGGAGAAAAAAAATAGACTGCGTTGCTCGTGCTGGTAGAGTTTACCCTGGTTGGAATCGTTTCCGCGGGGTAGCAACACGAGGACTACACTTTTGCCCGGTAGGTTTTTTTCACTCTCCGGACTACTCGCCAGTGGACACTGTGGTGTACTTCTGCGTTTTCTCTGTAGAGTGATTTACCCCATTTGTTTCTATCAGATGTGGGGTGAGCTGGAAGTGTATTGGTCTCTCTGTAAGTTGGTTGAGACACTTTGGAGTGGAGAAAGAAGCAGTGTGGTGAAAGCATTTGCTACACGCAAGCATACTGAAAGGGAAGAGCGCGGTGAATTTTTTCTCCGCTCTTTCCACATACTGAGGAAAATGACAAGCATGTTTGTTCAAAGCCATAAAATCGAACAGGAAAAGCCCAAGCGATTTGAAAAACGTCTTGTATTAAAATTCAGAATATTCGTGAAAAATTCTTTAGAGTTTCAATTGAAAATGGCTTTTACTAAAATTTTCTACACGTGATTTTTAGGACCGCTTCATCAACACTCCAGGAGTTTCACAAGGCAGCAATTAGGGGCGCACTACTTTTTTAATTACTGCAAAGTTATTTATAGGCAACACTGATTGCCCTAGCATGGTTACACCATTCTTCAAACAGGGGGAAAGATGTAGTATACATATGTGCCCATTCGCATACCCCAACAGTTTTCAACTTGGGGTACGCGTCACATAAAATACTCTGTAACTCTGTTTCCAATGAAGATAGGAATTTTGTTTATTCGGCAAAGTTTTGCAAGTTCTAGAACATTGCCAAATACATTATGCCTCTATCTCTTAACACAAAAAAGTTAGTATTTTTGATATATGAAAAACTACTCACCGTACTCTATTATAGGTGAATTGGGACAAATGGAACCAACAAGAGTTTATAGTACTTGAACATAACTTCAAGGAAAAGTATTGACATCATTATTCCACTTGCTTCTTTTTAACTTATACGTTCTTGAAATTATCGAAAACATAAATTTGTATATAAATTTGTAAGAAAAAGTTCTACAGATGTATGGTCTTTAGCAAAAATGGGTGTTTTATGTGCACTAAGAACAACACATTCGTGTACAATGCAACTAACAAAAGTTAAGTACAAAAAACTAAAATTTAAGTAAGTTCCATATATTATACTTTATAACTTTGTTCCTAATGAAGATAGAATTTTCATTTTTTCAACAAATCTTCATATTTTTTAATCTTCTATAACTTTTCTGAATAAACCATTGCTCTATCTCTTTACAAAAAAAGTTAGTTTTTTTTTATTTTTAGTATGGTAAACTTTTCATAATTTTTGTATGCGGGTCATTTATACAAACAATTGTTCCGAATACACTATTAAGCTAGGATGAATGTGGAAGGCGCTATGGAATTAAGTTCAACTTTTTGCCTTATATCCACTGTGCGCTGGTGTACCCGAATATGATGCCGTACAATATTTCACAATTGGTCTTACATATGTAATAGATGAAAGTTTGATAGTGTGTCTTTTGGCTGAGCTACTCAATAACGCTCATCATTCTGTTTGCTTTACTGATAATGATGTTTCAAAGGTCTGCCAAAGTTGTTTAAAAAAAACGTGCAATCGCTTGAAAATGATTTGACGGGTAACTTCTAATCCCGATGCAAGCTATTCCTGCGTTTGTCATGAATCCTCCACGAGCAATTTCTTCAATTCAACGACTTCAAAGGGTTTGGCGTTTCTTTACATGGACTGTCGTCAGCATCAAAATTACCATCTTTAAACGGAACCAATCCCGGCAAGTTGTTTCTTCTAGAGCAGCATTTCCGTAAGCATTTTTTTAACTCTTGTTGCGCTTCGAATGCTGTTTCCTTGGATTAAAATAAAAAAGGTAACACTTCCCCAAAATGACGATTATTTAGCCCAGAATGAGACATATTCACAGGTTTTTAATATGTCAAAATCGACCTGCTGGCTGCTGGCGTCTTAAATTGACCAATGGCGAGAACTTAGTTGCGTACATAATATAAAGATAAGTGGCTATGCGCACTAAAGCAGGCTTGATGTATGACACACAACTTGTTATTTATTAAACTATCTGCAATCCAAAACAAAATAACCTTGTTGTTCTCCACTCCGCAGTAGCAAGGTCGTAATTGTATTGAGATATTCTTCTTTGTACATTCATATTTTTGATAAAATGCATTATATTACGAAACAAAGAGAATGATATAATTTGAAAAAGGTATTGGGTATAAAGTAAACATCGCGGAGCGGGGTAATTTTAGGTTAATCGAATACCCAAAGCGGTCTGACCATGACATATTTTTTAAATGAATTTTGATTGTTTTTATGGACTTTTTTGGGGTATTCACAAATATTGAGAAAATTTTACTGATTTTTTCGTCTTACGTCTTTCGATTACGTCTGCATCCCGTGCAGACGCGCAGAAGTGGGATGTTCAACAAAACTAGATTATACTGTGCATAAAAACAATGGAATATACAATTATTTAGTTAATTTTGCAATAAAAACAATTTTTGGTCTTTTCAAATCGAGAAAATTTATAAAACATATTTTTGATTTTTTGACTACGAATAGCGATTTCTTCTGTAATTTAACCATTATGTGCTCGACAATAAAACAGCCTTACGTACCCGATGGGGCACCCGCAAATCTCTCAACTTTAGCAGTTTTCATCAATGTTACTAATCTCGCAGTCTTTTACACGCGAGCTCTCGTTTATACTGCCACACATGCATGAGTACTCTTATGCTGATCCCTACCACAAATCTTTGTCCGTACGAACATGCTGCTCTATGCGCGAGTGCTGCACGGTGCAATGAGACATACTCTCCATGTATTGGCGAAAGTGCGAGTCGGATTCGAATAACAAAGTGCTGCAAGAAGTTGGTTCTGAACCACTATTCAATCTTGTTACTGAATATTATCAAAGAACTCATGAAACTTAATTAAGAAAGGCAACTGTTTTTTTTTTTTTTTCAACAAATGCTCCATTAAACCGTATTTGCACAGATAACTGAAACAAAAATAGTTTTCACGTTTGAAATAAATTAATATAAATAAAATGCATAAAACAATTAAATATAAATAAAATGCATGCACGAAGCATTTGCTGTACTATCCAGCCACTCGTGAATATTCGCGAGTGGAAGCGTTCTAGTATCCGACACGCAAGACGAGAATGTGTATATCCGGTTTTCCGGCGATAAGTTCCGAAACTGAGGAATTTTATGAATATTTGAACAGAATCCTACAGTTGGTTCAAAGTTCATAACATTACTTCCACAAGCCATTTTTCTGAATTTGTGTGTTATGCCCTCAAAATGTTCAAAACGGTCCTTCCGGAATAGAATCCACTGAGCCTTCTAGTGGCCTAGAAACAAATAATACAAGTTCGAATACCATCCCATATGGGTATTTTCAGAACCGGGATGATATCTAGAGATCAAGAAACGAAACCCGATGCCATTTTGGATTCTCAAATGGTGACTTCCGGTAACTGGAAGAGAAGCAAAAATGGCCGAATACCGCTCAATATGGGTATTTCCGGAGTCGAAATTCTGTCCAGAGACCGGAAATCAACTCCAAACGCCATTTTAAAATTTAAGATGGTGACTTCTGGTTTTCGAAAAACAGCCAAAATTGACCTCATATGAGTACTTTCGGAATCGGGATGCTGCCCAGAGACCTGAAAACGACTCAAACGGAATTTTCAAATTTCGAAATAATGACTTCCGGTTTCTGGAAATGAACTAAAAACGGTCGAATACAACCCAATGCACGCTGGGAAAAACCCAAATTTTCACTAATTAAAAGTCGCTGGGCTGGCTACCTGAAATTTGGCATTTCTTATGTAAAATTGGTCAATTAATCGATTGGTGATATTTTCTTCCTGTGCAGGGCACAGGAAAGTGTCTATATTTCAAAGAATACGCAATCATAGGGTGAAAAGGGGCTATATAGACCATTTCCCGTGCCCTGCACAAAATAAAACTATCACTAAATCGATTTGTTGACCAATTTTACATAAGAAATGCTATATTTCAGGTTTCTAGTCTAGCGGCGATTATCTAGTGGTAAAATTGGAACCCACATAATTGAATATTTAGCTGTTTACCAGACAGTTGAATTAGAGTATATTTCAACATACATACAACATACTTAAGATAAAATACTGTAACTCGCAACAGAGTAACTTAGAACTCATTAAAAATATACCATCTTATTTTGGACGCATCTGAAAGACCAATTGTTATAGTGTACTAAATGGCATTTATTTAGTACACTACTTGCCAATTATAACCAATCCCACAATTCGGTTTTCAGGCTGAGCAATGAATAAACAATTTATAGCTATTGATGGTGCTCTCAATCCTACTGACTGTCTTTCCCTAAAATCACCAATGAAACCTCTTGCATTTATCTGCTCAAAAGTCATGCACACAATTTTCATAGTGTTTCTCAGTAAAACGGCCGCAAAAACAGCATTCAACACGGATAACCAACACCACGCAATATGCACTTAGCACAGTAGCAAACCACTGCTAATACCTACTATCTTCTGGAACATAAACTAAGCACGCCAACTTGACACGCCGCCAAAGTAGAGTAGAGCTTCTCGAGCAAACATGTCGCCAACAAAACTGTCAAACATTGGATAAATCTACAAATCAAAATCCTCTTCTTTTCTTTTTTTTCTCTTTCTTTCTGTGCCTGTCCTTCGAACAAAATCAAATTTCAAACCAAAAACCAAAACTGTACCAAACAATCAATCAATCAATCAAAACAATCAATCGCAATACAAACTCAATCGTTGTACGTTGGCACCAAAAACCGCTATTACCACCCACGCCAACAGACGTCTAAACTAGAGTCCAAACTGGCAAACCTGAAACCGCTGGAATTGCTGTCCTACTCACCTACGTCGCGACGCAGCAGCACTACCGCTGCCTTCCAGCGTAGTTTCCAGAAGAGCCAGAAAAAGGCGCTGAAAAATTTGCGTAAAAGCTTTAAGCTTTGAATACTTCGACCAAATGACCAGTACCGAGAGACGAAACGTGAGAAGACTGGAGCGTCTGGTGCCAAAAATCCATGTGTGGAAACCCAGTTCATGTGCGTGTTTCAAGTAGTAAGATGTTCGAAGGAATCCTTGAGGACCATCAGCTGTACTAGTAATAATGGCAAACAAAACAACAACTATCATAATCGAAAACACCAGAGCGAAAGCCTGCAGTATTCTGTTTGTAGCGCTGTATTCGTGTAATTTTTGTACTTCTCATAATGCCTAGCGAGCACATCGTCGTCTTTGTTTGTGAGTGTGGATGTTCGAACTACACGTTGACCAACAATAATCAATGCTATAGTTAACACACTTTTTGTATCATGCAAGCGACCAAACATTTGAATTGTTAAACCAATTAATGAAACAGAACCAAGTAAGATTCAACAGACCCGTAGTTCGTAGTGAAGTAAAATCCGCTTTTTCCGTATTCTTTGACTGACCTGCTATAATTGCTATTACTGTTACTAATACTACTACTACTTACTGCTGCTGCTAAAATTACTGAACGCCCCAACTGCCATTTTTGTTTTGTATAAAATTCTAGTCCTTGCAAGGTCATCGTAATTAAAAGCACCGCTAAATTTTTTTATACTAGATGTATTCTCAAGCCAAAAGATTAAAAATCGTCCTCACCTGCACCTTCCATAAATTCCAACTTCCAACTGTTTTTCACCTCGAATCAGACTATCGTTATCTCTCTTCCTCCTTTTTAGTAGTGATACCTACGATAGCTTTCTTTTTTTCATTCTATTGTGCAGTCTTGTTCACCACAATCATCTGTATATTTTCAGATTCTGAACACCAAAAACTTCAAATCAGTACTGGAAAAAGTAACTAAAAACCGACCACGATCCTCCTCCCTATTTAGCGTGTATAATGATCGTTAGCAGGGTAGTTTTCCGACTGCGCCACCAACTGGCGCCAAGTCGAGAAATTCAATTTTTTAAGTTCAAATCCAAATACATACACAGTAGTTGAACGTTTTGTCCCACCAACCGCCGTGATGAACTGAAAAAAAAAAATAACTAAAAAAAGATCTAACCAAGCATGATGCCATCGATGCCAAGTACTATCCCAACCAGTTGTGTATGTGACCATGACCGCGGACCTGTTCCTAGAGGCACCTTTTGTAGCGAACTTTGTGAAGAAGGCGGTTTCATACAAAGTTTAAATTTCATCGAGGTAAGATCCGTAGGCCCGTAGCCCATAGCCGCCGAGTAGTTAACCACAGTTGGCAAAGTAATCAAAATTCGTTTCCGTAGTACCTACCTGGTCCAGCTCATACGTAACATTCGATGGCCTCTTCCGTATCCCTAACTCTTCATTGTTGACGGAACTCATCCTAGCCGTAGTTCGATTCGTTTTATTCCGTTTGTAGAGCGTTCAAAGTTTCCGTAGCGATTGGCATTGATTTTGACGGAACGACGTTGTGATTGGCAGTTATCTGTTGAGTTCGCGAACCCGCCTCCAGTCCTCTGTCCCGTTCGTTCCACTAGTTCAAACAGTAGAAAACTTTCCAGTAGTGAAACAAGACGCTTACATGTTACGAAACAGTACTTAAAACATGTTTTGGGAGAATTTTTCCTTTAGAAACAATTTAATTTTACTGAAAACAGAGAGGAAAAATTCTCCGACAAACACTACATACTATTAGACTACCACAATTAATTTTGTTGATTGTAAAATAGGTTTTTTATAAAAATGATTACTACTTTCTTGCTGTTGTTCACTGTTCTACCTTTATTAACCGTTTTGTGCACTTTATATTATGCAACATGATTTGTGTAGTTTGCATTTATTTGTAGATAGTCGCTGTTACTAACAAAATTGATGTGATGAATAATCATAACATAACATTGCAAACAACTATTCCTCCGTTCTTAATGTTCTCAGACATTCTCTACCACTGCTTATTCTATCGGCAAATAGAATGAAAGAACATTCCACAGATAGTTATATGTTTTTATACCGAACCAGATGATGGATTTCAATGAAAAATACTAGCGAGAAAAAGTAAACTTTTATTAAAATTAAATTTAAAACTTAAGTGTGAAAAAAAACTTTAGTATTAATCACTGAAATCTTGTATCATAATCAAGTTTAACGTTGTGTTGTATAACAAAAATCATCCAGCAAAATTTTAATGGTTTTATTCACAGGAAAGGTATGCAGAAATAAAGGTATACACAAATAAATTTCAGCGATCAAATTGATTTAGAACTAAAGCCTCCACTAAACATCATTTCATTTCATAGCATCATTCTCAAATGTATAACATATGTATCAAGTGTCTGTCGAATATATTCGTTATTTTATTCTCATCCTAATCATGTTCAATACACTTATCATAAATATAATCATGAGTTTAAAAAAGTGTTACAAAGGAAAAAACTTTTGCATTCATATAAAATAAAGTCACTTGAACTATTTATACAAAATTGCAATCATCTTAATGAAAATTAACATACGCCATCATTTGAGCGGGGGCCTAGTGTGGTTTGTAACGTCTCCGCCAACCACGCTCGACGCCTGGGTTCGAATTCCACCGCCGACATAGGTGTCGATGGTTGTGAGGTGGCGTGATCCACTCACAACCAACCAAACTGGTCTAGATTCAATCCTAGCCGGCACCGGGAGATTTTCGGAGGCGAAAAATCTCTGCGATCACGCTTTCCATCGCATGAGGAAGTAAAGCCGTCCTGGGTGGAGTCGCCTCCCTGGGCGTCGGTGATTGGCACAACAGTGGCGGAACTAGACCGACGGAAAATAAGCGAGAATAAAAAAATACACCATCATTTCACTACAGTTATAAAAAAACCTTTTAACGTTTTTGTTGCAAAACAGAAACAAAAATAAAACATTCTTGGGTAAATTATTCTATTATTGCTTTTGGAAAGATTTTAGCAAAAAAGCATGATTATATGCTGAATACTAATCCAAACATGAAAATATTTTTATTGTTTTTTTAAAGGCGAAAAGTAAAGCCAAAATCGAAAGAACTGCCGTGCGTTAATAAGAACAGCATTTTGAATTCTTTAGTAGAATTTGTTTTCTCATATTCAACCTCACCTTCAAATAAATGCAAAAGATTATTCCTCTGTTTCGCTTGTTTTATCTTGAAAAAAAAAAAATTAAAAACCACTTTTTTTAATGCCACGGATCAGGGCCGGATTTAGACGGTGGGGGGCCCGGGGCAAATTTGTTTGTGAGGCCCTCTTTTCTAAAAACATTTAGAGGTAACGTTCTGAAAGGTGACGAGCAAAAAAAAAGGTCGCCCAAGAACCAGGGGGGGGGCCTTGAACCGGGAGGCCCGGGGCATTTGCCTCCTTTGCCCCCCCTCAAATCCGGGCCTGCCACGGATGGAAGGAGTACCTTGAAAGAACAATATATTCTGCTCTGTAGCAATACAATTTCTTTTTTTTATATGTCGAAGGGCATTACAATGTGGTTTAAAAGTCGATTTTGACGCATCTAATTGATAACTTTACGCTGATGGGTATGACCCCTTGCATCTTTTGGTGTTACGAGATTTGTGATTAATCTTCCTAAAAGTGAGAAGCAAAATCTATTTTCTTACTTAACCGAGATACAGGGTTGGGCCTCGTTTTTACCCTCTATAATGATTTACCCAGACAAAATACTAATAGTGTAAACCAAGATACCACATAATAAGCTCGTATCGATGGTAAATATGGTTTAAGCACAGACAAACAGACGTGCTTCTTCGAAGAAAAATCCTGAAAAATCTTCGTCCTTATTCGAAACGTTACACTCGTGCGCCACCATGTGAGCTTATTGCCTACTAACTTCTTTTCGTAAAACGATTTTTGTTTTTGCTAAAGGGTGTGCGCGCTTGCTTAAATTAAAACCAGCTGCATTACTGACGGTTTTTGTCTTTGATAATGAATGTGCACGCTTGCTTACAGCGACACAAGCGGCGTTATTGCCCACAAAGCAAAATTTCAAAATAATCGTTATTTTTCTGGTCGATGAAATCGTCATCGAGTGGCACGTCTGTTTGTCTGTGATTTAAGTATTCTAAAGCATGTGAATTGCACAAGCTTGTTTATAGGTTCACCTTGAAGATTCACAATCAATAACAGAGAAAGTGCTATTCTAACATTAAGTTGATGACTGTAGAACAAGCAAAGATTCCATTAACGAAAATTGAAAACAGGATAATGGAAAAGCTCCAGCCTTTTGTCTCCGTCAGCGCTCATTGTCATTTTCAATTGAGAATCGTCATGTAAGAGTGATGGTGATAATCTCCGCTTTCAATTGAAAAGCGTTTGTATCACTTTCAAGCCCTTCAGTTGTCAGAATCACAGCAATAGCTTTCGACTGGGTTTCATGTGACTCACGAAGTGCTCAAAAATGATACAAAAGCTTTTCAATTGAAAGCGACAGGTCAAATCGTCACTATAACCTGATAATTGTCAATTGAAAATGACTTTGTCAGGCTCTGATGCCAATGCCGTTAACCCCTCTTGCCTTTGCAAGAGACACACACTTGCGAATATCAAATGAGAGAATGTAGGTGAGACGATAGATTGCGTTGTTTGCATTGTATCTCGAAACTAAACAATAAATAAATCCAGCCACCTGTCACGCATGTTTGCTCTTCGAAAGCTATCGAATTTATCTCTGCAGTGAACACTACGGTGTATATCTGTGTCTTTTCAGTAGAGTGAATGACCACTCTTGTTTCGCTCAGCTGTGGTGTAAGCAGCAAGTGCATTATTTTCCTGCAAGTGACAGAAACACAACACAAAGCAAAATGAAAAAAATGGTGCAAAATATGGCTATACCCATGCTAGGTAAAAAGTGAACGGTGTATATTCACTCTACTCTTTTCACATATTGGAGAATAACAAGATTGGTTATGGTCACACAAAAAATCAACTAAGTCAAAAATCTAACAAAAAAAAAAGTTTTAAGCAATTGTTAGAAATTCAAATCGAAATTAGACAAAAAAATGATAGAAATTGTTTCTAATCAGAGCTAAACAGAAACTAAAAATGTTAAAAAAAATGTTGAAACTTCTTATCAAAAAAATTTTTAAAAACTTTAATCAAATCAGTTAAAGCCAGTGTAAATTTAATGACCAAACAAACGAGAACAAATTCCATAAATTCCCGAACAGTCAAAAATATTAGGATCATATCGAATCTTGATATTTTGTTACGAACTTTTTGTATCAACTAGTGTTCTAAACTTGCTCTCGTTAGTAGATAAAATATCAAAAATCCTATCAAAACTATTTACTGATTATTACAAATTATAGCAAGTTTTGTAAGTAGGGTTTGCAATCTCGGAAATTACCTTTTCCCGCGATTCCCGGGTCCCGGGAATAGAAATATTGATTCCCGGATCCCGGGATTCTCGAGCTCCTCGAAAAATTTTCCATACAATATTGCAACAAAACTAAATATCGTATCAAAACACGAAACTTACGTCGTAGAAATGTAAAGCAGCTTCAAAGTGTGCATTTTACGAAGCAAATATTTGCTTGAAAAGACGATCAATATGCTTGCCGTGTAATATCAAATTATTTGCTTAAATTTTTTGTCAAAAAATATGCTGTCTTATTCAGTGAACGAAAAATTAAAAAATATTTTCTTCGTCAAATGTCTTTTTTTGCTAGTGAGTTACTACTAAGTGGATAGTTGCTTGATTTTTTCTTTGTTTATTGACAAAAAATTTTGAAACCTAACCCGTAAATCAATGAGGCCAGAAATAAATAAATTAATAAAACTCAGTCAGTGTAACTTGGGTCGTGGCCGAGATTTAACATTAATTACTCAGGTATTCAAATGCTCTAAAACCTGCCTGCCAAACACTCAGCTTTATCTTCAACAAACTAAAAGTATTGGACTCTTTAGTTTCTAAGGAAATGTAGCAAGAGCTGGAATCGGTGATTTAGAAGTATTCTGGAAATCAGACACCAGCGGTGCTTCAGCGATCTTAAGCAAAGTTCTACAAAAGGGAATTACATTATTTGGGCTTAGCGAAAAATTGTCAACGGATCAGAGACGATTGTTCGACGGCATAGAAACCCTGAAACCTACTCTTCTGCTAATATTTGCTACAAAAATCGATCATGAATTTCTGGAGTGAACTTGAATAAGTTTTGTTTTCTAATCCGTTTTTCATGTGAATTGATAATGAAATTGTAAACGATTGTTTGATACCTTTTATTAATAAACTTTATTTGAAATCTCATTTTTGCTAAGAATATTTTTTCCATTCCCGGTTTCCGGGAATTCCCGGGAAATGAGATTTTTCATTCCCGTTTCCCGGGAAATCCATTCACGGGAATATTGTAAACCCTATTTGTAAGGTTTTTAGCAGTAAAAGATACGAATTAGTAAGAATGTGATATAATTCTGTACTTTTTATCATTCTGACATATCAAGAATATTGCAGGCTTTGTTATTTTTATCGAGTTCAGACATATTTGTGTTACCCGTTTGTTATAATCGTTTGATCGAGCTAGCACACAGAGTGACCACATTGAACTTTTATTAGGGCACTAATACTTTGAACCTACCAATTGATATTAGAACACATCAAAGCTATAAAACAAGTCTTAACTTAGGTTAACACAGATATGCGCAGCATAAGTTAGTAGAAGTGCTTAGAAGTAGGTATAATAATAAATAAACTTGAGATATCATAAACTTCCTGCAAATGAATAGCAGTTTATTTCTCAATTTATTTATTTCGCCAAAAAAGTAAGATACATTGATCAGAACAATTCAGATTATTTTTATGATACATAAATTTTTATGTAAAATTTTCACCATTATTATCGCATGCAGTCATAAACAAATTACGTTATCGAACCAATCTATCTGTCTAGTTCACAGAAACAACAAATTATAGCAAATCCGATGTGAATTTCTTGAAATATATCGCTTTATCTGATCATACAATTTGTTTCATGATCGGAACAGAGTGAATCATGACCGGAACAAAAAAAATACCATGATCGAACCAACCTTTTTCATTTTAGATTCATTTGTAAGGTTTTCTACTAAGGCGTCGTACACAAATTACGTAACGCATGAATGGGGGAGGGGGGTTAAGTCTGCGTTACTTATTGTTATATAGGGGGGAGGGGGGGTAGTAGTTGAGATCGTTACGTAACTGTTATGTTTGCTCAAAATTGCAAATTTGGAGGGGGGACAGGTTGTCCAGCGTTTCGTAATTTTAAGGGAGGAGTCATATCGAACGTTACTTATCGTTACAAGGAGGGGGGGGAGGGCTGTCTGAAATCTAGGTTTTTAGCGTTACGTAATTTGTGTACGACGCCTAAATACTTTTCCAATATTACCTAGGTACGTGAAATATATCATTATATTAAATCTCAGAAGTAAGCCTTTCCGATCATGATACAAATTGTATGATCAGATAAAACGTTATATTTAAAAAAAATTCACGACGTATTTGGTGTAGTTTATTGTTCTTACATGAAATTTAGATGTTATAGAAACATTCTACTGAAAAATATACATTATCACTGTTTGAAAACAAGCCGAAATAGCAATCGCAAGGCCAAATAGTACTCGAAAATGAATCAGTTTTTAAAACTTTGTTACTGATAGTTTTCATCATCATTTCATCAAATTCTAAGTATCGCACAGAATAAGGCAGGTTAGCAAAGTAATGCATAATTGTTTGTACGCTTTGGTTAGTAAAAAAAACAAATTCATGTTCCCTTCTGTCCCATTTTCGCTCCGAAGAAATCTGGTCAGTCTAATACGATCTGACGAAACCGTCAAATACCCTATTTTTTTATTGGTTTTCTATTTTAAAAACGTTTATTTAAAGTATCAATAATGTTTCCGAAATCGTTAAATTTTCACAAAAATTCACTGATTTTACCTACCCTTCATATTTTTTTCATCTTGATTCGCAGATGGAAATAACACTGCTTTTTGTTCTTTTTTCTTTTACGCGAATTTCCTATTTTTTCTCTAGTGCAATCAAAGAGTCATCATGAGTAAAATAATTTCCACGATTTCAATGGTTTCAACATTTGCTGTGGCTTACGGGATAAAGAGAATCAGCAAACAGGTTGTTTGGTTCTATGTTAAAATGATTCACGTTAGAAAATTATTCAATCTAATTTTATTCAATCGCTTGTGTTTTCTCCATAACCAGCGTGAAAATTTTAATAATTTTCATACATTTTTCGAAGTTTTTTCGTTAGTCTATTTGTTTCCTGAAAATTTTTAGTCAATTTGTCCCCTGAAAATTATTCGAATAGCTACAACTTTGTTTATGAAGTCAATCAGATCGAAAAAGAAGTTTAAACAATCTCTTGAAAAGTTTCTCGTTGATGAAAAAAATATCATTTATAATGAAAATATACGGTATGTCTGCCAAATTTCTCCTAAATCTAAAAAAACGTGACAAAGAGCGAAACTTATCCTGAATCCTCGAGTTCGAACATCAATCAAAGAGACAAACAGATATACTAGCTGTTACTCAATAAAAAGGGATCATCCATTAATCATGTTACGCAAAATTCCTTCTCTCCTTTGTCACAACTTCCTTGACGTCACATATAATTTTCCTTGGTTATAATTAACTAAAAATTGAGAACTGTGTAACAAATGCATTTTTATTTGAAGCCTAAGAACAATTTTACAGAAAAAAAGATTACTAGAAAAACAGTCCAATCCTTAGTCCCAGGATTCTGTTGATGAAGTTACATATAGACGGCAAGTAAAGCCGGGGCAGTAACAGTAACTGATTTCTAAAAAAAATTGCGCTGTCATGCATTAACAAATAAAAAATATTATGTCATTTATTTTTATCTCAAGCAAAAAGTGATCGTGCAAGTAATAAATTATAATGCAACTATCATATCAAATTTTAAGTTGAACAAAACTAATTAATTCTGTGGTATAGTTATGTGTCTGTTTTTTTTTGTGAAGTGATGTCACAGTTATCAAAACCCCATCACCTTTCCCTAAATGCGTGACATCATTAATGGATGGTACCAGAAACATATACAACATATCAAATATGACCGCTGATTTTTTAGTGGTATATAGAACAAACAAAATTAAATAGAAATTTATAAACGGTTTTAGTGATGTCCTTCAGGGCAAGTTTGAATACAATTTTGAACATATCTTCGTTAACTTTTGTTATATTGATATGCAACTTGTTTGAAAGAATGATTCAAAGTCTAGGATTTCATTATCGAATGATAGGTAAAATTTGGGGTCTAAGTGGGATACACGTTAACCGTTATGTATTCGACAAGGTACTCGGGTACCTTTTCAGTTTTTTTGCTCTCAAAAACAAGGTTACCCTCCACTCCGCCAGATAAAACTCATAGAGTGCTTCTTACAAATGGAAATAAACCATTTGACGTCATCAGACTGTCGAATTAAGGGGCTCTGATTTTTCTACCCCATAAGTGCTCAGCAGGGTACACGAGTACCCACTCAAATGAAATGTTTTTAACTAATTCAGTTCTTGACCGATCTTGGACCTTGGCCCGTCAAAAGATTGGAAAATTTGTCTATTTTTAACATCCGGACCGACAAAAAACGTTGGTCCACATTTGGTTCCTGTACATTAGGATCTGTGGGTTCATGTTACAGTGAGACAAATTAGTACTTACTTAATTTTACTTTACTTTTACGGCGACAGACCGATTATCAATCCAATGCCGAATCCAGAATACGTCGCTATGTCACTTGGTCTTGGGCTGCTGTTCTTCAATCTCCCCTCACACTGGAGCTGCTCTTTTAGACATAGAAAAAGCATTCGACAGTGTTTGGCATAAAGGTTTGATTGCGAAATTGCAAACTTTTGATTTTCCAGTTTTCCTGATCAAAATTTTGAAAAATTATCTTACTGATCGAACTCTGCAGGTTGTCTATCAGAATTCAAAATCTGATAGATTTCCTGTCAGAGCAGGTGTGCCCCAAGGTTCAGTATTGGGTCCAGTCCTGTACAACATATTCACTTCAGATCTTCCTGATTTGCCTCCAGGATGCACAAAGTCATTGTTTTGCGATGACACAAGCATTTCCGTAAAAGGAAAAAGCCTTCGTGTCATATGCAGTCGGTTGCAGAAAAGTTTAGATATGTTTTCTTCCTACTTGCAAAAGGGGAAAATCTCTCCCAATGCTTCTAAAACTCAAATGATAATTTTTCCTCATAAGACTAGGGCTTTTTTCCTCAAGCCAAACAATAATCACGTTGTCAAGATGAATGGGGTTATTTTAAGTTGGTCTGACAAGGTTAAGTACTTGGGACTAATTTGCGATAAAAAACTTATTTTCATAGAACACATTGAGAGTACACAAGCCAAGTGCATCAAATATACGAGATGTTTATATCCTCCCATTAACAGGAATTCTAAACTTTGTTTAAAGAACAAACTTTTGGTTTACAAACAAATTTTTAGACCAGCAATGCTTTATGCAGTACCGATCTGGTCAAGTTGCTGTTCATCAAGGAAGGAAACGCTCCAAAGGATTCAGAATAAAATTCTGAAAATGATTTTGAAGCGTCCTCCTTGGTTTGGTACACTCGAATTACATAGACTCACTGGTGTTGAACCATTAGAAGCTATGTCAAATAAAGTTATTAACAATTTTCGACAAAAATCGTTGCAATCCTCAATTGTTACGATAAGCTCTCTTTATAGCCAATAAGTTAGCAATTAAGTTAGTTATAAATTCACTTCCCCTTTTCTGACAAGTAGGTTTAAATCCCTACGATGATAAGTCCTAATTGCGAAAGCAAACAAATCCTAACAATTAAAATTACAAATTTCTAACAGTGCTGAGAAGTCACCATTTGTGATTGGACACACGTACTCATTATTTACTAATATTTATCATAAATACTTGAGCTACTAACAAATCCTTCTCTTAAAAAAAATCTCCCCTAACACCTATTCCGCGGGCATCCTCGTCGACAGCAAACATCCAACGAGTGCGGGGCCTAACTCGAAGTCGACGGCCTCTATCGAGATTTCTGATAAATATTGTCTTCGCTGGTCGTTCTTCATCAATTCTAGCTACATGCCCAGCCCACTGCAACCTGCCGTATTTTATCCGCTTAACTATACACTTAACTGTACACTTCATGGTTCATGCGACTGCGCCAAACACTATTTTCTAGTTTGCCGCCAAGGATCGAACGCAAAACCCTACGCTCAAAAACACCAAGAGCTCGCCGATCGGCCTCTTTCAACGTCCATGCTTCATGACCGTAGAGGGCCACGAGAAGAATTAGTGTTTTGTAGAGTGCAAGTTTAGTACGGGTTTGCAGACTACGGGACCTCAGCTGGTTACGCAATCCATAGAAGACCCTGTTTGCAGCTTCTATCCGCCTTATTATCTCACGGCTAACCTCGTTGTCACATGTCACGAGTGTACCCAGGTAAATAAATTCGTCGACTACTTCAAAAGTTTCCCCATCTAACACCACCTCAGCACCAACATCCGTCGGACTACCACGCTCTCTACCAGCCACCATGTATTTCATTTTGGCAAAGTTAATGATGAGCCCTACTTAGCAGCTTCCCTCCTGAGAGGTCCGAAGGCCTCTTCCACAGCTCTACGGTTGATACCAATGATGTATATATCGTCCGCAAAACCTAGAAGCATGTGAGACTTCGTAATGATGGTGCCGCTTCTTTGCCAGACCAATGACATGGCAACTGTTTCCTGAAGCCGCCGCCGATGATGATGACGCTAGTGTTGAAAATATGATCATAAGCTCCGTTCATTGTGCCGCATGTGTTACTGTACAGATTTTTTTTTCGTGCTTCTAACTATATTGAATTTAGGGCTATCCAGAACGTGTTGAAACATGTTTGAACATCACCATTTGTGTCCCGCACAAAATCCATAGAACGTTCAAAGCAAAACAGTCGTTCTTCGCTTTTTGCATTCCTACACACCACTTGCAGCAACAGTTGATCTCGCATGGACGGAGCTTATTCGGCTGTTTCGCAAGCACTGACAGCCTTTTGACGGATAATCGAGCCAGAGAGCCAGAGAAAAACGGCTTCAAGCAAAATGTATGGGGATGACGTTCGTGACAGAGATGTGTTCTTTGCACGCCGGTCCTCCGTATAGCACCCTCCAATGCGAACCATCTAACGTCACGATGAAGTCCGATATCTCACCGGCTATCATGTTCGACCATAATTCGCCATAACTCATTTCTCTTTACTGTATCGTACGCTGCCTTGAAGTCAATGAACAGATGGTGCGTCTGCAGGTTAAATTCTCGAAATTTATCGAGGATCTGACGCAGGGTAAACATTTGGTCCGTAGTGGAGCGTCTTCCTCGAAAACCACATTGGTAATCGCCAACAAAGGTCTCCGACAACGGCCTCAGTCTGTGGAACAGAATACGGGTAAACGGTGTTGAGAAGGGTTATGCCCCGATAAATACTACAGTCCAGGCGGTGGCCATTCTTGTAGATAGGACATATGAGACCCTCCAACCAGTCCGAAGGCAATTTTTCATCGGATCTCACTCTCAGCATGATCCGGTGTAAAGCACGATACAGCTGTTTGCTCCCGACTTTAAAAAGTTCGGCTGGAATGCCGTCCTTATCAGCTGCCTTGTAGTTTCTCAGTTCTTTCACTGCTTTCTTAACCTCGTCCATAGATGGTGGGTCCACAGCTTTCAACAACACACTAAAGTGTTCCTTTCAACGCCTGGCCACTGCCGTTCTATCGGTAATCAGGTTCCCCTCCCTATCGTTGCACATGACAGGGACTAATACGTTCAGGTTCCTGATTCTATTTATCTTCTTGTAGAAGCTTCTCGCATCGTGCACCTTCCGCATCCGTAAGAATCCTCTTCCTGCTGTCGTTTCTTCCGACGATCGAGTTTTTTTTTCAGCAGCTCTAGCCTCCCGTTATCTTCCTACGCTCTAACGAGTCACATCCGTGCCTAACATGTGTTTGAATCCGTCGCTCGCTGGCACTCAGCGTCAAACCACTCATTGGACGTGGCTGTCGCACATATACCCAACACTTCTCCCGATGTGGTGCTGATTGCACTGTGGATATGCCTCCACTGTTCATTCAGACTTCCTCCAACTTAATCCTCGATCCGCTCATCAACCTTACGCAGGTACGCTGTAGCCACTTCTTCAGTTGATAGCCACTGGATGTTCAACTGTATCCTCCTTGTCGTCCTGGATTTTAACATGTTGGATAACCGGGCGCGAATCTTGGATACCACAAGATAATGATCCGAGTCAACGTTTGGTCCTCTAAACGACCTCACGTGTGTAACGTCTGAAAAGTGCTTTTTTCTTTTGCGTTTGTTCTTTTTTCTTTTACGCGAATTTCCTATTTTTTCTCTAGTGCAATCAAAGAGTCATCATGAGTTAAATAATTTCCACGATTTCAATGGTTTCAACATTTGCTGTGGCTTACGGGATAAAGAGAATCAGCAAACAGGTTGTTTGGTTCTATGTTAAAATGATTCACGTTAGAAAATTATTCAATCTAATTTTATTCAATCGCTTGTGTTTTCTCCATAACCAGCGTGAAAATTTTAATAAATTTCATACATTTTTCAAAGTTTTTTCGTTAGTCTATTTGTTTCCTGAAAATTTTTAGTCAATTTGTCCCCTGAAAATTATTCGAATAGTTACAACTTTGTTTATGAAGTCAATTAGATCGAAAAAGAAGTTTAAACAATCTCTTGAAAAGTTTCTCGTTGATGAAAAAAATATCATTTATAATGAAAATATACGGTATGTCTGCCAAATTTCTCCTAAATCTAAAAAAACGTGACAAAGAGCGAAACTTATCCTGAATCCTCGAGTTCGAACATCAATCAAAGAGACAAACAGATATACTAGCTGTTACTCAATAAAAAGGGATCATCCATTAATCATGTTACGCAAAATTCCTTCTCTCCTTTGTCACAACTTCCTTGACGTCACATATAATTTTCCTTGGTTATAATTAACTAAAAATTGAGAACTGTGTAACAAATGCATTTTTATTTGAAGCCTAAGAACAATTTTACAGAAAAAAAGATTACTAGAAAAACAGTCCAATCCTTAGTCCCAGGATTCTGTTGATGAAGTTACATATAGACGACAAGTAAAGCCGGGGCAGTAACAGTAACTGATTTCTAAAAAAAATTGCGCTGTCATGCATTAACAAATAAAAAATATTATGTCATTTATTTTTATCTCAAGCAAAAAGTGATCGTGCAAGTAATAAATTATAATGCAACTATCATATCAAATTTTAAGTTGAACAAAACTAATTAATTCTGTGGTATAGTTATGTGTCTGTTTTTTTTTTTTTGTGAAGTGATGTCACAGTTATCAAAACCCCATCACCTTTCCCTAAATGCGTGACATCATTAATGGATGATACCAGAAACATATACAACATATAAAATATGACCGCTGATTTTTTAGTGGTATATAGAACAAACAAAATTAAATAGAAATTTATAAACGGTTTTAGTGATGTCCTTCAGGGCAAGTTTGAATACAATTTTGAACATATCTTCGTTAACTTTTGTTATATTGATATGCAACTTGTTTGAAAGAATGATTCAAAGTCTAGGATTTCATTATCGAATGATAGGTAAAATTTGGGGTCTAAGTGGGATACACGTTAACCGTTATGTATTCGACAAGGTACTCGGGTACCTTTTCAGTTTTTTTGCTCTCAAAAACAAGGTTACCCTCCACTCCGCCAGATAAAACTCATAGAGTGCTTCTTACAAATGGAAATAAACCATTTGACGTCATCAGACTGTCGAATTAAGGGGCTCTGATTTTTCTACCCCATAAGTGCTCAGCAGGGTACACGAGTACCCACTCAAATGAAATGTTTTTAACTAATTCAGTTCTTGACCGATCTTGGACCTTGGCCCGTCAAAAGATTGGAAAATTTGTCTATTTTTAACATCCGGACCGACAAAAAACGTTGGTCCACATTTGGTTCCTGTACATTAGGATCTGTGGGTTCATGTTACAGTGAGACAAATTAGTACTTACTTAATTTTACTTTACTTTTACGGCGACAGACCGATTATCAATCCAATGCCGAATCCAGAATACGTCGCTATGTCACTTGGTCTTGGGCTGCTGTTCTTCAATCTCCCCTCACACTGGAGCTGCTCTTTTAGACATAGAAAAAGCATTCGACAGTGTTTGGCATAAAGGTTTGATTGCGAAATTGCAAACTTTTGATTTTCCAGTTTTCCTGATCAAAATTTTGAAAAATTATCTTACTGATCGAACTCTGCAGGTTGTCTATCAGAATTCAAAATCTGATAGATTTCCTGTCAGAGCAGGTGTGCCCCAAGGTTCAGTATTGGGTCCAGTCCTGTACAACATATTCACTTCAGATCTTCCTGATTTGCCACCAGGATGCACAAAGTCATTGTTTTGCGATGACACAAGCATTTCCGTAAAAGGAAAAAGCCTTCGTGTCATATGCAGTCGGTTGCAGAAAAGTTATGTTTTCTTCCTACTTGCAAAAGTGGAAAATCTCTCCCATACTTCTAAAACTCAAATGATAATTTTTCCTCATAAGACTAGGGCTTTTTTCCTCAAGCCAAACGACCATAATTTGCCATAACTCATTTCTCTTTACTGTATCGTACGCTGCCTTGAAGTCAATGAACAGATGGTGCGTCTGCAGGTTAAATTCTCGAAATTTATCGAGGATCTGACGCAGGGTAAACATTTGGTCCGTAGTGGAGCGTCTTCCTCGAAAACCACATTGGTAATCGCCAACAAAGGTCTCCGACAACGGCCTCAGTCTGTGGAACAAAATACGGGTAAACGGTGTTGAGAAGGGTTATGCCCCGATAAATACTACAGTCCAGGCGGTGGCCATTCTTGTAGATAGGACATATGAGACCCTCCAACCAGTCCGAAGGCAATTTTTCATCGGATCTCACTCTCAGCATGATCCGGTGTAAAGCACGATACAGCTGTTTGCTCCCGACTTTAAAAAGTTCGGCTGGAATGCCGTCCTTATCAGCTGCCTTGTAGTTCCTCAGTTCTTTCACTGCTTTCTTAACCTCGTCCATAGATGGTGGGTCCACAGCTTTCAACAACACACTAAAGTGTTCCTTTCAACGCCTGGCCACTGCCGTTCTATCGGTAATCAGGTTCCCCTCCCTATCGTTGCACATGACAGGGGCTAATATGTTCAGGTTCCTGATTCTATTTATCTTCTTGTAGAAGCTTCTCGCATCGTGCACCTTCCGCCTCCGTAAGAATCCTCTTCCTGCTGTCGTTTCTTCCGACGATCGAGTTTTTTTTTTTCAGCAGCTCTAGCCTCCCGGTATCTTCCTACGCTCTAACGAGTCACATCCGTGCCTAACATGTGAACTCTGGCGCGGTTCTTTTAATCCGTCGCTCGCTGGCACTCAGCGTCAAACCACTCATTGGACGTGGCTGTCGCACATATACCCAACACTTCTCCCGCTGTGGTGCTGATTGCACTGTGGATATGCCTCCACTGTTCATTCAGGCTTCCTCCAACTTAATCCTCGATCCGCTCATCAACCTTACGCAGGTACTCTGTAGCCACTTCTTCAGTTGATAGCCGCTGGATGTTCAACTGTATCCTCCTTGTCGTCCTGGATTTTAACATGTTGGATAACCGGGCGCGAATCTTGGATACCACAAGATAATGATCCGAGTCAACGTTTGGTCCTCTAAACGACCTCACGTGTGTAACGTCTGAAAAGTGCAGACCATCAATCAGAAGATGGTCGATTTGAGAGCAGGCCCCTCCATTTTGGTGTCTCCAGGTGTGCTTACGTATATTCCGGCGTGCAAAAGAAGTGCCACAGATAGCCATACCTCTGGCTGCAGCGAAATTGACAAGCCTCAGGCCGTTGTCGTTCGTAGTAGAGTGGTGGCTTTCTCTACCAATCACGGGGCGGAAGGAGTTCTCCTGTCCGACCCGCGCATTTGCATCCCCGATGACGATTTTGATGTCGTGTCCTGGGCACTCATTATACGTTTTTTCCAGGAGCTCATAGAGCTCCTCCTTCTCTTCATCGGGTTTATCGTTGGTCGGTGCGTACACATTTATCAGGCTGTAGTTGAAAAATTTGCCCTTAATTCTCAACACGCATATACGGTCATTGATCGGCCTCCATCTAATGACACGCTTCATCTGTTTCCCTGTGAGCACGAAACCGACCCCTTTCTGCTTTCACGCCGCCACTGTTTTGGATGTGGTACTTGAATGGAGTGCCCGCAATAGGATCTACTGCCCGGAATTCGCGTTCTACCGTTTTCGGCCACCTCAGCTCCTCCACATTCACCTTTTGCAGCTCTCTAGCCAGCATACCTGTACGTGCCGGTTCGAGTAGAGTCCTTACATTCCAAGTACCGAGTTTCCAATAATCGTTGTCCTTTTTCGTACGCCTAGGTCATGCCGATTATTCCGTTCCGTATTTATATCTGGATTGTTCGTAGTATTTTACCTTCGGTATGCTGCCTTACTAGGGCTGCGATATTTAGTCTCGCGACGGGGCTGACATCTTAGATATAGCTGGCGAGGCACCGTGTTTCGTGATCCTACCACCCGCTCCGGGTCAGACGCTGTTGTACGCCGCCCCTAACATGGGGATACAGCCGCGTACGATCCCCCTTCCCAGTCAGCATACGACCATAGTTTCCACCGGGGGTTGATCACCCGACCTCCGCTAAGGTTACAAATTAGTACAATTGTCAATAAAACCGAGCAACATTGGTATCAAAATTCATAAAATCCATTCGTTCGTTCGTACATTCGTTTTGAGTACATTTGATGAGTTTTCTCCGAAACGGCCATTCCGGATTTTCGTGAACCATATGGAGACCAACCGCTCTTCAGGTAGCGTATACTAAAAATAGACAAATTTTCCAATTTTTTGACGGATCAAGATTTCAAATCGGCCAATAATTGAAAAGACATGGTACCCTACCAAGCACTTACGGTTATTAAAATTGCCGAGTACATAACAGTTCATGGTACCTATGACGTAAAAAATATAATTCCTCTGTGATCCCACATATATTCGAAAAAAAAATGGAACCAGCTATCAATACATTTTTCCTTTGGCCTCAGAGAGATTCATTTCTTTTAAGATTAGTTGCAATAATTTTCAATATCTAACAAAAACTTTGAAAAATGCAGTCTTGATTGTACATAATTTTTCTTATTTATTCTTATTTATATTTTAAAAAGAATTCTGTTAAAACATTGTAAATTCGTCATACAACCAATAGAGTAATGAATTCGTTAAAGGTGGAACAGTAAAATACTGACGTGATAGAAAATGTTGACTGATTTGTTATTAATACGATCACAATTATAGCATGGCTACAGCGTTTATGCCTGTAAGTTTTTGAAGAAAAATACGATAAAAGGAAAATAATAAAATTTATATAATTTATATAACAATTTATTTGAAAATTTTGTTTGAAGCACGGTTCTACCTAATAAATTGTATTTAAAAAATTTCTATTTTTGAAGTTATTTAAAAAATAACCGAAAGCAGTTATGGTTAAATGAATTCCATTCCAACTTAACAGTATGTCAGTTTTCCCATCATATTAATTTAAAAAAAACGGGAAAGAACGCATTTGTTTAGATAATGAAATTTGATGACGGCTCTACCACAAAGCAAGTGCAGATCAAACAAAATCATTGCAAAACGAAACGAGTTCCGCGAGTTTCGCCAATCACTGTCATGAACATCCAGCAGCTATGGTATTGTAGGAAGTCTAATTTGCGTACGTATTCAACGATATCAATTTTATCATATTCATAACGCAATAATTCCACCAAACGAAACCGGAATATAGCCAGTAAAGCCCATTATTCATAAAACCGGAAATAAATTTATAATGCTTCCTTATTCACGGTAATGAACCCTGCCAACGCTCCACTCCAGCTCTCCCTGAACCAGCCAAATTAAATCACCGCCAGCGGACCACCAGCAGCAGGAACGAGACTGGTGTCATTGTGTCTCGGTCGAATGTACCTACCCACTTACCACGTAAACCAATCAATCCGGGACGCTAATATCGGTTCTTTTGCCATTCACCAGTCAAAACCCACCCGCAAGCAGTCACAATGTGCACATGTTTGAATTAATTACGGCTCATGATTGAATAATCAACAACGAAATTGAATATTGTACGCGTGACATACTGACAGAATACCACGATTTTTGGTGGAACCGCTGAAACCGCTGACACCCCACAACGGTGTTACTGCCTCAGATGTAGTAGGAAATTTTTCACAAATAATTTCAAATTTTGTGGCATCCAACTTTTACTTTACAATATAATTTTTTGTGATGCTTTTATATAAATTTCACTGCATTGCTGTAAGAGAGAAGATAGATTGAGTTTTAACATATATGGTATGTAATTCATGTAATCAAAATATATTATCAAATCCGTTTTATATCAGTCGAACCAACCAGATACAGTGTAAAGTTTATACACTTCAAATGAATTTCCGCTAAATTGCTATTGTGAGTATCAAGTCTAACACTCGTGTATAGCAGCCAACTTGGAGAAGGGTTGTGTCGGTCGTGAATGTGCGGTGCGCACTCAACGCTCTGCTAGCTATACAGCGCCTTCAACATGCGAAGCATTTCGATGATTGAATTGCTATCCATCCTCATATAAACACTTCAGACGAACGTTGAACCGAGGCTCGGGGGATTCAATTTTCTAACCGATCCAGGCATCAAGTCTTGTGAATTTTTTCTTTCTATTTTTCAACTTGAGTAAAAGCTTTGAGAAAAAAATTGAGTTCATTGACCTTCACTCTTTTATGCGAGAGTTACCACTACATATCGCCAATCTAATCTAACCTGTTCTTGAAGAAAGTCAAAGTGATGACGTTTTGAATTAGGAAGCTTTGATTTCTTGTCGTAGTTGTATAATTCCTTGCGCTTCGGCTATATCCATTGTTCAACAAACGACGTTCGGGTTCGATAAGTTACAAAAGAAATGAACTACCATACGTACGCATGCTGTTTTTAATTTGATGGAAACGCATTTTGGATGTGCAAATTACTGGACATGAAACTAAATTCGCGTGAATAATTTTGCTTCTCACATCTTAAAATATTTCTTATTATTATTTTCCAATCAACATCAAAAAAGTTTAACTTTCATTCGTGGGCCTAATAATATCTAGTCGCTCAAATATCATGCACACTTTAAAATAATTAATGCATGTTACAAGAGTCGATGTGTGACGATGTCATTAACACCCGAAAGAGGATAAAAGAGGACTGCTAACATAGCATGAACTAAATACGATATTCAGTTTTAATTTTACCTGTTTGTTCTTGGTTTGTTTATTTTTGAGTTATGTTGGGAAAGTTGACTACCCAATGCCCAATTTAACATCTACTCCCAGCACACTGATATTTTCTACCATCGGTGTCCTGAAGAGTGTTAACAAGCTTGGACTTAATCGGTTATGATAGTTCTCTTTCGAAGATTATTTATTAGTTTTGTCAGAACTGTTACCTCTGTTGAATGTTTAAAAGTTTTAATCAAGAGAAATTAAAAACATTTTTTATATTTTTTCAGTATGAACAAAAAAAAATCCGATATGAGTACTATAAATACTATATGTATTGCTAATACTCCATACTTAATTAATGGCCCAAATTCAGTTCAAATTTTGATTTTAATTGCTGTCTCATTTTGATGAACTCGAACAAACTATGTTTTAAATCATGGATATTCCTTCATCATATTTTTTTCAATTTGCTGACTGTGAAGTTTTTAAAAATTTCGAATTTTACAGTAACAGTAAATGTGATTGTTACAACCATGTTGTCTTTTAAATAAGCTAAAAGTGATGTTTTTCATTATTTTTCTGGTTGATATTTATTTTGAGTCAATACAACATGTTAATTTGTCTTACCACCTTGCAAAAAACCACGATGAACGTTAGAATTTTTATACCTGTTTATTTTGGTGACTCAATACTTGAAGGATCAATAACGGCGTCACCCACGTTCTTTCAACCAGGTGCGAAGAGGAAAGGGATATTTTATTTTATTTATTCATTTCGTCAAGCAAACGTAGACTACAGTTATAATAATACAATGTTTTCTTATATTCTATGCATTATTTCCAGTAGTTTGTCGTTTTTTGATATAAATTCTGTCCATAGTGAAGTCGATATTTTCGCAGTGCTGATTATAGTGACGCATCATGCGATTTATTGGGCCATTTTCTGACTAGTTAGTTCTGTCATTGACAAAGTAAAGCATTGAAAGTTCGCGGCGTTTTTTAAGTGCTCGTAAGTCTATAAGCATGCAGCGTGCTTCATATGATGGTAAGGGAAATGCTGTCCAATTGAGCTTACGAAGCGCGTACAAAAGAAATTGTTTTTGGACAGATTCAATGCGTTCTTCATGTGTTACAATATAGGGATTCCATACAATGCTACATTATTCCAGAATTGGTCGGACGTATGTAATATATAATAGTTTGATTGTGTATGGGTCTTGGAAATTATGGCCGAAGCGTTTTATAAAGCTTAGCATACTATTTGCTTTGTTGATTATTGTGTTATAATATTCTATGAATGTAAGTTTGGAGTCTAAGACTACGCCTAGGTCCCTTACGATTTTGCATTTTTCTACTGGTTTGTTTCCTAAGGAAATGTCTGTTGGTGGTGTTACTGTTTTTCTGCTGAAGGCTATTGAATTACATTTTTTAATATTGAGTTGCAAAAGACTTTTGTTGCACCAAATGTAGAATACATTAATTTCATTCTGGAATATTTCGAAGTCTTCTGAATTGATTATTTCTATGAAGAGTTTCATGTCGTCAGCATACACAATAGGGTGTCCCAAAAAAAATCGATGTTGAAAAGGTCAAGGTGCTCAGCCCTAAATTGAAAGATAATGTTATTTATAGCATTTTTGTAGAACATTTCGACTTTCTAAAAAATTGTTTTTAGGTTGCCCAAACGTGATTTATGAAAAAATGACTTTTTTAAGCTACAAACTCACTCTTTTGCACTTTTTTCAATTCTGTTTGATTCCTACATTATTCCATATATTTTTTTATTTTTGTGGGGTAGTTTTTAAATATTTTGCATGGTTCAGTTCAGCATTGCATTTAGTTTTCTGACTCCCAGAGCCCATTAAACATCACAGAAAAATTAATTTTTCTAATAATTTTTAGATAAAACCCTTCAAAACACAAATAAAAGAAAATTATGATCAAGAACTGAAATTTTCATTGCAAAGCGGGATTTACGATGAAAATTTACATGGAAAAAGATACTTGATATCTTTTCGGGAAGCTGAGATATTGCCATTTTTATATATGATGGAAAACTATGCATTTTAACAAATATGTTTAATAACTGTTTTATTTTGGGAGATAAAAAATAACAATGTTCAGAAAACGAATGCGTTTTTGGATGGCTTATAACTTAATAGAAGGTTTGAAAATTCGGAAAAATCTGCGAAAAAAGTTAGAACGAAAAGTGTGATTTTTAGTGCCTTCTAATAGAAAACTCAATGTTGCTCGTAATATGTAAAAGATAGAAACATAATGTCTCCGGTAAAGTTTCTTGTTTTCAGATAACCTAAAACTTTGTCGAAGACACCTTGCGTCTATCTTATTCTGATTAAAAAGTAAATTTTTTATCTCACTCATTGGTGGATTGATCACCCATCTTTCTACATTAAAAGATGCATTTTTGAATATGCTGAAACTTTTCTGAACATACCTTATGACTATAATCAACATTTGAATCACTATTTAGGAAATTATACGCACAAACGGCGAAATAATACACTGTGCAATGGAGATATTGAGCGTTAGTGGCATTTTTGAGAAAATGCATAGTTTTCCATCACATGTAAAAACGCCAATATCTCAGCCCCCCAATAAGATATCAAGAATCTTTTTTCATGTAAATTTTCGTCGTAAATCCAGCTTTGCAGTTAAAATCTCAGTACTTGATCAAAAATTTCTTTTATTTGTGTTTTGAAGGGTTTTATCTAAAAATTATTAGAAAAAATATATTTTTTGTGATGTTTAATGGGCTCTGGGAGTCAAAAAACTGAATGCAATGCTGAACTGAACCATGCAAAATATTCAAAAACAATCCCACAAAAATAAAAAAATATATGGAAAAACTTAGGAATCGAACAAATTTGAAAAAAGTGCAGAAGAGGGGTTTTGTAGCTTGAAAAAGTCATTTCTTCATAAATCACGTTTGGGCAACCTAAAAACGATTTTTTAGAAAGTCGAAATGTTCTACAAAAATGCTATAAATAACATTATCTTTCAATTTAGGCCTGAGCACCTTGACTTTTTCAACATCGTTTTTTTTGGGACAGCCTAATATACAAGCACATGTATTGATTTAAGAAGAAAGGAAATGTCATTCACGTATAATATAAAAAGTAGAGGGCCCAGGTGAGAACCTTGAGGAACCCCGTAAGTTACTTCTATTTGGTTTGAAAAGGAATATTGAAAGCGGACGTTCGTTTTGTTAAGTTCGTTTGTTAAGTATGAGTGTTCGTTTTGTTAAGTATGACTGCAGCCATTCCAAAAAAAAATTTCCATTCCGTATTTTTTGAGCTTGAAGAGCAATAAAGGTATGTCGATTCTGTCAAATGCCTTGCTAAAGTCCGTATAAAGAGCTTCTACGTGGTTGCCGTTGTCCATTACAGTCAAAGTGAAAGTTATGAATTCCAAAAGATTTGTGGTAGTTGATCGGTCTTTATAAAAGCCGTGTTGTTGAGTAGTGATTTGGTTTTTTACTTGCTGAAAGATTTTTTTAATAATTATTGATTCAAATTATTTTGGAATGCATGAAATAATGGCAATTCCACGATAATAACGAATGTCAGATTTTGCGCCAGATTTGAAAATTGGCACTAAATATGAGGTTTTCCAGAGTTCTGTAAAAATTCCATTCTTCAGAGACATATTAAAGAGGTGTAGTAAAGGTGTAGATAATTCTTCTGCCAAGTTTTTGACAAGAATTGGAGCTATTCTGTCAGGTCCAGGACCTTTCGTAGCGTCTAAATTTTTGAGTGCGTTCTGAATTTCGAATTCAGATATTTGATTGACAGATAAAGAATTCGAATATTCAGGAAAATACGAGAAATATTCGCGGTCGCGGTCTGTTTCTCAAATGTGATGTATATTTCTTGAAAAAAGTGGCAAAAAGACTACATATTTCATTACTAGTGTGTCCTACATTACTGTCAAGATGCATTCGTGATGGAAAGTTGTTACTTTTTAGTTTGGTTTTTACGTAATTTAAGAAGTTCTTAGGGCAAGACTTGATTTGATGTTCGATTTTACGGTTATGTTCTTCATGTGCAATTTTAACGGCTATGTCAAGTTGACAGCAAATTTCTTGGTAATTTTGAAGAATTTCGCTATTGCGCTATTAGCGTGACCTTTGCTGTTTGGAGACCATCGCATCTCCACAAATGTCACAGAAAGTGGGCTATAGTAGAAAATGGTGCATTAGAGCAGGATTCACCTTGATCCTTGATGTGATTGAACATATTATTTGTACTCGTCTCTATTTTGCTATTTTCGGTTCGTTTGTCGTGCCAGCTGATTAGAGAACACAATATCAGCTTATTGAAATTTGGTATCGACGTAGAGCAACAAATAATAAAAAAGCTGTTGGGGCCGCGTACAAAAGTGTGCGATCTCTTCCATTAAAGTTTAACTACACGCAACATAGGGCAATCATTCTTAACTTGGGTGTAACTTTACACAGATGTTCCTATAGGCTAAAAATATCATTTTATGCTATTAGTGTTTTTTTAAACGCGGCTGATTTAAAAAAAAAGTATGTAGAGAAGACTACAAATAATTTTATAGCCAGAAGGTTTGTCTAATCGGAAGTTATAGATAATAATTTTGTCTTTCCGAAAATAAATTCACTGTGATTTTTATTTAAAAAACATATTCAAAACAGTTACCTATCTCAAATAGTTCATTTTTTCTTCAATACTTTTTTTAAGAAAGCTAAAAACGGTAAGCTAAACATCGATGGTTGTCTGAGTATAGAGAAATAAAAACTAAACTAATAGCAATTTTCCAAAAAAGTAAGAAAACAGTTTATTTTATTGGTATGATGTCTTCGGCAAATTTGTAGCTTAGTCTTTTCAGATAAATGGGATTTAATTAAATATCTTAGAAAAACTCAAATCTAAAACGGATTTCGCGAAACCTACACATTGTTAGCTGAAGATTGATAGATATGTGAAAAACAAACAACAAAATTCTCTAAAAATACTGTCTTTTTTACAGTGTATCTTTTTTTTGAATGACAACATTTTTATCTTCAACTTTTCAGAAGACACTATAACGATCAAACAAACCGTCTTGGCACTGATAATACAAAGTGAGCATGAGTGTTGACATGCCAATGGAACTGATTTTTCGAATGAAGTTTTAAAATATTCAGCGCAAACCGCAAATTGCAGCTCAAAGCATCATATTTTTTCTCTCTACCCAAAAAGCGGAGGATTTCGTAACTAGCGTAAACTGTGCTATTGTGTCAACATTTTACGGTACATGCAAATGCAACATAGGCAAACATCGAGTAATTAATCGGTTTCACTCACTATTTCATCACACTCATTAAACATTAAACAAATCAAACATCAGTAATAAAATTTTAAAATTTCATTTTTTGTTTCACTTCTCCCCAAGCGAAATTGATTTACTCCGATTGGTTGTGATGATACATTTTAATTAATAGAGTTGGCATGAGATCTCCAACCAGCGGTAAATTGATTTGATTTGAAACATTTCAACGGAAAATGGCATCCGATCCTGTGGCGAGCTGGTAATTAAATCAATTTCCTGTATTTCCAGTGCAATAATGCGCTGCTGGGTTCGTGATATAAGGTTGCACGTTCGGTGCATTCGGTGCATTCGGATCATGCTAGTTTCATTTTCAGATAAAATGAAATAGTCAAACAACAATAATATTTGAGAAATGAATTTTAATGATCAATCATTGTATTTAAATATAAGGTTAGTTTTTCACTTGAAATCCATCACTGTTTTTATTGATTGTACTTTCATATAAGACAGCTACAAAAACACGTCACAAAAAAGTAACCTTTTTTTTCTTCTGCTTGATGTTACAACTTTCGGTCAGTTTTTGCATGTAAATACATTAAATCTTATGCCACGTTATAATTTGCCTGCAGAAGCGAGGTTTATCAGCATATAGCCATCACTATTGCCATCATATCACCAATTTGTACATTTTCCAGCGGCAATTGTACACCCTAATGACCAAAGATAGATTTGGCTGTCCGCCAACGGCACCAGCGCCCGGGACAGCAGCAACAGCACCGCCACAAATCACTGCAACCAGTAGCAATAGCATCAGTGTGTGCACTGCACCCGTCGCTCCCGGCTCAGCATCCCCCGTGATAGCCGTGCAACCAGTTGCCACTAGTTTAAGTAACAGCCTGAACGCCCTCAATCAGCAGCCTTCGAAACCACCGCGAGGGTCGCTACAACTGTTCGCCTCCAATACTAGTACTTCCTCCTCTACCATCTACGTCGGCACAATAAGTAATACTGCCCGGAAGTCACCAATTGGAGGGTGTGCTAAACGTTGAAATTTAGTAGATTATGAGTTTGGTATCGCAAGTATTGCAATCTGGAGGGTCTCATAATCTAATCTATACTTTTCTAATCTATCATGAGCTTTTAGTTGGCTTGCAAACTATGGCGAATGAAATTTGGTTTGCATGACGCAAGCACCTGCAGATTAGTAGCAATTTAGAAATCATCCTCCTTCACATTTCATGGGCATACCTAAAAAATAACAAAACAGAAACAACAATAAATGGACAACAGTCAATCAAATAGTATTTATTTTAAGTGACCATTTAGAAACAAATAGAAAAACAAACAAAACAGATCAATGTTCAATGTTGACAGAAAACGTAATATTTTAATAACAGATTTTATCACAGTATTGTACGGGCAGGAACCCAGCACACAGATACTAGTTGTTTATATATTGTGAACAAAAAAAACGGAATATTGAACAAATCACAACCGTATATATGTTCATTGCTTCAGCAAGCGGTGCACTCGTATTGTAAAGAGCGAAAAAAAAGTCGTACAATCATAAAATGATACGAGCACAGCAAAAAAAAGCTGTCACGCAGGCCGTGAATCATGCGTTATAATACTCCATACAATAAAAAAGGAACAGGATTTTATTATTTCGGACAATTTCGCTATGCCAGTCTGCGATAGCTCCTAAAATGATTTTAGCAGTTATTTTATTTTTTTGACATTTCAAATTAACCTTCTCCAATTTGGAGCTTTAGCTACCATCTCAACTATTAGTTTTCGACCAGCTAAAGCTACTTTCCGCAGCCCTAACACTGAACGGCTGAACGCATTCTCACAAACATTTCTGCAGCACATGTATTGTTTACTCAAACCTTTGCGCTTCAGTTCATCGAAATGAATCGGACTGTACAGCGAAAATATTTCATACATTTTCGATGCATGAACGCACAAAAAATAATATTCTAGTACACACAACTGAGAGTGCAAATAACTCGTTTTTTTTACCCATTGATCGATATACAAGTATCGATTGGTGTTCTACATGCACACGCACTGAACAAAAAGTGTGAATTAAGGTATTTGTATTGTTGCTCGCGAACCGTTTTGCATTAATGAAAACAAGCCAGCATAATTGAAGCAGATTTATTTTACATACGCAAAAAAAATGTTGCCGCATTACGTAGCTTACAAAACGCACTTCAGGGAGCGGGGGCCTAGTGTGGTTGGTAACGTCTCCGCCAACCACACTCGACGCCTGGGTTCGAATCCCACCGCCGACATAGGTGTCGATGGTTGTGAGGTGGCGTGATCCACTCACAACCAACCCAACTGGTCTAGATTCAATTCTAGCCGACACCGGGAGATTTTCTGAGGCGAAAAATCTCTGGGATCACGCCTTCCATCGCATGAGGAAGTAAAGCCGTTGGCGCCGGTCCGTTAATAAACGGGTCGTGAGTTAGGGACCTGGGTGTGGAGTCGCCTCCTTGGGCGTCGGTAATTGGCCACAACAGTGGCGGAAATAGACCGACGGAAAATAAGCGAGAATAAAAAAAAAAACGCACCTCAATAGAAGTCTCGCAAATAGCTATGATACTAAGCGCCTCCTTCGGCTGGAGACGCGCGGTTATCCACTTCTATTTGATTGACATTCGTAAAACTGATTTTTTTATAGTGTCTTTCATGAATACGCTCTGATGGACTAATAAAACAAATCGGTCGGTAAAAAGAAGCAACTCTAGCTCACACATTCTGTTCCGTTCAAAGTCAGTGAATGGTTGCCGGTGATGCGGCACGGTCCGGATTATTGCCTTCTGCCAATAATAGTCTACAAATCCGTATCGGATACCATCTTTGCTGCGTCATAATCATCAAAGGAAATCGGTAATCTTTTGCCTCTCGAGCTCTTTATCCATAAATTAAACATGCATGTGTTTCGGTCGGACATGTGCTCTTTTGCACGTGTTGCACATCAGTAAGAAGTAAGAAAGTTTTAATCATACGGTTTGGTTCAAATACTTGAAAGGTAATGAAAACTTCACCCGCAAAGATTATTTGCTAATATTCACTGAACCGGCAGTTGTCCGGTTTTCTCTCTTGACTTGGCTTTTGACTATCTAAGGAAAAAACATTTCTACTTCGACAATGCCGTCTGTTCGAGACTGTTCAAATTACTGTTTTACTAAACAGTTTACGGCTTCTTTCATAGAACAATAATTTTGCCACAATACCTCAACATGCATTGTTGCTACGTTTACAGAACGAACATTTTCATTTATTATTGGTTATCTCAGAATCCATTCCATACCTGTTCCAAGTAGTGTTTACGTAAAAAACTCTCGGTCAACAAAGGATGGGCTTAGAGCACTATTGATTGAAGCGCGGAACGAAACTTTACGAGAAGGTTGTTTGTTTAACACGTATTTCGTCGTAATGTCTATTCAGTATCGGTTGCTACTATGCAACACTTATTGAAGATTCTAACGATTTTCGTCGAAAATCTACTATATAAAAATAAAATTCCATAACGCAGATCTTATCGATATTATTTCCGCCGTTTCTGAGGTATGAAGTAATCACTACCATTTTAAACTGTTCTGAATGAAAAGAAGTAAGCAGTGACATGTAGTTTTTATTACATGAAAATGTTCGTTGATTTAAGGAAAATTGATAAGTATCTGATTAGTAAAATTTAAGATTTTATCACAAAAACTACATGAAACAGGCGATATCTCCCAGCTAGTCTCGAGGTACGATGCTCGGGAGAGACTGTTAGTGTCAGTAGAATCGTAGCTCTAGCCCCGCAATTGTCCTGTACACTTGACAGTCGGCTGCGAAGTCTGTGTATAGTAAAACAGAAGGTCGAATTCCGATACAGAATGTAGCACCAAGGCTTTGCTTTTTTTACATGAAACAGGCAAAATCATGACTTTGTATGCTCAGTTTGCCTTTAAATTAAAATTCAAGGCAATGACATGTAATTATTTTTGCACTGAAATTTTGGTTGATATTCGGGAAGAACATTTGAGGAAAAATATTAGATATCCGATTTCAAAAAATTAAGATGTTATTTACAAACCTACACGCAAAAGTTAGACTGTGCGTAACCACATCAATATTGCGTCTTTTCAGAGCATCTTTTGTCCTGTTTCGGAACCACTACAACGAATGTGTGTTAACGCATTTGGTGCTCTAGCGAATGTTCAATGTATTGGACGGCTCAAAATCAAAACACTTTTGAAGTATTAATTGGTGCTGGTATTGCCCCAGGTATAAATGACAGTTCTAAAAGGTATGCTACATTTTTGTCTATCCACGCAAACAAACAAATCTCGTTATGAAAATTTTCGCGTTTTGCATGGAATTCGGAACATTTTCGAAAATTTCTCGTTTTATATTGTTTTATATTTGATTTTTTTTGGTTGGAGAGTGAATCTCCAGTTGAAACACACTATAAATTGATATTATTTTAGATTTAGTGTGAAAAATTGCGACAATATGTCGAAATAAAATACTTAAAAATGCTATATGTCTAATAGTTGGAGCATAATCTTAGTCATTGTCCTAGCTCATGACTTTTGTTACTGTATTAAACATAAGCGACTCTATTTAGAAGCGCTATTAGAGTACAGGAAAAAAACGAAAAGTGCAAAAAGGTTACCGGCAAAATGATGAAAAACTGCATATTTTACCTAAACCCCAGCATGTTTATGTATTTCTCACAAATAAAACATGTTTCAACATCATTTCTATAACTATTCAAGAAAGTATGTTTTAAAAGTTTAGTTTAAAATGTAAAATCATTTTAAATCTCATACAAAATTGGAAAAAGTTGATAACGCTCACTAATACTAATGCATCGACGTGAATAACATACCTTCAAGAACTGTCATTTATACCTGGGTATTGCCATGATGATTTGTACTGGTATTGGTAATATTTTTTAGAATGCTGCTATCGTTAAAGTAGTGCAAGCAGTAATCAATACTGATGATCTAGGTAAATGCAAATATGAACTGATCGATTCACTATCATGAATCCGGTCATTCGAAAACATACATTGGCGCTTGCACAGCAGTGTGTGTAGTTAGGGATGAGCAATAGAATAAGGCGGCAGCGGAATGTGATACGATATAGATTGTGGAACAGTACCACCGTCCCCCGTAGTTTAATTGGTCAAAACACCATGCCGGAGACAGGGAGATTGCGGGTTCAAGTCCCGTCGGGATGCGGTATATTTCTCCAAATCTGTATCATATTTCCAGTTCGCTTAATTTTCGTTCTCTCTACTTCATATACTGTCTGCTTAATGAACTTGCGTGTTAACGGGAAAAAGCCGTTGTTAAAAAATAGAAATTCAGTTCGAAAAATACATTGGATTTGTTTAAAACATTTTGCAGTTAACAACGACTCTGGTTTTATTCATATGCATTCGGTTCCACGTCACTGGCACCAGCGTAAATTCTGTTGCAACAGAGCTCGCCATTAGCTGTTTCGGTTGCTGACGGTGATTAGGGATGCACGAGCCTTTGATACGCACCGACTCGCGAAAGTAACCAGCGGTTTTTTGAGCACCCCATAACTGATCGTTTGCCCGAAACATGTAAAATCATACATGATAATGACAAACATTTCAACCAAATCTGAATGTTTGATTCGAATGTAGTACACACAAAGTGATGTTTTTAAATATCCCTATTTGGCGTAAAAAAACAATAGCATCTCCACCCTATTCTTACTTACTTTACTTTACTTTACTTTGTTGGCCAACGGACCGTTCACCGGTCTAGGGCCGAACGAATTAAAGATGTCCAGCTTCTTCTGTCTTGGACAGCCGTTCTCCAGTCTCCTCGTACACCAGCAGATCGTGCATCTCCTTCCACCGCGCACATCCACCGCGTGCGAGGTCTATCACGGAGTCTACGGCCTCTTCCTGGTTCTCTACTGAAGATAGTTTTGGCGGCTCTCTCGTCAGGCATTCTGGCTACATGTCCAGCCCACTGAAGCCTGCCCCGCTGTATTACCTTCACTATATCAGCATGTTTGTATACCTGGTACAACTCGTGGTTCATGCGTCTGCGCCACACTCCATCTTCTAGTTTACCGCCAAGTATCGATCGCAGAACTTTACGCTCAAAAACTCCGAGGACTCGTCGATCAGCTTCCTTCCGCGTCCTTGCTTCATGTCCGTAAAGGGCCACCGCGAGTATCAGCGTCCTACACAGCGCTAGTTTTGTGCGAGTTTGCAAACTACGGGACCTTAGCTGGTTACGTAGTCCTTAGAAGGCCCTGTTCGCAGCTGCAACTCGTCGTTTCACTTCACGGCTCATATCGCTGTCACATGTCACAAGCGTACCAGGATAAACGAATTCGTCAACCACTTCAAATCGTTACCCATCTATCTCCACATCAGCTATCTCATCCGCACGCACGATTTTGATCCCTCCAGCGTCATACGACCCAGTTTAATTAGCTTCGTAGGGAAACCGTGTTCCAGCATGATCTGCCACAGCTCGTTTCTTTTCACTGAGCCGTATGCCGCCTTGAAATCCACAAACAGATTGTGAGTCGGTAAATTTTACTTCCGAAACTTATCGAGGGCCTGTCGCAGGGTGAAGATTTGATCCGTCGTGGAACGCCCCTGTCGAAAACCAGCCTGGTATTGGCCAACAAAGGATTCCGTTAACGTTCTCAAGCTTAAGAACAGGATACGGGAGAGCACTTTATATGCGGAGTTGAGCAACGTTATGCCTCGATAGTTTCCACAATCCAATCGCTGACCCTTCTTATAGATAGGGCATATGAGGCCTTGCAACCGGTCGTTTAGCATTTGTTCATCCGCCCAGATCTTTAGTATAATCTGGTGGATCGCATAGTACAGCCACTCGCTTCCCGCTTTTAGAGGTTCGGCCAGGATATACCGTCCTTCCCAGCGGCCTTGCCATTTTACAGCTCACTAATCGCCTTTTTCAGCTCCCCTTGTGTTGGTGGCTCCACAGCTTGTTCGTCACTCATGATCGTCATCCTGTTCCTGCTCTGCTCATCCGGCTCCTCACCGTTCAATAGCGTCTGAAAATGCTCCTTCCACCTGGCTACAACCGTCGCTTGATCAGTAAGCAGGTTGCCGTCCTCGTCATTACACATGACCGGCACAGGGAAATTCCTGCTTCAGACCCTGTTGACAGTTCTATAGAATGACCGCATGTCGTTTTGAACATAGCTGTCCTCTGCGCTGGCGAGCACCTGCTTCTCGTACTTGCGCTTTTTCCGACGGTGGGTTCTATTTTCGGCAGCTCTTGCCCCCCTGTACCTCTCTCTGTTCTGACGCGTAGCCGCAGTGAGCATGCGGCTCCTGGTACGGTTTTTCTCATCTGTTGCTCTCTGGCACTCGGCATCGAACCAGCCATTAGGCTGTCTTCCACGCGTCGTACCAACCCCCTTTTTCGCACCATTTATGTCTTCCACTCCTTCCTCCTGCTGTTCTGCGATCTGTTGTTCCAGCTCTCTGGCGTATTCTGCTGCCACGCCATCAGCCTTCAACCGCTGAATGTTGAAACGCGTCGTCCTCTCTGTGCGAGATTTCAGCACGACAACCGTGCGCGGATCTTACAAACGACGAGATAATGGTCAGAGTCAATGTTTGGTCCCCGAAAAGACCTAACATCAGCAACATCCGAAATGTGCCGACCGTCAATCAGTACGTGATCGATCTAGGAGCAGGCTCCTCTATTTGGATGCCTCCAGGTGTGTTTCCGGATATTCAAACGTGGAAAATATAAACTACATATGGCCATTGGCCATTCCTCTAGCCGCGGCAAAGTTTATCAGCCTCAGGTCGTTCTCGTTGGTTGACGAGTGGAGGCTATGCCTTCCAATGACCGGACGGAAGAATTCCTCCCTCCCAACCTGTGCGTTTGCGTCTCCGATGACGACTTTTACGTCGTGTTTTGGGCACTCGTCATAGATTCGCTCAAGCTTGTTATACAACTCATCTTTGACTTCATCGGATTTGTCGTTTGTCGGTGCGTAGGTTTTGAATAAACTGTAGTTGAAAATTTTCCCGTTATCCTCAACACGCATATACGGTCATCTACGGGCCTCCACCGGATAATTATTAATTATGGTTATCAGATTATTATTCCACTTGCGTGCTACACTTTCTCAAGCGATTCAGGTAATGTTCTGGTTCAGTTCGCAACCAGAGACGAATGATTCCAGTAAGAGAATGTTACACCGGAGTAACGTGTACGACATGAAATGTCGCACAAACCCACCAGCATGGAATCGTGAGGCATAACCTGTATAACACACGCTCACGAATACGAAAGTACAGAACAATCTAGTTACAGTACAAGTGAGTTATAAAAAATACCATTGCTAATGAAAGTTGTTCAGTTTCCTGAGAATAGATGTATTCGTAAGTGACCCATCATCGCACTATGGTCGGAATCGTGAAATTTCACGGCAAAAATCTGTAAGTCGGAAACCATAGATGCTAGAGATTTCTTGTCTTCTAGAAAGTGCCTCTACTAAGAGGATTCTAACTTTTGGTATGACTGGTTACTAGGATGGTCCTATTGTACTCAAAATAAAAATTGTAACTTTTTTATCTTATGACATAGAGCAATATTGTCTTCCACAAAATTGTTGCTAATTTAATTTTATGAAACTTTGTTAAAAAAATTATTGCTCTATCTCGTTTTTTCACTGTTCTAGGGCAGTTTTTACAAATTCATTCGGGGTGGGTCTAAAAAAACACTTTTATTGCTCTAGTTTTTTCAGCTTTATTCGGATTTGGGGCGCTTTTTCATGCCTCAGAAGTCACTCGAAAAAATCGAATTGGAATAACTAGATAGTTTTGAATGGTAGATTAGCAAATTTTTGTGTGAAAACTCCAAGTTTTTAAATGCATTTTAACCCTAAAGGGAACAAAAGTTGACTAATTCTACAAAATGGATTTTGAAGGTGAAACTATGTACTTTCATCCTAAACGTGTTGTTGTGACATATATGTGCAAACAAGGAAGTAGCGTGCCTCCAAAAAGTGTCACTTTATAACGAAAAAATACCTGTACCTTTTTTCTCTGAAAACTTAGCAATTATCTTTTAGTGTCAAATTATGCAGTTTTTCACGCCCTAAAAGTCACTCGAACACCGCTTTCAAATCCGAATAAAGCTGAAAAAACTAGAGCAATAATAGTGTTATTTTAGACCCACCCCGAATGAATTTGTAAAAACTGCCCTAGAACAGTGAAAAAACGAGATAGAGCAATAATTTTTTTAACAAAGTTTCATGAAATTGAATTAGCTACAATTTTTTGGAAGACAATATTGCTCTGTCATAAGATAAAAAAGTTACAATTTTTATTTTGAGTACAATAGGACCACCCTAGTAACCAGTCATACCAAAAGATAGATTTCTCTTAGTAGAGTAACTTTCTAGAAGACAAAAAATCTCTAAAATCTATGGTTTCCGACTTACAGATTTTTGTCGTGAAATTTCACGATCCCGACCATAGTGCATCGTGGAAGCACTGTAATTCGAATGTAAAATCTGCGGTGAATTTAGAAATAAATATTTCGTGTAGGTATATACACTTATCTTGACAAAATCCGATGATTTTTCGTATGTGCAGATCACCATTCTAGTCGCAACGAACTGTTTAATTGCGCACCATCAAAGCCAACAACGTATGCGCAGACTTTTTCCGCTGCCCTCACAGAACCAAACATAAGCAGACCCTTTCATGGTTCTCTCCGCTTTCTGCCTCTCAGCAGATGGTGCTGTCTGTCGGATTATACAAACTGGGCATAAACCGAAATATTCTCAGCCACAATTACAACATAGATTTCACATTTTTTTCACGTAATATGCACTCCATAAAGCGCGACAATTCCGGACGCAACATGAAAACCACCGACACCCGACGAGCGTCCGACCGGCTCTTCCAAAAACACTCATAAATTTCGAAACTAAACTCACTTTACGCTAACATTTATAGGTACAACAATATTAAACAAATTTTTACTCGAAATATAATGCGAGTGAAATTTTTTACGTCCGATTGCGGCCATGGCCTGCTTCGATTTCTATTATGCATATATTAAATTCTTAATGCGTTTAATGTCGTTTTCGTTTTTGCGGTGTAGCTACCCCGCGGACTACACTTTGTCCTATCACTGTTTTTTTTACATTTTCCGGACTATCCCGGACTACCCTTTTTCTGTCCCGGACAGTCCGCGCAAGAAACAGAGTGCAGTTTTGAAGACACCAACACATTCACACGTATGTGTCAAAATAAAAAAAAATGTGTCAAAATCGGTTTGCTTTGATTATCGTTCTTCGCGTGTCTAACATCAGGTTGAATTTTATTTATTTTATTTTGTTAGTTTGTAATTTTTCAGTAAATTGGCAAATTTTTCGTACAGCAGCACAAACGCGATAAAAGACAATGGCGATAATGACCAAAACAAAAGTGACAGCTACCTCTGGTATTATACGCACACCATTGCAACTGCTCGGAAAGTGTTTTTTTAAGCTGCAAAACGTAGTCCGGGACGGGATAGTCCTGCCGTAAAAACGAATTCGACATTAGTAAGTTTGTAACATCCTCTGTTCATGGAATTCACTCTCATCAGGATGCACGGTATTAAGCTAATTTTATTTTGCTACCGTATTCCGCGCTTCAGTTTAATAATCTTTTTCAAATTTTAATAAATTGATATTTCAGTTATTTTAAAAAGGTCGATTAAATGCTATACACACTTTAAATTTATTGCCGGGTCTCGGTAATTTTTGCCGAGAACGGCACCACTGAGTACTTGGTTAAAGCAATAATGACAGCTGTCACATTTTTTCGTAAATCTCGGTTCAACCTAACTGAAATTTGGGCATAAAATATTACCGAGCTCTCACTACCGAGATTACGGATATTTTGTGCCGAAATTTCAGTTAGGTGAACCGAGATTTACAAAAAATGTGACAGCTGTCATTATTTTTTTAACCGAGCACTCAGTGGTGCCGTTCTCTGCAAAAATTTCCGAGACCCGGCAATAAATTTTAATTGTGTATATCTTACTCATCATACATGTTCACTCGGATTTTTTTTCCTATTTCATTGTGTTTGCTTTAAACTAAGTTCAGTTTATCAAATATATCTAGCGTATCCGATTATTTTGCGTTAGGAGCTATTGCATTTGTTATACGCTGTCAGATTTACTATTACACCTAATGAAACCATCTCAATTCAATCATTTAAGTTTGCAAGTTGAAAGGAAATGTAAATGGCAGTCCGCAAAGGCAACAACCAACAAATGCACTATAAAAAGTGGTTTTCAACTTTGAGCAAAAAAAAAATCTAAACGATAATCTATGAACAAACATAAACAATTCCATTCTCTAATAATTCACTCTATCAAGTAGGTATAAATAATAAAAACATGCGTCAATTCATAGCTATATAACAGACTATCACCCCTAAAAATTTGCCAATATTTCAAACTTCCGGTTCTCGCCACAGATAAACAGAACGCTTACCGACAATATTGAAAAAAAAAAATCCGTCAATATTTCGATCTTGCAGAACGCAAAAATTAAAATCAAAACGCCTGAAACCAACTGTAACAGTGAAGAACGTCAGTCTATCTCAGAGTGGTGAAATTGTTTCTCTTGCAACCGAGCAAAACCCCGCTACAATACTAGTAAATAAGCGTAAGTGTGCTTGTACATATCGATAGATGTTCTTGCATAAGATGCACCTATAATGTCCCAATTCCAGCGTTAAATCAATGATCAAACCAAAAAGTATCTGTCAAGCAAAACACAGCGTAGTTTATTCTAATTTTTCATAAGAATGATAGCAACAAAAGAGTGGAGGATTATAACGGAGTGAAACAGCATGGTCCAATTACATATTCCAATAAAGCTGAACAATGTCAAACGTAAGGTGGGCATTTGAAGCATCGGAGAGTGATTGTGAGCACATCATTTGACAATCAACACTTTTAGCTCACTCCAGGTTTATTCCAGAGAATACTATTATTTGCTCAAATCGAGAGTATCCGGTGTACAAAAACGAAATTGAAATTTACAAAAACAAAAATGGCACAACTTTGATTTTATATGTTTTTCTTTTTCGCTGTTTACTTTCACTTGAAGAATATGCAAACTGAACAGACACGTTTTCTAGAAAGTTGCTCATTTAGCCAATAATCAGTTCATTCTAACAACGGCTGAATAAGCAATGATACAGCTAGAGAAACTCAACCGAGTAATTAAAACAAATTTAGGACAAGCACGTTTTTATTTTTCGTTCTAAATCGCATCATAGTATTATGAGTGGTTTGCAAAATACAAAAAAGGAGATTTTGTGATAAACAATAAACGCGTAAAACCACCGAAAAAGTTGGAAAATGTCGTTGTGCACGAAAATGATGATCAAAGACAAAAACAATGCGAATAATAATGCAATGTTCGGAAGTTCTAGGAGAGAGAAAAAATCAAACATGAATCTGCAGAAAAACAATTCAATGATATTTTAAGTTTAGTAAAGCGGGCAATGTATGTAGTTTCGCGGGAATGCGAAGATGAACGGGAATAGAAGGTGTGACTAGAATTAAAAAAAAAATTCCCTCGTCCAGAATTTTTTTTCTAATTCTAGTCACACCTTCTATTCCCGTTCATCTTCGCATTCCCGCGAAACTACATACATTGCCCGCTTTACTAAACTTAAAATGTAAGTCAATATGACAAAAAATGAAATTAGTTCGTAAAGTAAAATTCAATGATATCAAAAAGGTTATAAAAAGAAACTACAAAAACAAACCAATCAAACAGTTTTTAAACTTTCTCAAATACATGATATGGAGGAGCACAGTAACTGTTTAGAAAGTAATTTTTATAATTGCGATTTTATATATTTTAGCACAAACTCAGCGAGCTGTTTTCGATTTATTGAAAAAAATATCACAATTTGAAATAAGGTGCAAATGAGGTTTATACAATGGATTTTAGACTTTGCTGAATAAAACAACAACCTTTGCAATCGTTCGGTGTGCCATATATTATTACTAATAAATCTCGTTGGAGATCTAGAGTTTAAGCTGCACGTCACAATCACAACACTACTTTTTCGACGTTTACTTGCTGTACAATTAAGCGCTGAACAAGCAGCAGATATCACTCCGTTTACAAATAGACTATCAATACCAAAAAAAAAATAATTCCCATATACAACCGTATAGTTTCACACTCAGCACATTTTAACTGTGTTACTGTTTGACTCTGCGTATCGTATGTTAACATTAGATAGGAATCGAAACCAACTGACAATCCACATAGATTTTCTATATCAATATATCTAACGTAGAGTAGAATCCTAACCATAATGTAGTAAGTATTCGTCAGGCAACACGTGTCCCATTATGTCCATTTGTATATCCGTTACACAACTGCCGTACGATGAGAATGATGATAAGGTTGATGCCGTGATAAGCAGGTACAAACGAACTCTTTTCCAATTTTCTCCCCTCCATAGAGAAAACAACTGGATTCTATAATAGTCAGTAAATAGAAACTTGTTTCCAGGCTGTGATAAGAACATTGGTTAGACTCTGTACTTTTTGTTGTGATTTGGGATCCATGCTACGAGTTTGTCGCAATTGGATAACAAAACGTCATTGAAACATTGTATTCAACTTTCAGTAATCACCCAAATTGGCATCAGAAAAACAGTTTTTCAAAATCAATATAGACCATATCAAGGCTATTTAGAAGCAGAGGGAAAACTTTACAAACTTAATAGAGGGATTTCATGCCAATTAAATAAGCCGTTGCCAAACTTTGTGAGTTCCATAGATTTAAAAAAAATCATAATTAAAAATGAATGGTTTTGATAAAGATCAATTTTAATTTTAGAGCTCAATGTTTTCCAGTGTGAATTAAAAAAAAGTAAAATTGTTATAATAAAATTTGAAAATTCCATTTTAGTTCAAAATTTTGTATATTCTACAGTTAAATAATTAGAAGAAAATTACAACTAAAACCTTTGGGTCCTCTAAAAAAGAACGTTTTTTGAGAAATCTCTAGTATACTGAAATCTGGCAGAGTGTTGTCAACTACAGAAATAAGTTAGCGTGAAATCCCTCAACAATGACAATCTTCAAAAAAACTAAATTATCACGACGGACTTTCGTGAACAAGAAGTACTTTTTAATACAGTATGCACCACTGTTTCCAAATTTGTAAAGAGAGGGAATTTATAATCTCCTAATCTAAACATTCAAATACAAGTAAATCAATGTTATTCTCTAAGAAAAGTATTACTTTTACTAGCTACATACATCTGTGTTGAACGATCATAGCATTTACCATTGTTAAGATGAGTATCATATAACAAAGTAATATTTACAACCATAGTCTATTTTATATATTATAACAATCGCAATACCAATGGGATTCATACATTTTAATTACCTTCTGAAGCACACCAAAGAAGCAGAAGCTCATCTTCGTTTTCTCAATTTGTGCTGAAAACAACTAATTTCCTGAAACTTCACTGATGTGTGCCGGAGAAAAACAAGACGAGATCTAGATGTAAATAATCGTGTTTTGCAATAGCACAACATTTCAAGCTAGAGTATAGTAAAAGCATATCGCTGCGGAACGTTCTGAGCATAGGAGATAAACCTATGCACTAGTCGCCAGTGAGAACTTATAATCGAAAAAACAACTTGATGTACACGAACAATACGCTAATCAAGACACTCTTCATTATCGGTAAACCAGAAATAAACACATTGTGAACAACAAACCGAATTGTACTGTAAACGTGGTTAACTATTTAAGCTTAAGTCGGAAATATAAACTGCAGACACCATGATATTGAAAAAAAAAACGTTTTATTCAGTCTTGTTTCTCCTTTGTGAAACCCCAAATTTATTTAGAAACGTAGAAAAGATTCTCAAAGGGTATCTGCAATGGATTAAGGTTAGTATCTGCAAAGTAAGCGGGTAATGTTTCATTGGCCAAACAATCCGAAGATGACTTCCGGGGTGGAGCAATATTCGACAAGCGTTCACGTAAAAGATTGATGTTGCTACTGTTATCCGACTGTTTTAGTTGTGCAAGGGTTTCCTAAAAATTATCAAATACTAATATTCTCGTAAAAAGGGAATAAATACATTACAGTATCACGCATACCTCGTACGTATCCTTCAAAACTTTTGCCGTTGCCGCATTCATTTCATCTATCGGATACCCTAGCATCATGTTCGATAAATTCATATACAATTGTTTAAAATTCACATCCTTAGCATTCTTAGGATCCGGAAAGCGTTCCGAAAAGGCAATCATCTTCATCGCTAGTGCCAGTTCGTGATTACACGTTTCCTTCAGTCCCGCCGAATGCATCAGCTCACTCCAGTTGGTAACCTGAACAAACTCCTCCTTATCACGCATCATTTCGTACACATACTCTTCCGATTTAGTGGAAAGATCGTTCACGAATTGTTCCACATCACTCCTGTTGTGTTTTTCGATGTAATGTGCGTTGAAAATTTCCTCCGGACGCTGCGATCCATAGTTTTGAAAGGCCGCATTCAAATGACGTCTAAAGTAACGATGGTTCAGTCGCGAAGCGGATTGTACGCTAGATTCACCGGTAGTAGTATCCACCCGATTACTGTCGGAATCGTTGTCCGCCTTCGCAGTAGTCGAAATATGAGACATTTCCCTACGCAAACTAATTTTTATTTATACTAGAAGTTCTATCTCTTCGCAGCACTATTTGTTTACAAAAAAATCTTTTTGGAACAGTGTGTACTGCAGGTCGTTTACATGCTAAATTTGACAGTTTGGCACCAAAGCTGCCAGATTTTCGGAAATATTAACTTTGTACAAATGTTAAGGGCATCTTCAGCGGTGGTTTATTTTTGAAACAATTTTATACTAGATTTACACCAGCGAAACCTGAAGAGAACCAATTAATATAGACCAATTTTTCGTTCTCTGCACCGATGTTGTATATCTTGTTGTTTTAAACCGGTTCATTTTCTTCTTCAGAAAAGCCACAAAAATGAATTGTGAATTGGCTTTGGTTACAATTTCGAACACACTTCATCACGGTCAAACTCGAAACTTTGAAAAAACTTTTATACAATGGCAAATTGAAGGCAACACAGACTCGAAAAATTAGTCTGTAATATTTGCACATTCAGTATTCCTTCGTTTGAGTCATGCATGCGTTACAGCAAGAAGATAGTTACACGCTATCAGAAAACGACGCATGTGCGTGTTCTCTGTTTTGAGTGTAATATTTGTTTCTGCCTCCAAGGTATTAACCAATGGTCAAATATTCGGCCTTTTGACATAATGGTCAAATATTTGACCTAATGGTCAAATTTTTTTGACATCATGACATGTGTTTGCCACATGTAAAATTTGGAATTATCTTTGATCAAATTTTTATCTGTCAAAAAGTGACAAACATTTGACGTTTGGTCAAAGAGTGTAACACCTTGGGGCAAGGCACTTTTGATATATTGCGAAATATTTCCAATATTCAGTATTACGAGGTAGGGTAGAGCGGGGCTAGTTGGTTACGAGGTAAGTTGGTCAACGAGAATATCTTCGAATCTACGTATCGAAAAAAATCGTGTTATACGGGTGATATGTAGTAGATAACCAAAGAAACAAAATGACAAAATGTAGTACAGTTTTATTCAGAACGTATAATAAATACAGGTTGGTGCCAAATTGGACATCAATTCTACTCGGTTTTCAAGTTGAAACTTTTTGTCTAAACAAAGCTAGCCAAAATGAAATAAACCTGACTCAACGCATAATGAAAGTCCTTTTTGTTAGTTTTAAGTTGTGTAAAGCAAACTTTCGCCAAAATTTTATGTTTCATATATTTTAAGTAATTTTCATATTTAATACATGAGGGGCTAGTTGGTCACATACTAGCGAGGCTGATTGGTCTTATGCACATCATCAATAAGTTCAAGTAACCAAGTATATGCAATTCCAGGAACGGTGCATTTCGTGATGCAAACTAAAACCAAGCGAAAACAGCATGTGCTCTGTTTATCGAAACTATTTTTTTTTAACGATACACAATTTGGTAGAAATTATCTCCATTTCATCGTCATTTTTTATGAACATTGTGCACTGAAACAATAAATACCGAGTCATTGATTTAAAAAATGTATAACGTATACTAATGCATCGACAAATGCCTCCTACCTGACAAAAATTTCGGCGAATGCAAGCTTTCAACGACAAAAATCTAATGTTACTATAGTTTTGTGCTTGTGATTGCAGATGCGTATCTGGAATTCGGCTCCGGTTCCTAATTTAAACCATGTTATCTTTGATTTAGTGTCCAACCAAACCATCAGAGAGATTTTAACATATACTTCTTGCAGGTATGAAAGAGTAACACGATTTTTTTCATGCAATTATGAGTCACTTTTCTAATGGTTCGGGATTTTAGAAAGCGAACGTATAAATAAAAAAAACAGAAGTGGTTCGACTTCCGCTGAGACGCTACAGAGTGGCGCAAATGTAGTGAAGAAGGATAACTGAATCAATCATTCCGAAATAAAAATGGTCAATTTACCCCACACCCTGACCAACTTCCCCCACTTGAGGGGCTAGTTGGCCAATTTGACATCCATTCAAAAAACATAAAATATCCGCAAAATCGTAAACTATTTTGTGTAGTTCATATTTTTTCTAGAAGCTATAGACTTAACACAACATTTTCATGTTATGACTTTCCGCCATGATATTCTCTGCGGAAAGTTACAGAACATTTAGACCAAAATTACGTATTACGAGAACTTCGGTAATATTTACTGAGGTACGTATTTTGCAACTTTTGTTCGTCAGATATTCCAGAATATGATTAAAACGATTAAATATACAAATTAATTTATTAATTACTAAGTCAACTGATTCGCGAGCGAGTTGGTAACCTACAAAATTGATTAGAGAAAGAATTAATCGTTTTCTTCAAATATTCTTTGCAGCAAAATAAACGAGATCTGAGAAAAAATAGTACATACTCACTCAATATTTTAGTTAATCTGAACTTTGCAGATTTCTCCATAATAATAAACAGCCGCAAAACCTGCTTCTTCTCTTTCTACACCGAAACACGAAAAAAATTGTTAGTGAACCACTCGTTATTTTGACAATTTAGTTTTCCGGAATCTCGGTTTTTTTGTTCGACGAAATCTCGGTTAAATGATGTCAGGGATTCGAGATTCGGTATTTTAGTTTACTTAACTCAGAAATATTCGGTTTTACGGATTTTTTCGGTAAAAAAAATACGGTATCCCGGTAAACACTTACGGTTTTCGATTTCTCAGTAATTTTCTTACTGAACAACGATAAACTAAAATGTTTTCAGGTAGTTCGGTATTTTATTTTACCGAGAAAATATTACGCAGTTAAGTGTGAATATCGAGTAATACCCAACAAACAAGTGGGCTGAATAAAACAGCTAATAATTTTAAAATAGCTGAATAAAGTCTGCATACAGGTGAAACGGATTGCCACAACGCTCAGGTTGATTTATCAGCTGAACAAGCAATAAATTCAGGTTTAAAAAAAACTTGTGAAATACTCCACGCCATTATTTAATTGTTGGCTGGTTAAGCGCTATTCCGATTTAAAAAATAGTTATTAGACAACATTAATCAAACACTAAACGAACTGGTTGAATAAACGCTTTTTGATACTTCCCAAGAAACATTTTTTGGCTAAAGCGCTTAACTTTTATAACTAATCTTATTCAGCTGACGGCTGAACATAGGTCAAATAATGTATTTCTAAGTGTTTAATCAGTTTTTAATCAGTAAGTTTTGGAGAGCTAAATCAGCTACCTGTTACATTCGGCTTCCTAAATAGCCGAACATGGGCTTAATAAGAAATAACTCAGCCATTTGAACAACTTTTATACATGATAATCGATTCTGTAGAAGCGATTATTCATTCTTTGTACAGCTTGTAGAAAAACTCTTTTATAGCCAACAGCAGCTGGCATATAGTATAAATAAGCGCCCATATGACAATTCCATGGCTAAAATTCTACATTCTGTTTTTCTGAAAAAGCGCTTTTTCAGCGTTATTACAGCTACGATTAATATATTTCAAAATATATATTCGTCTAAATTAGACAATTTTTTTTTATTGTATAGGCGATCGAACACATATAAATCTTTCTAATTTTTGCACTTCTGTGTGTATTTTTCATCGCTTATTTTTCTGTTATTGTTAGTGAAAATTATCTTTTTAGTATTCAATTCTCCAATTTAAATTAAAAAAAAAATACTCGAATCTCGAACTCATGCTCATGAGGTTCCTGGTAGAACACGTTGCCGATTCGTCTATCTTGACATACATGCATAGGTATCGATTTAACCCGTACATATATTTCCAGTTTATTTCATAAACAGTTTTACATTGGCTGTATATATACTGAATTGTAGCTGAACAAGCGCTTTAGCATTTGTATCCCTTATTGTAGAAATTGTAGAAATCATTGCTAGTGTATCCACTTCGTAAACAGAAACAAACAGTGAAAATGAATAATAATGATAGTTTTTGCAGCACGGCTAGCCGTACCCACTAATATTAAAATTCTACAGTGCCTTGTATTAAATCGACCAATTACAGAGAACAGTCACTTTGACAAAACGTGTTCTATCGTGTTCAAGGGATATGATACAAATGCTGAAGCGCTTGTTCAGCTACAATTCAGTATATGTACAACCAATGTAAAATGTTAATGAAATAAACTGGAAATATAGATACTGGTGAAATCGATACGTATGCATGTATGTCAAGATAGACGAATCGGTACCGCGTTCTACCAGGAACCTCATGAGCATGAGTACGAGATTCGAGACTGGCAGTAAATTAATTGGATACTAAAAAGGTAATTTTCACTAACAATAATATAAAAATAAACGATGAAAAATACACACAAAAGTGCAAAACATCGAAAGATTCAAATCGTGTTCAAATCGCCTAAGCAAAAAAAAATGTCTAATTAAGACTATTATATATTTTGAATCATAGCTGTAATAAAGCTGAAAAAGCACTTATATAGATAACAAGCCAGCTACTGTTGGCTGTAAAAGAGTTTTTTTACAAGCTTTATAAAGAATGAATAATTGCTTCTACAGAATCGATCATCATGTATAAAAGTTGTTCAAATGGCTGAGTTATTTCTTATTAAGCCCGTGTTCGGCTATTTAGGAAGCCGAATGTAACAGGTAGCTGACTTAGTTCTCCAAAACCGACTGATTAAATGCTGATTAATCACTTAGCAATACATTATTCGACCTATGTTCAGCCGTCAGCTGAATAAGATTAGTTATAAAAGCGCTTATTTAGCCAAAAAATGTTTCTTGGGTATTATCGAAATATTTTCCATTAAAATAAAGGTGTCTAGCCCCTAGTGTAATACAGCCTTTAGACCTGCGAACTGAGTTTCGAACGAGAGAAATGAAGCCAACCAAAATGAATATTTTGAAGAACCCTACACATTTAGATATTATCACCGACTACGGTAAAATAAATTACCGAGATTTTAACAGCTGAGATCTCGGTCAAAATTCCGGTAATACATCAAAATACCGAGATTCTGTAAAACCAACAATTGACAACTTGTCAAACTTTAAGGAGATTCTCGGTATTATATTAGCGGGATACTCATGAAATAAAATCGAAACTCGTTTTAATTTACTGAAGTACGTATTTTACGATTTTTCAAATAAATCCAGAAAATGATCAAAACGATGACTATCCGTATAATTTTATTAATTATTAAGTTAAATGATTAAACTAATTACAGCATTGGTAGAAACGGGAGAGTTGTGTTGCTTCCTTGAGATAAAAAAATATCCATCACTCTGAATCTTCCATCCTGCGAAGCGAATCGTTAACCTACAAAATTGAGTGAAAAAGAATTAATTGTTTTCTTTTAGTACTATTTCCAATAAACACAAACAAGATCTGAGAAAAAAATAGTGTATACTCACTCAATATTTAAGGTTTATCTGAATATTGCAGACTTCTCCGTAATGATAATTAACCGCAGTTCCTGCTACTTTCACATCCAAACCGAAACACTAACAAAACTGATGGTGGCGTTATTTAGACAGCTCTATTTTTCGGAATCCCGGTAAGAGTTTTTTTGTTTCGACGAGATCTCGGGTAAATGATGTCACGGTTCCAAGATTCGGTATTTAAGTTTACTGAGCTCGGAAATCTGCTGTTTTACGGATTTTTTCGGCAAACAAATTTACGGTACTCCGGTAAACACATTCGGTTTCCGATTTCTCAGTATTTTTTTTACCGAACAACGGTAAAAGAAAACGTTTTTAAGTACAGTCGTCGTAAGATAACTGCAACATCATTCGTTGTCTTGCTTTCATTTCGAACAGACGCAAATTTTTTTACTCCGGTTGATTCGAAATAAAACAATACGGCACACGAGTTGTCGTTCGACGGGTATTGTTTTATCGGTTCGTTCTTGTGCCGTGCCCTGTGCGACAACAATAGCCTGCAGTTTATCAGCAGAAGCATCTTTTGCGCACTGGCAGGCTACCCCGCCAGTGGCCGGTCCGGTCACGCAGCTGGAATCATAGCAGCAAAAACATTCCCTCGCACCGCTGGTACCCCGCTAGCAGCACGGATCACCATACGGTCAAGTGAGTGGATTCAACTGCAAGTCTCATCTACAAGGCCGCGCGCAAATAAGGCCACCGTGATACAACACAAAACGGGATCATTCGATGTCGGCATTGTTTGTTTTGCTGAGACACTCTTCCTGATTGATCCAACTAGCAGCCATCAGGTCGTGTAGGCAAAAGACCTAGACGTTCGGTGAAGTATTCGCTTTATAATCATAATTTTTATTTTTATTATCATTATTATTATAATTGTTATTATTATTATTATTATAATTATTATTATTATTTTTCGTCCCCAATACGATTGTCTTTTTTTCATTTGATCCACCTTAACTTGAAAAATTGTTTTTTTTATTTAATACCAATTATTTGATCCCCCGTATATTCGGATAATTATCGTTTGTGTGCGGTAGAGCGAAACGCTCCCGCAAAAATGGACAACAACCAGATGGAACTATTCCTGGATGTGGAAACAAATGGGGAAGAGATTGAAATCTCTCCCTGCAGTTCCCCCTGCCTTTCCCTGTACCATCCCCGCTACCTAGCCCTGTACCAAGGGTACCTGAAATACGGGTGAAAGCTTACCCAGATGCTTCGAAAGGTCTGTTCATAGTTTTTTTCAGGCCCATTAAGAAGCCTCTTAATATAATACAAATCGGCAAGGACCTGACAAAACAGTTTTCGGACGTAACCGAAATTATTAAGGTTAGACCGAACAAACTGCGAGTTGTCGTGAGTAGCTTGAAGCAAGCAAATGCAATTACTAGCTACGAGCTCTTCACGAGAGAGTACCGCGTGTACATCCCTGCCAAGGACGTGGAGATCGACGGTGTGGTTACCGAAGGAAACCTCACGGTCGATGACATTTTGCGTCACGGGGTTGGCTGTTCAAGAAACCCCTGATTCAAAATGTAAAGATACTGGATGTCAAGCAATTGCATTCAGTATCCATCGAAGAAGGGAAGAGGAAATTCCTCCCTTCGGATTCCTTCCGTGTAACATTCGCCGGATCTGCACTGCCGAACTACATCTCTTTGGACAGGGTTCGTCTGCCTGTACGCCTGTTCGTACCGCGGGTCATGCATTGCCAAAACTGCAAGCAGTTAGGTCATACAGCCACATACTGCTGCAACAAGGCACGATGCAGCAAGTGCGGAGGCAATCATGCCGAGACCGCTTGCAATGAGGATACTAAAAAGTGTTTTTACTGTGAAGGAACTCGGCATGACCTTTCGGCGTGTCCCGCGTACAAACAGCGCGAGGAAAAAATTAAGCGTTCCCTCAAGGAACGATCAAAGCGCTCTTTTGCAGAAATGCTTAAGGAGCTGAGCCACCCTCGACAGGAAACATCTTTTCCTTTTTGCCAACCGATGAGGGTTCATCTGGCGATCCCGTTGAAGGGTGTTCTTATGCCATGCCAGAAGGATCTAGGAAGAGAAGAATGCTTAACTCTCCTAATCTTACTCGCAAAGGTCGTAAGATAACCCCTAGCGGAATGACCAATAAGCCAACACAAAAAGGAAGTAGTGAAAAAAAACCGAAGCAAGTACCTCCTGGCTTTAATTTCAATTCAAACCAGGAGTACCCACCGCTTCCTGGGGCACCAAAAACCCCTCGTGCACCCTTTGCTCAATCAGAAAATAGAAAAGAAACAGGGTTTATAAATTTCTCTGATATTGTGGATTGGATATTTAAAACGTTCAACATACCAGATCCCCTTCAAAATATTCTTCTTGCCCTCCTCCCCACAGTGAAAACCTTTTTGAAGCAACTAGCAGCAACTTGGCCCCTCATTTCAGCTATTATATCTTTCGATGACTAATACGTCAAAAGAGGTTAGGAATTTTATCACTGTATTACAGTGGAATTGCAGAAGTATCATCCCCAAATTCGATCTATTTTCTCATTTGATAAACACACACAATTGTGACGCGTTTGCGCTCTGTGAAACTTTTCTCAATTCAAACGATCAACTTAATTTCCACGATTTCAACATAATTCGTCGAGATCGAGACTCACACGGAGGAGGGGTACTTTTAGGGATCAAAAAGTGCTATTCTTTTTTTAGAATCGACCTCCCCTCGATCTCAAATATTGAAGCCGTTGCCATTCAAACGAATATGAATGGAAAAGACCTATGCCTTGCTTCGATATATATCCCTCCGTCCGCGCGGATTGAACAGAGGCAACTTACTGATATAGCAGAGTTGTTTCCTGCGCCTTTTTTCATATTGGGAGATTTTAACTCTCACTGTTCGCTATGGGGGTCGCTGTACGACGACAACCGATCTTCTTTAATCTGTAACTTGATCGACGACTTCAATATGACAGTTTTGAATACTGGGGAAGCGACACGTGTACCTAATCCTCCAGCACGTGAAAGCGTGCTTGACCTATTCCTTTCCTCGACATCACTAGCATTAGATTGCCAGTGGAAAGTAATCAATGATCCCCACGGTAGTGATCATCTTCCAATCATTATTTCAATTGCTAATGGTTCAACTCCCCCGGATCCAATCAATATCTCATACGACCTTACACGTAATATTGATTGGAAGTCTTATGAGACGATTATTGCGGAATCCATCGAGCCTTACGAGGAACTTCCTCCGGAGGAAGAATACGCGCTCCTTTCTGGCTTGATCATCGACGCCGCGACTAAAGGTACTCGACAGGCATATGAAGAGCTTGATTAAAGCGAAAAAACGCGGATACTGGCGGCGGTTTGTAAACGCGTTGTCGAGGGAAACAGCGATGAGCACCCTTTGGGATACCGCCAGGCGCATGCGGAACCGTGACGTTTCGAATGAGAGTGAGGAGTATTCAGATCGCTGGATACTCGATTTTGCCAAAAAGGTCTGTCCGGACTCTGTACCGGAACAGAAAACCTTTCGCGACGCGGTTTTAGTAACTACGGAAGAGCCTCCATTTTCGATGTTGGAATTTTCAATGGCTCTCCTGTCGTGCAACAATTAGGCTCCAGGGTTAGATAGAATCAAATTCAACCTGTTGAAGAATCTTCCCGACTCTGCAAAAAGACGCTTGTTGAATTTGTTCAACAAGTTTCTTGAGCTAAATTTTGTTCCGCACGACTGGAGGGAGGTAAAAGTGATTGCTATTCGGAAACCCGGGAAACCTGCCTCTGATCACAATTCATATAGGCCGATTGCGATGCTCTCTTGCCTCCGGAAATTAATGGAGAAAATGAACCTCTTACGGTTAGACAAATGGGTCGAAACAAACGGTTTACTTTCAGATACTCAATTTGGCTTTCGCCGGGGCAAAGGGACGAACGATTGCCTAGCGTTGCTTTCTACTGAAATTCAACTCGCATTTGCTCGTAAAGACCAAATGGCTTCTGCGTTCTTGGATATTAAGGGGGCTTTTGACTCTGTCTCTGTAGAAGTTTTAAGCGAGAAACTTCCTTCGCAGGGACTTTCACCAAATTTGAATAACTTTCTGCTCAATTTGTTGTCAGAAAAGCATATGTATTTCTCACATGGCGATTCGACAACTTCCCGAATAAATTACATGGGCCTTCCCCAGGGCTCATGTTTAAGTCCTCTCTTATATAATTTTTACGTCAATGACATCGATGAATGTCTTGCAAATTCATGCACGCTAAGGCAACTTGCAGACGATAGCATTGTATCCATTACTGATAGCGAGGCTAGCGATCTGCAAGGACCATTGCAAGATACCTTAGACAATTTGTCTGAATGGGCTCTTAAGCTGGGTATCGAATTCTCTCCGGAGAAAACTGAGCTGGTCGTTTTTTCTAGGAAGCATAACCCAGCTCAGCTGCAGCTCCTACTAACGGGTAAAACGATCTCTCAGGTTTTAGTCGCTAAATATCTCGGGGTCCGGTTCGACTCTAAATGCACCTAGGCTTGTCATATTAGGTATTTGACACAAAAATGCCAACAGAGGATTAATTTTCTTCGTACGATTACCGGAACCTGGTGGGGTGCTCACCCAGGAGACCTTCTAAGGTTATACCAAACAACAATACTGTCAGTTCTTAAAATCGGTTGTTTCTGCTTTCGCTCCGCTGCGAACACGCATATTTTGAAACTAGAACGAATACAATATCGTTGTTTGCGTATTGCCTTGGGTTGCATGCAGCCGACCCATACGATGAGTCTTGAAGTGCTAGCGGGTATTCTTCCGTTGAAACATCGTTTTTGTAATCTTTCTTACCGGCTGCTAATTCGATGCACAGTTATGAACCCATTAGTAATTGAAAATTTCGAGAGGTTGGTCGACCTTCAATCTCAATCCAGATTTATGACTTTATATTTTGACTATATGGCTCAAAATATTAACCCTTCTTCATACGTTTCCTCCAATGTCGCACTTTTAGGTACTTCTGACAATGCTATATTCTTCGACACCACCATGAAAACAGACATTATTGGTATCCCGAATCAATTGCGACCACAAGAGATCCCTAAGATTTTTTCCAATAAGTTTAAACATGTTAGTTATGATAAAAGGTTTTACACTGACGGATCTAATCTAGATGAGTCCACTGGCTTCGGTGTTTATCATGAAAATTTTACCGCCTCTTACAAACTCGATGCTCCTGCTTCCGTGTACGTCGCAGAACTTGCTGCTATTCAGTACTCTCTTGGGATCATCGAAACCCTGCCCATAGAGGACTACTTCATCTTCACAGACAGTCTCAGTGCCATTGAGGCTCTGCGATCGATGAAGACTGTGAAGCACACCCCGTATTTCCTGGGGAAAATACGGCGGTTTTTAAGTGCTTTAACAGATAAAAACTACCGGGTTACCTTAGCGTGGGTCCCTTCTCATTGTTCCATTCAGGGCAATGAAAAGGCTGACGCTTTAGCTAAGGTGGGTGCTATTGATGGCGATATTTATGTAAGACCAATTGCTTATAATGAATTTTATAGCATTTTGCGTCAGAGAACCAGTGGTGGGCACCATTCCGCTAATTCGCTAATTAGCGACGCTAAAATGTAGTTAGCGATTTAGCGATTTCGCTAATTTTTGAGCTGGTTAGCGAAACTGTTAGCGTCGCTAAAATTTTGGCCTTCGAAACGCTAATCGCTAATTCGCTAAATTTTGTGGAGAAGCGACAATAGAAATATTTATAAAAACTGAATTGCTGATGGCGTACATAAATTGCTTCTAAAGATGAACATACTTTACTGCGAAAGTTACTTTTGTCAGTTTTTTTACCCTGGAATGGAGTTCCAGTTATCGTACAAGCCACAGGAGCATTTTGAAAAACAAGCACAAGGTCTAGATTGAATTCTATAGTATCTATTTTCAATGCAAGCTAAATAACTTTTGTTATTCTTGTTTTTACAAAATCAAACATGAATACCGTTTCGTGAACCTCTTACTGCCTATAATCGCATATCAGTCCCATCTGGAAAAACATCAAGTTGAGAAAACAGCGCTTGAAGATATTTTTCTTGTTTTGGGTATTTCTCCTGTTTGGGGTGGGTTATTCTAATGTTTTCGTCATAATGTAATGAAATAGACCTCAATCATAACTTCTTCATTGAAGAATTGCCTTTGTCGTGAAAATTACAATGAAAAATAACGAAGAGACTAATATGCGATTATTAAGGCCATCGAGTAGCAATATAATCGCATACCAGTTTCACTTTCAACCACTCGGTTTAGGAGTAGTTATATTTTTCTCAAGTAATTTGAATATGGGCAGACGTTTATAGCCGCAGACAGCTTCTGAATATTCTGCATGGAGAATGGCGGAGACATCCACCCATTACTTACCCAGACTTTAAGGTCGTTGTTGAAAAAGCAAAATATAAGGTTGAAGTCTTGGATATGCTAGTGAATAATATCCTTTCTTATGTCTTCAGTGTTTCGCAATACTTGCTGAATAAAATTATTCCGCATTAGCTGGTGCATTTAGCATATTGGAAAAGTGGTATTGAGAAGAAGTTTCCAATTTCATCACAACAGTGACTTGACGGAAGGCGACGGCGATGAAAAGAGGCACAAGCTGTTTTTAGCTAAGCAACTAAAAACGATTACCTCTGAGTTCTGACAATTTCAACTTGAATAATTATTTGAAGTCAGCAGATCATCCACAGGAAATTAACCCCTTGCAGAAAGCAACATTGTTTCAAGGCTATTATCATTCTGATTGACGAAACCAATAACCTTTCGGGAACGAACTTTCAGGAAAAGTTGCAGTTTCAGTGTCTACTCAAAATTATCTTGTGTGTGGAATTTATTTGAAATAACCTTGCAATCATCAATTATTTGATGATTTTTTAACAGTAAAAAGCTTGAAAAACAGCACCAAGTATTTATTATATGAATTAAAGAAAAAAAAAATTGACATACTCAGGAAAAAAAATTGGTGGGACTGATATGCGATTATTTTTAAGATGGGACAATTTGACCTCACATTTTTTTCTGACTTTTTTCAAATAAAACATCCTTTTTTGTTTCCTTAATCGATAGTAGAGCAAGAAACAGATGGAATCTGATATTTAACTCAAAAACGAGGAAAATCCATATGGGACTGGTATGCGATTATAGGCAGCTTACTGTAAATAGCTTTAAAAAGTAATTGTTTTCGTTTGTTTAACCAAAAGAGATCAAAGCGGTCCAAATCTTACAAAACACGAGCAATAAATATAGCGATATGACTATTTACATAATAAAAAGTTAGCGATTAGCGATTAGCGAAAGTTCCGCTAATGTGGGTTTAGCGTTTAGCGTTTAGCGATTATCGAGCTCAATTTTCCGGTTATCGACTTAGCGATTAGCGTCGCTAAATTTTCGGTTAGCGGTGCCCACCACTGCAGAGAACACTCAACAGTTGGCAATTTTCATGGAACTCGGATGAACTGGGACGGTGGCTACATTCCATTTTTCCTAAGGTATCGACGAAAGCATGGTTCAAGGGGTTGGATGTAGGTCGGGACTTCATTCGCGTGATGTCCAGACTTATGTCCAATCACTGTACGTTAAACACGCATCTCTTCCGTATAGGGCTTGTAGACAGTAATCACTGCGTTTGTGGCGATGGCTACCATGACATCGAGCATGTTGTTTGGTCGTGTACCGAATACTGTGGTGTTAGGTCCGAGCTTATAGATTCCCTTCGGGCCCGAGGAAAACAACCGAACGTACCCGTTAGAGACATTCTGGGAAGCGGTGATCTCCAGTACATGACACAGCTATACGGGTTTAGAATTAGAAAAAATGTGCTTGGCTCAGTTGAACATAAATTGTATCGTGCCGTGTCAAATAAACTATTTTAAACTAAAAAAAAAAGATAACTGCCGTTCGATAACTGCAACACTTGACACATGCCAAAATTTAGAGGGGGGTCCGTCACTACCATTTTTGTTTTCAATGATGTCGATATGTATTTTTTAATAGAATAGTGGCAAAAATAACAGAAAACTAAAATAGGCAAGCCACAGACTAACAGACACAACACTTCAAACAAATTTTCAATAAAATCATCGTTTGGATGATTGCAGTACTTTACGTTAGTAACACTAGCACCATCTGCTGTCGTGTTCGCGCTGCGTCATGTATTTCGACATCAGCGCCAGCGTTACTGCATGTGTCAAATGGAGAACTACAAAATATGTATGAGATTGCATGACAGCGCCCCAGACGACGTTTTCGCGCGATGACTGTTATTCGATTGAAAATTAGAAATGAACGTTTTTTGCGGCGATGGAGCTAGGTTCCAGTGTTACGTCTGTTAGTCTGTGGACAAGCTTTTCGATCAATCAATTTGATATTCATATTTCCGCATTATAACTTATTGCGTTTTAGTAACTACTTTACATAACCAATATGTAAGCGAAGATAAAGTTCATCACTACAATAGACTATTTTACGAGACATTTCTGAACTCAATTCATGAATGAAATTTTGACAGAAAGCTCGGAACCGCTGACATAACGCAAGTAAATGCAACATCAATGTCAGCAAGATCCGTGACACTTGTCAGTTCGTAAAATGGTCTATTTAACGCTAGGTCACAAAATATTGTTTGTGATCTACTATGCACTGCCTCGCTGAGTACTGAAAGCTAGCCAAACAATTCACAAGGAATATTTTTTTCTCTTATAATAATTACGGAAAGTGAACCACAGTTTTACTTTACCGAGAAAACATTACGCAGTTAAGTGTGTATACAAAATGTTCACCTGCCCAAAAAAAACACTCTATTCAGCATGTCAGCTCAATCGGACTATAAACGAGGTGGAGCAATGCGATTGAATTTTGGCCTTTAAAAATCCAAAAATTATTTAACGGAGGAGGGTGGCCCCGCAAATATTCTGTACGCCTTCAACAGTTGGTGGAGAAGCCTGTGTAAAATAAAACTGAAAAGCACCAGCCACCTTCGCTCTAGTTCTGGTTAAGAAGAAAAGAAGAGTATTGGTATCAGTCCCATGTAATAATCCCATCTGTACGCAGCTAAAAAGAAATCATAAATAGAAAATGACAACAAAAAACACTTTTTTGAAAACTGCTGTTAAGCCAAATGTCACCACACAATTTTCTACTAAGATCCATGTTACCAGAAGTCGCAACATTGAGACGTTTCAAAACTCAATTCATATATGAAACTTTTATGGCTGGGTATTTGTATACGAGCTCGACGTGAAGACCCCTCTTGTCTACTGCCAGTTTATAAAATGGTCTATTTCAACTTATGTCAATAATCGTATATCTGGCAGCTCTGTTCAACACAGCTCAGCGCCAAGGAAGCAAAAAGCTGACATATTCAACATTTGTAGGGTTTCTATGCATTCAATTTGACCAGTGGATGGAATGTAGAAGGAATCGTAGGGAACGGAACGGTATTAAGTATTCGAAGTATATAACAATAACAAGTTATTATAGATGTTGTATTCGATATAATGTTTATGTAGTGGCCGGCAAAAGCAAAATGCAATTCGTTCAGATATGAAATTGCAACAGTTTTGAAACGTAAATGATTTCCCAATTTCGACTGTCACACTTAGCTTTTCTATGAGTTCAGGAACTTAAAATATATAGAATCCAAAGTAGAACAATTTCAAATTTCAATGTTTTCATAAAATCTACTTGGTAAAGCAAAAAAAAAACGAGTTTCTTTAATCTATCCCAACAAACAATTTGTTTGATTTATAGCTCATTTGTTTCGTGGGCCACCTTGAATTGACTTAATTTCATATTGAAGTTTTAATAACGTTACTTTAACTTGATATACTTCATCTAGAATCAATATTCTTAAATTACTTCCTGCCGCACACCAAAAAAATGGCACTTCGACATATATCTGAAAGTAAACATTAGACAAGTGAGTTTTATATTAATCAAGAAAGCAATCAAAACCCGATTTCGTATTTTGAATATTATCAAAACAATGTATTTTAAGGATAAAAATTACTACCACGTTAATAGTTTCGGAGTATGAATGTTTACATTTTGCTAGTGGCACCCCAATCTCAAAAAACTTCGGAGTTTTGTACATGTTGCGACGACATTTTTTACAAAACCCAGTCACCTGTGCATTGTTTCCAAAGTTGCAAAAATTTGATCGAAATTATTTCGACCCAAACACATTTTTTCAGAACCGCAGTGTCTTCAGAAGAGTTTGTTCCATTAATTATTCTTCATGTTTCATGTAGAAGTTGCATTTTTGTGATTAATCCACTTAACAGTAAGAAACGAATTTTACTTTTCTCATTTTAGAATATAAAAATCCACTTTGTTCAGCAAAGTTGTGGCTCATTTTATAAGAAACAACTTTGTCGAAGGCACTATACTTCTATCTACCTATTTAAATTAACTTTTGTAGAGTTTTCTATAGATTACCCCAAATATCCATTATTGTCAATTTAATTTTTAGAGTGATTTTCTATAATTTTTCAATGTTCTATAATATTGCTTGCCATAACGAAACAAAAAATTCTTCGAAAGAAGTTTATTTTTGTCTCACATATTTCTTTGGATATTGCCGATTTTTATTAAAATAATGCTAATTCAAACTAATATTTACTCAAAAAAGTTTATTTTTGAGCCGTAATGCCTTCATTAATTTTTTCTTATTTTTGCACATAAAAATCCAATTCTTTAGGCAAATTATACTTCTATCTTCCTATTTAAATGAGCTATTGTGGAGTTTTCTTCGTAATGCACCTTAGATTTTTTTTCTCAACATTACTTTTCATAGTGTTCTAAAGTTCTTAAATTTTCCAATGTTTTACAATGTTGTTTTCTATAATAAAACACACAAGTACACTGAAGAAAGTTTATTTTTATTTCCTATATTTATTCAGTTGTTAAAGTTTTTATTCAAATAATGCACTAATTTACTAGTAGTGTAATAGTAGTAGTGAATTAGTGCGTTATTTTAATATAATTTCAATATAAAAGATAAAAATAAACTTTCTTTGGTGGAATTGGTTGTTTCGCTGTAGCAAACAACATTGCAGAACATTGAAAAATTTTAAAAAGTCACTATTAAATGTTACATTGAGAACATTGATTTTTAGTAGCAATCTGTAGAAAACTCCATAAAAGTTTATTTTAATAGGCAAATGAAAGTATGGTGTCTTTGACAAAGTTGTTTCTTATACAATTAGCGGTTCTCAACCTGGGGTACGCGTACCCCTGGGGGTACTCGAAAGCCCTCAGGGGGTACGCGAAAGAATAATCAGTAATGGCGGACAAAGCAATTTTTTTCTAAAATACTTCGTTTGTTTTTCAATCTTGCACTTAAAACATGACTGCAACAATGAAACAAACCATAGTTTAATTTGAAACCTAAACAAGACTACCACAACATGATCTAACACTACTCTCTCCCACTCTGCGAAAACATTCTAAGCCAGGGGGTACAACCGACATGAAAAATATCACCAAGGGGTACGCGAACAAAAAAAAGGTTGAGAACCGCTGTTCTATAGAATGGAGAATAATTAATGAACCAATTTTGCTCTAGACACTATGCCTCTAAAATCAATTTTTCTGGGTCAAAATAATTCACGTTTTTGCAGCTTTGGAAACAGTGTGCTGTGGCTCGAAAAATATTGGTCGAAGCTTTGGAGCGAAATAGATCGAAATGATCTGATTATGCTTATTGTCAAAGCCGCAAACTAATATTTCAAATGAATTTGAATGTTATTTTAAAATAAAACAATAAGCATTTACTTCACTTTTTCAAATTTTGCCCAAAGATATAAAAACCATGAAAAGAAAAACAAAAATCAAAGCATTTTTGGTTTCAATTTTAGGGGCAGTTTGGGTCCGTCAAGGGCGAACGTCGACAAGAACGGAATCCTGGATGGTGAGTTCGTTCCATGAGATCGTTCACAAACGAAGGGAGCCATAAACTTTGCTTATGAAACCGGGGATATACACACACTCTTAGCATATATTGAACTCAAATATATTTCCTAATTCATATTCCTTTTAGAGAGCGAGTAATGGCGCTATAACCATAAGCTGAAATGCTAGGACTAGAGTTAGTACTCAAGTTCCAACCGTAACAGTTGAAGCGAGTAAAGGCGCTATATCCTTGGTTTCTGAACCCGAACATAAGGAGGAAATACCTATGTTCCGTCCCAGGAGATTGGTCAACAAAGAAGTGTACTTTATTAGCTTTGTCACTCCCAACCATTTATATTACTTCTTACATACGGACCGGTTGGTACGGATTGTCCCCGTTCTTAGATTATATTGAGCAAGATCGCGCGAAATGACCTATGGTCGAATATCGACCATTTTTTATTTGAATGAAACTTTGCACACGTATTTGCCTTAGCAAACTAAGCATTTTTCACAGATGGAGAGATTTTTTACACCCATGAGTTACATTCTAAAAAGGCGTATGTCTTTTGGCATAGGTTTTATTCGAAGCATTGTAGCCCAGAAACCGTTAGTTGTATAGAAAAACTGACTGAGAATGAGTTGTAGGGAATTAAAAATGCACCATAAAAAAAATATACACTGTACAAAAAAAAATTTTTTGACCAGAAAAAAATTAAAAATAAACATTAAATTTCAATTTGAAAAAAAAAGAGTTGAATTTTTTTTTTATTTTTTTTTAAAGAAACTTGACGTTAATACGCAACTTTAAAAAAAAGTCTAGGATGGAGAAATGAAAAATAATTTTTTTATGGTACAATAATTTTTTTATAAAAATTCTAATTTAAACATTTTTCAAAATATTTGTATTCTGATGATTTTAAAAGATGCAGAGAGTTATATTGAATCAAAAAGCTCTTGGTAGTAAACATTCTAAAGGCATCGGTTTTCGAGTTATTTCAAATTTAAACTCAATAAAATATTAATGTTTCGGAAGATACACGTTTTTCTTAATTTGTCCATGGTTCTCCAGCAAAAACCATACGTTCATTGGAATGCTTGATCAAAAATATACAATTCATTCTTTGACAACAAAACGATTGGATAAATAACTCAAGCGCTAAACCTTAGCCTACCTACACATTCCCCCTTGCCAAATGTTTTATAAAAAAATATGTTTGTCGTGCAACACTACCTACTTGTTTACTAATAATAACTGTTTGTAAAGTACGCAACCAATAACTACTGGGTTACCTATAATATCTGTTTTCGTATATAAATACAATTGCACTACTCCAGATGTGTTGGTAACAGTTTGCATTTTGTGAAGGTGAATAAAGTGAAAATGGAATACACCAAGCCCAAATGCTGTGAACCCTTTCCTGATCATCGGTGCTCATCAAGCTTATGCAAATTAAACGAAAACGTTATTGCAAAATTAAAAATATTGAACAGTCAAGCTCATTTTAATACGTCTTTATCAATTTGTGATTCGTGTAGTTATTGAAATGATAGTCAAGTCACCATTCATCCCTTCGTTGTTTACTATTCAGAATCTGGAACACTTAAGAATATCAGCTTCATCATAATATCGGAAATACTCCATCATGATACTGTTGCGGTTCAGGTGTTCATTGCCAAATTAATGAGTTTTTTAAAAACAACAATAGAGTTGAAAAAAGCGATATTAATGTCTGATAGAGCTGCCTCACAATATAGAAATAGAAAAAACTTTGCAAGCCTTTGCAAGTTCGATGGTAATGGCCCATGCGATGCAATTGGTGGCATATTAAAACGAATGGCAGGAAATGCAAGTTTTGCTAAAGAACATGAACATCCCATTACAAGCGCAAAAGAATTGTATCATTGTAATAAAAATTCATCAAAAATGTCATTTAGTTGGGTATCATATGAAGAATATGAACAAGGAGTAACAGAATGGAGCAATATTTTCAAAAAATCTATAATAATAGCTGCCACACAAAAGTATTACTCTTTTGTTCCGATTTCAGAAAATAAGATACAAACGAAGCTGTTTTCAAAAGATGACGAATCATTTACTTATGTTGTATATAAAATATAAGGTGAAACTAGTTCTGTAAAGTATCTATGTCATAGAAAAATATGTTCCTAAGATATTAAAACTCGAAAATAAATATTTGATTCTTATATATATTTATATCACTTAGAACATTTAACTTTTTCTTGTGAACCGTTCGCCCAACCGTTTTGTTGTCAAAGAATGAATTGTATATTTTTGATAAAGCATTCCAATGAACGTATGGTTTTTGCTGGAGAACCATGGACAAATTAAGAAAAACGTGTATTTTTCTAAATAATTATAATTTTTCGAGCTTAAATTAGAAATAACTCGAAAACCGATGCCTTTAGAATGTTTACTACCAAGAGCTTTTTGATTCAAAATGACTCTCTGTATCTTTTAAAATCATCAGAATACAAATATTTTGAAAAATGTTTGAATTAGAATTTTCATAAGAAAATTAATCTACCATAAAAAAATTATTTTTCATTTCTCCATCCTGGACTTTGCGAAAGTTGCGAATCAACGTCAAGTTTCTTTGAAAAAAAAAATAAAAATAAATTCAACTCTTTTTTTTTAAATCGAAATTTAATGTTTATTTTTAATTTTTTTTGGTAAAAAAATTTTTTTTTGTACAGTGTATATTTTTTTTATGCTGCATTTTTAATTCTCTACAACTCATTTTCAGACAGTTTTTCTATACAACCAACGGTTTCTGGGCTACAATGCTTCGAATAAAACCTATGCCAAAAGGCAGCAGCCCTTTTAGAATGTAACTCATGGGTGTAAAAAATCTCTCCACCTGTGAAAAATGCTCAGTTTGCTAAGCCAAATACGTGTGCAAAGTTTCAATCAAATCAAAAATGGTCGATTAAATTTTCGCGTATTTCCAGGCGATTTGAAATGATTTTGCTCTATTGTATTATATTGCGCTACGCAGTAGACCTGGCCGTTGACAAGAAAAATGTATAGACCTTCCTATCTGCGCTAGTATTAGTGGCCGATTTCACTAATACAAGTTTTATTTTTGGTTGCAAATAATCAACACGCTGGTGGTAACAAAAAATTTCCTCCTGCCCCGAACTTTTATTCAAGTTGTAAGCCGATTTTTAGTTTTATTTCATCTATTTTTCCACTAAAACAAAGTTTGTTAAAACAGGTAACACTAATGAACTAGGATTCATAAGTGAAATTTTTTTCGAAATTAAATATCAGCTGATTTTTTGGTTGAAAACAAATCGATTTTATAAGGATACACGACTAAGCCTATTTTGGTGAGATTTGGCGTAGAAAGCTCTATGGAAACCATTTTTTTTTAAATGGTGGATCTTATTTTCAGGGATCCTTTCAAGTACTGGCTGTGTTAGTGTAGACTAGACTAGACTAGACAACAAATCAGCTGGTAACCAAACCAGATATATGCGAACTTAGTAAAAAAAGGTAAATAAAAGAAAAGATCGATGCACTCACAGTAGGAGCGTAGACAGGAAATATTTCTTAGAAGAAGAAAAAATGTTACTTATTCAGTTCATTTTTGACCTCACTCAATCATGCCGTACATACTCAAAAAATATAGCGTGTATTTACTATGTACAGACTCCATGACTCCTTTCCCCTCTCATCTGGCATCTGTTGCTACGTCATTGATGTAGAACATTATTGAACGGTAGTATTCTCATAACAAATAATAAAATACGTTCAATACGCACACATCACTTACATCGAGCTTTCTTTACATGACGAATCGTTTTAATACAATCATGATACAACTAAGAAAAGGGTGGATTTTCCCATCCCATCCACGTTCGGAACTGGTTTCATTGGAGAATTATTCATCGTATCAACTGAGAATGCAGCTTTAACTTAGAATACTGCAAATGTATCTATAGCACAACCGTCGCTGCCACTCGTAGTCAAGTTACTCGTTTAGTTTCTGTGCAACTTCTACCTCGATCACAGTGCAACCAACTCTTCTCGACGCGACGAACCTTCGAATTTTGCGGTCGGCTCTAAAACATGGATCCAAATGCAGATAGACAACCCCCATCGTCGGGATCCTCGTTGCCGGAGTCCGCAAGTAATGCGCTAATGAGCATCCACCCGCGTTATAATAGCTTCCACCAGCACAATGGCATGCCGCACCTGCCGGAGAACAGTTACAGCCAGAATTCTAATTCGGGACCAGGAAGTGCAAACAATAACAACAATAACACAGTACAACCGGCCACGACCAGTGTGATCAATCTGTCCAACTCAAGTGACGTGGTCATCGGACCAATGACACAGTACCAAGGATCCGTAACGATTTATCAGTACATGGATGCGACCGTCGAAGCCAGTCGGATTGCATGTGAGTAGTGACTTTGTCCTATACGTGTTTCGAACAGTGGTTGTGTGCAATGAATCCCAAACAACGTGCGTGCGTCAGGAACGTGTATCGACCTTCCGTTAAAGAAATATTGACGATCGTGAATAAGAAAAATACGTGTCGTTAAACTCTTTTGGCTAGCGTGGTTCCACAGCAGGTACCTACTCAGCTTTCGTCTTTGTTTCGGACAGAGTATCAATCACTGTTACAGCTAGCCACAAGTCCTGTGGCAGAAAATGATTTTAAACCCTGTGAACTTGGAACTAACTGTATGCAAAAAGCACCGAGCAATAATAGAAACTAGTTTAGTTGGTTCAACTATCTGGATAATTTACTCCGGGTATTCCTGGTAGTTCACTCGAGTATACTGCATATCATTATTATTATGGAGAAGTATGAGTGAGCATAATATGTGGTTATATTATGACTGTGATAACTGTGAACATGATTTAATAACTGGGTAGCTCATTTTAGTGTCCTAAGTTTTTGGCAAGTCAGTGGACGAAGTTAGAATTTTTAGACAGTTTTTAAGGCTATGCGAAGATTTGAAATTCGAAATCATGCACATATAATCTGACATGTTAAATAGGAGAGGAATCTTCATAGGTTACAATGAAAACCGATGTGACTGATTACACTAAAACTTAAACAGGAGAAAAATGAAATATTATAGCTTTTTAACCATTCCTGTGAATTTTGGTGCCCCTAGCCACCAATATTTTTTCAGAGACTTGAATGAGTTATCTCGTAAACATAACGTTGAAGCGACGAACCCGGCGTGCGATTACTATGCGACACTTTGATGTAAGCGGACGCGTCAACGATTCTAATCGCAGTGAGCAAGTCCATATAGGAAAAACCACATTTGTTCTTATTGATATTGTTCCTTTTCTTTTGAAACGGCCGAATACCATTAAGGTGAAACGGCCATAAGCACAAGACTCAGAAATAGAGAATGCATTCCCTTTGGAAACGCTATCTTATGTATGCTTCACCGCAGCAAACATAAAGTAGCGTTTTCAAAGGTGACGCAACCACTATTACCTAGTCTTGTGCCTTCGAAAATCCGAAGTGGTGGCTTGAAGTCGGCCATTTAAGGCTTCAACGCCGTTGCGCCTCGAATATGGGTATTTTTAGATGCCTAGAAACCATCCTCGGACGTCATTTTGAAATTCAAAATTGCGTCTTCCGATTTCAGGAAAAAAAACCATAGAGTGACAAAATCTACTTCAATGCAGTGATGGCATGAACTCGTGCAAAGTTGAACTGAGTAACACTTTTCCAGATTTGAATCCAACTTGAATCTGCTTCCTCTCGATAGTTTGAGTTTTTTTGCACCGCACACTCTGATCGATTGAGTTTAAATGCGTGCAATGCATGCAGTGCACGATGTATCCAGCGATGCAGGCGATGATGTAACGCGATGAGTTTTGTTTTTAGATCGAATTTATGCTTTCAAAGGACAATGCAACAAACTGTTGCAGCAGACGCGGCGCGAATTTCAAGGCATTTCGATTTTTATGCAATTGTTGTTATGCAGGATTAAAACTCGAATCAAACTCAAGTGTAAAGCACTGTTAGTAGGGTTTACGTGCAAACCGAAAATAAATGTGCAAGCAAGTTTTAAAACTCACTTGGATACGAGAGCAAAGTCACACTGCCTACTCTGCTTCAATGTGTCTGATTCCGGCATTAATATGATGCTCAGAAGCAGGAAATAAACTCCAGATATTTTCAAATTTACTTTCAGTGTCTGTAAAACAGCCTTAAATGATCAAATACTACCTAATATGAATATTTTCACAGCCGAGGTATTGTTTTGATACTACATCCAAAGGTTGGATGGTGCGAAACCAATAAAACGTTGTGCGTTGTGATCGGTTCACTTTCATGAATCCGGTCATTTAAAAACATTGAAATATTAACAATTAAAAAGACATTAAGTTTGTTCAAAACATTTTGCATTTAACTTCGACTCTGGTTTTGGTCATATGCATATGATTCCATGTTATTGGCACCAGTGTCACTAAGTTGTGTAGGGGAACATGAATCGCTGAAGGTTGTTTTGGCTGCAGAGTATTATTAGGGATGAGCAAGTCGGTCATTGCCGAAACAGGAAGCGTTGCGCAAGCGCAGTCTACAGTTCTAATTGAACTGCACAATAATTTTCGCAAAAAGTTCACGGTAAACCATTTTGAAAGCGAAAATATTCCGGTTTTGACTGTGCATAATTTCTTGAAAACCCCTTATAATAATTCGCCAGGAAGGTAGTGTTAGACAGGCCAGAGTATTCGTCAAAAAATAACTTTTTTCTTTCTGTCTAAATTATTCTTTAAGCCTAAGATGCAAAAAGTTTACTAGAACGAATGTTCAAACAAAGTTTTGATTCCTTTTCTTTAAAAAAACACCAGACCGATGAAAGGTGTTTTGGCAGGGCCGGATGTAGGTACAGATTATTTTGTGGGGCCCCCTTTTCTTAAAAAAAAGTTAGAAAATTTTAAAATTTTGAAATAACTTAACGCTTTGCTGGAAGGTGACGAGCAAAAAAAAAGTCTCCACTCTCTGTCTTCACGTCTGGCCCAGGACTAGGGGGGACCCTCGTATCGAAAGGCCAGGAGCATTTACCCTCTTCGCCCCCCCTTACATCCGGGCCTGTGTTTTGGCCAAATGAAACATCATCACCTTACGTCAAAAAACACAAACGTACCAGAACAACTACTCGACTCCATTTATACCCCAAATATGCAACCCAAACAATCTACCTCTGTGCCGCCCAATCGAAGATTTCTGCGGTATTTTCCATTCATTGGTGCACAAAACAACTGGAGAGCGAGGAAATGCAAACAGCTGATGGATAGGATCAAGAGATGCATCCGAAACGTCGACGTGAATGCAGTACAACACACTCGTTTTTTTTTTTTGTTGAAATTGAATGTATCTTCGAGTGTAATAAATCAGTTCTTGTTCTACTACATCCAATATTTTTGACAGCATTGAAAAAAAACCAAATTTTTGGTTGTCACCAGTTAACAATAACAAGTAAATAGAAGTTTTCAATATTTTTAAATGAAAATTCACACAACTTCCTAAAAACCACCTCTGACAACTTTTCTCTAACTCTTGACATTACCGAACGGTTTTCGTTAGTGATATTTTTTCCTTAAGAGAGTTCATTTTAGTTTGTTCAAAAAAGTTTTAGGCAACTAAATTGTACATCTAAAAACCCCATATTGAAAAAAATCAGAGCCTGTCTTATGTCAATGTATTGCTTAAAATCGGTCAATGCAGGGGTTCTCAACCTGTAGTACGCGTACCCCTAGGGGTACGCGAAAGAAAAATCATTAATGGCAGACGAAGCAATTTTTCTTTATAATACTTGTTGATCAAACTTGCTCTCAAACATGACTTTAGCAATCAAACAAAACATAGTTCAATTTGAAACCTGAACTAGACTACCACAACATGATCTACCACTACTCTCTGGCCCTCTGTGAGAACATTCCAAGTCATGGGGTACAATCGATTTGGAAAATATCGCCAAGGGGTACGCGGAGAAAAACAGGTTGAGAACCGCTGGGTTAAGGAATACACAAAAAAACTCTCTGAAAATGATGTGGCGGCCCTTGAAGATAGTAACTGGGGTCGATTTGCGTTCTCTATCATCCCGGTTCCGGGATCTGAGCACTTTAGGATATTATAGTGGCTTTTGGGAGTAAGGAATGTTTCTATGATTGTTGGACACTCTGGAAAAGAAAGGGGAGGGGGGTTTTCATATAAATACTCTCATACAAATATCTGTATTTCAACCAATTTTTCCGGATACCAATTCTTGATCGGGGTGATGCACAGTAGCCCAAAGTCGACCAAAGTCGAATTAAAAATGGAAACTTTCGGTTTCTAGAAAACAGCCGAAAATGGCCAAATACCACCCGATATGGGTATTTTCGGAACCAGAATGACGCTCATAGGCCAAAAATTCACTCCAAATGTCTTTTTGAAATCCAAAATGGTGACTTCCAGTTTAATAAAAACAGCCGATAGTGACCGAAATTCCGAAATTGTAATGATGCATTGAAGCCGTAGATCGATCTATCACACCATTTTAAATTCTAGGATGACGTCTTCCGGTTTCCGGAAAACAGCCGAATATGACCAAATATCATCCAATATGAATATTTCCGTAACCAGAATGACGCCCAGAGGGCAAATTGACTTCAAATGCCATTTTGAAATCCGAGATTACGACTTCTGGTTTCTGAAAAACAGCCGAGAGTGAACAAATACCACCCAATATAGGTATTTTCGGAGTCAGGCTCCATACTCCATACTCTGGAGGAGAAAGGGGGAGGAGGGAACTTTTTAAATTTAGGATGGAAATTTCCGGGTTCTGGAAAATAGCCGAACATGAGCGAACACCACTCAATGTCAGTGCCAGAAATTGACACCAAATGTCGTTTAGAAATCCAAGATGGCGACTTCGGGTTCCTGGAAAATAGCCAAAAATTACCAAATACCATCCAATATAAATATTTCCGGAACCAGAATGACACTCAGAGGCCAGAAATTAACTCCACGTGCCCTTTTGAAATGTAAGGACTTCAGGTTTCTGGATAACAGCATAAGGTGACCAAACACCGCCTAATATGGGTATATCCGAAATCGTGATGATGCCAGAACCCAAAAATCGAACCCCCGATACCTTTTTAAATTCCAAGAAGGCGACTTCCGGTGTCTGAAAGCCGAAAATGACCGAATACCTCTCAATGTGGATATTCCCGTAATCGGGATGATACTTAGAATCCAAGAATTGACCCTGGACACCATTTTGAATTCTAAAATCTAGGTGATGTACAGAAACCAAAAAGTGAAAACGTTCTGATTCCGATAAAACCAATCTTTTCAAAGGATTTGTCTTTTAAGTTTGTTCCGATTCGTCGTACATTTGCAGACTATAAACAAATCGCCTAGAATCAAATAATTCGGAATGTTCAAAATTATTTAAATAAAGAAAAAAATGGGCAGGACGAAACTTGCTGGGTCAGATATTATGAATAAAAAAATATTAAAACTGGAACAGAATAGCTCAGAATAGTTACCGTCATCCGGGGTGAGATTGTGCCAAAAAATGATGCTTTTTTGTTCTCAAGCTTGTAACGCACACATTTGAGCAAAGAATTCGATCCAAAATACACCAATGCATTCTAGAATGTTTTGTAAACAACTACAACAAATATGGTTAAGTTACAATAAACTATAATTTTGCTAAAAATACATGAACTTTGGCTCAATCTCACCCCTTCTATGGGGTGAGATTGTGCCAAAAACAAAAAGTTGAATTTAATACCTGTTAAATGAACAGTAGTGTGTCTACGAATAATCCGCATGACTAACATGATAAAACAGTAATAATAGGGACGACCATAAACAACGTAGACTATTAGGGCTTTAGGGGGTTGATCAGAAACTATGTTTCATATGAATTATAGAAAAATGTATGGCTGGATCGAATTGATACATAGAGTAACTAGTTATGAAAACGTGGCTTATAGACAGTCTCTATACACATAGTGGCGTCTCCAGGTAGCTTAAAAAGGGAAAACGTTAGAACAGGAAGTTTGAGAAGACTTTTCGTTTCAATTATTATGTGTCATTGACAACTGTATATTCCATTGGAGATCTCAAAACCTCTGGAAAAGTACCCACAACCCTCTTTCTTCGCTTTAAAAGTCATCTGTTTACATAGAATTATATAGAATTGGTGTACAAAGTTTTGTTACATTCCATAAGTAATATCAATTATTGAAAATTTCCATCTAACAATTGAGAACAGTAAGCTTCTCAAGCTTTTAGTCATTTTTTTAAAGAATACCATAGTTAGACAACATACCTTATGCTTTGGGAAAAAAAACATACCAAATGTAAACAATGCAAGTGTTTTGGTGTATACTGATATAATTTTGTCGTGAATGTGAACTCCACACACTGTGCCGTTCAATATAGCTTGGCACAATCTCTCCCCAAAAGGGCTCGAAAAGGGTACAGTGTGGAGAAACATTATTTTCTGAGCCGGCACAGATTCAATGCATAATATTTCCTCAACACATTGGAGACGACATCCTAACGTACCAACTGAGCAGTAAGTTGATGTGATTTCTTGATCGGGTTGGTTTTCCTGGGACATTTTCGGATAACGTTATTTGCGTATGTTTTTCACCCTGTACTTTGAAACATTCTTGAAGCGAAACAGTTCACTGATATTATCTATATTCCATTTCAAGTTGTGAATAAATATGTCATGTATCATAAAGTATTGAATTTGAGGTTCTGGGTTTTGGAAATCGCAAGTAATTTAACATACAAACATTTCCCGTTTTGGCTTAATCTCATCCCCGTGGCTTAATCTCACCCCGGCAGACGGTACCATTCAAGAATGCGACCTAGCTTATAGAATTGATACTCATTTCCATTTTCTACCAATCACGTGGAATTTGAGTTTAACTTACAATAAATTTTGATTATCCCTAATTCCCCTGTTTCAAATAACTGCAGTGCAGGGCCTCTGTAGTAGTGTGATTTGACTACTTATTCGTATAGTCAGTTCTGAATTGAAGTATCGGGTAATTATCCGAAAGACATTCAAAAGTACTATAGAGACTGATTGCCGGTTCGCAGTTAACAAATTACTAAACGATTCACGTATCCACGATTGTATGTTAGCGAAATATCGTCATTCAGTCTTATGAGCGAAAGCAGTCTTCACACTAGCAGATGCGCCTCACGGTGGACAGCCACGACTGTCCAGACGAGCAAAGAATACTAAACTGTATACACCACAAGTACTGTCGGCCATAGATTATCAAAGTATGTCATATATTAGGTTTCTCGTACAGTGATCTCCCGATTATTTGACTATTTTTCAAACACTAATAAGAAACTGTCCTCCAACTTTCACAAACAAAATTAGTTTAGGATTGGGAATACTTTAATTAAATTTTTTCAGCAAAATTGCGTTTCGAAGTCATATATCCCTACAACCCTGGCCCGGCCCGTGTATGTACTAATCACTTTCTCCACCAAATGCAAACATAGCTTATGTACGAAATGACGGGCGTTCGGGCGTCTCACGCTGTTTGGTATGTTATTTTCCACGTTCCAGCGAGTGCATCCGTTCTGTTTAGCTTCTCAATACTAGTCAAACTGGACATTGTGTCCACACATAGAAACCACTACGCAAATAGCAGAACAATCTGCGCGATTTGTATGGCACATCGCATCATCGTTGGATTAACTAAATAAACAGCCGTGGAGGCATCACTTGTCTGTTGGCCGTCCGAAGACGTGGTTCGGTAAACAACCGTTCCCAATCGAAATCCATACCTAAAAGTGGTGACAAGAAAACGGACACCTTCGTGGATTACATGGTATTAAGTGCGCGGAAAACGGAACGAAAATTGTAATACCCGATTGTTTTTATCCTTGACATAGTACAACTCAAGCTCAGTCACCACTAATTGAATTTGAAACGTGATAAACTGCAGTGGATTACAATTGTCCGATTCGTCGTTGTTAGTGTACTCCAAAATGGTTCAAGCCATCAATCGCGTTCGAACAAAACGGTAACCGCGAGCTGTGGAAAAAGTGAATCATGAAATTGCTACTGAAAATCCACAACAAGGAACGGCATCACTCGAATTTGCAGCGCAAACGTAAATACTGTCACCGACGAGGATCCAAATCATCAACGTCTAGTTCTGGTGATTGCTCACCGCCCACTGCAACCTCCGCTAGGAATTCCCCCTTTTCGACGGCAGCATCCACAACAGCGGCAACCAGCTGCGCTACTGCTAGATGTTTGTATTTTAGCGAATGCTTGTTATCTGTAAACCAACACCTAGTTCAGCAGGCACTGAATCGTTGTTCACTCTTCATAAGCAGCGATGGTGCAATTTTGATGCTTCATTTCCCGACTAAACTCGTCATGCGTTCATCATAATTTTTGATCCATTTTCGGAAACGGATATTAAGTGTTATGTTTGTATGGACGGGTGAAAATTTGTATACAAGTGTGATTTTATTTAGCAACCAAAACAACGTGATATCGAATAGCTTTGAGACAATTACGTTCCGGGAGGCTTTTCAAAATCCATCCTCACGTAGGGTTTCCTGGGGTAAAAAGCACCAGTTAACGAAAGCAGAGTATATTCTTGTTAAAGCTGAGAGTTAAAACCAATGTTATATACTAATCAAAATATAAAAACCCTTATTTAATCATTAAAACTCACATCTGATGCTAAAACAGTGTAGAAAATGCATAACACACATTTTTTAAGTGAGTTTTATAATTTATATAAGTTGTCAAACGAGCCGAACCCTTTCTGGGGTAAAATTCACCGCAACAAAGAGGCGAAAAGCAGCATGCAAGTGAGGTAAAATGCACCCCGTCCACAGGGCAGAATTCACCACAATATTGGGGCAGTACGGCTAATTTTTTCATCTAATAAATAGTGGCAAAATGGTTTTCTTTGGAATTCCATACACTCGTATGTATCTGGTTACATAACGGTAATTCTCCTTGAAACTTATCGATATTTCATCAAAAATATTTTGCTCGACATATATCCGATGGAATAACACTTTTCGTTGCTGGAACACAACAATTGAAGATCTTAAAACACTTAATTCAGCTGAGCAAAAGCAGCTGAAAAATTAGACCGTATGCAACGAAAACCGTTGATGGTAATTTGATTTGATAAATGTATAAACTAACTGTCAAATTACCGCAAATGCAGCTGAAACGTATCAATTGTGCCTGGCCATTAGCATCATATATCTGGCGATATCCTGATCCGAGAGTTCTGAGTGATTGCCCTCAATACGTTCAAGTTCGCAGTCACCCGTTCTCGAAAACGTTCGAGCACATCATACACAGCTGATTAGGCGATTTTCACTGTTTTTGCGATTTTCAGGACGGATCACTTCGGGTTCTCGACGTGAGCGTGCAGAATTATTTTTCTTCTTTCGTCTTTCATTTAACACAACTTTCTTCAAACTCCACGTATCGAGATGAAACTTTCAGCACTGAAGCGGGAAAAGTTTCCCAACAAATAACATTTCAATATCGACCACTAGGGGCGCTGCTATACAACTGACAGTATTTCCTGATTCTAAATGAATCATGCTTTATTCCTAGCTTCAAAATTCATCTTCTAAAGACAAGGAAAGATACAGAAATTCGGAATAAGAGAGATCAAAATCGCCATGAGAGAAACAATGAATTGCCTTGGAGCTAATAGCGGTCTCGATCAACTAAATTAGTTGAGAGAATTCGTTATCGATATTGTTTTTGGCACATTTTGCATGTGTAGGATAAGTACAACGATACACCTTGCCCCAGTGCTAAGTCGAGAAAATTTCCAGCTCGAAATGATCCTCAACTCGATCGGGAATCGAACCCGATATCACAACCGTGTGGGAGAGCTAGCCGACCGACATCGCTAACCGCAGAACCACGGGGACCACAATGAATTGCATACGATCCGGTTTTTCGGACAGCAAAGGGTGTTGGATATCTATGCGCAGAAAGAAAGGCAGTAATGCTGGCAACTCTTCTGCAAACATAATATTTTGTTGTATTATCAAAGTCACACATTTTATTGAGCTTGTTTGATGTTTTTTGTATATATAGACGATATATAGACAAATCTGGACCTTTGCAAACTTTCTGCATTCTGACACAGATAAGTTTTTGCTTGTTTGTCTTACTTTCGGTATTATTATATTTTACACACGTAACCAAAAAACTTGGTGCGAATCGTTGTTGAATAATATCGAGTTTGTTTATTAGTTCTGCTCTGAGTTACTTGGTTTACAAATTTGTTACACCAACTCCTATTTGACAATACTGAGGGTAAAACTGGATTCCACTATATGCAGATGGTGTTAAAACCACAGACATGCGAAGAATGAGGTCAACAAACGAACCATCAAATCAGGCCATGTGGGCAAAGTAAACAACATCACACGTGAATATTTCTCATACAGAGTAAGTGTTGTGATCATTATAATTTTTGGAATGTCCGTAACTACCTATGTTTTTATCGGAAAATGTGTTAGCGAAGCTAAAAATAAAGCATTGATAATTAAAAATATTGCAAATGCAAGGCAAAATACACTCAAAAATCATGTAATATATCCCTGCTACAGAGTTAAGAAATGTTTTGCCATTTAACATCCATTATGAAAATTTCGCTATTAATAAAAATAAGTTAACTTCAAGAGTTTCAAAAGTGTTTCTTCATAGACTACTGAACAAAATACATCATACACTCAGCCTGATATAACTTTTTCATTTAGGAAATTATTTCGTAGTATGATATATAAGAGGATTGTAGTATTATTAGCTCTTGTCAGAAAAAATAGAGGTCTTCAATCAAAAAATTTTATCCACTCAAACGATTTCTTTTAATTTTTGGAACTGACTCTCATTTAATTGTTTTTTTTTTCTTCGGGGCTTGTAACTGTTGTTCATTTATTGTTCCTTTAGCGCATCACCGGATTTCTTCCAAACTCTTAAACGTCGCTTTCATTCACAAAATTTTGAACTTACTCTCGTCTGTTCGTAAAACTATCCGTTGCTAGGAGATCACCGACATGTCAGCGTACTTTTTTTATAAACTCCGACGCTGTTTTGAAAAAAGACTCTCAAAAGTCTTTCCTCACTTTTCCTTACATTTTAGAGGTTTGGTGTTATAGGAAGAGTTGTTTACAATACTGGTTAGAATTTTTCGACGTTTTTATTTAAATGCTTATCAAGCTAGTATTACACTTAGAAAAATTAACTTGTTTATTTTACGAGATATTCAATTTTTGTCTTCAGAAAAGTTATAGAGTTATCGTTTCATGCAACTTTGCCGATGACGCAAAATTCCTAGATCTTATATCTGAAGGGATATAACTGTTTTTCTTGAAAGAGTACCTTAAAACTAGTTTTTTTCACTTAAATTATATATTAACTACTTCTGTTCAACTAAAGATGTTCTAGAAAGTTTTAGATAACAAAATACAATTTGTTCAAAAAAAAAAGTTTCTGTTGAATCAACTCCGAGATAGAGTGATTTTAAGGTAAAATTATGTCAATTATTAAAATCAAATTATTTCAAATTGAATGTCTGTGAGGTATTACTTAAAGTCATTTGTTTTGGCATCTTTTGAGATACAAGTACACATATTTTTCAGAATCTGCCCTCTTCGGGAACTTCACATTTTCATAGTTTTAAATGTTATTATTTTTTTTTCAAATATTCAGTTAGTTTTGCTGATAAATAATATTGTATACTGGTTTCATATTTAATATTTATTCTTTATGTCACTTAGTCTTGCCCTCCTGAGGTTCTTCTGACAGGCATCCAATTGGTAAAATAGCCGCATCAATTACGTCTGCACCGTGAATTACAATGTATGTTAGGAAAAGTGATAAAAGACTTTTAACCGTCTTTTTTCAAAACGGCACTACTGTGCGACGGCGTAAAGTACACCTACTCACACACAGGTCTTTCGATTCTGCAGTGTCCGAAAATGACGACAATTTCAGGTTTTGATTAGTTGGTTGAATATCATCACAATGTGTCGTAGATACATGAATTCCGCTCTTTTTGCTCTCTTTTTTCAAAAATCCTGATGTACCTTCCAGCAAATTTCCGATAGGAAATACCTTCCTCACGATCGTTCCAGTCAAAAGTGAGCCTTGGTAGCTCGTACTGTGTCAGTTTGTTGTCCTAATATTTCTCGATTCTGAACTGTATTTCGCAAGTCTCCTTAGATCTGGTCGAGCTATCGTGCACGCTGCGCCCCTCTATTTCTGGTACAGGTAGGTGATTTCACAGTTTTTTGTTCAATATCCTGACCGGTCCACCGCAACCTATTGACTTTTGCTAAGTGTGCAATGAGGTACTCTTTAAGCAGTGCACGCGCTCATGGTTCATATACCTTCGCCATTCTCCATCGTCCGTCTATACTCCACCGTAGATAGCCCATCGCACCTTCCGTTCGAAATCTCTAGGGGCGTTCAAATCCTCCACGAGCAGCGTTGGCGTCTCGATTCCGTAGAGGACTACCGATTTCACCAGGGTTTTGTACATCGTCAACTTCGTACAGCGTCATTAATTCGATCGTAGTTTGACAAGAAGGTACGACTCCCATTCTGTATGCGTCTCTAGATCTCTTTGGTGGTGGTATTGTCTATGATCGCCACTGACCCCAAATACTCGACCACATCAAAATCATCGCCGTCTACTAAGACTTGATTTGGAGCGCTGATATTTTTCTCTTTGAAGCCTGTCACTCGCATGTAACGTTTGCGGTAAAAAATGGACTTTTTTCAGATGGTGATTGATAATTGAGTTGGATAAATTTCCTATTATGGTAATTATATTATCTTATTTGCAAAAAAAATTCTACGCCCTTGCGAGCGGCCTCCCGACAGTTAACCGGAACGTTCGCCATGAAGGACGAAAACATGCGTATAGTCATATTTTTATGCTCTTTCTTCGTTTAATCCTCCTCCGTTTTCGCGACAAAATTGTTGGAATAGATCTTGCGCTTCAAGTTTGCCCAGAAATTCTTGATGAACGCAGCTGGAGGACGTTGGGCGGATTCGCCGACTTCGGTACCACATCGATATTCAGCCGCTCCATCTCCTCCAACGATCGCTTCGAGTAGTGGGCCGACGCCAAATCTGGCTAGAACACTGTGTCTTCGCCCATATGGTATTTCTTGATGAACGACGCAACTTCTGGCAGGCACTTCGTAAATAAATTTCCCCGTTTACGGCCAGCCCTGGAGCGAAAGAAGAGCGGCTTTGACATCCTCTTCCCGCTGATTGTCAGCCACGGCAGCACCTTCTTGGGAAACTTGGAGCTTACTTCCTTCGTGGAGGTAGTAAAATACAAAGTGCCCTGCCAGTCGTTGCCATACAGAGTGAGATAGGTCTCGTCGTCCATCACCACTGCCACGTCGCGATTCGCCGGGAAAATCGACTTGACCATCTTATTCAACCGCTGTTGCTGCGTCATTGCTTGCAGCTCCGAGACCAGTGGATGGGACTGCCACTTCCTGACATGTGTGTCCATGTTCTCCAGATACTTTTTCACCGTTTCACCGTATGCACCAACCTCCCGGCCAAGTGCACGCAGCGATTTAGCCACTTTTCCCTCGGTCTTCCTCCTCAGCATCCTTTGAAGCTTCTTGTCGCTCAGGGTCGTTGGCCGTTCGGGAACGGGCTTGCTTTCGATGCTCTGATCGTTGTCCAATAGTGTCAAGATGTTGTAGATGCCGGAACGGGCATACCCGGCGTCCACAAAGTGCTGCACGATGTCCGCGGCGGCGGGGTACCGTTCTTTGAACGCGCACACTTCTGGACGGAGTAGCTCTTTTCGCCATCACAGTGAGAATTTAACTGATAGAGCTGTCAAATTTTATTTTACAAAACGTGTGTTTTGTATGCCCAAATGCTTCTTTAGAACAACGTTTTCTTATAAAATGTAACTAACAAAAGTTAAAAACAAAAAACTAACTTTTAAGTTACATTCATAGAATATACTCTGTAACTCTGTACCCAATGAAGATAGGAATTTTATTTGTTCAGCAAAGATTCATATTTTTGCACGTTCTAAAACTTTGCCGAAATGACCATTCTTCTATCTCTTAACACAGAAAGTTAGTATTTTGGATATATGAAAACCTACTGTAACATATGCTCGTCGTACTCTAATATGGGTGGATTGGGGCAAATGGAACCTAAAGGAGTTTATAGTACTTCAGCTTAACTTCAAGGAAAAGTATTGACATCATGTTTCCACTTGCCCTTTTTTAACCTATACGTTCTTGAAGTTATCGAAAAAATTATCTAAAATATGATATAACTTTGTAAGAAAAAGTCCTGGAGATATATGACCTTTGGCAAAAATGTGTGTTTTGTGTGCCCTAACAATTCCTCCGAATAAAACTTTCGTGTTAATGCAACTAACAAAAGTTAAGTACAAAAAACTAACTTTTCAGTAAGTTCCATGTAATATACTTTATAACTTTGTACCAAAAAGAGATAGGGTTTTCATTTGTTCAACAAAGTTTCATGTTTTTGAATCTTCTACAACTTTGCTGAATGAACTATTCTTCTATCTCTTAACGCAAAAAAGTTAATTTTTTTATTTTTAGTATAGTACACGTTTCATACTTTTTGACAATTTGTGATTATGCGGGTCATTCATACAAATAATTGTTCCGAATACACTTTTAAGCTAGAATGAAGGTGAAAGGCGCTATGGAATTAAGTTCCACTTTTACCTTATTGGACCACTGTGCAGTGGCGTAGCGTGACCAGGTGACACCCGGGGCGGAAAATTTGGGTGTCACCCCCACCAGGTTGCAGTGAAATCATTTAATTATCCAGAATTGCACTCAATCTACACATTTTTGAAAAATTGGTTGAGATTATACCAAAGTATTTTTTTATAATTTCCGTGAGTGCCACCGCGACTTTCATCTAATTGATAGCCCCCACCATGCTATGCCAGTGGTTTCCTCCGATGTCGAAGTCACCCGCGAAGCTTAGAAGCTGAACTGACTTTGTGAAAATCGTGCTCCTCGTATCGGAACACGCTCTTCGAATAACAGGGCGATGGCGAACAGAAAAGTCCGCGATTTAAAGGGACTCGAAAGTATCCCCGTGTCATACTGTCACGTGTGACTTACACGTCATTTGCGCCATGGTGGCCCTGACCAATCGCGTCAGTTTATACGGGAATCCGATATCGGTAATTTAAAAAATTTGAACCGTGGTGAAGCGGACTCCCATTAAACCCGCTTGGTGTTAACTCGCAAACAGGCAAGTATTTTGAAGACGGCATTGGTACGTGAGCTATCGTGGTAGTTTCGGCACTCCAGCTTGTCGCCCTTTTTATATATATAGGGTAGACGACTCCATCCACGCCTTTACCATGCCTAAAAATCTCGCCAAGTCCGTCTTTTCTGGTGGTTTTGTTGTTTTTCAGCTTCCCGATCTCAAACTTCATGAACATCGGGGCTGGTACTCGGTCATCTGCTACTGGTGCTCCAAGGTACCTAACTAGTTAACCTTCTCATAGAATTTCCCCTCTGCTCGAGTTCCTCATATTACGATCCTCTTGCTGGCGCTTATTTCGTCTGCGAATCATGGTCTTGTTATTCCGTTCCCGTTTGTACTTGACTTTGTTCTCCCTCGTTGACTTACCTAGGTATACTACCTAGATCTGGGTCTTCTCATAACCGCTGCCTCGAATTTCACGTCATACTTGTCGATTCTGCCAATCTTTGCCTGCATTACTAGTGTCGCAGTTGTAGTCTCCCTGATAGCTGTGTGAATCCTTCAGCAGCCGTCCTCGAGAGGCACCGAAACGGGTAGTACCGCTTCGAGCTGTTGTATGTATTCGTTCGCAGCCTTAGAGTTTCGGAGCTGTTTGATGTCGAGCCGTGGATTTTGGCTATGTCGTGCGTGATACACGTTCAAGCCCAGGCATACCGCGTGATACCGCTTGGTAAGCATACCAAGCATACCGCGTGATACAGTTTCAAGCCCAAGCATACCGCAACTAAATAGAGGATTTAGACATAATCCGCACCGCGATTGGTGCGTATGCTAGTTCTGTATGGGAAGAACCGGCAGTCGATGAGAACATGGTCAATTTGGTTTGCAGTATGTTGATCAAGTGATCTCCGATTGGTTTGTGCATGTCTTTGTGGGGAAAGTACTACCTACCAGCCCTCGGGAAACTTCAAAGTTAACGCATCGCTGGTCGTTGTCATTCGTGTCTCCGATTACTATCTTGATGTCGCGAAACGGGCAGCTATCGAAGAGTTTCTCCAGCTACGCGAAAAACGCTTCTTTCTCTACATCAAGTGAGGGCAGTGACTTCCTTCGTGGGGGCAGTGCACGTTGAGGATGGTGTAGTTGTAGGCCTTCCATTCTCAACATACACAACCTTTCGCTGATCGCCTGCCACTTAATTTAAAAAAAAATTGGTTCAAAGTGTTATGTCTGTTAGTCTGAGATGTAATTAATTTTTGGGGATTTTGAAACGAGGTTCCGTGGGATGAAACTTAGCTGGATATCGCATCGTTTGCCATCAAAAACTCAAAAATGCAAAATTTTGAGTTGTGCCAGTGTTGCACTGAGCCGACGTTCCCTTATATACGACAACGCGCTTGGTATTTAAATGACGGAACTATAATACCAAGTGTATCATAGTGACATGTGTGTATTATTTTTTTATCTATTACTGTAACCATAACCAGATTTAAAGGCGAATCCAGGGGAGCATGGCCCCCGGGCCCCTACATTTTGGGGTAACAAAATTCAGCTTTTGATCACATGTAATTTTTTTCACTTTATAAACATTAATAATTCCAGTACATACTTGTACTACTTGTGACAATTTTCGAGTTTTGAATTAAAATCCAATTAAAGGCTTTATGAATACATTATAAGGGCATGTTATTCCTTTTAGGGATGTGTCATCTTAAAATTATTCTGATTGATATTCAGTTTAGATCTGCTTTAAAGCAGAATGACTTCAAATTTTCCCTATAACCCGTGAAATAGGCTTTAGGCGTCGTACACAAATTACGTAACGCTTAAAACCTAGATTTCAGACCCCCGCCCTCCATATGTAACGATAAGTAATGTTAGATATGCTTCCCCCCCTAAATTTACGTAACGCTGGACAACCTGTCCCCCCTCCAATTTTGCAATTTTGAGCAAACATCTCAGTTACGTAACGGGCTCAACCAGCCCCCCCTCCCCGCTATGTAACAATAAGTAACGCAGACTTAACCCCCCTCCCCCCCCCCTTTCAAGCGTTACGTAATTTGTGTAAGACGCCTTACCAGGTAAATAAATACCTTGGTATTACTTTAGGCTAATTATTATTCGAGAAAAACTTATTTCTGAACAATAAACTTTGATAGCCAGTTTTTTCAACAGTAAGCAACTAATGGCCATGTATTCATTCTTGTTTCAGCCGGTCGTAACAACCAAAACCGTAAATTACCTTCACCGGAGCAATCAACCGTCCTTCGACAGGAGCGATATTTTCTGTATGGAGCGCTCATCCTGCTCACTATCATAGCATTCTCCACAGCGCTTTATTTCATAATACAACAAACCCAAAAAAGCAATCTTTCTAGTCAGCCCGAGATTCTTTTTGGAAATAGCTATGCCTCGGGAACTAGTTAGTATTTTAAATCTTACTCACGTAACCTGCCCGCGTTCAGCACTTACCTTCTCATACTTTCTAACCATGCCAGACTAATCATTGCAGTTCCGAACCTTGGTAACGGTCATCTAGTCATCGATCGTCAAAACTGGGGCGCCCAGCCAGAGGTCCACGGTCGTTACCCACTATCACCACCAATTCCGTATGTGCTTATCACGCACATTGGTGTACAATCCGCGCCTTGCCTCGATATGTACAGATGCTCAATCAAAATGCGAACAATTCAGGATGCAGCCGTAGCCGAAATTGGTTTACCGGACATTTCCAACAATTTCTACGTGAGTTAGTCATAATTGAATTGCTTCCAAACCGAGCTCAGATCATCATTAACAAAAACTAATCTATTTTGAATTTTTGAAGCTCGGTGGTGATGGTTTTGTTTACGTCGGCAGAGGATGGGATATAGCAAACGCCTACGCCAACCGCACACTAGCCATTTGCTTCATGGGAGACTACATTAGATACGAACCAAATGAAAAGCAGTACTCTGCACTGCAACACCTTCTTGCCCATGGTGTCGCGGAAGATTATCTGGCGAAAGATTACAAACTGGTGGCACACAATCAAGTACGTTGTAGCGATCTGTCTTTTTCTAAAGCACAAAACTTATGTTACACCCTCCAATTACAGACCAAAAACACCAAGAGCCCTGGACCATATATCTACGATCGGATATCAAAAATGCCCCGATGGGTTCCGTGTGGCTTGGAAGGATACAGCAAGTGTGGCGAGGAAATTGGACTGCCTTTAGTGTGGGATCAAGATTTTCCGAAGAAAAAGAAAGCCACATAATCAATAATAAAATGCAATGGTTTGGAATAAATATCGACACACAAGTCTGTTATGCTACAGTCATTATTCACATGTAAATAGGTATCACATCAATGTATTGTATATGCTATAGAGGTTAAGTTTATGATATATGAGAGATCCTAGAAACTTTTAATTGTTACTGTTTTGTTACTGTTTTAAGCAACATTTTGTATGAAATTGAATGTACCGTTCATCTTTTAATAAAATTTTCTTTCATTATTGGGTAGTTTCGTTTTGTTTTGTTTTCAACTACTGTAGCTTCGCAAACCGACAGTCGTTATTTTCGAAACTACTGTCAAATACTCCAATACAACCTGACACATTAGAATCAATAGAATACTCATCTGTTTTATCATCACATTCTTGTACAAAACGAGCACATAAATTATGTGGTTAGTTTTCTACGCTTTACCTGTTCACTTGCGACCAAAATAAGTACAACCTACATTTAACTTTGCGATTGTATATGAAATTGTATGTGAAACTTTCATTACATTTTTGTGTGTCAAATTGGCTCGAATTGCTGAAGATATTTCACTACAAATTCACACACAACTACTACGATGAATTTACGGATTATGAATTTATGAAATAGATTCAAACATTTACTTGTCGTCCACAGGTCAAATACGTTAACACGATTTAACATTTACCACTGTCTGCGCTATACCTTCAGTTTCATTAACTGTATGAATCAGTAAAACTTAGCAGCAACATTTGTTTAACATTGTTTCAATATTTTCTGACTATTTCTAACACCAGTTCAAGGTTTTGTAATTGGTGTACTCACCATAATAACGCTTTCTAATAGCGGTAATTTTGTTCCTGGACCAGAATGAACCGAAACAAAAACGGATTTTAGCGTCCGTTCAATTATTGATTACTGCTCTAGTCTAGATACATCAGAGAAGATTCAACGATTTTTTTTCGGACTGGTTTACTTAAGTCAGTTTGTACAAAATCCATCTTTTTTCATATTACGTAGAGTCGGCATAATTGAAATAAATCGTTGAAAAGGCTTGTTATACATCAGCAGAAACCATCTCCACTCGGGTGCGAACTTGCAAAACAAAATAAACATTGAGGCAGTTCAGATCATGTATAATTATTTACTCTATGACACCCACGCTCCGATCGCCAGCGTCATTAAATAAATAGGAAACGTCTATTTTGAACTTCATGATTGCAGATCGGAAATGTGCAAAACTAATCATAGAATGTATCAGTTTAAAAACTATCCAATCATTGCTGGAGCCACCCATTTATCTGAAGAAAGCTTACAACTTAATGGTAATGAATTTATCATCATTCTAATAACTTCCAAAGAACTTATCTGAGTCGTAGTTTCGCTTTACGAACACTACGTGATATAAATCCAAACTTTGTACTTCAGCAAATCAAACTAAATTTGTATAAAATTAAATTATAGGTTCCTGGAAATCGACAATTATACTTTTGAATATTCATAAGGATATTATCGCGTTATCCACCATTTCGATTCACCTCTATACTGCCTATAATCGCATATCAGTCCCACCTGGAAAATCGAGTTGAGAAAACAGCGCTTGAAGATATTTTGTTGTTTTGGGTATTTTTTTTTTTTGTTTAGGGTGTTTTTTTTAATTTTTCGATATAATGTAATGAAAAAGACCTTAATCATAACTTCTTCATTAAAGAACTGCCTTTTTCAGATACCAGTCTCACCAATAACCTTTCGGAAACGAACTTTCAAAACAAGTTGCAGTTTTAGTATCTACTTAAAAATAGCTTTTGTGTTGGAATTATTTGAAACAATCTTGCATTCATTAATTATCTGATGATTTTTCAACAGTACAAAGCTAGAAAAATAGTAGGAGGGTGGTAACCAAGACACGACCGCATAGTTGACGTAGGACTACAATAATTTTATAATTTTATTTCGAAGCTATGTTTGATTTGAGCTCGTTTTACTTTTGTAGTTTGCTTGATTTATTTTAACCAATTTAAGCTCAACATCTTCCAAAAGAAAGGTGTTTTGGTTCCGGTGGTAATATTAAGTATCTAGGTCGTCAGCCCAAATTCATCAAGCGACACCTCAAACGACTTGGAACTAAAACTAGTTCATTGGTGGCCATTTCTACTGTTAAGGTCGTCTTTGACCATTTAAAAAGTCAAAAAAGTCATGAAAAAAACCGTTCATTATTGGCATGGTTCGATTTTGGCAACAGAAAAAATTCTGAGGTGTTGCCAAAATCGAACGGGGTCTGTATTTTGATTATTTCTTTGCAGCACTCTATCTTAGAACAAAAAATATTCTCTTTAACATTCACAATGGTCCAGAAACCAAATTTAGGAGAAAATTTGGGTCTAGAGCTCTATAGCAATGTTTTAGAAAAAAACTTTATTTTACAAAGTTACTTAAAATTATTGGAGCTATAAAATTGTAAAACAAGGTTTTCTATCTACAAAAATAAAAAAGTTAGATACTTGATTTTCCCCTTAATTGGGTTTCTGGACCATTGATGAATACCTTTCATTCTAATACAGCGAATTTTCTTTAATGCGCGAAAAGGCAACCTTCTATAAAATATTTAATTGAGTACGATTTAGTAGAAATTAAACTTCCTTCTATATCTATTTATCTTGTTGAAGTTGGCTCACTCACCGATCACAAAGCGGCAAAGATGTCACAGGAATTTTTTTCCTGTAATTACAGGCTCGTGGAAAAAATATCGATAACGAATTACAGTTTTAGTAGAAAATGTATATTCACAGAAAATTTGAAATTGACATAGAATTTTATGAACATGTTAACATTCAATTCAGGTCAATTTAAACATTTTTCAGTTTCAGTTCATTTGATCAGTTTCAAGATACCAAGGAACAACGAAGATACCATATTTGAAAGTTATATGTCCGTTATCTTCGAAAATAAACTGGGCTAGAGTGATGCACAACATTAGCCTCAGCAATTAATGTTTGCATAGCGTTGTCCAATTACAAGTAAGGTTATGGAAAGTAATATTTTCTTGCAAATGCTAATTCAAAAAAAAATTCAATTGAAAAATACAAACACTAACGTCGGAACTCTAATATCAAGATGAAATGAATTTGGTTTTTCTCTAAACCGCCACCGCGTGATGCTACTAGTATTGTCATATTGGACTAAATTCATTTAGCTAGTAAAATATAATCATCAGTACAGCTCGTTTAACTACATATTCAAAGATCTGTACGGAGCATTTTGGTTTTCTATTGTCTTTTAAATACCTTATATTTAGTTATTTAAATAAATCTAAAAAAAGGCAGAGTGTAGAGCTCAAAAATAAACAACGCATTTTGTTGTCCCCGGCGGCGCAGCCTATTTTGCGACATCCGAAAAATCATATTGAATTCTGATATATGCTGCTATACAAAACAAGAAAAAGAAGAAGACAATTCAAACGGCAATTCGATTGTGTTCCACGCCCCACTGTGCGTCAACAGTGGCAATGTAGTTTTCACTTAGCTTGACTGCACAAAAATGAATATCAAGTTTTCCTGTACTGATAGACGACGAGTAACCAGCGCTCTGTTCATACATTACTCGGTGCAGTACTGTTGCCTGTGCCATCATATTCTCCTTCAAGACATCAGTTTTATTAACATTAACATATTTGTTAACAGCAGAACGTAAAACTGTCTGGTAGTGGAGGTGGTTACGAACTTTCCGAAAAAGCTTTACCTTCAAGACATCAATTTAGTCTAGGCTGATGGAAGCTAACATTAGTTGACCTATTGGGACGGGGAGATTCTGTCAAATTTTTTTTTGCCACTGCTATACAGGATATCACTGCAGGCAGTTGGTGTCTATTCATGAAGTCTGTGCTAGGCGTGCTCGCATATGATTGGTACATTGTTGGTGAAAATTCGACCTTGAAACTTTTATTCAATTTTCACTGTTTAACAATGAAGTGATAATGAAAATTGAAGAATCACAAAATTGTCCATCATTTTATCAATCCAACGACATATCGATTATTGTGGTCCATCATGTGGTTACATCAGTATAACCGTTTGAAATCTTTCATTCCGTCGTTACATCTTGGTTTTAGTTTTCGCGGAATGTATCTCGGTATAGTGCGGATAGACGTAGTCCTACGTCAAAACAACACCAAATATTTGTCATAAGGATTGAAGAAAAAACAAGGACCATACTCAGGAAAAACATTTGGTGGGACTGATAGGCGATTATTTTTGGGATGGGACAATTTGACCTCACATTTTTTTCTGACTTTTTCAAATAAAACATACTTTTTTGTTACCTTAATCGATAGTAAAGCAAGAAATAGATGGAATCTGATAATTAACTCAAAAACGATAGAAATCCATATGGGACTGGTATGCGATTATAGGCAGTATAGGGAAATCCAGAACATGTCGATGTCACGATAGACACTTAACTTGGTTAGTTCTTGAAGAGTAATTTCCTTTCGGAATAAAAAACAATGGTGATCGTTTTTCAACACGTGAGCAAGCGTTAATGTGGGTCACTTGAAGTAGAAATCATTTCTTTGAAGGGTATTTGAAATTGACCTAATGCGTTAAATATTATATACGAAAATAACGAAACTGTAAGTGTAAATTAATTTTCAGTTTAAGTCATAATCCTAGTTCTGGAAATACTTTCACAAACCAAACGGCATCGGACATCAGTTTTCACTTTTTGGGCACTAGCTCACCTCCGAAAATATAACATTGGGGAGTATTTTTACATTTTCCTTAGTTCTACAAAACTTTGCAGGAGCCAGTCGCCAATCAAATTTCTAAATGGCGTCGGACATCAATAATCGGCAAATAAAAAAGTATAAATCAATATTGAGCATATCATATATAGAGCAATGCGCGGTTTTTGTTTTCTGATGTATGTGATTGAAATAAATGAGTTTTCGAGTGCAGATGCCCGACTATAATATCAAATTCAGAGCTTTTGGGTGAGTTTTTGAGAATTCTACTTTATGAGAAATTTAAAGTGAACTAAGAAGAATCCATTCCATGGATTAGCAGATTGGTTTATCTAGAAAATATGCGTTTTTTTCCTGTTTTTAATTGTGTTTACATGTTGTATAAGATGAATATATGGGCTGGGATGAATTATGGAACAGTTCCCCTATTTTTAGAACAATTTTTTTCTTTCAAAGTAGAATTCAGTTCTACTCACACTGTTTTAAAACTTCAAATAAATAATATCGGGGGGCTAAGAAATGCAATAGGTTTTGTCACATGTCTGTTAATTTTCTGGTGATTGCGAACATTTGCATATGACGTATGACGATTCTTGTTTTCTTATTGTTTCTGACATCATTTTGTTTAACCTTATTGCCAAACAATTTTCTCTAGTGGTATCGTATAAAATAGTTGGCTCAATCACAAACTTCTAATTTACATAATTCAAACTAGGTCAATAAAAAAATATGATTGCATGTAGTGAGAAACAATTCTTCTTCTTCTATGTACTTCTAGCGCTACATTTTTATTGCTTGGAATGAATGTAGAACTGCGGTCACACATTTCATAATTTACAAGGTAAAAAAGATCAACAGTCCTTCAAGAACGTGTATTTTGTAACAGCTTTAATTTCGAACCTTGCGTGCTTGGCTAGCTCTGGCAGCAAACGTACAGGTCTGAACATGGCTGCTTTGTTGTTTGTTTTCGATGCCATCTCAACGATATGCTTAGCTTATTGACGAAAAACTACTGTACCTACTTCATGCTCAACGTTCGTCTGTTTCCGCATAAACAATGTGCAGCGCAGTCCGTCCTTTTTTTAAGGGGGGGATTTGTTAGTAACTTAAGTATTTATGATAAATATTAGTAAGTAATGAGTATGTGTGTCCAATCACAAATGGTGACTTCTCAACACTGTTAGAAATTTGTAATTTTAATTGTTAGGATTTGTTTGCTTTCGCAATTAGGACTTATCGTTCGTAGGGATTTAAACCTACTTGTCAGAGAAGAGTAAGTTAACTTATAACTAACTTAATTGCTAACTTATTGGCTATAAAGAGAGCTTATCGTAGCAATTGAGGATTGCAACGATTTTTGTCGAAAATTGTTAATAATTTTATTTGACATAGCTTCTAATGGTTCAACACCAGTAAGTCTATGTACTTCGAGTGTACCAAACCAAGGGGGACGCTTCAAAATCATTTTCAGAATTTTATTCTGAATCCTTTGGAGCGTTTTCTTCCTTGTTGAACAGCAACTTGACCAGATCGGTACAGCATAAAGCATTGCTGGTCTAAAAATTTGTTTGTAAATCAAAAGTTTGTTCTTTAAACAAAGTTTAGAATTCCTGTTAATGAGGGGATATGAACATCTCGTATATTTGACGCACTTGGCTTGTATACTCTCAATGTGCTCTTTGAAAATCAGTTTTTCATCGTAAATTAGTCCCAAGTACTTAACCTTGTCAGACCAACTTAAAATAACCCCATTCATCTTGACAACGTGGTTATAGTTTGGCTTGAGGAAAGAAGCCCTAGGCTTATGCGGAAAAATTATCATTTGAGTTTTAGAAGCATTGGGAGAAATTTTCCACTTTTGCAAGTAGGAAGAAAAAATATCTAAACTTTTCTGCAATCGACTGCATATGACACGAAGACTTTTTCCTTTTACGGAAACGCTTGTGTCATCGCAGAACAATGACTTTGTGCATCCTGGAGGCAAATCAGGAAGATCTGAAGTGAATATGTTGTACAGGACTGGACCCAAGACTGAACCTTGAGGTACACCTGCTCTGACAGGAAATCTATCTGATTTTGAATTCTAATAATCAACCTGAAGAGTTCGATCAGTAAGATAATTTTTAAAAATTTTGATTAGGAAAATTGAAAAACTAAAAGTTTGCAATTTCGCAATCAAACCTTTATGCCAAACACTGTCGAATGCTTTTTCTATGTCTAAAAGAGCAGCTCCAGTGGAATAACCTTCAGATTGGTTAGCTCGTATCATATTAGTAACTCTGAGCAATTGATAAGTTGTGGAATGCCCATGGCGAAATCCAAACTGTTCATCTACAAAAATTGAATTTTCGTTGTTGTGTTTCTGTTAAGAATAATTCTCTCAAACAGTTTACTTATTGAAGAAAGCAAATTGATTGGTCGATAACTTGAAACTTCAGCTGGATTCTTATCCGGTTTTAAAATTGGAGTAATTTTTGCATTTTTCCATAATTTGGGAAAATATAGCGCAGTCCGTCCTCTTTTTCGAATTCCCTCATTCTAGCGCCTACGCCGCGTCATCTGCATGTTTCATAAGTCTCCGTAAGTATTTAAGACAATCATACGGCTTTTTTCATCATACAGGTAACATTACTATTCATCGTCACATCCAGGCTTGTTAATACGATAGAGTATCGTCGATGATCGTCATCGTCGATACCGATAACGTATGCTATCGTTATTGACGATGATGATTGCGTCTTCAAACATTAACGTTATCGACGATAACGATATTTACCTGACGCTATCAGCTCACTAACGTCTTTTGTTATGCCAGAGCAAATGCACCATTGGCTATATTTCGGTTGCTAAAGCTGGCTTGACAACCAACAAAATAACCGCACCGAGCGTTGCTATTTACTCTTGGAAAATAACAACACAAGTTAGGAAAAATTCTCGAGTAGCAACGAATTCAAAAGTTTGGTAATGCAATAGCAACGAACCGATCCGTTTCTATTGGACCAAATGCTGCTTGTTTGTGCAGCTATCCAAGACAGCAACCAAAGTCAATCAAACTGCGAATTCGTTTATCAGACGTTATTGATTCGATACCGTCGAGTAGCTATCGTCCTTGGCAATGACGCTAATGTCTGAAGACGTTAGCGTCATCGTCGATAACGATAACAGACAGTATCGTCATCGACGTTTACGATAAGTTATCGTTTAACAACCTTGGTCATATCGCTATTTCATTCAACCGAATTTGCAAGTTACATTGTCTGGTCGTGGTGAAGGAAGCAAAGTCAAAGGTAAGACAAAGTCTCGTTTATCTTGTTCTGGACTTTAATTTGCGGCAGGTCGAATTCATCGTTTGCCGCGTAATAGAAATTATGCGCGTTGGTGCTGGAGTACTGACAATCTGGCCGCTGTAATGGAGTATCTTGTTGCAGAAGTGTTTGAATCTGTAGGGAACGCTGCTTCGCAATAATGAAGAATTGAGCAAGCTTTTATTTGACTATTGCCCAGGGAGGAGTTCTGTGGAACATTCAAACTTTCTACTTCCGAAGAAAACACGAAAGATGCCATATTCGATCAATTTCCAGCTTTGTAAAAAATGAACCAAATCGTTCTTTTAAGGACGACCACATGTTTTCAATTGAAGCAGTAGAAATGAGTGTTTGCCTCTAATCAAAATTCAAAATTTGACATAACATTTTCACCAAGCAGGATTCAGTTACACCAACGATGTTTTGTTTTGACGGTGAACCCACTAACCTTCAGCTGTGTTCCAGCAACTTTGAACATTATTTTGGCTTTAAGTCAGTTAAATAACACTTCTTTTCAAGGCTACCAGTTATTCAATAAAGAAAGAGAGTTGAGAGAGCATTATAACTTAATATGACAAATACAGTGCTTCAAAATAGACAAGCAATATTACAGAAAAATTTTAAATAACACAACAGTAGACAATTTATGACGTTGAATGCAGTGAAACTATACTTAAACTGTATTAAACAGGGATCATTTGTTTTATTTTCACTAAATCCTCTACTGATAGTATGTGTCATGAAGTCATCAGTAAAGTTCGGTGATCATTTTTGATTATGATGGTGATAATGACGACGGCGTTGATACCAAAGATGAATGAAAAAGCTCTGAACTGATCGCATTCAGCTAAACTGCCTCGACCTAGTGAACGATTTTGTATATGCAAAATCGGAATAAATTTATAGTAGTATATAGCTTGTTTGTCATCTGAACTCTGTCTGTTAACTTGAAATTTGAAAAAAAAAAATATTTCATTGTATTTTTATCCCTTTCTTACTTAATGGAAAAAACTAAAGCGGAGTTTTTAAGATGCGATGATATACCACATTTTTATACTTTTTTTCGGATGTCTGTGTTGAACTGGTTTGAATCAGATTGAATGCCCTCGAAATCACTAACTTTTTTGGAGTGAATTGAAAGGAATTTGCCATTGATTACAGCTATCCTCTACTTCTCTGAACTTGCTTTGTAACTACCCGCGCTGGAAACCCTTATTTGATTGCTTAAAACAAACTTACATAAAACAAACTGTCAATGTTTATGATAGCGATACCACATCATACTCTGTCTACGCGGATAGTCAAGCCTTCATCCGCCAGTGTTGAAAACTATATTCGCCGACATGCAGGTACTAATGATCACTAGCAGTAAATTTATTGTATACACTAACCCCACCCCACACTCTCCGGACTGGAGTTATGAATTAACTGGAATCCAAATCGTTCACGCTGGTGTAGTTGTATATTCAGCAATCCTATCGCAAACAACCAACAAGCAAAGACAAACGCGCAAGTTACACGTATCACGATTCAGCGGGTGCCTCAGTGTGCTAGTCTTCGCCGGATCGCGCAACCGATTGGATCGTCGAGAGTTTAAATGATGCGCGGAACGATTTTGTCGTAACAGAACTGAGACGTCATAGATCATTGTGTATTCAAAAGGCAGCAGTGAAAAGCAGTATATCCACTTCGCGCATCCTACGAAACGAAGGTGCTTACAGGTTTATTGCATTCATGGTTGATGATAGTACAGTTGACGGGGTGAAAGATGCTTGCGTTATGCCGAATGAACAAAGAAATTGGAATGCATGATAAGCCTCGTGTTCCCCAATTGATAGTGATACCAGTGCAAACGGGCAGAAATGATTGAATATTTTTATCTTAACAAGAGCAACAAGTACAGTGCGTCGAGAATGTTGTTGTTGTTATCATTCTGTGAGCCTACATTGAGCATTGTCGAAAGCATGTGATTGAGTGCAACATGGAAGCAGCGCAGTATTGAGCAATCGCAAGTTTAAAGATCAAATTGCAAATTTAATAATAAGTGAAAAAAAAAGTAGAAACAACGTACGACACAAATCGAGAAGATTAGAAACTGTGTTTTCCAGATAGATTATACAATACCTTGCATTGGTGTACCTCTGATTGTTAAAGAATCTTCAAGTGTTGTGTGATGTTCGAAAAACATGTTTTTGCTGATGTATTCAATACATACAGCAAACATCGTTCAAATACATATTAAATCGAAAAATGAGTGAGTGACTGTATTTCACGATTATCATGTTACGAACAGAGATGGTTCAGTACAGAACAGCATCATTCACAAAGTGGTAACCCCGACACCCAATGACTATTTGAAATATGTAAATTTTAGTTGACGCTCCTTAGAGGGTTTCTTACTTTCGTGCTCGTAGAAACTGCAAGATTCTATGATTTTTTTACAGTATATTGCGTTGAGTTCATTCGAACATACATTGTCATTTTTTATTTGACTGAAACTGATGTCTTCGGCAAAATAGTTGTTTTGTCCTGAGCAGTTCAGAACAAATGTGCCAATTTTAATATTTTTTCTATTGTCATTTTTGATTTGATTGAAACTTGATAGCGTATATTTTTTTGGAAGAACAAAGCAACTATCTACAACTTTGTCTAAGGCATTACACCAAGCTGTTCAGACTGCAAACATATTTTAATTATTCAATACCATTTTTTAACTGACCTCTTTCAAAAATAAATCTTGATGAGAAAAATACTAATAGCACAAATCTTTATCTTTCACTACATCTTTAGCCCAAAGAAACATCTATGCAAAGTTTCAGTCAAAAAAAATATTGTAGATTTAAATCGTTGCCCTATGTTACTTGGAATTACCCATTTGTGCAAAATTTCAGCCAAATCAAAAATGATCGATCAAAATCACCTCCTATATTGCTATTCTTCTACAAGGAACTTCCGTTACCTACTAATCAATCAATCTATATCTTAAACACCCATTGCATTTTATTCAAGCCAACTCGCAACTCCAATGGGTGATTTTTCAGGAAATGCAAAAAGAAACAAAAGAAACGTTAATGAGTCTTACAAAACGTCACAATTTTCAAAAGAACACTTTTCTTAAAGACATCAGTTTTTGATCTATTCCAACATCAAATCAAGACTGTAAAAAGCTTTTTAAATAAGCATTTCCTTTAGGATATCTAATATATTTTGGAAGCAAATATTACACTGTAGAAAATCGACACGTTACTGGGAAGTGGAATCAATCTTCTTACACTCAGATTTCAATGTTTACACATGTCAAATGCCAAAACACCGTCAAATACCGTGAATTCTAATAAAAATCGATATGAGTCGACATAATAGAATGACAAGGTTCGTTTATTGACATTCATATGTAAAGAGCATTGGGGATAAGCATGCGATTTATTTTCAGTGTAGTTGTCCGGTTGAGAAGTTCTCTCAAATTGTTCACTGACACAAGAATTGGGGATGCCACAGTAGGCAGTTGGTATCTACTTTTGACGTCTGTGCATGGCGCACGTGACTTGATCGTTGTACGCGGAAATTGGACCTTGAAACTATTCACTGGTGTTCGATGTGTACCATGACTAGCGACGTCGTGTTGTTACGTTTTGACTAGCGCAAAAAAAAACGAAAATTTGTTCAATTTCGGGAAAATTATTAGGGGCCATCCACATTCCATGTGGACAGATTTTAAGCATTCACACGCCAAATATTGTTCCCTTTTTTCTTGATTGGTTTTCGAGATGTGCGAAATTTGTGTTTCGTTTGTATAAAACCCCTCCCTTACGGAAGAAGGAGGGGTGTCGAAACACTATGGACATATTTTCACCCCTGAAAACATTCATTTGCCAAATTTGGTTCCATTTCTTTAGTTAGTTTTCGAGATGTGAAAAAAATTGTATTTCATTTGTATGGGACCTCTCCCTTCCAGCAGAGGAAGGGGTCTCGAACTATCCTAATCATCTTCCTCGGCCCCTAAAACCCCTATATATAAAATTTCACGCTGATCGGTTGAGTAGTTTTCAAGCCTATATGGATCAGACAGACAGACAGACAGAAAGAGCTGCATTTTTATATGTTTCGATTGAATGATCACGATTATTTCATATCAAACTGACAAATTCATATGATAAATCACTTCGTGGTCTATTACTACACCGAAAGTGACAAATGTGGAAATTGGGTAATTATTATTAACATTGCTGTGACCGTTCTATACACAATTAAAAGGGAATGAAATACTATTTACTGCATGGGCGCAACTAAGGAAAATTTCTAGGGGGGGCTAGTTTTCATGTATGTCACTTAAAAAAGAGAAAAAAGAGTTTGAACATGCTTATTTAATAACGCTTAAAATAGTATCGTAAAAGCAGAAAAAAATCACTTCGGGTTAGAATCTCCGAAGATGTACTGAATATCTTGAAAACATCGTCAACGCCAAGCTCTTTCAGCAACAATGCTTCGATATTGAGGAGAGCTAGATTTGGTAAACGGCTGGGCAGTGCTTTTTAACAGTTCACCCGAACTAGTTAGAAGAAAATAGACCCCAGTGTGGTTCAAGGCATATTGCCCTATTCTTACCTCCACGTGGTACCAACTGGGATACGAGCAACCAAGAAAAAACCGGTAAACCGGTGGGGTAGTTGTTCTCCTAGAGAGAAGCTTGTCTGCGCGTCTACCCCACAGGCTAGGGGCGGCTTAAAGAGCGACTGATCCGGACCGGATGGTTGAACTATGAAATGCGGTGTCTCGCCAGCTCCGTCGCGAGGCTAGGTATCGCAGCCCTAGTGAGGCAGCATACTAAAATAAACATACTACGGAGAATCAAGAATTCAAAACGAACCGGAACAATCGGCAATGACCCAGCCGACGAAATAAGGACGACGATTAGAAGCTCAGTACATGTAACAGTAGATCGCTTAACGACCCGGATGTCGACCGAATTCTGCTGGATCAGCTAGAACCCCGCCACTTCGACCTCGTCGCGCTCCAGGAGCTTTGCCTGAAAGGAGAGAAGGTACGATGGATTTGACGCCGCAAGGCACAGTACCACCAAAGCGGCAGGCAATCAGCGACAGACAGGTTGTGTTTGTTGAGAATTAAGAGCCGGTTCCACAACTACACTATTCCCGATGGGCACTGCCCTCACGAAGGAAGACCTGATGCAGGGAAAGAAGCGTTCTACGCACAGCTGGAGAAACTCTACGATAGCTGCTCGCGTAGAGATATCAAGATCGTCGTTGGGGACATGAACGGAAGGATAGCCTTATATAAGCCGGTTATCGGCCCGCACAGCCAAAGTCACTTCTTTCCTCGACCAACGTACAGTAAAACAAATTGACCACGTTCTCAACGACGGCCCGTTCTTCTCAGACATTACAAACGCACGCACCAATCACGGTGATGATCGGACATGACCACTTCGATACAAAAAACTACAAAACCCTGATAACCGGTAGTCCTCTATGGAAGTCCTTTTGATATTTTCGAACAGAAGGTGCCTATCGGCGAACTGAAGGTGACTATCTACGGAGGAGCACAAGCGGACGACGGATAATGGCTACAGCGCATGAACCATGAGTTACAATCGCTGCTTGGAGAGAACCCCATTGCACACCTGGCGAAAGACAATAGGTTGCGGTGGGCCGGTCACATCTTAAGAATGCCGGACGACAACCATGTGAAATCACTTCTTTTCAGCAACCCTACCGGCACAAGAAATTAAGGGGCGCAGCGTGCATGATGGCTCGACCAGATCGAAAGAGACTTGCGAGTGATGAGACGTCTGGGGAACTGGTGAAACACAGCCCAAAACCGAGTAAACTGGCGGCTTCTTGATACAGCACGAGTTACTACAGCTCTCGTCTGACTGGTAAAGTGAGTAAGAGAGCAAGGGTTGAGAATCGATCCTGGGTGCAGAACCAGTTCTTAGCCAATGAATGACGACATCTCAATTTGTGTTGATTTTGATGCTCTGATAAGTAGTATGGAATGTATATATATTGAATACAATCATTCTCTGGGAAATTCTAGGGGGGGCTAAACACGTTCTAGGGGGGGCTTCAGCCCCCCCTAGCCCCCCCGTAGTTGCGCCCATGTATTTACTGTAGGTAGACTTACCAAAGTTGAAATCGTGGGCACATCGATCTGAGGGCATAGGCAGCGAAGAAACGCAGCAGCTATCAGTAATTGCTTGTACAAATATGTTTCTCCGAAACTCAATACATTGCAAACACCGTGTAAAACACAGTGTAAAAATTGCAATAACTATAATTAGTTTTTAAGTTTGAGTTTCAGAACTCGTTCTAGACAGATAGACGAATATGAAACATGACATACTAACTAACATCGCACATCAGACTTCCTATATATGAAACGATGATCACTCTTGTTGCTTAAGTACGAAGCCATGCGTTGGATGATACCATCGCACACTACTTTAGTACTTTTTTTTTGCAACAGCTTCGCGATCACCCACACTAACAGTTTCGCAAAACTGGAATCACGTTCACTCCCAGTTTAGCCAAGAAGACACGAATCGTCACGCTCCACGAATCAATTTCGTCATCACTAGACGATCAAACGATGACGATCATTTGGATTTTCCCATAATAAAGGGAATTGTGCTACACCGGTAGCTGATGAGTAGCGTTGACTGACAGGTTGAATTCGAACAGGCAGAGAAAAATAATCAATTAGAGTACTCTTATCAAGGAACATTTTCTGTACAAACAGAAGTGCTGGGAGTGCGGGTTTTGTATTCTTCTGTTGATTTTGTTTTTCGGAGTTTCATTATACCAGTATGTTGTGTATCACAAAATCGTCACAAAGAGAAATTTAATCATCCTCCGAGTGGAGAAATCAGTTTTTACCTAACTTTCGTTGCTTGTTAGTCACACACACGCATTTGCTACAAACTGTTTCTAATTGAAGACCTATCTATTCTTGTCCTTGAACATGTCGTAGTTCAATATTTCACAAACGTTTGTGACTACTAATCAGTGTACCGTTTTATTAGATTTGAGTTAAAGATTGTTTTGATTTTGTCAGCTTTATGGCTAGGTTATGTTTGCGTTTGTAAACCCACCAAAAGGCCAATAATTTCCGGAAAAGCTCTATTTTTAGGTATAGATTCAAGGACCATCTTTTGAAAAGAAATTCAATTTAGTTACATAATTCAGTAAAAATGCATTTTTGAACAGAATTCTATCGATTTTTCAAACCGAAGTAGCCCTAACTAATAAGCAGCTTTTTGATCACTATATGAACCTTTTTCTCATTTTGCAATGAATTCAACTCATATAATTCGAGCATGTTACATCCATATCCCCGTTTAATATGATTAAAAATAATTAAATTCCTTTCACTATAATATGAGTCAAAATTGCATTAAGTTAAAAAATTTGGAAAGAGTATCAACTTTATTTTTGATAGAGTTTTGTCCGCTCAGTTCCCTTTCCGAAACATACATATGTTACTGCAAGTGTTGGCACCAAACTGAAGAAGTTGAATGGAGCGTGAAATTCGCACAGCAATAATAGTCATTTTTTCAATTTTATCAGTACGCTACCTACAAAAAAATGGTTTAAAAAATGGAACGGCTGAACCTTATTAAGCAGTTTTAAAAATATGTTTGAAAAGAATTTTCAAAAAGTTTCAAGTTGATAAATCAAAAACATCCTAAATAAACTCATCTGAACACACACAAGCACCTCTCACACACAAGCACGGATATAAATAAAAAAAAAGCGTATCATTCACTTCAATAGTGATACTGCCAATAATATGAAGTGCGGAGTACAGAAAACACCTGGGCAATCGAGGAAAAACTGCAATGCTGCTGCTGATGGTGATTGAAAGTTTATCTCATAAATATGATTACTATAAATTACTCAACAAGAATTGTACATTTTTGCAACGGTTATAAGTTATATTATATTTTATATTCGATATTCACTAAATAATTGTGACCGGATAGTATCGAAAGATTGAATTCCCAAATGTACAAATTTATAGAAGAGTAAGAGCCGGCGAATGCTTGTGAATTTTTGGTCCATTTACCAAGATTCATTCCGAATTTTTTCTTACATTTAAAAATTGTTAGATGATATTTTACTATTTTAAAGTTTTCAATAATAAACGTTTATTAGCTGTCTTCGTGATACAGCGAATGTAATTGTAGGTAAATAAAAAAAATGTTAAGCAAAAAACAAAAGTGGAATTGTTGATTGCTATGGTTTTTTGCTGAAACTTGTTGATAATTTTGTTTAACATATCTTTTTATGTTTGCCAACTAATGAACTTTCGTGAGGGCTCCCATATTATTTTGAAAGTAAGATACATATTATAAATTTGATTTAATCAGAGTTAAATAAGACAAAACCATTCATTATGATAACGTGAATATAATTGGATTTGGTTTGTGAGGATATAGCGTTAATTCTGACTTGACGCATTACGATAAACTCTTGGTGCTTCTTCAACAAGAACGATGAGCTTGTGCTTTGTCCAATGCATGTTGTTTGCACAAAAAAATTCTACCGGCATAATATCGCCAAATTTTAACGATATTTTTTGGAGTGTTGTTGAATAAATTTCTAGAAATAGATTTCCATGAAAGGTTGAAAATAAAAGTACGTAGGTCACCGAGCAAACTCATTGATTCTGTCTACGTATTCTGTATATTTTGTAACAAAAATCCCCTAATTACAGTGTTAAGTCCCACGTCACCATTTCATACAACCATAGGGCTGTATACCTTGTAGTATTTAGATGCCAAATGATTTGAAAATTCAAAAAGCGTCGAGATCTAATGTTATCTCGAAAAAAAAAATTTAGTCGAAAATCGACATCCTAGAACTTCTGGGCTAGTTTCCCACTATAATTGTTTTTTCCTATTCAATAACAATGAATTTCATTTTAATTGTGTTTGGAAACACCCCAATAAAAAAAGAACCATCCTAAAAAAATATATGAACCACCCTAATGAAAATCAAATTTGCGATACCTATACTATATTAAATATTTCACATCTGGTTTGGAACGAGTTGTGAGTCAGTTTAGAAACCAGTTGTGAAATATTTCATGCTGAGCTTTCGGTTGCCCAGAAAACGGCTCCTAGAATACCCAAAAGGTCGATTTTCGGGCAAAAAAAAATTTTTAAGGTAAAACTAGATATCGACGTTTTTTTTGCCCTTTTTCGGTCATTTGGCATCGAATAAAAGTTTCGAATTCCCAATTTCATGTACTCCCCTCTTGGTAGTTTTTCGAGGGTCGAAAAATCGCAACCTTTGAAACACCACTACACCATGTCCGATTGAGCTGAAACTTTGCACAGACCATTTTTTTTGGGCCAATACAAAACACGGTGCTCCTGAGACCGTTATTATAAAAAAGTACCATGAAAACGGTTAACGCCAGTTCGTTTGTTATGATGTTCTACATCTCTGAGTGAATTTTTAAAAAAATCGTTGGTGGCATTTTTGAGTTACGTCCACTTTATGTTAAAATGCCCGATATACTTAGAAAATTCATACAAACTCCATGAGTAATTAGTCATAGTCTCTCAGATTTCGATGAAACATTGTAGGAATAGATGTTTTGCCTCCCGATAAGCAATTTTTACATAAATAAAACAAACGCAAGCTTGAAAAAGGGCGTAACTTCTTCTACGGTGCTCCTCGGATCGTTAATAAAAAAAACGTTAGTTATAGCAGAATCAATTCATTATATTTTGATAGCCTAAACCATTTTAAACTACTTTTTACGAGATAAAATGTCATAGTTCTCCAACGTTATGATTAAGTGGGTGTAACATAACATAATGCTTAAATAACTTCTGGGCTTGTTTCCTACTATAATTGCTTTTTCCTATTCAATAACAATGAATTTCATTACACTTTTCACTTTTTATTCACTTTCACTATTTAATTCTATCACATTTCACTTGCAAATACGTATTTCGGCACTGACATAGTGCCTTCGTCAGTGCTTATTTGGACTGTACAGTCCAAATAAGCACTGACGAAGACACTATGTCAGTGCCGAAATACGTATTTGCAAGTGAAATGTGATAGAATTAAATAGTGAAAGTGAATAAAAAGTGAAAAGTGTAGTGAAAATTTTTCTATCAAGACGCTCGAACATAAGTGAATAAATTTGAATGGATTTCATTTTAATTGTGTTTGACACCACCCCAATTAAAAAGAACCATCCTAAAAAAATATATGAACCACCCTAATAAAAATCAAATTTGCGATACCTATAGACCTTTTTACGTACGAATGTATTAGTGCACCTAGTTGAGGAAAGTATTTACAAATCGCCTTTTGTTTGCTATGCTATGTTTTTGGCAGCTGGACAAATATTCAGTTGAATACCTATTATAAGTTCTAAACTCGTTTCTGAATGAATTTTTCATTCGTGATCATGAATCGGGGGAAGCTGCTGAACATTATCGACCAAAAATGGTAAAAAGTGATAAAAAGTCGGAGCAACGAGATGCGATAATTTACAGTTTGGAGGAAACCAAAGCAACTTTACATGAGTTTACACGTTCATTAGTGTGCGTAGGTGAAAAGTCACTTATCTCTATATTATATTAAATATTTCACATCTGGTTTGGAACGAGTTGTGAGTCAGTTTAGAAACCAGTTGTGAAATATTTCATGCTGAGCTTTCGGTTGCCCAGAAAACGGCTCCTAGAATACCCAAAAGGTCGATTTTCGGGCAAAAAAAATTTTTAAGGTAAAACTAGATATCGACGTTTTTTTTGCCCTTTTTCGGTCATTTGGCATCGAATAAAAGTTTTGAATTCCCAATTTCAGGTACTCCCCTCTTGGTAGTTTTTCGAGGGTCGAAAAATCGCAACCTTTGAAACACCACTACACCATGTCCGATTGAGCTGAAACTTTGCACAGACCATTTTTTTTGGGCCAATACAAAACACGATGCTCCTGAGACCGTTATTTTAAAAAAAAGTACCATGAAAACGGTTAACGCCAGTTCGTTTGTTATGATGTTCTACATCTCTGAGTGAATTTTTAAAAAAATCGTTGGTGGCATTTTTGAGTTACGTCCATTTTATGTTAAAATGCCCGATATACTTAGAAAATTCATACAAACTCCATGAGTAATTAGTCATAGTCTCTCAGATTTCGATGAAACATTGTAGGAATAGATGTTTTGCCTCCCGATAAGCAATTTTTACATAAATAAAACAAAGGCAAGCTTGAAAAAGGGCGTAACTTCTTCTACGGTACTCCTCGGATCGTTAATAAAAAAAAACGTTAGATATAGCAGAATCAATTCATTATATTTTGATAGCGTAAACCATTTTAAATTACTTTTTACGAGATAAAATGTCATAGTTCTCCAACGTTATGATTAAGTGGGTGTAACATAACATAATGCTTAAATGTTGGGTTATGAAAGGTGCATATTTTTTTCTTCATTTTCATTCCAAGTTCCAAGTTGCGTTTATGATATTATTTCGCTTGTATATTTACCATACATATATTTAAATCTACTTACATTATAACTATGCAATAAAAATGAAATAAGAAATAACATAGAAATTAACTAAAAAGCAAAGCCTTGGTGCTACATTCCGTATCGGAACTCGACCTTCTGTTTATTATACACAGACTTCGCAGCCAACTGTTGAGTGTACAGGACAATTGCGGGGCTAGCGCTACGATCCTACTGACACTAACAGTCTCTCCCGATCCGAGACTCGAACCTACGACGTCTGGCTTGTTAGGCCAGCATCGTACCTCGAGACCAGCTGGGAGAATAACTTTAAATTAACTATACTGCCCATAAAAGCATGAGAGTCTCATATGACTTTTAGGCAAATTTGAGTTTATATTGTCAATGTATCTAATTTTGCTCAAATTTCCGTATGGCTTGATGAAATTTGAAAGTTTGTTCTGAAAAATAATAGAAAAACACCAAACCTTGCCTGTCCCATATTGAAAATAAAGGCATACGAGTCCCATCCTAAGTATATATATATATATATATATATATATGTATATATATATATATATATATATATATATATATATATATATATATATATATATATATATATATATATATATATATATATATATATATATATATATATATATATAATTCATTGTCTTTCAAAAACAACATTTCACATTTGTTATCAGTTAAAAAAAAAGTGTGTACATACAAATATCATTGACTTGAATTGAAAATACAGTTCATGTTTGCAAGGTTCATAAAAAATAGAGACAATAAAACTGAATAAAACTTATTTGTATTCTCAAAGAAAATCGAAAGTAAAAGTTTTTTTTCTGGCAACTGTTTCCAGAAGTTCTTCTTTACATCTGGAATGAGTAGAAAAAAGTGTTCAGGAGTGTGGCCTTACGGTTTGTATTAATTTTTTGTGGACTCTTAAAGAATTTAATTGTAGACTCTATGTCTAACGAGCTTTCGTCTATCAGCTGTAGTTGCTCTTTGATAAATAACATGCACCGGTTCATGCTACAATCCTATATATCTATATTGCATCCTATCCATCCATTGCTATCCTATATTGCAATTCTATGGTCCAAAAATGTAGACACAAAATAGACTAATAATAAATGCCTTGGCCGTCTTAGAATGTGTGGAGACAGATATGCTTTCATTTTTCGTATATAGGGGAGGAGTACCAGTTATGGCAATACCTAAAAAATGTACCAGTTATTGCATGAACCAGTTATGGCCTATGGAGTTTAAATGGAGTATTGCCATAACTGGTACCATTGCGCTTATGCGATATAGCCATAACTGGTGCACTTGCCATAACTGGCTCACCTACCCTATATAGAAAAAAAAAGCAAACGAGTCCCATCTTTTATTTCCAAGCCTGGAATTCATGTAAATGTTCTTAGAACTCATGGAAATACATAATGCTTCACCTCATGAACATATAGTTGAATAAAACATACTTTTAGTTAAATCATAGTTATTTGCTATAAATTCAAGATTAGAATTTAATTTGCAAATTTCTCAACTGTGAACACATTTCCATATGGGACTCTTTTGCTTTAATGGGCAGTATAAGCGGACACTTATAATCAATAAGTATAAGCGGACACTTATAATCAACAACTGTATCAACATCAATGGCCTACAACAGCATTCAACAACTGTGATTTGTAGGCCATTGATGTTGATACAGTTTTATATTGCTCTTAAGTAAGAGTGAAATCACTGTGGACAGACTCTGGCATGCTGAAGTAACCGCAACATAATTTGAAATAAACTTTTTACTGCTAGGTTATATCAGTTTTATTAAAATAAAGAACATAGACCCTTTTCAAAGCTTGGGATAGTTTTATTGTCATACAAATTTCGTATCGGCAGGTTTACCATCCATTTCTATTAAGTTTCATAAAAAACAGAGAGGCTAAGACTAGTTACTGGTGGAGTTGGTACGAATTTTCTAAGGATATCGGACATTTTGACATAAAATGGACATAACTCAAAAATGCCACCAACGATTTTTTTAAAAATTTACCCAAAGATGAAGACCATCATAACGAACAAACTGGCATTTACCGTTTTCATGGTACTTTTTTTTGATAATAACGGTCTCAGGAGCACCGTGCAAAATGTACATGGTCGATTTTAGAAATTTATCATGATCCTTCTCGCTGCCACCCTAATGTAGGATACCTAAATAAAAAAAACCTTTAAGATTTTTTTTTATCATCCTGGAGGCCTTTTCCGCTTGAGAGTAACGGTTTTGATGGGTAATATCCACGCGAATTGGAAACTTTCTTTTTTAGTTTTTTTCTTGTATTTTATTTTTTATTATTTATTTTATTTATTTAATTTATAGATTGATTCCAAAAAAAAATGAATTCAAAGCATTTTGTACAATACCGTAATCCGGTGTAAGGTTGTTCCAGTGGGAGTCAACACTATCTAGCCTGTTACTCATCAGCCATATTCAATCTCACTTAATTTAGTTTCATCAATCTCACCCCGGCAAACAGTATTAAAAACACCTATCAGACAATAATTAATCCAATTTCAAGATTTCGGAGAAAATTAAATTGAAAATTTAAGAAAGTGTGTGATGAAAAATACATTAAATCATCAAGAAAATGTATACTCAAACATTCATGAGAAGAAAATTTTAAAAGTCAGACATGTAGTTTATTTATCACGGAATCAACAAGTTGTTAATAGTTGAGCAATATTGAAAATCATTACGGCTTTTTCTAGAGCTATAATATATATAAGTATAATTGATGAGAGCTTTTTCTAACGCTTAATCATTACCAAATCTTTATAGCTAGATGACCAAGTAGTAGCAAGTACCCGTGCTACTCGAGCGTGACATCTCTGGACTATCTAAATGTTTTGGATCTTTAAAAATAGCAGCCTATTTGATCATGGAACAACAAATCTATATCATTCATACCGTGTCAAATAAATGTTTTATGAATGAAAAACGATCACAATCACAGTTCTTATTCAGATCCGTCTCGATATAGCATCACAAACTCACGACGTGACATCGACAACGCTTCTCTCAATTTTGGATGTTTTGAAATTATCAACAAATAATCAATCATTTTTCAATAAATTTACTACTACTACTTATTTCTGTTGCAACTTTTTACAAAAACTGTAAGTTGAGAGACTGCGTACATAAGTTGCTTCAAATGATAAAAATGCTTTACTGCAAAAGTATTTTCTAGAGCGTATGTTTCATTGAAAGAACGTTAAATTGTCATAATTGTTTATTTTCGGGATGCTTTCTTGTGCTGCTGTAAATATGTTAGTTTAAATAAGTGTTCCGAAGACTTTTGAAACAATTTAAGTGTGATTTTTTACCGTTTCAAGGTAACTACCCAACCTTTATCCCCCCTCCTCTTCAGCCGACGCACGATTAAATAGGTGTGTCCCGCATTGAAACTTCAACTATCTGGTCACTTTAATGTACAGACTAATAATATTTTCAATATTTAAACAATATCGCACGCTTAGCTAATAGCGGTCTCGATCAACTAGATTAGTTGAGAGAATTCGTTATCGATATTGTTTTTGGCACATTTTGCATGTGTAGGATAAGTACAACGATACACCGTGCCCCAGTGCTGAGTCGAGAAAATTTCCAGCTCGAAAAGATCCTCGACTCGATCGGGAATCGAACCCGATATCACAACCGTGTGGGAGAGCTAGCCGACCGACATCGCTAACCACAGAACCACGGGGACCACCATTCAATATTTACTTCTTGAATTTCTAGTAGAGTTTAATGGAAACTTAGAATTCTGTTTTCTGATTTCTTATATCATCCTACTAAGACGCTCAGTGAAATATTTTCAAATTTGATAATGGCATCCATGTCAAATGAGCCAAATCTATTTCCTTCCTTAAAAATTGTTTGAAATACCAAGTGACTCTTACGAGCCATAGAGTAAAAGTTAAAAATCCTATAGCCCCTTCCATTGAGAAACATACCCGATCAGTCAAAAATATCAGTATTATAACTATTTTTTCGGAAAGACAAATTTATCATCAAATATTTTTTAGAAGAAACTTTATCAATCACACAAAACGTTCAGATGCTTATAATATTTTTATCATTATTAGACACTCGGCGTAGGAGATAATTCAAAGTTATGATTTATGTCAGCACAAAATCCAGCACATTTAGATACGGGATTATCTCCTGCCCCGAGTGTCTAATAGTGATAAAAAATATTTCGAAAGTCTAAACGGCTTGTTTGACCGGTACAAATACGCATCTTACACACATACAGAAATTACATCACTAGTATTAACTTCCCTTGGAGAATGCGATTGAAGGTATAGATATATTTTTACAAGTATATTTAAAAGCATTGTTTAAATTTCCAGTGCTTATTTAAATGAAATTGATGAGATTAAGAGTAGGAAAGTATTATTAAAATCATTACCACGAATTTTAAACGTAACAACTACTTAGACTGAAAACTTATCAAATACGCTCATATACGCCTTCAATGCTTTACCCAATGAATGACAAACGTTGGTATACACTGGAGTCCGTTTTTACGCGGGGAATACGTAGCGTAAAAACTCTAAAGAGGGACCTCAACTAGGAAATCCGCGTATAAAAACGCATAACTTCTGAAATCCAAGTAAAAAAAATTTCACTTCTAAACATATTTCAATCATATCTGCTGTATATTTTCCAAAAAGACTCAAGAGAATCAAGATGAAAGTCAGCAAAACAAATGTTAGGAACTGCTCCTGACGCTCTGGATAAACGATTCAATAATGGTAAATCATTTCAATAAAAATATCGCGAACAACAACTTTTTCGATAAAAATGCGTAAAAATCCCAAAAATCGTTAAAGAACTAACTTTAGTGTATGATTAGTTGTCACACAAATTTATTTTGCGTAAAACTCGCCAACAAATGTATTACTGCATTTGCATTCTATTATAAATGCAATTGTCACGCATGAAGTTATCGTAATGCATAGTTGAGTAGGATAAAAGGTGATGCGGTTAAACCTAAAGTACTATTACAGCTACTAAAAGGATCATAGCACTCACTCCACAACTGCCATGTACACTTGAAGTAGGTTGCCAAGAGTGTCGATAAAAAAGTCTCTCACAGAAACGTTCAATCTGAAGACTTTGCTTTTGCTAAATACCATTATCACTCTTCGCATATTTTGTGCACTCCAACCACAATATTGTGTGCCCATTTAGATTACCTCGAGTTAATTTTAAACTATTTATTTGCAGTGCTATCGCCGGCAAAGTGCAATAAGATAAGTTTTATCAAGTCTTATTCTGGGCCTTACACTCACTCGAGTGCCATGCGATGAAGAAGTTGAAGAACGTGACTAATCGTCATTGGGCATTCCACGACTCGTACAAAAAACACAGCTATGGCTAAATCAAAAAATGGACTCAACAGTACACCGTCCGCCCTCAATTCCAACACGCCATATCCGAGCACATCACAGGCCGCGATAGCGGGAAACTATCCTGTTAATAGTGGCAATAGTGCTGTCGAAGTCAACTCAGGTGTTGATAAGAGTGATAGCAACAGCAGTCCAAACATATCAATTTCCTCGATTAACGAAAACGACAACAACGATTCGAGTGCTTTCGAGAGCAGTGACAGCGAGTGCGATGATGAGCAGATTAAAAAGGCCATTGAACGAATTCCGAACTCACTCCAGCCGGGCGGACAGTTGGTACAGAATGGCATGTTGACCGTGACGAACGATAACGACTCACCATCTGCCAACCGGGGACCGAACATCGGCAGTATAGCAGTACAAAACTCGTCAGACATCACGTTTGGCAACAAAACATACATAAAGGGACAGGTAGTGATAAAAAATATTTACCGTGATAGACAGGATGGCGTCGCTAACCAAGGATTCCAGGGAGATACTGGAGCTAACGCTGAACTGGAGACTGCAAATCAAAAAACTTGTAAGAAGTTTCTATACTTGATTGAAAGTACGTGAATAAGTGAATTAAGAATATTTCAGCTGAACTGTTAAATCCTAAAGAGCCGCTTCCGTGGCGTTCTAGTCTCAAAGCCATCATACGGGATAAACCATTGCTCTGTGTGGCCATTCTGATCGGTGTGATGCTTGCCATAACCGTCATCGTTATATCAGCCTACGTAGCAACGACAACAGGTAAACCTATATTAAAACAACACTACGGCGATGGCGACGACGATCGAGCGTATGTCCCCCCGGATACTGGCATAGGTATTTTAGGGCTTACTTTTACTAAAATAGCGACCGCAAACTGACAATTGCTCCAGTAGAGCCAGCGAAAAATATGCAAGGGAAAGTATTAATCTGTTTTCCATTTCAGATAAAGACTTCTTACCAGATCCAAAACCCTTGCGGATAGTCACAAGAAACGAATGGTTGGCACAGCCACCCCGAGAAGATTTAGAAAAACTTCAACTACCTGTGCATAAAGTTATAATTGCACATACAGCCACCGAAGGCTGCACTACTCAGGTGAGCAATCGCATCCCGTCATTCATGATTGTAATCCATACCTTGAGAGTGTTGTAAGCTGCTATTCGCATAACGGTTCTATGTCGGAAATCATTCTAGTCCTGTCTTCGTATGTGTGTGTGTGTGACAATGTGGAACTGATACTAATTAAAACAAAATACTTTAAAGGGGATCTCTTTTTTCATGCTTTTTCGGAACAAAACTTGCTTTTTCATCAACATTTTTGGGAACAACTAAAAACGCCAAAATATCACATAGGACTGTTATGCGAAAAGCGGCAGAGTTGTATCTTAACTTCGCAGTCAATCATGTTTCGGTTGAATAGATTTTTTATAACCATTGTGAAAGTGGTTCCATAAGAATGTTTATGCGAAACGAAAATTGGATATGATTCGTCCTATTAGTAAACTATGTACAAGCTTTTCTACAAAATCTTAATATCCAACCTGGTAGGAGAAATATTACATATCAAACATGAACACCTGCTAAAGAAAATAGGACGAGTTATTCTGATGCTTCGCTCTGTTCGGACGGTGGGTTGCATTGTTTTTTCACTATCACTCATCTGTCGAAAATCAGAAATTCAGCATCATGCATAAATTTTGTACAAATCATTAAAATAAACGTATAAATGACATCCATAGGCAACCAAAACTTGCAGCCCATATTCCAACCTACCTTGACTATCAATCAGTTAACTGAGAAAATTATTATAGAAAATCACAATCACATGAATACTGTGACGTAATGCGAAATGAGAGTTTACATTTTAATGCTTACTATACTTTTAATGGGAATTAGTAAATTAAGAGGTTTTATCGTCAGCTTATACCCCCATAATAACTAATTGTAAATAAGAAAAGAGAATGTTGCTTTGAGTATTATTCGAATGAAACAGGCATAATTCAATTTTCGATTGACGATTTTTTTTATTGCGGTAAACGATCAGATCAATTCATCTATGGAACGAGATTAACAAAACCGACAAGGAGGCACCATCAAGATTTAACGCTAATAAACAACAGGAAAACATACGATACAACTGTGGAGACAATGGGCCATATCGCATTTACGTCGAACGAAACAACAACGCGAAAAAGGTCTTGAAATTAAACAAGTTTTCACTTGGAGCAAGCCTACGGCAAATGGATGGGTTTCATGGACATATCATGGATATGAAATATTTAGGCCGATATAAAATTATGGTCCTTATCAACAACTTCATTAAGGCTAACGCGCTAGTGGATGCGATCAATGCCTCAGCAGGAGAGTACCGAGCTTATGTTCCAAGGCACCTGGTCACCATCACAGGAAAAATTGCTGGGATACCAACTGACATAACAGAGGAGGAAATTCTGTTGGGAATTCAGAGTGAACATCATGTCATACAAGTTCGTAGACTGAACCGATGGGAGAACAGGGAACCAATACCATCGAATCGAGTGAGCGTCACATTTCGTGCATCACAACTACCAGAAAAAATCAAACTATTTAACTGCATTACAAGAATTCTACCGTTTATCAGGAGAGTAGAATTATGTGAAAAGTGTCTTCGTTACGGACACAAAACTCTCAACTGCAGAGGGATTCGTCGCTGTGGAAGATGTGGTGACCGACACGAAGAGGAGAGCCAGTACAACTGCTGTGAAAAGCCAATAAAATGCGCCAGCTGCAAAAGCAATCATAAATCGACCGATCCGAGTTGTCCAGAGAAGAAAAAACAAGAAAATATAAACAACATTCGTGCTAGACAGAATCTAACTTACGCAGAGGCCCGCGATTTGTATCCGGTATACAGTAGGAACTCTTTTGAGCTATTATCAAATATCCAGGAATATCCTCTACTAACGGAAATATTTGCTTCCGTCGTCAACGAAAACACAGAGAATCTTAAGCAACAGTGGGAAAGGACAAACTTACCTAGACAAAAAATGCAGCCGGCGGTCGAATTATACAAGCCTGACCCCAAAGAAAAAGATAAAAAGAAGGCGTCCAAACGACGGCTTTCGACAGAAGAACCCGGTACCGAACAGCAATCATCCATAGCCCAAAAAGAACAACGAAACAGTACGGAGAAACAAGAGCGACGTTATTCAACAAGATTTTCCAAGGGACGTGAGTGAAAAATTCAAAGTCATCTCGAAGCAATGCTTCGATTTCACTAGAACAATAATATAATCCTCTTCACTATGAACAGTTCTTTTAAGATATTGCAATGCAATATCCAAAGTCTTCATAAACATAAGTCAGAGCTCCATCGAGTGTTGACAGCAGACGATTATGATGTGTCACTACTCTCAGAAACATGGACACATGCAGAAAAGACCCGCAAATACCATATTTCGTCATACCACGAAATTTCGCATTCTCGATTCGATAACTACGGAGGTGCAGCGATTCTTTTGAAAAATAATTTCAATTATGTACAACTAGCCATTCCCACACTGTCCGACTCCACTCAAGCAGTAGCGATTAGGGTGTTGTCACTAGATCTGGTCTTAGTGTCCATATATATTAACCCAACCGGAACCAACACTATAATTGAGGACGACTTATCAAAAATTTTTAGCACCTTACAACCTTACCGAAAAGTACTGATTGGTGGGGACCTTAACGCTCATCACCGCCTTTGGGGAAACGAGAATAATGACAAGCGTGGAGAGCTTCTGATACAACTCGTGAATGATTATGACTTGTTACACCTGAACGATGGATCACCTACATATATCCCAGTTAGACTGGATCAAACGCCGACTGCCATAGATGTCACTATTAGTTCGAGTAGCTTATACATGAATACATCCTGGAAAGTATTGGACTTAAGAATCGGAAGCCAGCATCTCGCCGTGGAAACAGTCATACAATCAGCATCGAGGAGCCGGTCTGAAAAATTCATATTCGGCTATAAGAGAATAAACACCGACTTGGCAGAACTAAGCAGCGAATCAGTGAATGGAATAAGTGATCTACGAAAAATGGTTAAAAAAGTATGCCAACAGAACAGAAGAAAGGATAAGAGAGAACCAAAATTTTGGTGGTCTGAACAAGTGGACAGTGCATGGAGGGAAAAAACAGAAGCGAGGCGTAATTTCAACCGTGTTTCAAGCTTGGAAAATTTGTTGGAATTTAAGAAAAAGGCAGCGAAATTTCAACGAGCCAAAAGACTGGAGATTGACATGAACCTGGAAAATTTTCGAAACGAGATCAACCCATTTATAGGATCGAAAAAACTTTGGGCGAAAATCTGAAGACTTACCGGAAAAAGGAACGTTAAAATTAATAACAACATACTTATGGACTCACAAGACGAGGCAGAGAAGTTCTTGGATGTCCATTTTGGACAAAACGAATACCAGCAACTACACCGAGGAGGAGCAGAGTACAATCTACTCAACGAAGAGGTATGGTTAAACATACTGAACAGAAAAAAGAAAAAATCAGCCCCTGGAGAAGATCGTATTTCATATGAAATGCTCCGGCAACTTAACCCCGAGGTGAGGAGAAACATCATTGCAGATTTAAATCGTATGTGGTGGAATGGTAGCCCAGATGATTCTCTAAAAACTATCAAAGTGGTGGCAATCCCAAAACCCGGAAAGGATCAGAGCACGACGGCTGGTAAACGACCAATATCGTTAGTACCCACACCAACGAAGGTTTTGAACACTGCTGTATTGGGCATGCTACAAGATTTCATCGAAGCTCAGAACATACTTCCTCGAACGTCATTTGGTTTCAGGAAAAATACTTGTACAAGTACCTGCCTAACTTATGTCGTGAATTGCATAAAGCAGAATAAGCGAGAAGGTTTCGTTTCGGCGATGATTTGCGTGGATTTTGCAAATGCATTTAATGCGGTACAAACAAATAAGTTGGAGCAAACTCTGGAGTCTTTCTCCGTTCCCAACGAAATAGTTGCGTGGATAACAGGCTTTCTTCGCAATCGGCGAATCATCATGCACTTGAATAACGGTACGGCGACAAGGACGATCAGCAATGGCTTGCCCCAGGGCGATGTACTTTCGCCGACCCTTTTCAACTTGTATACCGTGGGATTACACGAAATATCAAGAAATGGAGATGTGATATTGGTTCAATACGCGGATGATTTCGGGATCCTCGTGAAGGCCCGAAAGGTGGAAGATCTAGAAGTAGAGGTACAAAACACGATTGATGAATTCGGTGGTTTGGCAGCAAGCCTTAACTTTAAGATAAATGCCGAAAAAACCAAAGCTATCCTTTTTACCAATGGTAACAAAAACTTAAACGTCAACATCGATGGAATCCTCTTGAAAACAGTTCGAAGTCATCGTTACCTTGAAATCATGATAGACCGTAATCTTGGTTTCGGACAGCAGGTCCGAGAGATTCGATTAAAAGCAGTTGATAGACTGAATATGCTAAAAGTGATAAGTGGCAATAAAACGGGAAGTCATCCGAAAACTATGAAAAACATATATACGGCAATAGTGCGAAGTATGATGGAATATGGCTGTGCAATAACAAACAATGCAAGCAAACAAAATAAACAGATGCTGGCTGTCGTAAACAATCAGTGTTTACGTAAAATTACGGGTTGTACGAAGAGCACACCGCTCAATGCTTTACACGCCTTAGCGGGACAGGAGCCAATTGACAAACGATTCGACTACACAACGGGACGGAAAACAGCCAATTGGTTCAAGCTAAACAACATTGTTGCAGAACAATTAAGGAAAATCAACGAAATCCAAGAACAAGAAAGTGAAAAATATTCGTATGTGGAACGGATTTATCACAAAAACAAGGAACTATACAACAAGATAATGCCTATGGTAGCCCTTTCGGATACAAGTGAAGTTGAAATATGTTCATCGTTGGATGGGGCTCTAGGACCGAAGAAAAACATTCCCTCGACGCAATTAAGGCAGATAGCGATTTCGGTGATGCATGAAAAATATAGTGGACGCGAAAGAATTTTTACGGACGCCTCCAAGGCAGGACGGATCTGTGCGGTAGGAGTATTTGTAGAGAATTTAAATATAGAGCGCTCAGTCAGGCTAGAAGGCGATATAAGCATCACCTCTGCTGAGCTACACGCTCTGGATGTAGCATTACAGACGGTGGAAAGCAAAAAACTCTTCTACTACGTTATATACACGGATTCAATGACGGCGTGCAGGATGCTGGAGGACGCAGTAGATAACAACCAAGCAGAAACTTTAATATGTAATATTCTAGACATGGCTAAAAAATGGAAAACATCCTTCCAATGGATTCCGAGTCACGTAGGAGTTATCGGAAACGAGAAGGCAGATAAGTTGGCTAGAGTAGGACAACAACAAACTGAAGTTCTGGAACACAAGCTATTTTCAAAAGATGTCATGTAGGAATTGAAAAGACAAAAAAACGGAAGCTGCGCAAATATGGTACGAAGACTATCTTAAGGGAAACCATTTCTTCAACATACACCAAGTCCTGGAAGAAGAGCCCTGGTACAAGAACGCAGAAATAAAAGGACATGACATCAGGCTTTTAAATAGAATTATGACTGGACACAACTATATTGTGGTCTGCTTTTCCTTACGAATGTGCTTAACAATGCGACTCTTGACACCCATTTTCGCATTAAAAAAAGTATTAACCAGCACCAAGCACTAAAGGTGTTTGAACAAAACAATTTTTTTCTCTTTCACCATGAAGCATATTCGGGGTTCAATATTATTGTTATATACCGATCGTGAACCACATCTTTTGGAAAAAAATGTTCTGTCACTCTTGCAGGAGAGTCAGGACTTAGCATTTCAATGAATAAAGATTGTTATACTTATATGTTATTATAAAATAATATAAATGTGCTCAAAATTATATTTTTGTATGGATCCTTAGCCTTTTCGCTGTTTTATGCCCTCATTAGAGTATAAAGGAACAATTATTCACTCTTATGCAAACACAAAAAAGAGAACTATCATAAAATGAAACGTTGAAACATTGATAAATCAAACGAATGACAAATAGCTTTGGTTTTGTCTCTCACAAACATATGTACATACACACACAGCTTGATTATTTTCATTCATACATACAAATATACTTACATGATCGCAATATTTAGCTATATTTAACCAGTACACCAGTTAACCAGTACATTTTACCACCAAAAACTCAACAACGTTGAGCTTTCTGCCGCTGCTCCTACCACTTTTGTTAGCATAATATTTGAATTTAATAAACTCGTTGAAAAAAAAGTTGAAAGTTGAATATCTCCACAACGTCGCAAATTGCGTTCTGTGGATAGGTGATTCTTATGTAAAATTTACCGCTGAACACAGTGGTGACATCAAATTCAAGAAACAATGGGGAAGTTTGGAGAAAAACGCAATTTAGTTTCCGAACGCTAAAATATGATCACTGGCAACACTGTACGCCATATCCTACGATGCCATTCGATTGGAAATTAGAAAAACCCTTGGAAATAGTGTCTAAAATTGTCTATAGCTTTTACTCCCTCGGAGCTAATGTTTTTCCAAAATATGTAAAATAATGTTTTGTCAAAAATTGGATAAATTCGCCAGGCTTCAGAATACTCCTCTCCATTTAAATGTGTGGATGTAAAATATTGTTCTTGATACCAGTAAGCAGTGAACACGTGCTCCCTACGTCATTCAACTCATAGTTTCACTTGAATTGCTACAGCTCTTAAGTGAAAACATCAAAGCTTGCCTTTTTTCTAACCACGCTTTTTAATAATCGCAATACAAGAAAGAGCACTGTGAACTGTTTTAGAATTAGTTGTGCACTGTTTTAGAATTAGTCACAACGCCGACATAGGTGTCGATGATTGTGGGGTGGCGTGGTCAAATCACAACCAACCCAACTGGTCTATTCAATCCTAGCCTGCACCGGGAGATTTTCTGAGGCGAAAAATCTCACGCCTTCCATCACATGAGGAAGTAAAGCCGTTGGCGCCGGTCCGTTAATTAACGGGTCGTGAGTAAGGGTCCTGGGTGGAGTCGCCTCCCTGGGCGTCGGTGATTGGCACAACAACAGGGGCGGAACTAGACCGACGGAAAATAAGCGAAAATAAAAAAAAACAATAACTGTGTTTTCCGATAAGTTGTTTTGCTTTTTACAGTCAGTCACTGAGATAATACTAACCTCAAGTAATTGTCCGAACAATCGAGGAATTCGTTAACAGGGATGAACGCATGTTTATTTGAAGCACGGCAAAGAGATTCGAATATGTACAGAAATGAGATCGCATAAAAATTAATTAAGAAAATAATTTATTTCGATATTGTTGTACATTTTTACGATTCCTCGCGATCGATTTCTATATCACAAATGTTGAATAATCGAGAATTGAGTTTGATGACTAGAATCATTTCTAGTCGCACTTTGCCCAAACGAGTACGAAAAGCAGTGAATACTTGGCCAAATCCGCTGAATGCTCGTTCCACACTTACTTGAGTACATGGGACAGCAAGAGCTACACATGCTAGATTGTACAAATCAAGATCAATAAATTGGTGCCGATCCCACCATCGAAGAATATATGTTTCAAAAGGTAACCGTTCTTGAACCGCAAACTTTTTAAGTTTATTCATGATGGTGGCTGCATCACATATAGCTACAGGCAAGTGATTATCCTGTATAAAGCGCTCTAGTCTGCTAGTCTTTTTAGCCGACTGACAAGTCAGATCATCCTTAGCTGCAGTTGTAGGCGATGGTGTATCCGAGTTCAATCGCATAGCTTCCCAAGATGATGCTTTAAAGCAATTTAAGTTAATATTCATTCAGAATTGAAATTGTTATTTTTACCAAACCACGTTTCTGCTGTTCTTCGGACAAAAATGGAGTTCCCAAGTAATTAATTCGTCTGTCTAAATAAATGGCCGCTAGAAATGCATCACTGTCAAAATATTTTTCTTCCCGTTTTCCAATTGCATTCACGAGGGCTATCGAAAGTGAATTGCTCATTCCCTTGAACTCGAGTAACAACTCTCTCCACATGATAAAAAAAATCGCCATGTGTGAGATCCTGCTCCTGCAAGGCTTTAGTGAAAATATACATTGGTTTCAGCGTAATTTGAAGTGATTGGCATGCATCCCAAAAATTTTTGTCGTAAGTACTGTTCAATGTATCTGTCAGGATATCTTTGATAAACTGTTGCTGTTCTATCAAGTAATTAATCATGAGATACGTGAATCCCCATCGTGTTGTGCAGTCTAGAAATGGAATTTTTTTCTTACTAGCAACGAAGCTTTGCTTATATGGTTCTGCGCGAAGAATTTTAATGAGATCTCTAACATTTTCTATGACATTTTCTGAAAATGGCGATGAAAGAGCCTCTGTCTGTATAGGTTTATGCAATGGGCACCACATTTGACAGAATTTAAAACAAAGTCCAATTCCACAAACAAGTCCTCCTCTGTTTCTTTAGGAATCTCATCGTCATCGAAATATTCTGGAAGTTCATCGAATTGTGCTTCATCGACAGTCAATTTCGATTGAAAATCTCTAGTTCCTGCGCCTGAATCATTAAACGTACAAATTTCAAAACATTGCTCCCGCAATCGGTTGTAATTGTGTATAATTGAGACTGTGTTATATTAAATTTTGAAAGCAGCTTCGGAACTTCCCGTTGATTGTTAGTAGCATAGTGACGATCAGTAGTTTCTATCAAACCGAGAGTTCGTACGGTCAGTTTTCCATTTCGAATAAATTGGATATTTACACCGATTACCGAGCGACCATGACGTGTCGCAAGATCTAGCTTCATTGAAATCAAACGGTTGTGCACTTCTGCATAAATTATACTTAAAAACTTTTTTTCAATTCTATGGCAAAGTTCTAACACATTTGAGGGATTCACAGCTGGAAGATGCAACTTAGTGGATATCGGATCTATAATACCGCGAAAGCATTTCTTCGTAAAAATGTTCGAAGGATAATGGCAAAAGGTAACAAGCTCCACGCAGTTCTGCACAAACTCTTGCCTGTTTATCATAATGCTTAGTTTTTGTAATTTACGTTGAGGCTCAGTGGTCATTCCAAGTTCTCGTGCCAAGGCAGAATGTTTGGATATAAAATGTCGTTCAAGATTAAAGCTTGTGATACAAGTAAGGACAGCAGAGCAATTTTCAACACGACACCTCATTCCGATCGTTGTTCCAAGCGAATCTTTCATAGGATTGAACTGCTCTCGAATGTTGTAGGTTTTCCTTTGCTTGGGTTCTTTGGACAGCACAGTTGACAATGCTTGGTTACTATAAGATATTGATATCTTAGCATATATTCTATACTAAAATAATAAAATATGTTACCTCATGATTAGCACAGGGGCAGGCAGAGCAGAAGAAAACACTACTCACTTGGGAGCAGAGCAAATTAACTTCATCTGGCACAAATTGTTAGTCAGATGTTATTTTGATCGGTTCTTTCTGTCGCAGTTCACATATGAGCATATGTATAATAGCAAACCTAGAATGAATGCTTCAAAACAACACAGTAGGACCACATACTTAGACATACGTAACACTGGCGATTTTTTTTGGGACTCTTTGCCCCACATCACCCGGTACCAACACCAGTATGAACTGCTCGAACGGAATTAATTTTCTTCATAGCGGCTCTACTCGAGCCCTCAACAAAATCCCTTACGAAACTGTCAAAAAGTTGTTTACAAAATCAATGCTGCAATTTTCGAGTGGGAACGAGTACACAACCTATATAAACTATCCAGACAGAGGTTTTTTTTACAGAGGTTGGTACTTTCGAGTATTTCATTTTGTACCAACTTTTTTGGAAGATTTCTTCCTGAGTGTTACGTATGTCTTATGTATGTGGTAGGACGTTGGGCACAAAACATGATATTCCAAAACGAACGATTGCAATATTTTTATCAGCTAACTTGATCGCTCTGGCATATTTTTGCATCAGGGGAAAATGATTGGAGAGCCAGTGTATTCGAAAGCCTGAAATTCGCCTCTCATTTGCCAGGGGGTTGTCTGATTAACCCCAAACTTTGTGTTTTTAGTTTCAACCTAAAACAAGTCATTTTAATTATTTTGAAACGAATCAGAGAGGGTCGTTGCACGATAAAAGTGTCCGTCTTTTTGAGGCAACAAGTGGAACAAGTAATATTCGGACGGTGCAATATCTGGGAAATATGGCGAGTGAGATAGGATTTTCTATCAAAGTCTTAACGACTTTGGTAGTATGAGACCGAGCGTTGTCATGCAGTAGAATCATTTTTTTACTTTTATATAGCATTTAAAAAAGATGCGTTTTTTTTAGCAAAACGTGATTTTGAAAAAATGTTTATCGTTGTCGTTCGATTTTTAAATAAAGAATAGAAAACTGCTCGAAATGCCCTAAATGACAGTTTGCCCATGTACGAGTACATGAACGAACTGTCATTCAAGACATTTTGAGCAGTTTTTTATTCTTCTTTTAAAAGTCGAAGGACCACGATGAACATTTTTCGAAAATCACGTTTTGCTCAGAAAGTACACAGCATAACCTTCGCAACGTTAATATCCGGTCAAACCGATGATGTAAAAGCATGAATAAGCAATTCTCCCGACTTTCGTTTCTTTGAGTTGCTGCAATGAATCCATTTTGCATCACCCATCACGATGCGATGCCTTCCATTTTCGCTGCTGGGCGCTGGAGCAGTTGTTCTCCGACAAAAATGCAATGCAATCGTTTGCAAATGGTTTGCTGGGTAGCTCCTAAAACCAGAGCAAACCTCCACGTGAACAGTCGTGGACAGTCGAAAATACCGTCTTTAAAGCGACGGAATCACTGGTGACCGGCTATTTCACTTGAAGTAGCATTTCGTCACAGAACAGATATGCAACTTCGAACAAAACTCTGCTGCAAATCCTAGCCCTCGCTTTTGCATTCATTTCTTGCTGTTCTACCCCACATTGGTTTTACAGTATATCGTTCAAACAGTTCACTCCAATAGTGAACATGCATAAAAATCTATTCATTTTTTTGCTTCAGTGACCAGACAAAAAGGTGATCTTAAATCTATCAAAATCAAGTTAAGACAGGACCGCATTTAAGAGATTTTTTAAGCAGAAATTCAGTAACAATTCACAATCAACATTGCTAGAAAACATTACACCGCGCAACTGTTGAAACCGTTTTAACCCTCTAGTGCCCAAGTTAATTTCTAGACGGGATTCGGTAAAATCACTATGACTCATTATAAACACTTTTTAAGTATTTATTGAAGCTTTTCAGGACTACGACTGAAGCCCGCCAAATAGCGGCATAGGGCACTAGAGGGTTAACCAGTTAGTAGAATTACTTTAATATTTAATAGATTTGGAAACCTCGTTTCTCGACTATTGACAATAATTTTTTTCTCAGTTTATATTTACGATAAAATTGTTTGTTTTAGTGTTGATTTGAAAAAAAAAGACGACATCCTCACAAAAACAGTGTTATATCGTTGCAAAAACAGCGACTCTATAACCTGTGAGAATGTTCATGCGTCTGGCAGCTTTGATTGTAATCCAGGGCTGCCATCACTAAAGTGGTTAGAGTCGCAAGTTGCAGAAAGATGTCGTTAGCATTCCAAACGAGTAAGAACTTGAAATCTTACACGCGATTTCTGGAGTTTTTTGTTCTTGCTTGGATGTCTGTTATCTGTGGTTGAACAAATGTGATTTCGTGTAAACTTTTTCTAACTTTTAATGCACTTCACCCGCCTTTTTTTAATGAAATGAGAAAAGTAAAGCTAATAGTGCAGTTTTTGAACATCACAAACTTGTGTCTTTTTGACAGATAAAATTTTGATGAAATTTGGTCGTATTTATTTGTTTGTCAAACTTGTTTGGCAAACTTATCACATTCAGAAAATATTTGACAAAAAATTCTTCAGTCAAATATGAAAATTCAAAGCCAGTGTCAAACTATTCTTGATCAGTACACTGTTTGACTGTTCAGGTTAACATTTTTCAATCGCAGATAAGTTCGGGGTTGGAAAGTTCGCTACAGGCAGATTACACGAACAACAACTGAGGAGTGATGGTTGTGTTAAAGCTGGTTTGCGTTGACTTTCACCAAGAGAAAATTTGTCAAAAAGTGACAATTTAAAATATTTTAGTGTCAAATGAATTTAACTATTACACGAACGAAAAAAAGCTGGAATTATATTTTTCCGAGGTTTCTTACACGCTGAACCACCTTTTCCCAAAGTTTCACGGGAATCGGTTGAGATACCGATTTTTGGCAACACTTTAAATGTTACTGTGTTAGGCAATTTCGGTGCTTTTCATGTTCGAGAATCACAATTTTCAGCTGAACTGCGAATACCTGTAACTCCTTGGATTTCGATCCAATTTGAAACAACAAGTTTTATTCTGAAGAGAAATTTAGTAACTTATGGTCGATTTTCTACGTTTGCCGAAAATACAACCAGTTTTTAAATCAAATTCAAAACATATTGCCGGATTGCCAAAATATATGTACTCTAGAACTCTTCTGTACCGTATAATCTTGCGAAACAGTTTGAAGCGATCGGATAGTAAGCAGCCTATGGGAAAATCGCCGTACTTTTCGAATTTTTTTGGTCCCGGTTTGCACATCGTTGCTCCAAGGGCTAAATAATGGGTAATTTAAAATCCGTAAAACGGCAAAAATGTTACGAACGTACTTTGACGTACGGTTTTTTATGTTGCCTTGAAAGGCCTATCTTTAGTTTGCCATTAAAAGATTTAAAATCGGTCAAGAGGATTAAGAGTTACAATTTTTTGAAAAAAAGGTTGTCGATTTTCGGACAACCCTAATTCGAAAAGGATCAAACAAAAAAATACGGGTCTAAAGTTTTTCAATAAGGAACAAATAAACTTATTTTGAGCATGATCGGAACAAAAAGGTGAGTAACATTTTTCGATATCAGAAATGAGTTCAGAACTCCAAAATTGTCATTATATGTCATTTTTACTCATTTTAGAAAAACTTTTAGGTTTTTTCCGGCTTTTGTTCAGAAACCAGCACAGTGCATTGGTCAAAGAGTGTACCTGCTGCAAATGCATATGCAACATTTGGTATGTAATTAATTTGCGCGAGTTTTTTCTTCGGGAAAAAATATTTGTTACGCTATTACACGGGTGACGACCAAAAATTTGGAATTTTTCTGAGGCTCACTTACTCCACAACAAAAACACTCAAAAAGAAATGAGAGAATATATGGTCGGCGTGCAACCAGGCCGAACTAAGCGCCAGTTTTTTGAAAATTGAGTTTTTAACACCAGTGGATGTTAAAATTGCTAATTTATCTTTCATGAAAAAATGAAATCATCTGAATAGTTCGTAATGATATTATAACAAAATTCCTCTGCAGCAGCTTGCAGGAAACATACTGGGTGGTTAAACTTTGATCGCCGATTACTCGTAATAATGTTTTTGGCGCTTGGTTCGGTCTCGACGCACGCCGACCATATATGAAAGCTCTCTCTCTCTCTTTCCTCTTTATGCCAGCGTTTTTTGTTTTGCTTATGCATGCCCAGTTCTGTTCAAAATGGTTTTCTTTAAGTTCTACTTTTTACTGCTTTCAAAAACAGGTGGATCTATTTTTGACAGCAGTAGAAAAAAATTCCAAATTTTTAGTTGCCACCCATTATAACGCATTTGAGCGTTTCGTAAGGAATTTCTCAAATGGGCTTTTCCCCACCCAACTCACTTCATTGAGACCAAATAGGTCAATTGATATGAATATATAAATACAAATACAAACACAAATACAAATAACAAATAATTATTCAAAACTCTGTTTGCTCGAACGATATCAAAGTTTCCCCGCTCTTTTCATAGCAAATATATTTGCTACACTATTACACGATGCGAATATAAATATATAAAATATAATAAATCTAGTTTCCATTGTCAAAAAACATTTCATCAGTATGAATATATTTTCGTTTTGTTTTGGTTCATAAAGATCATATTTCCATATTATGCTTATATTTTGTTCCGACTGACAATTGCTCATCGCAAATAAATAACTGCGTTTTCAGTTTGCGCTTCTGGTCATGTTTGCGTATTTATTAGCAGTAAAATGTCCCAGTTTTAATATTTTTTTGAATTGTCATTTTTGATTTGGCTGAAACTTTGCTTAGACGTTTCTATAGGCAAAAGATGCCATTTTGTGCTATTGGTTTAACTTTTTGGAACGTGACTCATTTTTGAGAAGCTCTTGAAAAATGCTATTTTGGGAAGGTATCGATGAATACAAATATTTTTCGAGCCAAAACGGTTTGTTTGATCGGTGTGACGTCTTCGGCAAAGATGTAGATAATAATAATGCCTTTCCGAAAAAAATTTACACTCTAAAAAAAAATTTTTTTTTTAAAGAGATAAAAAGAAGAAAAGAAAATTTAAAAATCTGATTTCTTTATGAAAACTACAAAAGATTACCTAAACAATGAAACCGATCATGGAGGAATTAAAAAAGTTAGAATATTTTGAAAAAAATATTTATTTTTATTTTTTTCACAGGGTACATTTTTTATGGAAGGACAAAATTACTATCTACAACTTTGTCAAAGAGACTATGACAAACAAACAAACCGTTTTGACTGTAAAAATATCTCAAATTCCCCATAGAGTGCTCTATTGGAAATTAAAAATATTTCTACAGCCAAAACAGTTTGTTTGATTGGCATAGTTCTTCGGCAAAGTTGTAGAAGGAACGCGAGCTATCTTCAACTTCACCGTCAGATCGAGTTATTATCTGCTTTCCCGCCAAGTGCTAGACACGAAAAAGTTTTTGTTAGAACTTTTTTTTCTTAAAAGTGCTCACTTCAATTTGTTTAGAAAAGTTTTGAGGCTACAAAATTTTCTACCTAGAAAAATATTTTCTTAAAGATCCGAGATGAACTATTTTTAAAAAATCACATTTTGTTTTCAAATTAATTTGTTTCATTGTAGGGTTTCAAATTCAATATTCATCTATTTTTTCACTATTTTCAAATGAGAATTCAGATAATTCCCAAAAAATCATCCATTGACAACTTTTCTCTATCGCTTGTCATTGTGCAGATATATTGATCATAGAAAAAAAACTCCACATCTGGTCGAGTTTACGCGCAATCAGTCAAAGAATATAAACTAAGCAGCAATACGATAAAGTACTTTACTGGCTCATCTCCCTAATGCAGACTTCAAAAAGGTAGATCAGCATGCCCTTTTAGCAGAATGCAATTCCAGAACGCTGGTAGTGAAAATTCCTGCCTGTTGACACGTACGGTTGTGTACGGGTTTGGTAGAAATCATATTTGCGTGCATCGGAATTCAAAAAAGTTCTGTCCAAACAATTAGTTACACTACCCGTATTTCTACATTTTCGAAGGTGATTTTTAAAAAATTTATTCATTTCTTTTTTTTTCAAATCAATTGAAGCAGTAAACTTTTCGAAAACCCGAAAGGTTGTCTTAACTTAAATATTTTTATATAGATTTTTTTTATAGGTGGGAATGTTTGTAATGAGTTATTTATGTACCTGGGGTGACTTTGATCACTCTACCCTTTTTTTGAATTTGTGATAAAAAGCGCTCGAAAAGCTTGATATTTGTCGTAATCTTCACTAATTATGTTTAGATATGTCTAAATTGCTACTATCCATGCATTTCCAGCTATTAAAAGAGTGTTTTTCATGCTAAAATATTGATTTGAAAATAAAGTGGATTTTTAACGATTTTTATTGCATACAAACAATCGGTTCAAGCAGATACAAAACAATAAGCTGCGATACGTAAAGTTTGTTTATTTTGTGCCCAGACTACTTTTTAAGCTAAAAAAATATTAATACTAAGATTTTCATTATTGCTTTTCTATTTTTTCCTCAAAGGTAATGTTGAGTCTTAATAAACTCAATAGTACATTATATGTTTTTTTTCTCACGACAACCCAAGCATCACTTAACATGCATTTTTGGACTATTGGGTAAGCCATTATCCACGTGGACTAGTTTTTATTGATTTTAGACCCCCTTTTCTCTCCGTGGACAGTCGTTCATATATATATATATCCTAAAATTTTGTACAAATTTTGGATGTTCACCTAATAGACTGATGACGTGGAATGTTAATAACCCCTGAATTGCTTTTTCATATAATTAAACTCATTTAAGTCGTTTTCAATTATTCAAACTTGGTAAAGCAGTATAGTTTCACTACAAATTCATCAGAACAATGAAGTGATCAAAGTCACCCCGGAATGATGATCGATGTGGAAGTGGCACCTTCAAAAACAGCAGAACTGTTGCTAAAGTTTTGAGGTAGTGACATGATCTTGCTCAATGCGTGCCAGTATTCATTTTAAAAATGTCAAACAATTTGGTTTTCAGTACATTCTCAAAATATATAAGATATATTCGACAAAGTGATCAAAGTCACCCCAGTTTACGGTACTAATATCTATTCCGAATTAGTATTGTGTGTTCTGCCACAAATGGTGACATTTCAACACTATTATATATATATATATATATATATATATATATATATATATATATATATATATATATATATATATATATATATATATATATATATATATATATATATATATATATATATATATATATATATATATATATATATATATATATATTTTTACGCTTTTTTATATTATTGAATGTTATTAGCTTTCGCAGTTAAGATAATGTAATTGTAGGAAAATTATTAAACCTACTTGTCAAGGAAAAAAAAGGAATAAAACAAAACCTAAAATAAACTTAAAACTATCTTACTAACTATAAAGTGAGCTAATCGTTGCAATTGAGGATTGCAACGATTTTTGTCGGAATTTGTTGATAATTTGGCTTGACATATTTTCTAATGTTTCTACATTAGTGAGCCTATGTAGCTCGTTCGTGCTAAACCAGGGAGGACGCTTTAAAATCATTTTCAAAACTTTATTCTGAATCCTTTGAAGTGTCTTCTTCCTGGTTGCACAACAACTTGTCCAGATGGGAACTGCATATAACATTGCTGGCCTAAAAATTTGTTTGTAAATTAACAGTTTATTCTTGAGACAAAGTCTGAAATTCCTGTTGATAAGAGGATATAAACATTTGATATACTTATTGCACTTTGACTGGATATTTTCAATGTGCTCCTTGAAAGTAAGATTCTTATCATAAATTAGCCCTGAGTATTTAACTTGATCAGACCAATTTAAGACCACACCGTTCATCTTAATAACGTGGTTATGGGTGGGTTTGAGGGATGAAACTCTTGGCTTATGAGGAAAAATAATTAACTGTGTCTTAGAAGCATTAGGGGAAATCTTCCATTTCTGCAAGTATGAAGAAAATATATCTAAACTTTTTTGTAGCCGACTGCATATAACACGAAGGCTTTTTCCTTTTGCGGAAATGCTTGTATCGTCACAAAACAGAGATTTCTCACAACCGGGTGGTAAATCAGGAAGATCAGAAGTAAAAATGTTATATAAGATTGGGCCCAAGATACTCCCCTGAGGCACACCAGCTCTAACAGGCAATCTATTAGATTTACCATTTAGATAGTTAACCTGAAGAGTGCGGTCAGTTAAATAACTTTGTATCATTTTTGTGAGGTAAAGCGGAAAACTGAAATTTGACATTTTAGCTATTAAACCTTTATGCCAAACACTGTCGAATGCCTTTTCTATATCTAGAAGCGCAGCTCCAGTCGAATAGCCTTCAGATTTATTAGTTCGAATCATATTTGTTACTCTAAGTAACTGATGAGTAGTGGAATGCCCATGGCGAAAACCCAACTGCTCATTTGCAAAAATTGAGTTCTCATTAATATGTGTTATCATTCTATTGAGAATTATTCTTTCAAAAAGTTTGCTAATAGAGGAAGTAAACTAATTGGTCGATAACTTGATGCCTCAGCTGGATTTGTTTCGGGTTTTAAAATTGGAGTGGCTTTGGCATTTTCCATTTCGTAGGAAAATGTGCTAGTGCAAGGCATCTGTTAAAAATTTCTACCAAGAAATTTAAAGAGTTTTCGGGAAGTCTTTTAATAAGGATATAGAAAATCCCATCATCTCCTGGTGCTTTCATGTTTTTGAATTTTTTGAGAATAGTTCGCATCTCATTCAAGTTTGTTTCCAATACCTCTTCAGAAAGAAATTCTTGGGTGGTGATCTGATCATAATTTTGGTTTACTTCATTTTCAATAGGACTTACCACGTTCAAATTGGAGTTATGAACGCTCTCAAACTGCTGAGCAAGGTTTTGAGATTTTTGTTCATTCGTTAGAAAAATGCAATCACCATCTTTAAGGACTGGAATGGGCTTCTAAGGTTTCTTAAGAACTTTCGAAAGTTTCCAGAAAGGTTTTGAATAAGGTTTTAGTTGTTCAACTTCTCTCATGAAATTCTCATTTCGCAAGAGAGTGAATCTATGTTTAATTTCCTTTTGTAATTCTTGAAAAATAATTTTCAAAGCAGGATCACGAGGTCTTTGGTATTGACGTCTCCGTATGTTCTTCAAACGTATAAGAAGTTGAAGTTCACTGTCAATAATTGGTGCATTAAATTTCCCTCGAGCCTTAGGAACTGATAAATTCCGGGCATTGAGTATTAGGCTGCTAAAATTATCTAATGCTCTGTCAATGTCAGCACTATTTTGTAAAATAATATCATCATTCAAATTTTCTTCGATCGTGGAACGATATCTATCCCAATTAGTCTTGTGATAATTTAACACAGATCTAGTGGGATTTAAAATAGTTTCATGGGAAATAGAAAATGTTATGGGAAGATGATCAGAATCAAAGTCAGCATGAGTTAATAAATCACTGCATGAATAACTTTGATTTGTTAGTACCAAATCAATTGAGCCGTTGAGAGCAAAAGTGGTACATGTGCCATTTTTACACTCATTAGGTTTTTTGCATAAATTGATAAGGAACGCAATAGTCTATTAGAATATCCAAGAAAAACCGAGATCTGATAACCTAAACCAAAGTTATAGCCAACATAATTTTTGGTAATTAACATAATCACCATTTCGTTGAGAGCAAAAGTGGTACATCTCCAGTCTGTGCATGTTAGATGAATTGTAAGTCGGATATAAAACAATCATGTCTTCAGTAAGGTTGGTCAAGTGATTGAGTACTTTCAGATGAAGATCTGTCTGCTTTGGAATTTTCTCACTACGTGGCGCTAGTGTACCCGTGACTATTTTGTAACAGAAAGCATTTTACCTTTTTCAGTATCAACTCGTATGCTGTTATCAAATACATATATGCTAGCGCCACGAAGTTGCAGAACTCCTTAACAAACAGATCATCATTCTATAGTGTTCAATCACTTGGACAACTCTGCCGAAGGCATGAATGTTCTATGTCCCAAGATTAGAGAGCTATAATGCATCCTTCATGCTCACACTGGACATGTACCACTTTTGCTCTCAACGATTTCTGGTTGTCATTATTTTTCCCATAGAACAAAAGTGGTACATGTTTTCCATTGAAGTTTGTGTAAGTTTCTCAACCAGAACTCGTTATGCGTTCATGTACCGTCTTTTGAAACCTTTCAAGCAATGATTTAGTGCAGTTATGTTGGAAAAAGTTGTTGAAAATAATTTACTTTTTCAGTGTTTTTGTTTATCGCGTCTCCTGAAAAATTTACTTAATGGCACATGTACCACTTTTGCTTTCAACGGCTCAATTGTAGATGGATTCCTAAGAATAGAAGAATAACATGTAGGACCATTTGGAAATAAAACTGAATAAAATCCAGCGGAGCAATCATTGAACAATATTTTTCCATTGGAATTGCTTTGAGCATTATTCCAAGATCAATGTTTCGCATTGAAATCACCGATGATTAAAAATTTAGATTTATTTCTTGTGAGTTTTTGCAAATCTCCCTTGAAATAATTCTTTCGCTCACCAGTGCATTGAAAAGGCAAATACACTGCGGCTATAAATAAAATGCCAATACTTGTTTCAATTTCAATTCCCAAACTCTCGATAACTTTGGCTTCAAGATGGGGTAAAACACGATGTTTTATTCGACGGTGGATAACTATTGCAACTCCACCACCGGCAACATCAATTCTATCAAACCTATGAACCATGTAATTTGGGTTCTTTTTTAGTTTAATATTTGGCTTTAAAAGCGTTTCAGTTACAACTGCAATATGCACATCGTGGACTGCTAAAAAAATGAAAAATTCATCCTCTTTCGCTTTTAAAGAGCGAGCAATCCAATTTAGAAAATTTACAGCATTATTTAAAATCATTGCTGAATTTCAATTTCATAACAATATTAGTTGTGAATTTTATACCTTCTTGAACAGCCTCGTACATCGAGTTACAGTTCAACAAAACGGACATTAGCTGGAGCATGTATTGTTGTAGGTATTCAATCTTTTCTGGAGTTGGACTACCTAAATCAATACTGGCTGACTTTTCAGCACCAAACACGGATGGTTTGAATTTGAAATATTACCTGTAAGGACACTGGCATATGAACAGCCTGGTGTTGCCTGAATAGGATTTTTTGTCTGAAATTTGTTATCTGAATTTAAATTTTTACCTACAGACACACCTGCTAATGAAAGTGCTGGTGATGCCTGAACAGTATTGAAAGTCTTTTGTATACCCACATTGACAACAGATTGCTTAGAATTCCTACGTTACGTCCTAATTCCTACGAAGCAATAACTTTCGACCTTACAGGACAATTAAAGAAATTAGATTTGTGATTTCCCCCACAATTTACACATTTGAAACTATTAGTGGTCTCTTTCACGGGGCAGATATCTTTCGTGTGACCAGTGTCACCACAAATCATACATTTTGCTGCCATATGGCAGTTTCGAGTTCCATGACCATAGGCTTGACAATTCCGACATTGAGTAAGATTATGGATTTCTCCATGTCTCTTGAAATTTTCCCACTTTATTTGCACGTTAAATAAAACACGTGCTTTTTCCAAACATTTCAAATTATTTACTTTGGTGCGATCAAAATGTACTAAGTAATTTTCCTGGTGTATTCCAGTTTGATTAATTTTGGCATTTGCCTTTCGTTTCATCAAAATTACTTGGTTGGGAGCAAAACCAAGTGATTCTGACAAACATTCTTTAATTTCCTCAATAGTTTGGTCATTTGAAAGACCTTTCAAAACAGCCTTAAACGGTCTCTCGTTTTTGGCATCAAAAGAATAAAATTTATACATCTTTTCAGTCAAATACTGTAAAAGATGTTTATGGCCAAAATACGAATTTCGCCTTGGCGGCCAATTTGAAAATTAAATTTCACATCCGACAGAAACGATGAAAGCTCTGATCGAAATGCTTTAAAATTTGCTACAAATACCACAATAGGTGGAACTTTAACCTTCTTCATAACGGCTTTATGCTCAGTATGAGAAGTTTGAATTTCTTGATCCCCAACGGAAGAAAGAATATCATACCTGTTAGTCAAAATTTAGTGTCACTTGGAGGAGATGCCTCACGTTTCCTTGAAGCCGCATCAAAGCGAGCTTTTTTATTTTTTCCAGGCATAACTGGAAAACTTCACTACACTTTCACTTCACTATAGAATTTAAGTAGAAATATCTCAAACCAAATTTACTCACTAAACACTCGTTAACGTTAGAAACAAATTTATTACTTTGCGTTTCAACAGGTAGTCTTTCAAGAAGATTGCCTGTTGAAAGCGAAAAACAAAATTTCAATATCTCTCGGTAGTCTAAGACTTAGCTTCGAGCTGTTCGTAAAATGCGACCGTACTGTAGGACAGTTCAAGTCGATCTGATTTTTATATAGATTAGTCCGTCGAACTGGGACACTAGAAGGTTAACCTTTGAACCAAATTTTGCTAAAAATAAACAATAACGAGTTTCACTGTATAAAGCGCGAAGTATTCAAGTCGAAATTTAACCGAATGTAACACGTGAACCTCTGTATATAAATAATTTTATAAGAAATTATAAGATTCATTCAATCTGGCTTAAATATGTTTTTGCTTAATCGTAATCGTATGAAAAAAAAATCCTGTTAGCTACGGTGGAATCAGGCTTCGCTTTACGCTTATCAGTGCAAGTTTTTAGTGTCAAACCTTGTTCGCTTAACATACAACACAGATCGACTGATGGATTACAATGTCTACTCGCACCGCTCGGTAGATCCGGTTATCTACCAACTCTTCCGTTCTCTATTAGACAAATGTGAATGTATCCTTTCCAGACGGCGTGTGTCTATCGAGTGCGGTTTATACAGGATAAACACATCAATTCGGACAACTTCGGAGACATCGCATACAACTTCCTCATAGGCGGCGATGGCAACGTGTATGAAGGTCGTGGTTGGCCCAAGCAAGGTGCTTTTCTCAGAGGTATTATAATTGAAGGCAATTGTTGTCCTTTTAAGTTTGTGTATAATATTTACATTTTATTAGGTCAAAATTCAAAAAGCGAAGGCATTGCCTTTATTGGAGATTATCAACGAGTAAAACCAACTGACGCTCAAATGGAGGTACTGGATAGTTTGTTAACTGACGGCACTCGTAAGGGCTACTTGACAGAGGATTTCAAGCTGTACGGTGCGCGGCAGTGGCAAGCAACCCTCAGCCCTGGTGAAAGGTTGTACGAGAGATTGAAAAATCATTCACATTGGAGTGATGATCTTGTTGATTGATGACTAGTACTGTGTGAACTTCTAGAATAATCTGAACAAAACCGTAACAGAAGACTGAAATTTTCAGAGTCCATGAGCTATATTCAACTTTTTGCTAGGCTTCCATTCGTATTTACAATTAATCTATTGTTGATAAAACGATAAATTAGGCGCGGAAGACATTTTACTTATTTGGAAAAAAAGAAAAAAATATACTAGCATCATATGTAAAAGTGCGCATAAATGGTTGCATGGTAATTGAAGATTAGAGATGGCAACTAAGTAAATTTTTACAAAAGCTTGACATTACAACATTTTCACAACCAATAACCATAACAAAAAGACAGTGCTCGATGAAATAAAAAAACGCACAACTTGTGAAAATTACGATTGCATAGGTGCTGTGATTCGTAATAGTCCAAAAAAGATTTTATTGTAAAAAATAGAGTTTAGAAAAATTAGTAATAACAGTGATTAAATATCAATCGACTGTGAAAGTGTTTCCTTTGATGGTTTTGAACTACATTGTAGTTAATTTGCAAATAGAGGTTTACTGTCGGACCCTATTCCTTTGTTTCTTGAAGAAAAAAACTTTTAAAATTCTCACACAATGTTTACTTGTATTTGAGTTTGATGACCGTAACTGCAATATTCGATAATTATACCTAATTACTCTAATGCATTTGTTGTGGCTTCCGAAGGGATGGCAGCGTTCTTGTGTTTTAGATTATTTAATTAGCAAAAACTCTTTGTTAGGTTACACTTGACTTTCATAACATTGTCAAACACATGCTTACACTATAACTGCTCAATTGGATTTCTTTTTTAACAACAAGGGTTTTATTGTACACACACTTAAATGTAAGCTTGCACAATCTTACCAAAATGTGAATAACTTCGGAAAAATCAAGATAAAAAAACAAATTTAGTGAGTTGTTTTGAAACTAATCTTTGGTAAAAAGGTTTCCGTCGAATTGCACCATGTATCCTTTCCAGAATGCCTGTGAAAATCTCGTGCGTTCCTTCCAACGTTATCACATTGGTAGAAAATTCGGTGACATTGCCTAAAATTTCCTCATAGGAGATGACGGCAATGTGTATGAAGGTCGTGGATGGCGCTATCAAGGAACTTTTCTCATAAGTACCATCGCTAATTACTAATTCATTCATACTACTTTTTAGTATTGCGCTTTTTCTGATCGATAGGTCAAAATTCGAAAAGCGAAGGAATCGCCTTCATAGGAAACTACCAACACATACACCCCACTACCATTCAAATGGAGTTGCTAGATCGTTTGCTCCTGTACGAACGATTGAAGGAACATTGGAGTGATGATCTTGTAAACTAATATTTTTTCACCAGAAATCATCAGAAAAAAAATAATTAAGAATACTGAATGTTTATTCCATATGAACAATGCGTAATTTTAATCTTTTGAAAGAACGCCTTTTTTAAATAACAAAAATTAAAGGAAACTTATAATAACTGCCTTAATTTTACAGTCTCTGTGTGTGTTTATGACCAGCAAAATTCAACAGTTTCATATGGCTGAAGATTCTAAAAACTACTCCGATATTGCCTACAACTTCTTAGTGGGTGGCGATGGAAACGCATATGAAGGACGCGGTTGGGACAAACAAGGTGCTCACACGAAAGGTGACGTTAGTTAAAAAATATTTTAAAGCAATGCAATTGTATAACAGTATCTCGTTTCAGGATTCAACAGGGACAGCATTTGCATCGCCTTTATCGGAACGTTCATTGATATTGAACCACCAATCACACAGTTGAGTGCCGCCAAGCAACTGATAGCGTTGGGCCTTGACCTTAAAAAATTGGATGTCGAATATCGACTTTTTGGCCATCGGCAGCTTGCGCCGTTTGAAAGTCCTGGTAGAAAGTTATATAAAATCATCCAAAAATGGCCACATTGGTCCAACGAGCTAGGCCCCAGTCATTGGACCGAATAGCCATCAAATACAGTCAGCCATTTCGAATATCCGGGGAAGGTCGCACCCATGTCGAGTAGTTAGTAATAAGGTAAAATTGAGCTCAAATATGTATTTTAAAATACAACTTTGTGAACAACTGTGATTCAGTCGAATAAACCTTTCTAAGATGTATTGTTCTAATGAAATGATTGTATCTTTCGGGCGAAACCTTAACAAAACCTAAATCTCCTAAACATGGTTTCTCAATCACTGTCATATTAAGTGCCTAGTATATGGTTTCATATCAACTATTCGTTCCGTTTGATGTCTCCAACTAACAAAAACCGTGTATGTGATTTGTGCAGCATGCAGAATTGATAAATCATAATGTCAACCTACGCCATGTATCTTTTCCAGAGTTCCTGTGTACATCAAGTGCGGTCCATTCAAAACCTTCATAATGACATAGATCTCGGTGACATTGGATACAATTTTCTTATAGGAGATGATGGCAACGTGTATGAGGGACGCGGATGGCTCTATCGAGGAGCTTTCCTTGTAGGTACGATCACCAATTACTAATTCATTCATACTACGTTTCAGTATTGCCGTTTTTAATCGATAGGCCAGAATTCGAAAAGCGAAGGAATCGCCTTTATAGGAAACTATCAACAGATGCACCCCACTGCTACTCAAATGGAGTTGCTTGATAGTTTGCTCCTCAATGGTACTCGGAGTGGAGTTTTAACGGACGATTTCAAACTCTACGGTGCTCGGCAGTGGCAAGCCACCATCAGCCCAGGTGATAATCTGTACGAGCAATTAAAGAAGCACCCACGTTGGAGTGATGATCTTGTTGACTAATATGTTCTTCAGAAATTATCAGGGAAAACTTATTTTTCAATACCGAATATTTAACCATATAAAACAATGCATAGTTTCAGTCATTCGAAAGAATTCACCGCACTGCACTGAAATACAATAGAAATTTGACATTTCAGATACATTTCAAGCATGAATAATAATTTTTGTATAGTCAACAATAATTTTGCAAAGTCGTTTATTCTGAAACATACTGGGTGTTATTTGTTTTGGCATAAAACTACGTTTTTGGGGAAGACTGTTGAAATGTAGAGAAAACTCATAACATTGTTCAGAATTCGAATACTAGAATGGCGTTTATATAACATATCCGAAGATATATAAAAACTTGTAAAAAGATTGCTTAAAACCAGAGAAACTTAGACTTTATTCTTTGAAAATGCTGTAATTCTGTAATTTGCTCTTAATACCTCGAGGTGTTACGTTTTTCTGGTGTAAAACTTTCTGAGAAACAAGATAAATTTATCAAATGTCGAATTAAAATTTACTCATTTGTCGAAAAGTCCAATTTAATTTTTCAAATACAAAAGGAATATATCTGGCAACACTGCCACCTAAAATTAGGTTGACGAATGACTGGACCAAAGGCCCAATATGTTTCCCATATGCGAACTATTAGAAGAAGATTGGGTAACAAACCCCGGAGGGACTACCGGTCCCATGTTGACAGGGGAAGCAGACTTTCTTCCTCGGAAGGAAGTTTCGTGGACATGTAACACCACCACAAGCGCCCTAAGTGACGCAACCACAAGCGTTATGTCTAAGTCTTGGTTGTGTTCGGGACTAAAAACAGTAGCATTACGTCAGTCTCTCTGCGTGAAAGTGGGGTAGGTCGTGGGCCTTGCAAGCCTTCACTGCGAAAAACAAAAAGCAACGAGTGGTATAACAGAAAATTCGAACCAGAATAATCGGCAATTGCCTGGGTCAATGACTGACAATTGGATACTCGGAACATGGAACTGCCGATTTCTCAATTTCCTAGAATGTACCTGAGCACTTTACGAAGAATTGAAAAACCGCAAGTTCAACACCTTTGCGCTGCAGGAGGTATGCTGGAAAGGGACGATGGTGCGGTGTGTACGTACAGGGATGGACACACCATCTACCAGAGCTGTGGTGACACACATGAGCTGGGCACAACTTTCATAGTGATGGGTGAGATTCAGAAGCGTGTTATCCGGTAACATTAGCAATTAGAAACATTAGCATTAAAAACGTACCCAGCCCTCCCCTCGGAAGTACTGATGACGACAAAGACAAATTCTACGCGCAAGTTGGAACGTGAATATGATCACTGCCCAAAACATGATATCAAAATTGTCATCGGGAATAACAACGCTCAGGTCGGTCAGGAGGAAGAATATTGACCAGTAATTGGACGATTCAGCGCACACCGGCTGACGAATGGCAATGGTCTAAGACTAATGGACTTCGTCGCTTCCAAGAAAATGACCATACGTAGCACCTTTTTCCAGCATAACCTTCAACATCGGTATACCTGGAGATCCCCTAACCAAACAGAAACTCAAATCGACTACGTTTTGATTTGACTTTTCAGACAATATCGACATCAAAACACGTCGGGGCTATAACACCTGTCTCGGACCACTAAAGGTGAAGATACACCTAAAACTATCCGTTGTGAGCAACATACGGTACCGTAGCTCGCCAAGGTATAATCTTGCGCGGCTGAAGCAACCCGAAGTCGCCAAAAACTACGCGCTTTCTCTCGAAGCTACGCTTCCAAAAGAGGACGAGCTGGAAGAAGCCTCTCTGAAGCGGTGTAGCGGAGAACGTCTTAGGTCGCGAAGTACCGAGCCGGCGTAACGAATGGTTTGACGAGGAATGTCGGCAGATATTGGATGAAAAGAACGCAGCGTGGGCAGTAATGCTGCGAAGAGCCACCCGTCAGAACGTGGAGCGATACAAACAGAAACAGAGACAACAAACCTAACTCTTCTAGGAAAAAAGGTGCAGCTAGGAGAAGGAGGAGATAAGGAGTATCTTGACAGATGATTGGGAGGTGATCGAAAGGTAGAGACAGTACTTCGATGAACATCTGAATGGCGTACAGTCAATAGACCAGAGCAGCGACGCAGGGGACCCTTTCGGTGCAGCAAGCGACGGAGATGTGCCACCCCCGATCTATAGGCGATGTTAATGATACTATTCGACGGCTTGTGGAAAAAACGATATCGCAGCGGAGATTCTCAATATGGGCCCGGGCAAGTTGGCAAGTTAGCGGGGGCCTAGTGTGGTTGGTAACGTCTCCGCCAACCACGCTTGACGCCTGGGTTCGAATCCCACCACCGACATAGGTGTCGATGGTTGTGAGGTGGCGTGATCCACTCACAACCAACCCAACTGGTCTAGATTCAATCCTAGCCGACACCGGGAGATTTTCTGAGGCGAAAAATCTCTGAGATCACGCCTTCCATCGCATGAGGAAGTAAAGCCGTTGGCGCCGGTCCGTTAATAAACGGGTCGTAGGTTAGGGACTTGGGTGTGGAGTCCGCCTCCCTGGGCGTCGGTAATTGGCCACAACAGTGGCGGAAATAGACCGACGGAAAATAAGCGAGAATAAAAAAAAAAAGTTGGCAAGTTGGGGGTTATTTGCCCCATCCACAAGAACAGTGACAAGCTAGATTGTAAAAACTACCGAGCGTTCACTATCCTGAATGCCAACTACAAAGTGATATCCCAAAAAAAAATCCAGCGACTATCACCACTAACCAACAGATTTTTGGGAAGTTACCAGGCCGGCTTCATGGAGAGTCGGTCCACAACGGACCAGATCTTTACTCTGCGACAGATCCTCCAAAAATGCCGCGAATTCAGAGTCCCTACGCATCATCTCTTCATCGACTTCAATGCCGCTTATGACACGATTAATCGTGAAGTGAAGAGCTATGGAGAATATTCGACGAGAACGGCTTCTCCAGGAAGCTTACCAGACTGATAAAGGCTACGATGGAGGATTTGCAGTGTTGTGTGAAGATTTCGGGTGGTCTATCCGACCCATTCGGATCCCGCAAGGGACTTCGACAAGGTGATGGTTTTTCTTGCCTGCTGTTCAACATTGCGCTAGAAGGTGTTATGAGAGGATTTTTGTTGAATCCGGTTTGCTTCGCGAATGACGATTAAAATGTGAAGCGGAGAATATTGGATTGAAGATAAATACGTCTGAAACAAAGTACATGCTAGCGGGTATGGTGCTGAGCGCGACAGGGCATGCAAAGGGCACATCACAATGGTCCAGAAACCGAATTTAGGGGGAAATTTGGGTCTAGAGCTCTATAGCCACATTTTAGAGAAAAACTTTCTTCTACAAAGTTCTAACATATGATAAAGCGCTTATTGAAAAATTATCATAAATTAGGGTGACCAACATTTTCGATGCAATCAAGTATCTAACTTTTTTATCTTTGTAGAAAAAAGAAAAATTTGTTCTACAATGTTATAGCTCCATTAATTTTAAGTAACTTTGTAAAAAAAGTTTTTCTCTATCATTGAAAACAACCGATTTATATTGAAAAAACATATTTTACGCTCTAACTTTTTTATTTCAAGTTTCATCTCAAAACTGTCTTTGAACGACTTTTTGAGCTTTTTAAGAGAAACAATTTGCAATGCTGACATCGTAAGTGTCTCAATTTTACTCAAAGTTATTAATATTTTTCATCAAAAAATATGCGTTTTTCATTTGTATGTCATTCATTATGGGGCAAGCATAAAAAATATTTCTTAGTTCCATTTTGAAGGGCATACTTGACTCTATAAATGGAGGAACTTTTAGAAATATGTTATTTTTTAAATTTGAGTACATTCAATTTAAAAAAAAGCCGAAAATATCAATAATTTTATACATTATGCATATAAAAGCACCCAGATTAATTTTTTGGTATTTTTTCTTATAACTAGACGTGATTACCTTTAATTTGACCCAAAAAGATCGAAAATCGATCAACTGGTTTAAAAGTTATGAATTTTCTCAAAATTGAATACATCGAACACAGTCGTTTTTTATGGTCACCCTATTTCCTATTAAATTGTTTCTCTTAAAAAGCTCTAAAAGTCGTTCAAAGACAGTTTTGAAATGAAACTTGAAATAAAAAAGTTAGAGCGTAAAATATTTTTTTTCAATATAAATCGGTTGTTTTCAAAGATAGGGAAAAACTTTTTTTACAAAGTTACTTAAAATTAATGGAGCTATAACATTGTAGAAAAAATTTTTCTTCTATCTACGAAGATAAGAAAGTTAGATACTTGATTGCATCGAAAATGTTGGTCACCCTAATTTATGATAATTTTTTAATGAGCGCTTTATCATATGTAACAACTTTGTAGAAGAAAGTTTTTCTCTAAAATGTTGCTATAGAGCTCTAGACCCAAATTTCCCCCTAAATTCGGTTTCTTGACCATTGTGCATTATATATATGCACAAAGAAAATGCAAGAGGCACACGTTTCGTTGCCAGATTTCTACATGGCGTGGTTGATGGCAGTTACCGAAGTGCAAAAGAACAAGGAAAACCCTTTTGTTCCCGATTTGACGAAATCACTAATGGATAGATTGGCGAATCTTCGCGGCTCTAGAGCATTTAAAATGGCCTTGTACCTCGATCCGCGTTTCAACTATCGCGCGTCTAAGGTGTTTACGCCTGACGAGAAAGCTGAAATCCAGGTAAAGACTATTCATAGAATCTCCAACCGGTTCCTAATGACCATAATAAACTACTGTTAATATCTGACAATGATGAGATATAATATGATTGGGTCACAAGGCCTAACCTTAGCTTATTAGGATTCCAGAGAACCAATTTTTTAGAGACATAATGAAATTTTACAACTTTCGTCTCTAATTGCAGGAATTCATTATGGAAACGTGGCAGCGAATTCGCCTACTAGAGTCGCCATCATTATATCCGCTCTCTGACGAATCACCTTCGGATTCAAATTACGGTGATGAATTCGATCTAATATTAATTGACATGTATGGTGAATCGGGTTAACAAAGAACACCAAGCAGATGAAACAAATTTCCTGCAACAGATGCAGTCGTTATGCTTAGAGCCAAAACAAAACCACAGCTACAATGTTTGGGATCATTGGTTGCGACGGAAAACCTCCCACCCTGAGCTGTACGCGGTTGCAATGGTTGTGTTAGCCACGCCATCCAACCAGGTGTCTTACCTTTCTGGAATCTGCACAAAAGTTTCTCCATCAAGCACATGTATCAAGCACATAATCTATCTATTAAATAAAAATAAGTTGGTGCCTGTATCACTCCATATAGAATCAACGGATTTAAATGATTCTTTTTGTGTTTGTTTTGTCTTGATCTCCGACGAGTTAATAAGCCATAAAAATAACAATAATCAACTGATAAAGTTTAAAAAAATTGAAATACATTTTCGCCTTTTCCCCGCCTTTTACTCCAAAAACCAACGTCATTAGATTACTATGATTGCAGGCTATGAGCGGTAGACAAGCTGTTGTAGCGTTGTTATTGAGGCGTCGTTGTTGAGTACACCTGACAATTATTCACATACATATAAAGTGATATTCGTTTTCGCTGCCTACTACACCTTTTCTATGCAAAAGCGCTATAGCGTGGTAGCAGCAAACTCGACATGCATGTGAATACTCTCAACGTGGCTTTGACTTTATTCAAGGGCATATACTTGATAATGTAAATTAAATTTCTGGCTTATTTGAGCAAAGTTGCATATAATCGTTTTATTTATCTGATAAATGAAAAGAAAGAACAAGATTAACACTACATGTGCGATGATTTAATTTACCATTGCTCGGATCTAATCAATCTGTTCAATTTTCTCTGAAATGCACACTGACTTAGATCATTGACATTTGCTCATGCTGCAATGATTCTGTAAGCTGCATGGTAGAAGAAACGTGTAGTTTTTGCTTCTCAAAAAACATTGATTTCTGTTCATGTTTCGTTAAATAGGCACTATTGCATTCCTACAAATCTCTGGATTTACAATCAATTGTTGAATGTTGAATTGAAAACTATAATGTTGCGAAGTGTCAATTGCACTGTGCTTAGGCAGCAAATCTGCCTCAAAAAGCAGATGAAATATTAATGTCATTGAAGCGAAAATTTCGAAGCTCCGTGTACCTACTAGTTTACCATTTAATTTCAAACGTCTGTATGTACCTTCGCGCTCCGCAGTTGGGTGATATTCGATAATGCCCAAAGCCCTGATAACTGGTGACATTAAACCTAAAACATGCATATTCTCGCATAAACAGCTTTATGTCACATGGTCACGTGAAAAACAATTGGTATCATGTATATTTGAAAAAAAAAGATACCCGAAAAATGGTTGGCCATTAGGTTTTGCGAGAATTTTTGTTCGGGACAAAATCATATTGTCACTATGCCATGGCAATAACGAAAATCAACTGGAAAAGTTATAAAACGTTAAAAACCAACCCTTGATATTTCCCGCCCTTCTGAGATTCTGAGAGGTTTTCTGTGAGTTTTAGTGAGTAACGATTTTTTGTTGCCTTTGATCGGAAAAATTCGAAACAAGTTTTCATCACCGGAGCGTACTTTAACGATAGCCTTTATTTTTTGTTTAAATATTTTATGGAATAGTTCTATGCGATTTTCGTATTGGTTTCTGTTGATGCCACTTGAATTCAACGTCGGTTTCTGTTAATTTTTGCTGTGACTGTTTTTCAAGAAAGAAGAAGACACTGTCGGTACGTAATAAACATAATAGATTAAAAATATAATGTGTTTTTGCAAGAATTCTGAGGAGTATTCATACTGGTTTCAGTTGGTTTCGATTAACTTTCTTCCACATGTAGTGGGAATGCTTCCTAACGAAGATGCCGTTAAGGGTATTTCATAAAAGGAATGTTCCCTAATCTACATGATCAAACTGATTCTTGCAAATCTTCCAGTTGACTTTGACAAATTTCTGCTGTGGTCAGAGTGTTTTTTGTTCAGATGAAGTTGTTGTAAGTGGAATGTTAAAATACTTAACATGCTGTTGAATTAAAATTAAATTCGTTGTTTTTGTTCCAGTTTTGCGCGTTAAAACACGAGTAGTAGCAGGTCAATAAAAGTGTCAGGCTCTGCAAAACTGAAGATAGAATATCAAAAAGTCAGGAAACATACGAGTCTCGAAGGGAAGTTGATCGGTTAAGAACAAGACGAGCTCGAAATGCACGACGTTCGACACCCCATATATCTCAAAATTGTCAATTACACTCTTCGTTTCCATAGTCTTTAAACGAGTCTTGAACAAAAGAAAAATAAAGTATAATAACTTAAACACTCAATTGAGAGAAAAATGCTAATCAAATATTTTCAAACACTACTACTTTATAGATTCAAGATCAAATTTACCACCGACCAAATGCATTGCTGCCACTACCCGATGGCAAATGTCCTAGAAGCGACAATTCTGACAGGAAACTACAAAGGAGAAGTCGTAATAATCCCGCGTATCTCGATTACTCCTACCGATTTGCCGTTAAATTTTAAACGTCTGCAATTTCCCGTGCGTCGCGCATTCGCGATGACTATTGATAAAACCCAAGGACAGTCACTGAAAATTTGTGGCATAAACTTCGAGTATTCATGCTTCTCACATGGACAGCTCTATGTCGCATATTCCGGACCGCCTTGACCACTTTCACATGTTTCGTATATTCCGAATTTTAAGCTTGAATTATTTATAATTCTGAAGTTTTTTTATCAAATCAGTTCCAGTGAGATTGGCCAGGCAGAGGGGTTTTACTATGTTTGCATTAAGCCAAGCTTTTGAATAATTGGAAAAATAATGTAATAATTTCCTTCAGAATATTTAAAAGAATGACTGTTTATTTTCAGAAATGTATTGAAATGATTTGATTATGATTGAAAGGTGCTTCATAATGTTCAATGAAATAAAAACGTAGAATTTTACGAGCGCAGGATTGAAAAAAAAAACTAAAAACAAATCAGAGCCGGACATATCGTAGGTATGTTTTTTAGCAGCAGTTAGATATTTCAGTTTTTGCAATACAACAGTCAATAAAACTCAAGGCGGCGGTACAAAGTTTGCCGGGTCAGCTAGTTTGTAAATAAACATTAAGCATATTAAATACTAAATACCGTAAACTGGGGTGACTTTGATCACTTTTTTGATTGTATCTCAAATATTTTCAGAATATACTGAAAACAATATTATTCGATATTTTTAAAATAAGTACTGGCATGCATTGAAAAAGTTTCAGTCACTACTTCAAAAGTTTAGCAACATTTTTGCTGTTTTCAAATATGCTCTAAAAATTTTACGCCAATCATCATTCCGGGGTGACTTTGATCACTTCATTATTTTGATGAATTTGGTGTAACATTTTGCTACTTTCACTAAATTGAACAGCCTTAAACGGCTTAAACGAGTTTATAAATATGGAAAGCAATTTGGGGGCCATTTACATTCTACGTGAACAGTTTATAATGGCGAATGTACAAGATTCATACAAAATTTTTAGAATATATATGAATTGTTATCCACTGAGAGAGAAGGTGGTCTAAAATCTTCAAAAACTAGTCCACGAGGAATATGACTTATGATATTGGCCAAATTTGCATGTTACTTCACGTCTTGGGTTTTTGTTAAGAAGAAATATGTGATACGCTGTGGAGAATATTGGGACTCAACATTGCCTTTGAGGAAAAACTTGCAAAAATAACAATAAAATGTATTGTTATAATGTTTGTTCATCGTAAGAACTAATCTGGGAACAAAATAAAAAAAAATTTACGTATTGCAACTTGTTGTTTTGAATCTGCTTGAACCGATTGTTTATATGCAACAAAAATCGCCAAAAATACACTTTATTTTCAATTAATATTTTAGCATGAAAAACACTCTTTAAATAGCAGGAAATGCATGAGTAGTAGCAATGCGAACATATATCCACGCATTCAGTGAAGATTACGACAAGTCCCAAGCACTACGAGCGCTTTTTTACCACATTTTCAAAAAAGAGGTACAGTGATCAAAGTCACCCCGGTGATCAAAGTCACCCCAGTTTACGGTACTAAAATCACTACATTCACTTGACTGAAAACGTATTGATTGTAAACTTGTTTCTTAATGTTGTAAAGACACAAGAATGAACTTGATATCGATAGTGACAGAATCTCAGTGCAATATTTTGCGAATGAGTGCGAGGAAGAATGAAAGAAAAAACAATTGAAAGATCGGTTACTGTGCTATATCCTGAAGAAAGACTCGGTTCATTTACATGCACAATAGTTTGTTGATGGATGAATGTAATGTTGTTACTGGTAACGCATATTCAGTTATATGATAGTGAGCTTTCGCAGCTCTGCTTACGAGCGCTCGGAGAGCTAAAAACCGTCTTTGGCGGAGTGCAGGAGAATGGAGTGTGAAGATGGTGAATAAACCATAAGTCCGCGTAACTCTATGGTGAATTCAGCATCCAGAAAGTGGCCGAAGCTGGTCTGAAACGTTGGGCAGGTCAAGTTGCGAGAACGACGGACAACTACCCTGCATACATGGTTCTCACCTCGAATCCGGTTGGTACGAGACAAAGATCGAAAAAAGCGGAGTGGTTAGACCAGGTGGAGCATGATCTGGCAAGTACACACTCAAAAATTTTTGGGTTTCGGTAATTTATTGCCGAGAACGGCACCACCGAGTGCTCGGTTAAAAAATAAATGACAGTTAGAATTTTTTTCGTAAATCTAGGTATAACTTAACTTTCGGAGGCCATTTCGGAGCAGATTCCCGATCTCGAACATGGTCCCGAAGATCCGGGTTTACGGGAACCATATGGGGACCAAGTGCTCTTTAGGTCCCGTATACTAAAAATAGACAAATTTTTCAATCTGACGGGTCAAGATCGAAAATCGGTCAAGAAATGAAGAAGTAAGAAGCTTTCATTTTGGTGGGTACCCGGGTACCCTGCCGAGTACTTACGTGCGTGAAATTGCCGAGTACATAACAGTTAAGGTTCCTTGACCTTTTTTTAAAATGATGTGACAGTTTTTCGACTTTTATCAAAAAGGAGATGGTCACACGGAGGCATAGTGATCTGAGAAGGTCGTTTTTTTTTTGCACACTTGAAATGGAATGATCCATATTCATTCATACAAATAATACAGTTATAAGAAAACTCTTTTAACAAAGCCAGGTTACTAAAACCTTTAATTTTTGTAGAGAGATTTTTAAATCTGTGTTAAAACTCGGTAGTCAGTTCTGGTGAGTTCTTTTGACTCATTTTAAATTTTATGATATTTGATAGATTTTTCAAAAATTTTCAATATTTTTTGAAGTAAACTGATTTGTTTTCGATTTAGTCCAGGGGATTAAAGCTGGAAGGCCACAAAGCCTTATCGAGAAATAAGTCAAATTCTTCAGACACCACACTTTGGCAATGTTCGCCGTGTGGGCCGGTGCGTCGTCCTGTTAAAAGATGTAATAAAATCCTTCCCGTAGAAGTCCCCAAGTGCCGGGACCACAGCATTCCCTTAAACCTCGATCTTATAATATTTGGCGTTGATTTTCACGTTTCTCTCGATAAACACCAGTGAAAGCTTCCCACACTCGGAAACGGCCCTCCAAACTATCACTGACGCGGCGTCCTGGAGCTGCGGGATGTTTATGTGGGACTGAGGAATGCTGGCCAACGTCGGCGCCCACAGCCGATCATTTTGAACATTATGCAGCAGTTGCAAGAAAAAAAGTTTCTCATCAGAGAACACAAACTTGCGAAGATATAAGTTTGTCTCTGTCCAGCCTCTTCCTCTTCATAGCCTCTGTGACGCCGTAAACCCTACGTTTCTTGTACGGCTTGTATCCAAGGTCCTTCGTCATGATGATGTCATGGTGGATTTCAACCCCCGGAACATGTCACCGGGTCCCTCACCTCTCGCAAACAACTTCACTACGACGTCGCAGTACTTCTTCAGCGTGCGCGGTAAACAAACAACCAATGACATCAAGTCGACACCGTGCGCGTCGGATAGCCTCATATATAGGCTAAAGCTGACACCAATACCAATACACATATTGCACATGGTGCGCTCCCACACAACTATGAAAAGTTGTATTCGAACTTATTGAACACCCTGTAAATTCTGCCACCTGATTATCTCCGAGAATCGAATTTAGTTCAGCTTTGATAATTGTTGTCGATCCTTTGCAATCCAAGGATTAAATCCCAGAGACAAGCAGCAACCTCATCTATTTAAGAAGTGCACTGTCGGAGTTTAAGATTAATACCTGTCAAACGTGAAACTCTTTTAAAACATCAAATTAAAGCTTTTCAAAGTTATTGCTTTCGGAAAATAAACCCATGCAACTAAGTATTACCTATTTTACCAAACCTCGGTCCGGTCCTCAGAAAGCTCCGGTCCGGTTCTCGGAGTCATATCGAACGTTAGTTGATATCAAACATAGGTGAGGAGGGGCTCTGAAATCTAGATTTTTGGCGTTACGTTTTTTGCATACGACGCCTTAGTATGTAGAAAGCTTCAACATATGACAACAAGTTTTAGTTTGTAACTCCGCCGCTAGTGGCACTGCGAAATCTTACTTTTCAGTCTTGCACTTTAGAGAAATGGTGTTTTCAACAAAGTTGTAGATACTGTTGTCACAAGAAATTTTGCTGAAGGCACTTTTTTTGTTTTGGAGATATAAGATTTTATATAGCACTAGTTACTAGATTGTGATTTTTTTTTTAATATCTTCAGCATATATTCGTATATCATTGAAACACACAGTTTTGTAAAGACATCAAAAGATAGCTTCTACACAGACCGAGTTTTTGCCAAAATATGTAAAAAATATGTCTTTTGGAATTGCATATCAGGCAATGAAGATACTAGAAGGGACAAACGTTTCAATCAATTTCGTAGAGTGAGTTTGATAATAGTTTATCCTATGCAGGTTAGGGTGGGGCAAAGTGATCAGTTTTCCAGAACCAATCGTTTTTGGTTCCTTCTGGGATCCAAAACAATCCTAAATTTATCGGCAGTTGATTGGTTTTGTCTCCGCCTGGCGCATTGCATTTAAATTTGTATGGGAAAACCTACTTTTTTGCATTTTGCGAATGATTACCTTGATCTCTGTAAAGGAGGGTAGCTGGGTTTGTTTGAACATTTCTAAACTTTCTGCGACATCTAATTTCCAAGGGGATATTATAGATAGAACTAGACTAATATTGTCGGTAGTAATAGCGTGATCTTCGTGAAAAATATGTTCGGCTATTTTGGATCCGAAATGGTGAGACGTTCAGCGTCTTTTTCAACCTTCATGAGTTCTGAAGTATATCCTTAAAACCGGACGTCTAAATTTCTTTCAATTTGACCAATATAAACCATATCACAATTTGGACATGCAACTTTACAAACACCGGCTTTATGTACTTTGTCAATTGTATCTTTAGTAGAACCCAATTTTGTTTGGATTTGGTTATCTCTACTAACTGTAGATACAAAGTTTACGTGTAAAATTAACATCGTATTCAACAACTACTCCTCCCCGATCTTCTGTTGGCGAATTGAAATTCCATGACCAACCATTTTGCCAACTTTTCCGTTGGTGCCCCCACAGCAGAAACGATTTCTCTCATATTACCAGGTTAATGTACTTTTGGAAGACCCTCTGTTCTGTGAAGGGAAGGGTTTGAAATACGAAGACTTTTTAAAGCATTTCCAAAAATAGGTTGGCATTCTTTAATAATTTTGCCTTTCTCCTAGAAAGGTATAGCAATCACTGGCAAAGAGCCGAATGGCATATATGTATCACTCGACTCAGTTCGACGAGCTGAGCATTTACTGTATGTGTGTGTGTATGTGCAACTTTTCAATCTCACTCGATTTCCTCAGAGATGGCTGGACCGATTTTCATAAAATTATTCTCAAATGAGAACACTATTCAATTTAAATGTAATCAGATTTTTAGTTTGTATGTTGTTTATCAAAATGTGAAAATTATGATGGTCGATTATCTCAGAAACTACACAACCGATTTCAACAAAATTGCCTTCAAATGAACGGGCTACCTAAAAAAACCCTCAACTTTTGAATTTTCTAAAGATTGGACATGTGGTTTAAGAGTTATGGAAAGAAACGTGTTTTGGAGACTATTCATTCTCACTCATGTTTCTCAGAGATGGCCGGACCGATTTTCATAAAATCAGTGTCATATGGAAGGTCTACACACTTAATTTATCTCGGCAAACTTCCCAACAGCTGATCGAGCTCGGCGAAGTTTTTAACAAATGTCAGCAATATATGAGACGTTGCGGAACAGAGTGGTCTAAAGACCATTTTTTTCAAAAATGAGTTTTTTACATAATCCGCATTTACTCAAGAAACTAAAGTTAGGAGACTAGAAAAAAATTCGAAAAATCGAATTTTAACCCTCTAGTGCCCAAGTTAATTTCTAGACGGGCTACGGTGAAATCACCATGAATCATTATAAACACTTTTTATGTATTTATTGAAGCTTTTTAGAGGTTTGACTGAATCCCGCCAAATGGCGGCATTGGGCACTAGAGGGTTAAAGCTGATTTATATAGGGTTACCATTTTGTCGGAGTTAAAAATCAGGACAATTTCTTCCAGCAAAAATTTGTTCTAAGCTATTGTTATTTTTTGAGGTATCAATAAATGGAACACGAAATTTGAGATTTGCACTTCAAAATACGCCAAAAGCCTCATATTTAACGTATTCCTCGAACGATTCAATTTTGCAACTTTGATTTATTGGGCGTTGCCTTAAAAAATGCAACTAGTAAACTGTTTGAAATAAACTTAATTGTCAAAAAACGTTTAACGATTTCAACGACTAGACAATTTCTCTCATTAAGATTCAACCAAAGAAAAAAATCGTTCGAAATAAGTTCGTTTCTTCCCGGAGTCAAGATGAAAGTACTGAACAGTTTGCTTCCTTTTTGAATATCCGACATTATTCAGAAAAATCAGGACAAATGCTAAAATATGAAACATAAATCAGGACGCTCCAAATGGATCTCAAAATCAGGACATGTCCTGCTAAATCAGGACGGATGGTATCCCTAGATTTATACCATGTTGATATTTCGTCCGAAACAGAATGGCCATTCTGTTTCGGAACAGAGTGATCTATGTACATAAATTGAGGTAATACCATCATGTAACATGTGACATGTAACATATTACATGTGGTATGTAACTTGTCACTTGTCCTGTAACATGTTACACGTAATGTAACACGAAAAATGTAACATGTCAAATATCACGTAATAAGTAACATTTTGTGTTATACGTCACATGTTGCATGTGACATGCCATGTACATCATATAACATATGACACTAGCCATTTTGTACGGGTTAACGTCATTTTTATTTATGTTTATGTACATAGACCACTCTGATCCGAAACGATACGAGGATTCCAGTAAAATATGTATGAAGTCGGAGTGGTCTATGTACATTAGGGTGGGGAATCGTTATATGGAAAAAACGAAACTTGATAGCAGAAAGCCAGAACCAAGTTTTTTTTGTTCTATTTGGGGCCCCAAACAATCCTGAATTTATCGGAAGTCGATTGATTTTGTCTCCGCTTGACGCATTGCATTTCAAATTTATATGGAGATTTGTATGCAAAAACCAACTTTTATGCATTTTCCATTCTAAAGAGCTCAAAATGGCTCAAACCATAGGTTTCATAACTTCAAATGGTAGGTTTTTTTATGCCTAACAACTTGGCCGAAGACACTAAAGAGCTAGGGTGTCCCAAAAAAATACTAGAGCTGTTCGAAGTTGAGTATGTCGAAATTTATGTTGCAAATCATTTTTTCTGCCAACACTGCCAGTGTACCGGCGTCAGTCAGATTTCCATCAGAAGTAACCTTTGAAACACGTTGTAGATTTTCTCTACGCATAGAATATTGACCTAAACTTGTTTGCTTGATCCAGTTGAGTGTAAAAACTCGTTACGACAGGTTACTACTGATGGGAATCCTACTGACACCGGTACATTGGTAATGTTGGAAGAAAACAAGATTTTCTGCATTTAAATCGACATACTCAACTTTTAACAACTATAGCTCTTACTAGGGACTTTCTAGCTCTTCAGTGTCTTCTGCAAAGTTGTTCGGCATCGGAAATACTATACTTTAACATAATGTAGTGCATTATTTGAGCATTATTGAGCTTTCTAGAAAGGTAAATGCAAGAAAGTGGGTTTTCCCATATAAATTTACATACAAATTTGAAATGCAATGCGCCAAGCTGAGACAAAACCAATCGACTCCCGGTAAGTTTAGGGTTGTGTGGGGCCCCAAAAGGAACCAAAAAACTTGGTTCTGGAAAATCGATCATTTTTCCCCACCCTAATGTACATTGGTATGATAAATTCACTTATTTCGCCAAAAAATGGTAATTTTATGTATTCACATGGTAAACCACTTCATAACCTTTATATCAGAACATATTGTTTGAAAGAATCCGTTGAACAGAATTTTATTCAGAGATTTTTTCAAAATTGCTTCTCTTGACAAATTTGCTCGATGGCACATAGACCAGTCTGTTCCGCAACGGCGCATATTTCGACGAACATTCGGCAAGTACATCGACCTACCGTAAATCAGCGAGCATTGACAGCTCGTTTGCCGAAGTTCATGAAAATTCTGCCGAAAACTTGTAGAACATTTCGCTGAATTTATCAGCTGTTGAGTTCTCGGCAATAATATCTAAGTGTGTAGTTGCCCCATAAGACCCTATGGATTTGCTTTGTAATCGGATTTTTACTTTGCCTGTTCAAAAATGTGAAATCCAGCTATGAAAAGAAACATATTCCGTAGACTACTTAAACTCACTCTCTTTTCTCAGAGATGGCTTAACCGATTTCCACAAAATTAGTGTCAAATGAAAGGTCTAGCTGCCTCATAATACCCTATTGAATTTTACTGTAATCGGACTGTAACTGCGTCTGTAATGTATCAAAATGTGAAAATCACGAAATTTCATTATCTCAGAAACTACTCAACCGATTTGAACAATACTGATATCAGATGAACGGACTAGTTGAAGGTTAACTGATGAATTGTTATGAGTGAACTTACTTACTTTACTTTAAAGGCGACAGACCGATTATCGATCCAGTGCCGAATCCAGAATACGTCGCCATGTCCCTCGGTCTTGGGCTGCTATCCTCCAATCGCCCCTAACACCTATTTCGCGTGCATCCTTGTCGACAGCACACATCCAACGAGTGCGGGGTCTACCCCGAAGTCAACGACCTCTATCGGGATTCCTGCTAAATATAGCCTTCGCTTGACGATCATCCGACATTCTCGCTACATGCCCAGCCCACTGAAGCCTGCCGTGTTTTATCCGTTTGACTATATCCGCCGATTTGTATGCCTGGTACACTTCATGGTTCATGCGTCTGCGCCAAACACCATTTTCTAGTTTGCCGCCAAGGATTGAACGCAAAATCCTACGCTCAGAAACACCAAGAGCTCGCCGATCAGCCTCTTTCAGCGTCCATGATTCATGGCCGTAGAGAGCCACCGGAAGAATCAGTGTTTTATAGAGTGCAAGTTTAATACGGATTTGCAGACTGCTGGACCTTAGCTGGTTACGTAATCCGTAAAAGGCCCTGTTTGCGGCTGCTATCCGCCTCTTTATCTCACGGCTAACCTCGTTGTCACATGTCACTAATGTTCCCAGGTAAATAAATTCGTTAACTACTTCAAATGTTTCCCCATCCAGCACCACCGCAGCACCAACCTCCGACGGACTACCACGCACTCTGCCAGCCACCATGTATTTCGTTTTGGCATAGTTTATGACAAGCCCTAGTCTCGCAGCTTCCCTCCTGAGAGGTCCGAAGGCCTCTTCCACAGCTCTACGGTTGATACCAATGATGTCGATATCGTCCGCAAAACCGAGAAGCATGTGCGACTTCGTAATGATGGTGCCGCTTCTCTGCACACCAGCCCTCCGTATAGCACCTTCCAATGCGATGTTGAACAATAAGTTCGCCAGCCCGTCACCCTGCTTCAAACCATTTAACGTCACGAACGAGCCCGATATCTCACCGGCTATCCTGACGCTCGATGTAGAACCTTCAAGGGTGGCACGTATCAGCCTAATCAGCTTTGTTGGGAAGCCATGCTCGATCATAATCTGCCATAACTCATTTCTCCTGACTGAATCGTACGCTGCCCTGAAGTCTATGAACAGATGGTGCGTCTGCAGGTTGAATTCTCGAAATTTATCGAGGATTTGTCGCAAGGTAAACATTTGGTCCGTCGTGGAGCGTTCCCCTCGAAAACCGCATTGGTACTCGCCAACAAAGGTCTCCTGCAACGGCCTCAGTCTGTGGAACAGGATGCGGGAGAGAATTTTGTACACGGTATTGAGAAGAGTTATGCCCCGATAATTGCTACAGTCCAGGCGATGACCTTTTTTGTAGATCGGACATATGAGACCCTCCAACCAGTCCGAGGGCAATTCTTCATCAGACCACACTCTCAGTATGATCCGATGGATGGCACGATACAGCTGTTCACTCCCGACTTTAAAGAGTTCGGCGGGAATGCCGTCCTTCTCGGCTGCCTTGCAGTTTCTCAGCTCTTTCACTGCTTTCTTCCCCTCGTCCATGGATGGTGGATCCACAGCTTGACCATCATTCTCAATAGTCATCCTGCTCCTTTCGACTCCACTGTTTCCCTCACCGTTCAACAGCACACTGAAGTGTTCCTTCCAACGCCTGGCCACCTCTGTTTATCGGTTATCAGGTTCCCCTCCCTATCGTTGCACATGACAGGGGCTGACACGTTTCGATTCCTGATTCCGTTGACCTTCTTGTAGAAGCTCCTCGCATCGTGCCTGGAGAAGCAACCTTCCGCCTCCGCAAGGATACGCTCCCAATGCTGTCGTTTCTTCCGGCGATGGAGTCTCTTTTCAGCGGCTCTTGCATCTCGATATCTACCCATGCTCTGACGAGTCACAGCCGTGGCCAACATGTGACCCCTGGCGCGGTTCTTCTCCTCCGCCACTCGCTGGCACTCAGCGTCAAACCACTCATTGGGCGCAGTTGCCGCAGTTGTACCCAACACTTCTCGCGCTGTAGTGCTGATCGAACTGTGGATGTGCCTCCACTGATCATTCAGGTTCCCTTCAACTCTTTCCTCAATCCGTTCATCAACTTTCTGCGAGTACTCTGCAGCCACTCCTTCAGTTTATAGCCGCTGGATGTTCAACTGCGTCCTCCTCGTTGCCTTGGATTTCAACACGTTGGACAGCCGGGCGCGGATTTTGGCAACTACGAGATAGTGATCCGAGTCAACGTTCGGTCCTCTGAACGACCTCACGTCTGTAACGTCTGAAAAGTGCCGTCCATCAATCAGAACGTGGTCAATTTGAGAGCAAAGCTCTCCATTCGGGTGCATCCAGGTGTGCTTACGTATGTTCCGGCGTGCAAAATAAGTGCTACAGATAGCCATCCCCCTAGCTGCAGCGAAATTAACAAGCCTCAGGCCATTGTCGTTCGTAGTAGAGTGGAAGCTTTCCCTACCAGTTACGGGGCGGAAATTATGCGTGAACACGTGGTTCAAAAGTTATGAAAAAAGTCATATTTGAAATAGAAAAATAATCCTTCTATAAATAATGAATCAAAAATGATATATTATCAAGTCTATATATAATTTATTGCCTTTTTCCTATTGAGTTTATATATCATCAAGTCCAACCTCAATATAAGTACAGTGACGTTTCGATTATACCACGATCAAAAAAATTTCGAGTCATATATTTGAAACATAATAATTTCATGTTATTTGCATGTTTAAATGTATGTTCATATGTTTTTGAATGTTATGTTTCAAATGTTCGGTATAGTGTACGTGTTGTCTACCAAAAAATTATTATTTAGAGTGAAAAACAAATCCAGCAAATATTATCAAGGTGTATTTTTTTCTGAAAATTGAAGGTTCGCGTGAATCTACTAAAACAAAATATAAGTTTGGATGAGAAAGGCTGGGTCTCACTGCTAGGTCGATTTATTTGGGTTTTTTCAAATTTATTCAACATGTCGGCAAGAGGGTTCACTCTCTGTTGCCTATATGGGCCATTATTAGTTTTCTCCAACATTTGTTCATCGTAATCATTTTTGTTCAAAATCACAATTTTATTCCCCTTGTCAGCTTTCAAACAAAAGACAAGGGAACTCGTCCGCAATGGCTTTCTCCCAAGCTGCAACTGGCACAACTGACAACGAACCCATGCTCACCATGGAGCAATACGTTTCACTGGTCGTGGAATGCATCAATACCTTACGCAATTGCACAAAAGTAGAGCTAAACAACTGCAGTCAGCGGTGATGATCGCTTCCAAGTATGGACCGTGAAATCATCAAGATTGCCAACTGGAACGCTTACTCCATCAGGAACAAGAATTACGAGCTTGTTGACTTCCTCAACGTACACAAAATAGACATTGCAGTCATCACGGAGACGCATCTCAAACCTGAGGTGAACATCTTTCTTCCCGATTTCCGATTGGTACGGCTGGATCGAGCATATTCTTCTGGAGGAGGTGTGGCTATTGCTCTTCGGCGTGAAATAAGTTGTCATCTGCTACCAAGTTTCCAACTCAGTCATCGAGGCCGTGGGATTGAAAGTAACTAGAGTGCCTGTAAATATATAGAGTGGCGACACTGTCAAAATTGGAATAAAAATTATCTGTCAGTGTCATTCCAATTGAGCAAAGAACCTATTAAACACGTGTGGGGAAAAGAGAAAGGATGTTCAGTGTTACCAGTGTTACCAGCGTTACTTTGGATGACACGGCGCCACTCTAGTTATATATAGGTACTCTAGAAGTAACCACTGGAGTCGGTCCCATTACCATGATCGCAGACTACTGTCCCAAGCAGGTCAACGTAAGGGACGGGACGGCAACGAACCTAAGAAGCGACATTATCAAACTGACTCGGAGGCAGGGACAGTTCATCATTTCGAGTCATATATTTGAAACATAATTATTTCATGTTATTTGCATGTGTTAAAGTATGTTCATATGTGTTTGAATGTTATGTTTCAAATGTTCGGTATAGTGTACGTGTTGTCTACCAAAAAATTATTATTTAGAGTGAAAAACAAATCCAGCAAATATTATCAAGGTGTATTTTTTTCTGAAAATTTAAGGTTCGCGTGAATCTACTAAAACAAAATATAAGTTTGGATGAGAAAGGCTGGGTCTCACTGCTAGGTGGATTTATTTGGGTTTTTTCAAAGTTATTCAACATGACGGCAAAAGGGTTAACTCTCGGTTGCCTATATGGGCCATTATTAATTTTCTCCAACATTTGTTCATCGTAATCATTTTTGTTCAAAATCACAATTTTATTCCCCTTGTCAGCTTTCAAACAAATGACAGGTTTATTACGCAATTCTTTAAGGGGTTATATCTACCAAAAAAGATTTTATTTCGCAATTTATTTTTATTGGCCTAAATCATGCTAAAACTATCCAAGAATCAAAATCTACATCGCTCAAGTACAGATCTAAACTCAAAGTTCGTTTAAATCAATATTTACCGAACAACTTTTATACTCCAAAATCACATTTTCCGTTTAATTTGGCGATGCTCGTTTTTTTTTTATTTCAAGGCTTTGTAAACTAGCGGAGTTACCTACCATCGTTATCGTGTTTCAAATTTGAAGTATGGAGGTCTCTGCATCAAATTTCGACCGTTATAGCGTCTCTACAGAACGTGTTTACTCACAATTTCGCTTTGTTTAGTCGATCAGCCGTTCTCGTTGTGTACATTCTTTGTTTGAGTTTTTCTATACTTTTTAACTGTGAGCTATATTCAAAAATACTTAAATATGAGTGACAAGTTTGAGTTTTGCGTGGGATCGGGCGCCAACTGTGTCAAAGTCGCTAAGCATCGCATGTCCGACATCGCGAAAGAGGCTAGGCGCCAGATGACAAAAAGGAAGAAGTGGAAAATAAAACCCAGGAAGGACAATTTTACGGCGCAGGGATAGTTGACTGAAGGTAAAAAATTATTGGGGGCTTTGTTATTGCGATTCTTAAGATTTATAGCATTTTGAAATTTCAAACGCGTTTTTCTCAAAACCATGTTTTCAAAATCGGCGAGCAGTAGAACTGAAAAAGTTTACATCCGATTGACTTGAAATTTTAACTGTAGCTTCTTCATTACGTTATCTAGTGAAGTACACACGATTTAAGCGATTGATTAACAACAACTAAAGTTATAAACAATCAAAGTCGATTTTTTTTTGTCGAAACAGAACTTTGTTTTCAAACCGTTGCTATATCGCGAAGAAGAATTCTAAAGATATAATCATGTGTACTTCACTAGCGACACTTATGTAGATAATGAAAAAAAATTTGTTTTGGTTTTAGGTGGAGTTGGGCACGACTTCTACTGCTCGCCGCGGAACCACTTTCAAAAAAAGTGGTTCACGGCAATCACTGCACAGCCGCCATTTTGTAACAAAAATAGCAATAAAAATATTTTTTCTATTTTGCAAGAGTTGCTCAATCTAATGATATATTATTTATATAACTTACATCTCAAATGTCCTGTAAAAAAACATGAAAAAGGCCTTGCTTTTTCGAGCATTTGGTAGATATAACCCCTTAATCGTCTGCAAATCTGTGTCATCATTAACTGATCGTGGACATTTTTTGAATATATCCAGGAAGGATGTACGTACTTCACAAATCTGTGCGGTTGAAAACTTCCCATCCCACTTTCAATAACGATGATAGCCTGCTCAACATTTGGTTTGGAAGAAATAGCGAAGTTGAGGCCTTTGTTCAAAAGATTTTATTGCTGTTGTGAAATTCGCACGAAAATCGACTAACCACAAAAGTATCAAAATATTTTACCTTAGTTGTCGTATTACTACTCTTGTTTTGTGAAACCAACTGTTTTAAAATATTTTGTAACAATCTACAATTTTGCTAAGAACTGCATTCCTCCAAAGTACAAGACTAAAAAGTTAGATTTTTCAGCAACCCTAGCAGCGAAGTTCCGAACTAAAATTCATCGTTCTTTGGGCTTTTTTTATACAACATTTTTTCTGAATATAGTATGCCGATAAAATAAATATTTGGAGAGTAAATAAAAAAAGTTTACGATTTTGAGCTCATTATTTGGCAATAACATGGTCTGTGTAGAAGTTGTTTTCGTGTTGTCTACAGAGTTGGATGTTTAAATATTATACAAATATATGAAAATGAAAATTGTTGCCTTCTAAATAATACAGTTTTTTGAATATTGAAAAAATCGAAATATAAGAACTAGTCTGATATGAAACGGAATATCTCCAAAACAATGAAAGAAGTGTCTTCAGCAAAGTTTTTCTGTGGCAACTATATCAAAATTCAAGGAAAAACTTCTACAACTTGAAGATCAATGCTACAAAGTGATTTCTATCTATCTATAAGTGACTATCAAGACTTATTTTACAAAAATCGTCGAACACTTATTAAGAAATGCCGAAACGGGAAGTTCTCCCCCACCCAGCGGCGTAGCGTGACTGGGTGACACCCGGGGCGGAAAATTTGGGTGTCATCCCCTTCCGATGGGTGTGAGAGTTAGCACGTTCGTTTTCAATTGCGCTAAATCTTAGAGATGGTCGGGTATGGGGAATTTGTTACCCGTACCCGACCCGTACCCGACTAATCGAAAATTTTCAAACCCGTACCCGACCCGAACCCGTAGTCTGGTTTGTTTAAAATACCCGTACCCGACCCGAACCCGAAAAATATCTATTCCAACTACCCGTACCCGACCCGTACCCGAAAGAAAACAACGCCGAAATTGCTTGAACCCGACCCGTACCCGACCCGTCCTGGATTTTTTTTTTTTTTTCAAAATACCTGGGTACCTCGCACGTTATATGCACTAATTGTCATATGTGGTTTCTCGAGATGATGGCCGGAGTTAGACAAAAACCGAGTGTGAATGTGAACGCATGTTAATGAACCCAGAGTTCCAGGCGGATGGTCCACTATAAGGAAGAGGTCCACTATGAAAAGTGCATGTCTGGTTTTAAGTGAACATCGCAGCAACCTGAAATCTTAATATTATAATATAGTCAAAGTTAATATTGTTTATAACTTGAGAAAAATTTAATGATTAATTTGCATTTGCTAAAAACCTGTAATTTTTTAGTACAGATTCGGTGTCATCGATTTAATCTAAAAATCGGTTTAACACAGATATTTCTGTACATTCCTGGTCACAGTGCAAACAAAGACTATGCTATCGCTGTCAAATCTCATATACATATTTGCTTCGTACCAAACACAGTAGAGAATCGATGGCCATCCGCCTGAATTTTTTTTACGTCAGCTGTTTCATAATATTTTTCCTTTCATAATATTCTAGTGCCTAAATCCAAAATGTGGGTGCAATATCATGAGATCTGTTTTTTTATAACTTTTCGAAGTTTGGCATACTGACGTTTTTTGACATGTGTTTAAAAAAAATTCATTACTTTGAAACAGCTTCAATGATAGCTTGGATTTTTTTGGTGTCAAAGAAAAAGTTGATTCGTAGTTAGTTTGTATGTATTATCTATTTTGTTTTAATTTAAAAAAAAAATTTTTTTTCGCAAAATTTGGTTGATTTGGTGTTGTGCAAAAGCTACGTAATTTGTTTCTGTGAGGAGAACGCCCTGTGGCTAAGGGGAAAAGTGCCGAAATCATTAATAATTAGGTCACCTGCTTTATGGACGGCCCCAAATAAAAAATGGAATGGAGATTGGTGTTCAGCACCCCAAAATTAAGTAAATACCATATTTTGTCGCATTTATCCACACTTTTTTTACTTAACCAGCCCTTGTATTTAGTTGCCTTACTGTGCAATGCTCCGCGGTTTTCCTCGCAAATATGAAAAAAGCCTGGCAAAAATTCCATTTAACTCAAAATGGTTGCAGGAAGAACTATTGACTTTCACATTAGAAAGAGATAGCATGATGTCATTCCCTTGGTGCAAACACTGCCGACAACTGTCAGAATAGGTATTGGCCGATTTCTCGTTGAGTGAGAATGGGCAATTTCTTGTTCGATCTTTCCGATTATCGACACTAAGAAAACACCTAGGTTTGAAATATTAAAAATCAATTTCTCATAATGCACGAAAATCAAATTACCCGTACCCGACCCGTACCCGACCAATTGAGAATTTTTCAAACCCGTACCCGACCCGAACCCGGAGCCTTGGTTTTTAAATTACCCGTTCCCGACCCGAACCCGTAAAATATTTTTTTACGCTACCCGTCGGGTACGGGTCGGGTACGGGTTTCGGGTAAAAATACCCGTACCCGACCATCTCTACTAAATCTACCAGTTTTTGAAAAATTGGTTGAGAAAATACTCTTAACCCTCTAGTGCTCAAATTAGTTTTTGGACGGATTTCGCAAAAATCCTTATAAAGCTTTATAAACATTTTTTAAGTTCTTATTGAAGCTTTTTCTGGCTTTTTTTTTTTGGTCGGTAAACGACTGGGCAATGCGTACCAGCAGTACACCCGTACTAGTTGGCATAAAATAGACCCCAGTGTGGTCCATAGTATAAGCCCAGCAACTCCTATCCCTACCTCCACGTGGTACCGACTGGGATACGAGCAACCAAAGGAAGATCGATGAACCGGTGGGAACTTGGTCGTATGCTGACAGGGAAGAGAGAGTTGTTCTCCTTGGAAAGCAGCTTGCCTGAGCGTCTGTTCCCCAGGTCAGGGGCGGCTCAAACAGCGATCCGGAGCGGACGGCTGAACTATGAAATGCGGTGTCTCGCCAGCTACACCCAAGACGGCGGCCCCGTCGCGAGACTAGGCATCGCAGCCCTAGTAAGACAGCATGCTGAAAATAAACATACTACGAACAATCCAGAGAATGATTGAAGTTTTTTAAAGATTCGACTGAAGACCTTCTAAAGGCGGCACTAGGCACTAGAGGGTTAATAGTAACCTTTTATAGTTTTCGAGGGTTATTACCGCGCATTCCATGCAAATGTGTTCTTTGATTCATCATGTATCGTTCAATTATTTTCACTCTCGTACAAGTTTTCCATAGAAACGCTGCTGATTGTTTTTCACTTCTAAGTGTTCTGAATACCATTGAAGGAGACTGAATGATTCAAACACGATAATATTTATTGTATCCAAGTTTACTTGCATTCAACGGTATAGCGAGAATCTTTGAGATATTATCGCCAGTGATACAAAATTATGAATCCCAATGAACGTTAGATTGCGTTCAACTGTTTGCTTACCGGAGCAGATAGGTATCACCAATGCTTACGGAAATTGTAGCATGGTGCATTAACATGTGATATTTGAAATCACCAAAAACCATCGAGGTATACCACGGTGAAAGCATCGTGGAGTAGCTGAATTCCACCTACAAGCAATCAACATTTGAAGAATCGTTGCGATCGCCCGAGTGCAATCGCTTACGATTTTTTCGTGATACACTCGCTATATGTTGCTCGCTCCGCATAAAGCAGGCAATACGGGAACAAAATCATCAAAGAAAGCCACCATATATTTCTTTGCTCTAATGTCGTTTTCGTTTTTGCGGTGTAGCTACCCCGCGGACTACACTTTGTCCTATCACTGTTTTTTTTACATTTTCCGGACTATCCCGGACTACCCTTTTTCTGTACCGGACAGTCCGCGCAAGAAACAGAGTGCATGTTTTAAAGACACCAACACATTCACACGTATGTGTCAAAATCAACAAAAAAATGTGTCAAAATCAACAAAAAAATGTGTCAAAATCGGTTTGCTTTGATTATCGTTCTTCGCGTGTCAAACATCAGGTTGAATTTTATTTATTTTATTTTGTTATTTTGTCATTTTTCAGTAAGTTGGCAAATTTTTCGTACAGTAGCACAAATGCGATAAAAGACAATGGCGATAATGACCAAAACAAAAGTAACAGCCACCTCTGATATTACGCACACCATTGCAACTGCTCGCAAAGGGTTTTTTTTTTACAGCTGCAAAGCGTAGTCCGGGACGGGAATGGTCCTGCCGTAAAAACGAATTCGACATAAGTTGTCTCTTGCATGCATGAGAATGTGTAATTTTCGATAGCGATGGTTTACTGGGATTGAAAGCTTATAAATAGCACGTTCAGAAATGATTGTTATGCGCTACGATTTTTTCAATCCTTGCCGCGCACTTCACCTAATTGAAAATTAACCTCACGGATATCACCTTTTTGAAGGTGACACGTGTGAAAATTTTCCCCACGGGTGTCACCCTCTGGAGGGTGACACCCGGGGCGGACCGCCCCCGCCACGCTACGCCAGTGCTCCCACACGACAGATTTACCAGACCATGCCCCATCTGATTTTCGGCTTGTTAGAGCAATACTTCGATAACTTCGAAATTTAAAAAAAGCTAATCCTGTAATTGATTCAATCATCAAGTCTAAAGACGAAGAATTATTTCGACACGGTATCCGTTCTTTCAACAAAGATGATAAAAAGTAGTGAAAGACGCTTAGAAATAATTCCAGCCTCTGAAAGTGGTAAACTAACCTGATTAGAAACAGACAGAGACTACGTAAAACAATAACGTTATTTCAAGGCAAAACATTTCATACTATACTCGACACTAATATTTGCACCCCCAATAAATCCAAAGAAAGCATTTGAAACTACAAACTAAGGCACAGATATTTTGGCCACTCAAAGACCTAACTGAATCGCTGTACACTGAGAGAATTGTCTCAATCGGTCATTCGACGGAAAAGATTACAAAATTTGTCAAATCATATAGATAATAAATTCCTAACAATACACGTCTTGTTGATGGTGTCTGAAGTAATCAGTCAATGGAGGTTGGCCTGGAAGCTTTGCTAACTAGTGTGACACAATTTCGGCCAGCATGGGTTTCGTTAGATTGACAACATTTTATTGCTGCTACTATCTGTACTTCTAATTTACAGCAGAAACTTTGAGTTCGAAGACGATAACTATTCTTTTATTTTTGTTTATTACAAGTGCTCTAGCAATTGCTCAAAGAACTTTTCCGTCGGATGAGTGCGTCTTGAACTGTCCTACAGATCAGACGTTTTTTCGGTTGCTTGTGGACTGGTCTTTGACTGCCTATAGCTTCAAAGTTTGTGTTTTGTCAGTGTGTCTTTTAAAGACTACCTGAAAGTTATTTCCCATCAGTCTTTCTCAAGACTACCTACTTTTGAATTTAACATTTGTTTTAACTTTTTTCGTATCACCTGAAATGGCTGGACGGAAAAAGAAACCTCGCATCGCTGCGGGGAGGAAAAGAGAGGCATCTCTTTCTGACACATCGAGTGTCTGTAGTGACAATCCTTTTGATATTTTGCCTGAGCAAGAAGCTGGTGAAATGGAAGTTATTAATATTGAAACTATACAAAATATAAAATCTTTAAAAAAGGAGAAAATTCCACCTATTGTGGTAACTATTTCTTCTGAATTTAATATATTCAAAAAGGAACTTTCAACGTTTGTTTCTGACGTTAAAGTTACCTATCAGATTGCCCGTAGAGGTGAATGCCGCTTATTAGCCGACTCAGTAAAGGGTCGTGATCGTCTTTTTCAGTATTTAACTGACAAGATGTACAAATTTTTTACATACGACACCAAGAACGCCAAGCCGTTCAAGGTTGTCTTGAAAGGTCTCACCAACGATCAAACCGTTGATGAGATCAAACTTACTTTAACAGAATTACTTGGCATAGCCCCTACCCAAGTAATTCTAATGAAACAAAAATCACGAGGCGAAAACAGTCAGAGAGCTGGAATTTCCCTTGTTAATTATTTAATTCATTTTAACCGCAATGAGGTTAACAACTTAAAATTTTTTGAAAAAGCACATGCTTTGTATAATGTGCGTGTAAAGTGGGAAATTTATAGGAAGTATGGCGGAGGTGAAAAGCATATCACCCAATGCCGTACTTGCCAACGTTATGGCCATGGTTCCAAATTCTGTAACATGGACCAAAAATGTCTTAATTGTGGAGACTCTTCTCACAAAAAGGACACATGTCCTGTGAAAGAGAGTAAAAATTTTCGCTGTGCGAATTGTAACGGCAACCATATGTCAAATTTTTATCAATGCCCAGTCCGTTTAGCAATTGTTAAGGCAAGGCAAGGTAAACAAAATTCAATTTCTCAATTAAAACCAACTTCAAAACAAAATTCTCCGACCGTACCAGTGACGCATAGTTTACCTACTCCTTTGCATACCCGTTTAACTTATGCACAGGTTACAGGTAGTTCGAACATTATACCGCCTAGTGTTGGTAGTTCGAAAATGACCGTTAATATGGGTAAGCAAAACACGCTAGAAAATAATTGTACACCTAGCACTCCAGCTAATATTGCTGCCGACAATATTTTTTCTAATGTCAACTGCCTGGGGCTATTACGGCAGGTAAACTTTCTTTTTTGCAACAGGCAATGTTCGATCTTATGAACGCCATGTTGCATGGAAAATTCAATGTTTGAAGCCATTCAAATAGGCACAAATTTTACTATTAAAATTGTTTCTAATTTAAAATTTAGCAATGATTTTAAATAAAACAATTAAAATATTAAATTGGAATGCTCGCTCATTGAAGGCCAATGAGAATGAGCTTTTTAACTTTTTAACAGTAAATAATGTGCATATTGCAATTATTACTGAAACATTTTTGAAACCTAACATTAAGATTAAAATATGATCCCAATTACGTGGTTCATAGATTTGATAGGATTCAGGGTTCCGGCGGTGGAGTTGCAATTGTTATTCATCGCCGAATCAAACATCGTGCTCTTCCCCATCTTGAGACGAAAGTTATTGAAACTTTGGGAATTGAAATTCAAACTGAACTTGGGATTTTATTTATTGCCGCAGCATATTTACCATTTCAATGCACACGCGAGCTCAAAAATTATTTTAAAGGTGATTTACAAAAACTCACTAGAAATCGTTCGAAATTTTTAATAATCGGCGATTTTAACGCTAAACATCGTTCATGGAATAATTCTCAAAGTAATTCCAATGGCAAAATTTTATTCAATGATTGTTCTTCAGGATACTATTCTATTTTGTCTCCGAATAGTCCTACATGCTTTTCTTCTGTAAGAAACCCTTCAACTATTGATTTGGTGCTAACAGATCAAAGTCATGTATGTAGTAATTTGATCACACATGCTGACTTTGATTCTGACCATCTTCCAATAACTTTTTCTTTATGACATGAATCAGTTTTAAACCCTATGAGCTCTGTTTTAATTATAACAAGGCTAATTGGGAAAGATACAAAACTCATATTGAGAGAAATTTCAATAATGAGCTTGATTTGCAAAACGAAGTGAATATTGATTCCGCTTTGGAAGCATTAAAATGTGCAATTGTTGATGCCAGGAATTATTCTGTTCCAAAGGCTCAAATGAAATTTGATTCACCAATAATTGACGAAAATCTTCAACTTCTAATTCGTTTGAAAAATGTCCGCAGACGTCAATATCAACGTTCTCGTGACCCTGTTTTTAAAACTATTTATAAAGAATTACAGAAAGAGATTAAACATAGATTTACTCTTCTGAGAAATCAAAATTTTGAGACTAAAGTTGAAAAATTGAAACCATATTCAAAACCATTTTGGAAGCTGTCGAAGATTCTTAAGAAACCTTCAAAGCCTATTCCAGTTTTGAAAGATGGTGAACGTTTTCTTGTATCCAATGAACAAAAGGCTCAAAGACTTGCTCAGCAGTTTGAGAATGTTCATAACTCAAATTTGAATTTTGTGAGTCCAATTGAAAATGAAGTCACACGTCAATTTGATTTAATTTCTTCCCAGAATTTTTTACCTGCAGAAATAATTGAAACTAACTTGAATAAGATTAAATCAATTATTAAAAATTTCAAAAATATGAAAACACCTGGTGACGATGGAATCTTTAATATACTAATCAAACATCTCCCTGAGAGCACAATGGAATTTTTAGTGAAAATTTTCAATTGATGCTTCAAAATTGTATATTTTCCCAAATTATGGAAAAATGCAAAAATTACTCCCATTTTAAAACCGGATAAGAACCCAGCTGAAGTTTCAAGTTATCGACCAATCAGTTTGCTTTCTTCAATAAGTAAACTGTTTGAGAGAATTATTCTTAACAGAATGATGTCACACATCAACGAAAATTCAATTTTTGCAAATGAACAGTTTGGATTTCGCCATGGGCATTCCACAACTCATCAATTGCTTAGAGTTACTAATATAATACGAGCTAACAAATCTGAAGGTTATTCCACTGGAGCTGCTCTTTTAGACATAGAAAAAGCATTCGACAGTGTTTGGCATAAAGGTTTGATTGCGAAATTGCAAACTTTTAATTTTCCAATTTTCCTAATCAAAATTTTAAAAAATTATCTTACTGATCGAACTCTGCAGGTTGTCTATCAGAATTCAAAATCTGATAGATTTCCTGTCAGAGCAGGTGTACCTCAAGGTTCAGTCTTGGGTCCAGTCCTGTACAACATATTCACTTCAGATCTTCCTGATTTGCCTCCAGGATGCACAAAGTCATTGTTCTGCGATGACACAAGCATTTCCGTAAAAGAAAAAAGCCTTCGTGTCATATGCAGTCGATTGCAGAAAAGTTTAGATATTTTTTCTTCCTACTTGCAAAAGTGGAAAATCTCTCCCAATGCTTCTAAAACTCAAATGATTTTTCCGCATAAGCCTAGGGCTTCTTTCCTCAAGCCAAACAATAATCACGTTGTCAAGATGAATGGGGTTATTTTAAGTTGGTCCGACAAGGTTAAGTACTTGGGACTAATTTATGATAAAAAACTTATTTTCAAAGAGCACATTGAGAGTATACAAGCCAAGTGCATCAAATATACGAGATGTTTATATCCTCTCATTAACAGGAATTCTAAACTTTGTTTAAAGAACAAACTTTTGATTTACAAACAAATTTTTAGACCAGCAATGCTCTATGCTGTACCGATCTGGTCAAGTTGCTGTTCAACAAGGAAGAAAACGCTCCAAAGGATTCAGAATAAAAGTCTGAAAATGATTTTGAAGCGTCCTCCTTGGTTTGGTACACTCGAATTACATAGACTTACTGGTGTTGAACCATTAGAAACTATGTCAAATAAAATTATAAACAATTTTCGACAAAAATCGTTGCAATCCTCAATTGCTACGATAAGCTCTCTTTATAGCCAATAAGTTAGCAATTAAGTTAGTTGTAAGTTTACTTCCCCTTTTCTGACAAGTAGGTTTAAATCCCTACGAATGATAAGTCCTAATTGCGAAAGCAAACAAATCCTAACAATTAGAATTACAAATTTCTAACAGTGTTGAGAAGTCACCATTTGTGATTGAACACACATACTCATTATTTACTAATATTTACTTAAGCTACTAACAAATCCCCCCTTAAAAAAAAAAAAACTTTTCCGTCGGATTTTAAATTTGGTGTAGGAAGCTCAGCATACCAGATCGAAGGGGCATGGAATGAGGACGGCAAAGGGGAATCTATCTGGGATCATCTAGTGCATAATTCTCCAGAAAAGATTGCTGGAAGAGTTAATGGAGACGTTGCATGCGATAGCTATCATAATGTAACTTTAATTGAGCATGTGTTATATATAGCAATCAGCACTTTTTCATTGATACTCTTTTCAAAAGTATAAACGCGATGTTGAGATGCTGCGAGAGCTAGGAGTGAATATGTATCGATTTTCAATAGCATGGACGCGTATTATGCCTTCTGGAATCTGCAATGAGATCAATCAGGCCGGTATTGATTACTATAATAAACTGATAGACGAGCTGGTCAAGTACAATATTGAACCAATGGTAACGCTATACCATTGGGATTTGCCACAACGGTTACAGGAGATGGGAGGCTGGACTAACCGGGAAATAGTTGCCAAGATAGCTTTCGAGCATTTTGGAGACCGCGTCAAATGGTGGATCACTTTTAACGAACCGTACCCAATATGTGTACTTTCATATGAATATGACACTATGTCGCCGGGTTATGATTTCGCTGGGGTTCCCGCATATCTATGCGTCCACAACGTGCTACTATCACATGCTGAAGCAGTAAATTTTTATAGGACACAGTTTCAACCGACCCAAAACGGTATTATAGGACTTACTATCGACTCGTTTTGGAATGAACCAAGAGGTGATTCAATCGATGATAAGGAAGCTTCTGAACTTGCAATGCAATTTGATGTAAGTATACGAGAATAGTACAGGTTTCTTATACTTGAATACATTCTGTGAAAGCAAAAATGAAACCGCCTCGGTTGTACATCAGATTGTATCATATAGACCATAATGATCCTGCCCGAACCAGAACTGCCAAAACATCAGCTAAAGTCTATGGTAACATAATTAAAACTAGAATGGTCGATCCGGAATATCTTCCTGAGCCCGATTTGTTGATTCCTTGATTGAATGTTAATGCTTTCTATTTATGTAGCATCCCAATCTGTTTGTAAAAATGTCAAAAACATCTTTTTCGGTCTTCAAGCCAAAAGATAGGGTACCGGCTCTATTATCGCCAGGTTTTACCTTAACCCTCTAGTGCCCAAGTTAATTTTCAGGCGGAATTTGAAAAAATCTCTATGTATTTTTATAAAAATTTTTTGAGCATTGATTGAAGCTTTTTAGAGGTTCAACTGAAGACCGTCTAAAGGCGGCACTGGGCACTAGAGGGGTAATGAAAAACCATCATGCAAGAAACTAACGCCCTAGGACGATAATAGAGCCCATACCCTATATAAAATGCTTTTAAAACTCACTGAAAACGCAATTCTACGATCAAGTACAAAACAAAGCCTGTTGTGGTAACTTATTTGTGTGCCACCTTTCTATACATTCGATCTAATAAAAAAATAACCTGGATTCTCCAATGCAATTTTCGGATATGAGAAAAATACATATACATAGTGAGGGTTCAAGAGCACAATCCTAATACATTTTTCTTAAACCTACTTTACCCGGTATTTAAACTATCTTCTTTCGTTTTTAGCAGAGTTGCCCTTAGCTTGACCACTCCGACCCGTTCGGGGGGCATTCTTAGGAGATTTACTTTGTTCTGGAACCGCAAATCTAGCCCCCTGGGAGGCAACTTTTGCTGCCGGTTGACCCTGCAAACCAGAAGGCCCAGCTTCATTGGGGGCCGGCTGCCGAGCACCTTTTCCCGTTGTACTACCTCCATTGCCATGCACTTGGGGATTTCCTCCAGTTAGACTCGGGTTTGGTTCGCTCATGTTGATCATTTCATTAAAGGTGAAGCAAAAGTCACCCAGCCGATGTATTTCTCCGTTCTTTCCCGAATAAAGCGTTAAGCACTGACGCCACACGGCGGCATACCCCTTGGTCAAACGAACAATATCTCCCGGCATCAACAGCTTGCCCGGCTCGTCCCATATCGACACGTTGATTGCAGCACTCTGATCCGCTACTTTGAATGTTCGAACCTCCCGGTTTTCTTTTGTCAGTGTTACGGGACCTACTTCAAGCACTATGAAGATTGCATTAATATTTTTCAAGCCTGGGTATATGTCTTTAATTGCAATAATTTCTAGTGGATGTTGCGCGCTGCAAATACACAAAATTTCACTTTATTTAAATGGCTTGTAAGGACAAAACCTTACCTGTGGAAATTAGAGGTCATTTTCGAAAAATGGATTTAATATTCTGAAACAAGGTTGTCCTAAATACAGCAAATATTTTTATTTATTTTAGAAAATGATGCTGTATTTGATTGGTGTTGTTATTATTTGCATTTTTTGCCGCTTGCCTGCCGCAAATACAAAGCCATACACCGAAAAGAATCCTTATGTAGGATTCAAATGACACCCAAAGAATAATGTCGAAATCATTTTTGTGACAGGATTACACTGTTTCGCATTTCTCTTAGCAGCTGAAAAAATTGATAGTTACAACAGAGCTTTTAGCGAGTTTCATTGCCATCGTAAGATTCCATCTAATTACGATTTACGAAAGAGATCATTTCACGAGGCGTTTCAAAACTTAATTCTCGCGTAATTTTTCAAAAGGACCTATCTAACATTGAGAGACTCCCTTTGTTTACTTTCTCTTTGATCAATAACTATGTTATATTTTCCATATTTCATAACTTTCAATGCATAGTAAGCAAAACAGTATTACAATCTCTCGATTGAGGGGAAGAAAGCTTGGAAAATATTTATAATGACGACGTAATTAACGAAACAAAGAAAGAGAGGAGAGAATCTCTCATTGTTACTTAGGTCCTTTTGAAAAGTTACGCGAGAACTCATTAACACAATTTTGACAGGAAGCACTGACCGCTAACAAAACGCACGTAAAAGTAACATCAATATCAGCAGGTTCCATGACACCTGTTAATTCCTAAAATGGAACAGGAAAAAAAAATTTGGAAAACTTTACCAAAAGTGATAAATTTATCGTGCTGCTGCTACATTGTTTCAGGAGTTCTGCGTCATCAATGTCAATTAATGAATATTATAATATTCACCGCGAATATTGACTGAATATTGCACTGAATATGGGCTCTTACGCTTCAGGCATAACAGTTAGAGCATTACATTATTCGACAAACTTGTAGTACTACTTAGGGACTACAAGTTCGTCATACGTCGGATTTCTAAATTGTACTTATGCAGCGAGCTGTCGGCACGCGGCGAAAAAGTACCCTAAAATTGAATATGCAACCTTGGGTGAATGACCTACACAACAATAAGGCGCCTCACTTGATTGAGAATTATATTAATACATAAAAATCTTGTTTTCTTCAATGAATATTCACAACACTTTTAATGTTTCTTTGCATTTCACTCGTTTTAAACCAGCTAGCTGGCATAGCGCCATGTTTCAAGGGTGTATAAACGAGATAGCATATCACCGCCACTTTTCATACGCATAACAAAGCATCCGTCAGTAGAACCTGGAAATCGTGGATCCGCTGCGATAAATATAGCTGCGATAAAGGAAAGCAAATATGTCGTTTTCGTTTTCTCGGTGTAGCTACACTCAAACGACACTTTTGACACCGTAAATGTTTTATTTGACTTTTCGGACTACCCTTTTTCTGTCTCTGACTACAATTTTTCTGTCCCTAACGACACCCGAAAAAAGCAGAGTGTACTGTAGGAAATAACCAACACATTCACACGTATGTGTCAAAACTGGTTTGTTTTGGTTCTCGTTCCACGTGGTAGAGTGTCAGGTAAATTTTTTTTCAGCACATTTACGAGATGGACATATGAAATAGAAACGAGACAAGATGACGAATGCGATAATGACCAAAACAAAACGAATTGACAGCTATTACGCATACCAATGCAATGACACTGAAAATGTTTTATTTGAAGCTGCAAATTATAGCCCGGAAAAAGTTTAGCTACACCGCGAAAACGAAAACGACATAAGATAGAGATGCCAGCTACCTATTTTAAACACAATTTCAAGCTAAGCTTTTGGTCGTCCTGATGTCCGTTGTGCAATTACTGTAAAAGATATTTCCTAGTTTTTCCGATACTAGCATTCCAGATTTTTATCGGTGCATGCACACAGAAACAAAACAAAATGCTTTTAAAGAAAATCTGGCAACGCTGATTAAGACGCACATTGTTAAACAAAAATTAGTTGTTTACGAGAATGTGATTTCAGTTTTGTCTCCGTCATGAATTAAAAGTTTTATAGAAAATACTAAAAAAGTGAGCATATTTTTGTAACGCACATAGCTTCAGTTATTGTTTAGGGATAAAGAAGCTGATAACAAACGGTATGTACTCTTAAGATTATGCCTGTTCTGCATCAAGCACAAACTTCGCTGTTTCGATACAGAAAATGTAAACACGAGTGAGTGATCCGTTTCGTAACTTAAAAAAAATAAGAAAATTATCGTTATAGTCTTCGAAAACAATGTTAACCAAGCATTATAAGATAATTTATCAAAATAAACTTTAAAAAACTAATTTTCGAAGCAAAAAGGTAATGATCTGAGAGCTACGATTACCCTTGTTAAAAAACTCGTAAACACAGCTGTCAGGCTTGAATGTGGTTTACATTTCCATGGTCATTTCCGTCATTTCCCCGGTTCAGTGTTTGAGATTCTCTCATACTCTGCTTTCCAATTAGTGTGTGAACAGATGAAAAAACCAAAAAACACTTGCATGAAGTGGAACTAAAAAGTAAACAATCGCATGTTTTGATTTAAATCCGCAAGAGTGTTATATTTTGAGTAATTTTAGTGTTTGAATCTGACGAAGTTTAATCATTTTTTAATGTTTGAGGGTAACTAAACAAGTGATAGCATAGCATTCTTTTCTAACACGAATTATAAGGTCTCAATCTCAAGTATACTAAAATTTTCTTCCTGCCGACTTGTTATACGCTAACAAAATTAAACCCTACCATTTCGATACACAATTTTATTACTATCTACTGCAAAACAGTACAAAACAGTAAATAAATGCATAGTTGTATGTGTACAACAAAAACCCCAAATTAGAGAGAGCTCTTTTTTTTCTCTCGTCTTCTGACTCACAAAAGCTGTGACGTATCGAGTTAAACGTCAAACTTGTGAATGATCCGGGCAATCCGGGATAAGTGCTAAGTGTGGTTTTCAATTGAAAAAATGAAACAAATAATGACACGATGGTAGAAATTGCAACCGAGCCATCGAACGTTGGAACCTCCAAACAAAATAATCGTTAAAACTTTTGTTGAATGTAAATTACGAAGAAAGAATGTTGAATAAGCAACTGAATCAACAGTACGAAACAAAAGCAATAAGAAGAAGGTCAGTCGAGATTGCTAATGGTCTGCAAATCAAAATCGTTTCTACAACCAATAATCTAATGAACGAAGGCGTCAAACCTTGCGGTGGAGATAAGCAGCAATAGCGTTAGTATCATTTATAACGCGATAACAAGACACCCGATTACAAGATGGGTGCAAACGAATCTCCTGGAAGCGCCAACGATGGAATTACTCACGTCATGAAATTGACAAGTGCAATATTTTATGGAGTAGCTTCATTTCTAATTACCGTAGTCAACAAAACAGTACTCACATCTTACCAATTTCCGTCGTTTTTGGTGCTAAGTTTGGGTCAACTTGCGGCTAGTATTATCGTTTTGTTCCTGGGAAAGCATTTTAGTATAGTAAAATTTCCGGATTTCAACCGAGACATTCCGAGAAGAATCTTCCCGTTGCCATTAATTTACTTGGGAAATATGATGTTTGGACTCGGTGGCACGCAGGCCCTTAGCTTGCCTATGTTTGCCGCTCTGCGACGATTCTCCATCCTAATGACGATGATTCTCGAGCTGAGGATTCTAGGCGTCCGACCTTCCACTGCAGTGCAAGTCAGCGTTTACGCTATGGTTGGGGGTGCGTTGCTCGCTGCCAGCGATGACCTTAGTTTTAATCTGCACGGTTACCTGTTTGTAATGGTTACCAATAGCTTAACGGCTGCAAACGGAGTGTATATGAAGAAAAAGCTAGACACTGCTGATATGGGCAAGTATGGACTGATGTACTACAATTCGCTTCTTATGTTTCTGCCAGCACTCGTTGGAACTTGGCTGTGTGGAGATCTAGATAAAGCCTGGCGATTTGAGGCGTGGAACGATCCTGTTTTTGCCATACAGTTCCTGCTTTCCTGTGTGATGGGCTTCATCCTGACGTACAGCACTATCCTATGTACACAGTACAACTCAGCACTGACGACGACCATCGTGGGTTGTTTGAAAAACATTAGTGTAACTTATATTGGTATGTTCATCGGAGGAGACTACGTGTTCTCCTGGCTCAACTCCATCGGAATCAACATAAGCGTCGCAGGGTCGTTGCTTTATACGTACGTGACGTTCCGGAAAAAGAGTCCCGCTGGGGGTGCTAGCTCAATGGTTAGTAATCAGGCAGCGGACCGCAAAGCTTTACTACCTTCATCAGGTCGTGTCGACGAAGTGTGACGGAATGGAACCGGGACTGTTAAAGATTTCGAGTTCGTTGGACTCTGAACGGGTGAATCCAAATCACGACAAAAAGGAAACAACGAGAACGAGAAGAAACCAAAGTTATACCTGGTTCGATATTGTATCTGTATAAAGTGCTTAGTTTATCCTGTTTTAGGTTTATTTTAATACACTTAGCCAGGAGAGTAACCCATCATTAGTTCAGTTACTGAGTAGTTTTATGAAATGATAAATTTATCAAAAAAAAAAGAGCGGATAGTTTTGTGTAAGTAAACGATAATTGTGACAATTAAAGTGACCAGAATTGAACGTGAAACCTGGTAGAATTAACGTTGTTCCATTTTGTCGTATTAAGGTTTTTGTTTGGTGTAATATAATTCTGTGATAATCTTCGAAGATGATTCACGATCGATTGTACTATAGTACCAGTTCTATTTGATAGCTGACAAAGCGATCGGTGGCACATCAACGGCTCTTTTTTACTTTTTTTCGCTTGTCTCAATGGCAAATTTTATATTCCTTCAGTCTCTGGAAAAAGGGCCTTTACCGGAAGAATAACTATTTGACATGCTATCATCTCAGCGCGGTGGTTCCAGTGAGCGTAGATCGTATGGTGCAAGCCAGACCGAGAGTGTCAAGCCTTCCTTGTCGACCGTACTATCACAAATTTTCTATGGGCACAATCGATTCGTCGTCCATAATCCTAGCCTCCTCATCGTCAGGCTCGCCTCCAACGAAAGTTGTTTCAAGGTCTGCGGCCAGTTTTGGTTGCTTTTCTGCAACCAGGGTTTTGCGGAACTTGAATATACTTAACAGTCAGCTCCAGATCGCAGAAGTCTTGTTCATTCAATTCGGCTGCATCTCACTAGCCATATCGTCTACGGAGGCCCCGCAAATCGCTTTTCTTTCGAGCTACCTTACTCGCTGCACGCCACGTCGCATTGTTCAATCGGGTTGTTATCGAGAGCCTATTTTTTCGTCCGACATCCTCATGACATGTCCAGCCGTAGTCTCCCGATTTTTGACGTTGAACGATGAGTGGTTCTCTCAGTAGCTGATGCAGCTCGTGGATCATCGGCCTCCGCCACGGTTAATCTTCCATTTTTACTCCACCGCAGATATATGGTACTCAACACCTTCTGTTTGAAGACCCCAAGGGCGCGTTGGTCCTCCTCACCGCTAATCTGAAATCGTGGTTGAAGGATGACCTGGTTTCCTCTGGAACCCGGCTTCAACCTTCAGTCTTATGTAGGTCCACGTCATCTTCTCTTCTTATCAATTATATCGGCGAAGGCAAAGAACTAAACAACCCTCCCAAATACTCGTGTCGATACCCGCCCTAATCGATGTTAAATAGCAAGCACAATAGTTCATCACTTTGTCATAACCCTCTTGGAAATGCGAAGGGACTCGAGAGTGTCCACGAAACACGAACTACGCACATAACTCGATACCCGTCCCCGAAACACGAACTACGCACATAACTCGATAACCGTCTCAGTTTATCCGGGAAACCGTAATCGTGCGTAATCTACCATAGGTAATTTCGATTGCATTGGCAGCAATTCTGCAGGATCTGACGTATCGCGAATATTTGGTCCGCAGTGGTGCGGGCACGCATGTACCCCTCCTTCTATCCAGCTTTTTACGCACCATAATGGCGGACGCTATAAGTTCGTAATAAATCCTTCGCAAGTTCGTAACTCCCTCGCAAACGATAGTTTCATTTTTCGGTCAAGGAAATCAGGGAATATCAAGTAAAACTGAAGAACAGTTGGAGGAAAACTTAACCGACACTGTTTTTTGAACGGCTCTTTTGTGTTAGAAAATACACCATATGCCGTCATCATTCATGCGCCCCTCGTGCTGTGTGGCTCACTCAGGCTCACTCTGGTCTACCTCGACAGAAAACCAACACTGTCTATTCCAAAATTGGCTGATGCAATCCCTTAACACATTTTGTCATTCTTCATTCCATGTGCAATTAAATTAAATAGAACTAACACTTTGCTCACGATTAATCGCGTTTTTTATTTGTTGTACAATGTCCGATTTGCCCAACAGGTTTTGGGTCCAGCCTCGCGAGGGCGCATAGATCGCGGATTATGAAGAAATCCGTTCGGAAATAGGATTGAGTGCTATTTTTCGGACTAAAACATTTCGAACTGTGAAGTGGGCAGTTTTTGCTCTGCCGAACCTAAACCTAACACCAAGGCATCGAACGCGAGCTTGAGCGTAGAAAAATTATATGATTTTAACTACGAGCTCTGGAAGTTCCCTGGGCTTGGTGGTTGAGCTCCTATCTCGGGTTCTTATAGCTTTACGGAATCCTAAGATGGAGCCACAAAACTATTGTATGAGAGTTTCGACAACCCAAGGGCGTGTGCTCCCGGGTGGCGGATGGGAGCTAAGGGAGATGATGAGAGTCAGATACCTATGTTGTAGTCTTTCCTACTCTGATCTCGGCAATCTCCTATGTGAGAAAGTTTCTTAACAATATCAATTAACACTAAAGAATTTTTCTCACACGTGGACCAGACCACATAGTGCAAGCTCTTTTCTTGTCTATATCCATGAATGCATTACAGTCCCACATGATACTTCCTTACCTATTAGATAAAATGAATTAGTGCTTTTACTTTTTTCTGGCAGTGTGACTCTTATGCACTCATGGATGAACTGTAGTTGAGCGTGAAATTAAATTCTTCACTTTTTATTGTTAGTTCCATGTGCAAAGTTGCATTGTTGTATGTAGTATTATTTAGTAAAAGTGTACGTGGTTTCTTTATCGACTACATCGTTCATATATCCGTTCTGTTTCATTTTCCCTTTTCGTTTGTTTTTTTTTTTTAATATTTCATTTTATTTTTTATTCCGAGTTTCATAATAAAATTTCGAGTTTAGATGTGTAGATATGTATTGAATTCACCAACACAGCGAAATTTGATCAAGAAACCACAGTTCTTCGTTTTCAAAGCTTAGTATTATTTTATCATGTCTGTTTTTGTTTATTGATTAGCATATGTTGTTATTATTATTATACACTTATTAATCTTCAGAGATACTTGCCTTTCCTTATCCTTCGGCAGTTAACTGACTAGTTATAACTCAGGGGTCTTGCCAAGATGCTACCCTAACAAGACAGTATTTTTGCAACTTGCCCAGGGTTATTCTAGTTATTTACACAGAACTTAATTGACCAGCTGGTTACTGAGGCTGTGATGCCAATCCTCTAATCACTGGTACAGCATGAATGGTGCCTCATAACACCAGTGACCCGGCCCTTGGCCCCCTTCTATACCTCACAAATACAAATACAAAAAAAATTCAAATACGAGCTCTGGAAGTTTCGTATGGAGCTAGTGTTGTTCAGAGAGGAAGTCAAAAATGGCGTCGATTAAGAGAAGCCAGAAGCGCCGAATTCGTCCTGGACCTATAAAGACGGGAAGGCTCGGGCTCTAACGGCCTCTCGATCGAAGATGGCCAGACGTGCCACCTACTACACGTAGAGTCGGTATTGCGTTCTGTATCTGCTAATCAACAAGTCTGAGGCACAGAATCGTTGAGTATTCAAAGATGATGCAGAACTAGTTTGGACAATTGCTAGAAGTGATCTGCTCGGATGGAGGCGGAGAATATTCCGGCAATGACTTGAAAATATTTTTGACGACGAATGGAATTCGACTGGAGCTAACAGCCCCAAGTCCGATTTGCCCAACATTTTGGCCAGGACGGGTTTTTCGGCATAAAAGGCTAATGCGGAGCCTCTACTGTTTGATTTCTCATCCGATTGAATACTTATTTTACTGAGATTTCAGAATTGCGTTCATCTATGTTGCCTTTTTGTTTTGTGGTGGATGCTGAAAAATATCAGGCAAATAATGTTATATTTCAGAGAAAATCAGGGAATTTAATAGTGAAAACTAATTTGCCATCCTGCATCCGGTACTACCTCCTCCTCCGGAGCTTCGAAACCGCAAGGTTACAGCGTCCGCCTTGACAAGCGAGTGGTCGTGAGCTCGATATCTAGTAGAATCAGACCATTCGACGGACTTTGGGTTTATTCTCTTAACTTACTTTACTAAACAGCCCCAAGTCATGGTGTGGCCTTTGCTGTACGTAAGAGTCGTCTCCATTCCACTCGGGTCATGGCTGCAGCTCGCCAGCTATGCAGTCTGCGTAGGGTCTGTGGGTCGTCTTCCACCTGATCGATCTACCTAGCCCGCTGTGCACGTCTCCGTCTCGTCCCTGACGTATTGGTTTCAAGAACCATCTTTACCGGGCTGTCGTCCGATATCCTTACGACATGCCCAACCTACCGTAACCTACCAATCTTAGCGGTGTGGACGATAGATGGCTCCCTGAGCAACTCTTGCAGGTCGTGGTTCATTCGCCTTCTACACGTTCCGTTCTCCATCTGCAGTCCACCGAAGATGGTACGCAACATCTTCCGCTCGAAGACCGCAAAGGCGCGTTGGTCCTCCACAAGCATAGTCCATGTCTCATACCCGTAGAGGACTACCAGTCTGATCAGCGTCTTGTAGATGGTTAACTTGGTGCGGCGACGAATTCTACTCGATCGAAGCGCCCTACGGAGATCAAAGTATACACGATTTCCTGCCATGATGCACCGATTAACCCTTCCTTTCATATACTTCATCTTCGATGCATTGATGACCAGTCCAATCCGTTTAGCTTCGGCCTTCAGTCCGATGTACGTATCCGCCATCTTTACAAAGGTCCGAGCCACAATGTCGATATCGTCGGCGAAACCAAACAGTTGAACCGACTTTTGGGATATCCAACGAGAGATCCTCACCTTGCCTTAAACCTCATCGAGTTTCGAAGGGGCTCGAGAGTGCCCCCGATACTCGAACTACACACATCACTCGATTCATCGTCGCTTTGACCAACCGCGTTAGTTTATCCGGAAATCCATAGTCGTGCATAATTTTCCAAAGCTAGTCTCGATCGATTGTGTCGTATGCCGATTTGAAATCGATGAATAGGTGGTGTGTGGGCACGTTGTATTTGCGACATTTCTACATAACCTGCCGGACCGCGATTATCTGATCCGTGGTGGCGCGGGTACCCATGAATCTCACCTGGTAGTGCCCCACGAACTGCTTCGCAAATGGTGATAATCGACGGCAGAGTATTGTAGGCGGTCTTTAGCAGAGTGATTGCCCGGTAATTGCAGCACTCCAGCTTGTCACCCAATAGCTTGCATCCACTCCTCCGGTACTCGTTTTTCCTCATAAATCTTGACAATGACCCAGTGCACGGCTCTAGCCAGTAATTCTCCACTGTATTTCAACAACTCGCTCGGAAGTTGGTCCACTCCAGCAGCTTTATTGTTTTTTAGCCGGCCAATCTCCCCTCCACCTCCAAGAGGTCGGGGGCTGGAATCATGTTGTATTCTGCTCGTACACCAAGATCAGTTGCCATATTGTCGTCGCGCTCTACTGCATCGCCGTTCAGATGCTCATCGAAGTGCTGCTTCCACCTTTCGATCCTCACACTCGTTCGTAAGGAGGTTGCAGTCCAAGCTCCTGCGCATGTTGGCTTGCGACACGTAGCCTTTACGAGAGCTGTTCAGCTTCTCGTAGAACATTCAAATGTCGTCAGCCTGGTACAGCTCTTCCTTCGCTACGCGATCTCGGTTCTTTTGCTGGCGCGTCTTTCTTCGGAGGACTGAGTTTTGGCTGTTCCGTGCCTGTTGATATCGTTCCACGTTCGCTTTCGTACGGTGTTGCTGCATTCTCGCCCGTGCTGCGTTCTTCTCAATTAACTCATGTCTATGATTTGGAGCCCTTGTATCTAGTAACGCTACAACAGTGCTACTTATGGCGGATCGGATGCTCCTCTAGCCATCTTCAAGAGTAGCTGCGCCAAGCTGCTCTTCCGTGCAGGCCCGTAGCTACCGGGGGGGCTAAGGGGGGCTTAGCCCCCCACGCGTTTTCCTTGCCCCACCACGCAATTTTCTCATATATTTGATTGATACTAGGTGAAAAAAACCAAATGAAAAATCTGAAATATGACCAATAAGCATTATTGAATAGTCTCCAGTAGTAGTTCACTAAATCTCAAAAGAACCGTGTTTAAATCCGAACAATCAAAACGGTCGAACTGATATGACAAAAAGGTTTAATTACTCAATCTTTTGGTGAGCCCGCTTGATTCGCGGCGAAGTAGAAACTGACGATCCGCATACTTCCGTTTCGGATGCCCGGACCAGCGTCTGGGAGTGAAAATGTCAGTTAAATGTGTCATTTTAATGAGCGAACCAATCACAGTTTTATATGCTTGATTATACATATAAGTACAATGCAAAACAATATTTGCTGCAAAATTTGACCAGTTTTTCCAGAAGGTTTTATTGTCCACTTTTTGATTTCTTGGATTGAACAAATCGTGAGTAAAAAATGCCACACAAGACTAGTTTTTTCAAATATTCAATATTCAGACAATATCTAAACTTCCTGCAGTGTGCTTCAGTTCAATTTATTTTGGCCGGACTTTTTCACACCTCAGAAGCTTAACTCAGTCCGTTACATAGCCCGGACAACTATGTTACAGTTCGGTCCAAAATAAAACCGGACAAAACATTGATCAAACTATGCGAATCGTCAAATTTAGAATTTGGGCTAACGGCTGAATCGCTCCATTCTTTCTTCGCGAATAGAATCTCTCAGTATCGTCGATTTTGTATAAGGCGACCCTCGAAGATGGGTTTCTAACGCTGTAATTCCTTCAATGCATTTATTGTTTCAAATTTTAACTTTTTAGAACCCTCTTCTGTTTTTAGTTTTTCGAACGTTGTGTAAATGGCTCTAATAAGTGTCATAAAATCGTTGTATTCCATCACTCGTCCTTGCATTGTTTCTCTTGCTGGTTTGATCATTTATTTAATGAATATTGAATTAGTCGAATAGCGGCTTCGTCACTGTAAAGCAGAAATTATAAAATTTTTATCCCTACTTTTTTTTTCAACGATACGCACATTCGCAGTCTGGTTTTTTTTCGGAATATGTACCCGGAAAACCAGATTTTCGGAAATAAGAAAATTCTTACGGGACACCACTAACGCTTTTCGAATCTTTTGGTGCTGAAACTATCGACATAGGAGGAAAACTGCAAAACTTTTAAGAATTTTAATTCGTGAGTACCCGGGTACTCCGTTGAACGCGTAAAGGTACTTTTTTGTCGAGCACATAACGGTTTTAAACGGCTTCCCCTCCAAAAAAACGTTTAACTAAAAAAAATTCTCTGCCCCCCACGCAAAACGAAGTACCTGCGGCTCTGCTTCCGTGGGTAACGCTATTTCCAGCTGCGCGTATTTCTGTGCAACTCCGGCGTCCCGCAGTTGCTCGATATTTGGTCGCGGCGTTCGACTTTGACGGGTTTTTTACACTGTCAAGAGTTTTGAGCGCATACACTACACACAGCTAAGACTAGGTAGTGGTCCGAATCTATTTACGCACTACGGCAGCTGCGAACGTTGATGATGTTGGAGAGGAACGTGCCGTCGGTTAGAACGTGGTGGATTTGATTCTCTGTCTGTTGGTCGGATTGGATTTGTGGATATGTTTGCGGGGGAAGAAGGTACTTCATACTACCATACCACGGGAAGCCGCAAGGTTTACGCACCGATGGTCATTACCATTAGACACGGCGTGCAGGCTATCTGGTACAATAACCGGTCAGTACATTGCCTCCCGTCCTACTTTAGCATTCATGTCCCCAATGACGACTTTTACGTCCCGTCGCGGGCAGCTATCGTAGACATGCTTAAACGCTTCGTCGTCGGGTGAGCAGTGCACGTTGATGTTGCTGTAGTTTAAGAAGTAGCCCTTTATCGTCAACTCGCACATCATTGCGTTGATCGGCTGCCACCACATAATGCGTTGGAGCACCTTGCCCAGTACTATGAAGCCGGTTCCAAGCTCGGTGGTGTGCCACAACTCTGGTAGAAAGTAGCCGCCCGGTGCCTGCTTTTCCATACTAGCGCTACGACTTCGAAGTTGCGTGGATGTAGCTCGTCGTAGATTGTCCTGTCGCATCCTGGAAAGCAGAGCGGTTTGCAGTTCCATGTCCCAAGTTACCAATCGTAGTCCTTATTTCGTTGCCTAGGTCCATGCCGATTGTTCCGATCCGTATTATCTCTTACGTTATTTGTAACATGTTTTCCGGGGCGGCTCGTTGGGTCTTCCCCAACTCCATGTCTCGCCAGGGGACCATCGTGTCAGCTCTGCTTAGAGTCCAATGCTGCCACCAAGACGTTGATCAGCCGCTCCTAACATGAAGATCAGACGCTGTTTTGAGCGGCACCATTTTGGTAAACAGATGCTCGGGTTGGCGAAGCATTCCCTCTACCGCCGAAGTATGGTTTACGCGCCAAAGATCGCGACGCACGCACCGTCGGAACTTGAATATAGCAATGATAATAGAACGTCGAAAAAAGTTCGACGTTAAGGCCCGAATACACACACGGCGTAATGACGCCTTCTCCATACAAATTAAAAGGCGTAATTGCGCCTCCCGTTGGGACGCCTTTCAACCAGAATCTTTTAGCTTTGCCTGCCTAGTGAAGAAGGTAGTCGTTCGCCGCCTTCGGCCGCGTACTTGACTGCCTTTTGTGTAGACGCATCGTGCCTTCCACACGATCTTGTGTCGTCTTCTTTTGAGAAGGCGCTGGCAGCGCCGTGTTGTAACATTTTTCGGCTGCTGGTGATTCTAGAAGTGTGTTGCTTTTTTTTTTCTTCCAACAAACATAAATAAACATAAATTGGGTGGCGTTTTTCTAGTTTTGTTTTGTACATAAGCCTGCAGCTACCATTACAGGTGTTTGGAATTATCTTTTATCTTAACTATCCGAACAGCGGAGTGCACTGTGCCTGGCCCACAATCCGCTTCCAAGGTTCTTAATAGTACCGACAGTTAGATCGTGAAGTGGGATCATCGTTCAAGGTGTGCTGCTTCCCCGGTGAAATTTCGCTGTGCGATGTGATTCTCGGTGCTATTTACAGATAAGTACACAGTTTCTCTGCCTTTTATTTTACCTACAACAACACGAGGTTTGGACATTTTAGATCTCATTGCTTATCAAAGTTAATTCTGATTTCTCTGTAAGGCTTTGTGTGTATGAAACTTTGCTAGTTTATATATTCAGTAGGTGTCAAATCATAATTATTATAAGTATTGAAGACATGACGAGATACCTCGCGAAATAAACGGATCTTCAGAATTCACATTTGGATGTTGAAATATTTTGCATATACAGTATTCACGTATATACTTTTTGTAATTGACGTGGAATATCTCCAAAGTTAAACGAGTGTCCTAAAATATAGATAAGAACCTAAATATTTGGCGCATCAAGTTAGTTTGGCCCACTAGGTGTTTTGTTCGTGCCAGGGGGATAGCAACATGCTATCCTTTTTTATGTTGAATGAGTAAAGAGTCTTCCCGAATAAAGTGACAAAATTATGGAACTTTTGCTGGGCGCCTGCCTCGGGGTTTTATTTTTAAGCAAAGCCCCGATATGTTGCCTACTGCCAAACGTGTAGAGTTAAGATAGGGATGCCATCCCCTTGGTTTGCGCAATGGGCTTCGTGACAGGGCCGGATTAGATATTTTCGTGAGGCCCTTTTTTTCCTAAAAAAATGAAGGGTTAGAAAATTTTAAATTTTGAAATGACTAAACGCTTTCCTAGAAGGTGACAGGTCTCCCCTCTGTTTTCACGTCTGGTCCAGGACTAGGGGGGCCCTCGTGTCGGACGGCCCGGGGCATTTGCCCCCTTCGCCCTTCTTAACCCTCTAGTGCGGACTTCAGTCGAAGTTCTGAAAAGCTTCATTAAATACATAAAAAGTGTTTATAATGGTTCATAGTAATTTTAGCCCGTCTGGATCCAGGCCTGCTTCGTGATATTTAAATTTTGGTATTGGTAACAGCATCCTTTACCGAAATGCGAGCAGAGCTTTGCACTGATTATAATAAAATTCCTATCCCGTGATACCCGTAGAGATGCATTGGAACCCGCGGTCTCTACACAAAACAAGCATCACCATCCTATTCCTTCCCAAGTAGTACAGCCTTTTGGTTGTGGCCCGCGTCGTTGTTGGTCAGTGTTAAAAGTATTGTGAACCAGTGAAAATTGCACAACAGGAATGTAATGCTAGTCCCAAGCACCATTCAGCTGGTTCTTTTTGCAATCTTGTTGGTTCGACTAATCACGAAGTGCAGCTATGGGCAGTATACCTAAGCTTAGCTAAGGCCTTATGTTGGTATTACTTTCACTCGAAAATCTTTTGTCGTAGATGATTTCTGTGTGCTCGAATAAGGTGTCCGTTTTCAAACAGCACATTGGTGGTTACAGAGCCCATCCTCTCGATTATCCGTCCACTAACTCATGCGGTAGTGCTGTCGTTTTGATAAACCGAAGCGAAGACCAATTTTACACACCATCGTTTTCCTTTTGGGTTCAAAAATATGAATTAACTTAACTATAGTGACTGCAAAAATGCCATCAATAAAGTTGCAATAGTACAACAAGTCGATTAACGTAACTGGACCATGGAATTGAAATAAACTTGACCAATTTTTTTTCAGGAAAATGTTACTACGAGGGAATCAATTTCAGCAGCTCAGGCGAGTGTGGAATAAAAATTTATGCACTGCTGCTGCCCAAGCTTCACCAAAGAATGACTCCGATTCAAATAATGCTTCGCCGGTGGACGAATTTACACAGGAATTCCTGAAAAATCAAATCAAACTAACGGATACGCAGAAGTGCATCCTGAGTGCTGGAAGTTCACTAGCCGCACTGCTAAACCCAAGAAGGCATGTATATTATATTGATGCGTACCTACATTCTATATGTTCTGCAACGCGAAATAATTCTTAGGCATGACATGATAGCCTGTTTGGGTGAAACAACCGGTACTGCTGCTTTGGAAAATATTCGATCTCAAATGCTTTCCTCAACTGAAGGACGCCAGGTGCTTACGGAAAAACCTCGCATCAATACCCACACCGTCAACATGGATGCTCTCAGAGCACTTCCTGAGAATAGTTTTGGCTTTCACTACGTACAATTCCTAGAGAAGCACGTTAGTCGTCGTGTCGCAGTATCTTTTCTGCTATAAATCCTCTGTCATTTTCATAGGAAATAACTCCAGACTCCCGCATGGAGGTTCGATTCATGGACGATCCTGAGCTTGCCTACGTTATGACACGCTATCGTGAGACCCACGACTTGGTACATACAGTTCTCGATATGCCGACTAATATGCTTGGGGAAGTCGCCGTGAAATGGGTAGAAGCGATAAATACAGGATTGCCCATGTGTTACGGAGGCGCTGTCTTCGGAGCCTTCCGATTAAGACCAAAGTAAGTGACAGATTTTGAACGTAATAATAATAAATTATTACCAGCAACATTTCCATACAGACAACGTCAAAAATACCGTCAATATTACCTTCCCTGGGCAATCCAGACGGGTCAGCGTGTAAAACCACTAATGTGCGTATATTGGGAAAAACGATGGGATCAAGATATCAAAGAACTACGGAAGGAGCTAAATATTAATGTTCTTTCAACAAACCTATAATAAAATCTAGTCATACATAGGTAATTTACATGATTGGTAATATACATCTTAGTAACTTAACACCTAAATTGCAAGGAACACTTCAAAATTTGAACTCATAGTTTTTAGCCTTCTGCACTGTCCCGTTCACTGTAGGTGAGCTTTGTTGGTACCCGGTTCCATTGAATAGCAAATCTAGCAATTTTCTATTGTATACTTCTGGTAGCGGTATATTCAAATCGATAGAGTTTTGAATAATTTCCGAACATGCTCTTAAATCGCGACGCCAATCTAAAATCAATCAGTCAGAAGCAGGCCAGCACTTTACTTGTAATTTGCATCTTACATTGGTATTCAAATAACCGGATCAAGATTAACCGGCACTGTATCAACATGTTATGCTTCAAAAACAGCTCCATAAGTTGATAAACCTGTTCGATGCAGTACTCTTGCAGATATATGAAACATATTTTACTAAGCCTGAAAAGTACTTACAAAATTTATTCAACAAATTTTATTGATATTGTCCAAAACTACCTTTTCGCGATTGCCAGCCGTAGATCATTATGCTTATTGAAAATCGTTTTAGCTACCTCCTGATCGCTGTACCATTGGCTGCGGAAACTCTTCTCCCAAGAATAACATAACAAATATTCATCGTGAAGCTGCAGCATGCAAAATTCCCCCATCTCAATGACAGCCAGTAGAACTGCTTCACTTTTCTTACCAATGGTCTCGTCGACAATTTCTTTCAGCATCCGATTTATTACCTCTTTAGTTGCATTAGAAGTGCAACTTCGAAGAGCGTCCTTAAAACTATTCAAAGCGTTTAATGAGCTCCCACTCTTCCATTGCAGTAATGCTTTATAATGCAGCAAGTCACCATTTGTTGACACAAAATCTGCATCCACTCTTCTACAAAGTTCCATCAAACGAACCAATCGCAGTCTATCTACATTTTTCGCGAAATTTTCCAGTAGCATGTTGAGCACCGTTTTTGAGGGAAGCTTTCGATACTGATCCATTTGTTCGAATAGTAAATGGACATCTTTTTGGTTGCCCTCTTTAATTGCGGTTTCTACCAGATTGTCTACGTGCTGTTGCTCTAGTAGGTCTATGTTGATCACAATCGGATTAGATGTTAAATCATCGAAAATTTGTGTCAGCTTGAAGGAAGAATTTCCGCTCGCTGGGACTGCCAGCTCGGATGCTACTGTACCATTAGTTTTAGTGACTTTCTTGTTATGGCTAAGAACTTTCCACTTCAGCGTTTTATTTTCAACTAATTCACTGATGAATGAGTCGATTGCGTCGACATTAGTACTTTTACGATGACCCGTCAATAGATACAACACCCATGCGTTTGGTAACGATAAACCTCGGTACGCAATTTGACGAGAATTGTATGCCAAAAGCGCCATACCTGAGTACAAACAGCTCTTCACGAAATTACGAAGCAGAAAAATTTTTGATTTACAAAATAAGGAAGAAACGTAAATAATTTTTCTGTTTACCAAATCTGTGTCACGTATTCCACGTAGAGTCTCTTTCAATGCACAAGCTGGCGGTTTCGAAAAACATTTTTTTCCAATTTTATTTGCACGGTAGAAAATCGTCACATTCATTTCTAACGTTTTTGCATTTTCCTTCCTTCCGGTTGGTCTCGAGGTACGATGCCAGTCAAACAAGCCAGTCATCGTAGGTTCGAGTCTCGGCTCGGCAATATATTTTAAGTGTGAACCACTTCGTAGCTTTTTATAGACCTATACGGTTTTTAAATTGAAAAGTTACATTTTTCTTTCAAATTTTCACTAATGTCGAATTCGTTTTCGCGACGGTAGTACCACATACATAAGACATACGTAACACTGGCGTTTTTTCTGGTACACGTTGCCCCATAGTACTCCGTACCTCGTCCTGCCCAACTGCTCGACAAATAATGAACAAAATAAATTTTCTTTTTCTCGGCTTTATCGAGCCCCAAAGAAAATCCCATAAGAAACTGTCAAAAAGTTATTTACAAAATCAATGCAGCATGTACCAGAAAAAAACGCGAGTGTTACGTATGTCTTATGTATGTGGTGGTACCATTCAAGTAGTTCATTTTGTACCAACTTTTTTGGAAGAATTCTTCCTGAGTGTTACGTATGTCTTATGTATGTGGTAGTACCACATACATAATACATACACACTTAAAATTTTTTGCTGGGTCTCGGTAATTTATTGCCGAGAACGGCACCACTGAATGCTCGGTTAAGAAAAAAATGACAGCTGTCACATTTTTTCGTAAATCTCGGTTCAACCTAACTGAATACTCGGATTTCGAATAATTTGTGCCGAAATTTCAGTTTGGTGAACCGAAATTTAGGAAAAAAATGTGTCATTTTTTTTTCAACCGAGCACTCATAAATTACCGAGACCCGGCAATAAATTTTAAGTGTGTACGTAACACTGGCGTTTTTTTAGGGGCCGTTCCTAAACCACGTGGTCATAAAGAGGAGGACGGGGGGGTTTGTCAAAAGACCACGAAAGACCACGCATGGAGGTGGGGGGGTTAACGAAATGACCACGTGGTCTTTTTTCCTGACCTATAATTTATTGTTGCCACCAAGTCAAGAATGAAGCTTTTGCATGTTAGCAACATAGAATGTACTGAAAGTTCAATAATAAAAATGTAAATAATTTAAGCGAATTTTTGACACTTGACAAATGAATAGACCACGTGTTTAAAGTCGCAATTGAAGGAGGGGTTGGCCAAAAGACCACAAAAGGGGTATAAAAAGTGATCAAAATATGACCACGTGGTTTAGGAACGGCCCCTTATGGTACAAAATTCGATTTGTTCATTATTTGTCGAGCAGTTGGACAGGACGAGGTACGGAGTACTATTCGCGTTGACGGTGTTGCTGATATTTGTTTGGTTTTTGCATGCGAAAAAGAAGGAAGGAAATATTTTTGCTTTTGTCATCACGCACATTTTGACAATAGGGGGTTTTAATTTGGAAAAATACCTTATACTAATCGATAACCGACCTTTCAGTGGGTATAACGTAATTTGTCTTAGATCTCTACGAGTTTTCTTTGATTTTAAAATTGAAAAATTATATTTGTTTTAAATTTTCACTAACTGGCAAGTAGTGCACAGAGTGACATTGCTGTTGCTGGCTTTCGGGGAATATAACCCTGATTGTAAGCAAAGTGACATTTCTGCTACTGGCTTGTGAAAAATATAACCCTGGTTTACTATAGACACTAGATATATAGACCTGCGGACTGAATCGCAGCGAGCCGAAATTACTGTCAAACGTGCGAGCCAAAATGAACATAACGAAAAATTTGTATCAAACAAATAACATGAATATAAAAAACCAGCGATTCCAGTGCTGCTGTCATTCACTACGCAGGTCTATATATATAGTGTCTATATAGTTTACGTGTCATGACAGGGATGCCAGATGTAAAGACATGTCTTAATATTGAAAACATTTGAGCATGTGTGAATGAGTGGAAGCCTAAAGCCTGTAGTACACTCTTTGTCTAATGGTCAAATATTTGACTTTCTGACATAATGTTCAAATTTATTTGACATCATGGTTGTTGTTTGCCCCATGTTAAAATCGGAGAGTGACAAATAATTATCTCTGACCAAATTTTTATCTGTCAAAAAGAGACAAATATTCGACGCTCGGTCAAAGAGTGTACTACAGGCTTAATAGTCGGTTGATTAACCGCACTCGATTTGATGTGTCACTGGAAGTTTTGTAAACTTTCAACGGGGACCGTGTTTACAGATTTCCTATGTATAAAAACATTATTTTGTGGAGTGTGAAGATATTTGAAAAATGACCTGGCCTCCCTGTGTCATGATTTCTTGACGGTAGGGTATGTCTTAAAACCACTTACTTACCTTACCAAACAGTCCCAAGCCGTGGTGTGGCCTTTGCTGTACGTAAGAGTCGTCTCCATTCCACTCGGTCCATGGCTGCAGTTCGCCAGCTCTGCAGTCTGCGTAGGGTCCGCCGGTCGTCTTTCACCTGATCGATCCACCTTGCCCGCTGTGCACCTCTCCGTCTCGTCCCTGACGGATTGGTTTCAAGAACCATCTTTACCGGGCTGTCGTCTGACATCCTTACAACATGCCCAGCCCACCACAACCTGCCTATCTTATAGCGAATTTCTTTATTTCACTAGCTCACCTCGTTTTGACCTGGAAGCGCACTAACTGCTGTCAAAACCCTTCTTCATTCGCTCGATTTTGACACAGTTTTGACCTGCCGTGCTGCCCGAAGCGCACTGAAAATTTTGTCAGCTTCAACCCACCACCGCACGTGCTAAGTTCGTAAACAATTATCTGGCATCTCTTTCTTACTTGCGTCTTAAATGGCGATGACGTTTCATTATTCCTCGGCAGTTTTGCCCGCACACAGTGGAATAAAGAAATTTGCTATTAGCGGTGTGAACGATAGATGGCCCCCCAAGCAGGTCCTGCAGTTCGTGGTTCATTCGCCTTCTCCACACTCCGTTTTCCATCTGCAGTCCACCGAAGATGGTACGCAACACCTTCCGCTCGAAGACCGCAAGGGCGCGTTGGTCCTCCACAAGCATAGTCCATGTCTCATGCCCGGTCTGATCAGCGTCTTGTAGATGGTTAACTTGGTGCGGCGACGAATTCTACTCGATCGGAGCGTCCTCCGGAGACCAAAGTATGCACGATTTCCTGCCATAATGCGCCGTTGAATTTCTCTGCTGGTATCGTTGTCGGCAGTTACCAGTGAGCCCAGATACACGAACTCATCAACCACCTCGATTTCATCACCACCAATTTGAACTCGAGGTGGGAGGTTAGCACTGTCCTTTGATGACCAGTCCAATCCGTTTGGCTTTAGCCTTTAGTCCGATGTACGTATCCGCCATCTTCACAAAGGTCCGAGCCACAATGTCAATATCGTCGGCGAAACCAAACAGTTGAACCGACTTTTGGAATATCGTGCCACTCGTGTTAATCCCCGCTCTTCTAATGACACCTTCCAGGGCAATGTTATTCAGTAGGCACGAGAGACCATCACCTTGCCTTAGACCTCTTCGGGTTTCGAAGGGGCTCGAGAGTGCCCCCGAAACTCGAACTACACACATCACTCGATCACTCGATTGACATTTCTTATCAAAAGAAAAAATAATATACATACCCCTAAAACACCCTATTGTATATGAGAGTTTACGTTGGTGCGAACAGCCTTCAAAATCTCTTTCAATGCGAATAACCCGAATAACCCGAATGGGGCAATGTGTACCAGAAAAAAACGCCAGTCTTACTTATGCCTCTCTCCCAGCTGATTATTAATCTAAGTAAATTATTACTCGGTTTTTAACAAAATTAACAACACGTGTAAACTGCCATGTAAAGCATCGATTACCTTAACTCTGGGAACCCTGCCACGAGAAAGACGTCGCCATCGTTCATCCTCTCGGTCGCAGTCAATAATTGTGAAATTTTTCTTCGCTTTGCAGTTGAAGAAATATAGGTATTTTGATAATATTTCTGTCTACAACTGCTGGAGCTCATTGAAAAAATTCTGAAAGTGTAGATAAATTAGTGAAGTTTCAGTTTTGTGCTTAAAAAAATCTCGAGTCAGTCTCGCCTAGGGTGGGCAATTGCAAGAAAGCAGTCCGCTATAGGAGACAAAGATGGCTGCTCTACCCCGTAGAATAATCAAGGAAACACAGCGCTTAATGCAAGAACCCGTTCCAGGGATCAGCGCCGTTCCAGATGAGCAAAATGCTCGCTACTTTCATGTGATTGTCTTTGGGCCGGAGGATTCCCCATTCGAAGGGGGCTTATTCAAATTAGAATTGTTCCTACCAGAAGATTATCCAATGTCGGCACCAAAAGTGCGATTCATAACGAAAATCTATCATCCGAACATTGATCGACTGGGTCGCATATGTCTAGACATTTTAAAGGACAAATGGAGTCCAGCACTGCAGATTCGAACTGTGCTGCTGTCTATTCAAGCCTTGCTAAGTGCCCCAAACCCGGATGATCCCCTTGCCAACGACGTCGCCGAACTGTGGAAGGTTAACGAAGCGGAAGCAATCCGGAACGCTAAGGAATGGACTCAGCGATACGCGATTGTGGACAACTAAGCAAAATAGATCGGAACAAGAGCAACATTTTATTAAATTAATTTTATAAAAGAAAATCTGAATAACAAATGTACACAGAATAGAATGGTAATATTCCCCGGCGAATTAAAAGCGATGACAGGAGTAGCGTGTTATTACTAATAGAGCGTGAGTGCAAAATAAAGAAAATGTGGAGAACCCGTTTGGTGTAATCAAAGTTTCATAAAAACCAACAAACACAAAAAAAAAATTGTATCAGGCACCCGTAAAACAAAAGAAAAAAAACTGCTATAATGAAAAGCTGCGAGGATGAAATCAAAATCAAGACAACAAAGAATATGCAATGTGTGAACAGCAGCTCGGCAGCACCATAACATAGCTAATAACCAGCAAAAGCAGCAGCAGCAGTTTTCTTTTGATTGATTTTCTCCCTATTTTCTAAAAGAATGTTCAACAGCTTGAACCGCATTATAAATTAAAGGTAAGCTCTCGGATCGAGAATTATTCTTTCCTTTGCTGTTGTATGTTACGTTCAGTATGCGTTCATGAATGGCTTCCTCACGGTAGCAGTGTGCGCTATTCTTTGTCGAAAGCTCTCCCTCATCCGAGCAACAAAGAGTTGTTTTTGCCTTGTGCGATTCACTCCTTACCGCTCGCTGTAGCTGCATGGAGTTGTGTAATTAGGTTATTTTTAAGTGCTAAAGTAGGTAGCTATAAAACAATGGCAAAATAATTGCACAGTTTGCGAATTCTGTACAGCAGTAGGTTGGAACATAATATCAGCTGATTTGTGTGGCATGTGGCTATGAAGACCCACTTGACCACTTCACTAGACTTAATGGATTAGAATTAGAGCAGTTCTTTAATTTGCTTATGCGAAAAGCACGGAATGTTTGATCAAACGGATTTATTTCAGAACCCTCGTGGAATATAATTTTTTTTCGATTTCAATAAACTATAAACATCAGCCTAAGCCACATTGTAGGCATATTCAAAAAAATACAGGGTTGGATTGAAATGAATCTTTATAAAAAGATTATCAACTACTTTAAAAAAGACGAACGCCTTTATTGCTACGATTAGGCATGGGAAAATTGTTTATCTTAACGGTTTTTTCCTGTTGGATATATTTTCCACTGTCATTCCAGATTTGATGTGAGCCTCATTAAAGTGCTTTTACTTCGATTGGTTTGCATTAAGGTTCCTCCCATTAAGGTGTAATTGAACGAATAAAGTTGCCTGCTTAATAGAAGGTTTGTTTTGCTGTCAAATCTTTTAACACGAGCAAATTCGTAAAAAAAAAACATTTTCAAAGGAAAAAAGTACTCTCTGATTTGGACACAAAATGATGAAACACTTTTACGAATATCAAAAACAAAAGTTAGCGCGGTTAGTGTTAGGATCTCAATCAAATTGTTATTCGAAAATCGAAAATTTTTCTGCTAGATGTCTGATTTTATAATTCGAGTCTTCTCTGATATATGTGGAATTTTATATTAAAATTAGAACAAAAATAATGCTTTTTTCTGTGCCAATTATTTTTGAAACTACAAAGAATTGGAAAAAAATTGAAGTATCAGGGAATTTTATAAAGTTAGCTAGACACCCTAAAAAGTAACATTTTTTATGAAAATTAAAACCAAAACTCTGTAGATTCTACAATAGGTGAAAAATGCTCTAAGAATTCTATAAATAAAAATAATAATTAAAATACTGTGTAAAATGTGCTAAAATACTTATTTCTAACAGTTCTAATGAGCAATGCTTTCTTCTGTCTTGTTTTGATTTCAGATTGTACATTATACGAGCACGGGAAACTCATTTATTTCCAACAATTATGCGAGAATGGTCTCAATCTCTACCGGTATATTTCAGTATGGTGCGTTAATCGGATGCCGCAGTCTAATAGTATGGTAAAATTTAAATTATTTCACCACAGAAACGCAGAAAAGTTATTGAAACAAATTTAAACAATAAAAAAGCAGCGTAAGTTATGAAAACAACAGACTTGTTTTTGATTATCTCAACGTAATGAATCAGAATATCCGTTGATGATGTATCGCAGTCAAAATTCGCCTATTAGTTCCACGCTTTACTCAAACAAAATAATGATTATTTCCTCACTCTTGGGTAGCTGTTAAGAATTCATAGTTGATACCCATAACCCTGTGCTTGGTTCTAGTATGATATATTTATCAAATCAGAGAATAAGAATCCAACCGAATACAGGCTACAGCGATCACAACTAGGCAAAAATTACAATAAAAGTAAATAAAGACATAAATATTATTAACAATCAATCCGCTCCTTTTAGCAAATTCAAATTGGTAACAAACGAAAGAGGTGTAAAATTGCAATACAAATGTATCGATAAATTGAACAACTGAAACCGTCGTGAAAGTTGTACATTAGAGAAGCAAATTAAACACATCCGTAAAGGTGCAATTTGTTTATTTCGACCGAGGAGTTTGACATTCACTCGCTGTTGTTTGCGACATTTGTGCGAATCCAATCGTGATAGTAAGAAACTCTGGCATGAGCATCCGGATATCCACGACCGCAGGGAATACCCCAGTTAACAAGTCCGACCAATTTTCCTTCCCATGTTAGCGGGCCTCCAGAATCACCCTGCAAAAAATGTTCATTGGATAATGTGAAACTTTGAAGCTTAATTCTAAAAACTTACATTACATGCACCTTCGCCTCTCTTGGTAAACGTGCACAGATGGCCAATATCTACGTTAGGATCATCGCCGTGCAGGCTTCGACAGCGCTCGTGATCCACATTGAGCAGATTGATGGTCTGCAGCTTGTTGGGCGCCACTCCCCCGGCCGAAAGTCGTCCCCAGCCGGTCAGCGTGATGGTTGCATTATCAGGGACACACTTTTCCGAGTATTCGATTGGACTAATGAGGTTGCTATAAGTTAAACTCGTAGCTAACCGAACCAGGCCAATGTCGTTGTGGTATGCAGGCATATTGTATCTGGTGAAGAATTGCATAAAATTATTCTCCAGTCGGTACCTTAGCAGAGAACTGTGACTACTTACCGGCTATGGTGAACAAGAAAATCCACCTTAAAACTTTCACCACCTTCATTGAGGTCATTCGTTCCAACCAGCACCTTAAGGTCCCCGGGTTTGCGGCTAAAAAACAGGAAAACTTTCATTTATTACTTTTTGTTGATAAAGCAATCGCTGATTTGTGCAGATAAACTTTGAATCATGTATCAAATATAGCCAACATCGTTGAGAAATATATTAACTGCTCATCGACAACGACGAGAAGGTAAGTGCTCTGTTGAGACCTAAATTTTATATTTTTTAATATAATTATTAGATAAAATCCTCCTTCAAGACTTCTGTCGTTATACTGGATCTAACGTTCAACAGTGCAAATTCAAATTCCACTCGCACTCGTGAAAAATTTCATAGTCGAATTTTTATGTTTAAGCCAAAGTTAGACATTCATAATTTCTGATTTTGTGCCCTACAATCCATAGAGTATTTCCGTCCCAACAGGTCAACTAAAGTTTGTTTCCATGAGCGCAGATAAATGTGATGCTTTGAAAGTAAAGCAGTGACAAGCAACCTATTTGATGCTGTTAGAATTTACTTGAAATTGATGTCTTGAGAAAAAACAGGTACCTACACTGTGACCTATTTGAAAGTTTTGCATTGCAAACTTGTATCACAACAAAACTTCATGTAGAATCAAGCTCTTTCAACTCTTCATTAATAATCACAGAAATTAGGACTTATATTTCCAGATAACGTTCAGTTTTTTTCCACTCACCCGGAAATGCAATGGGCAGCAGTTATTATCCATTGCTCTGCAATGATTGCGCCTCCACAATTATGTCCAAACGTTGTTTGTAAGGAAACCTGGAATGGAGCAGCTCCCAGCTTAGCCTCCTCTCCGCCAACGATTTTGAACGATCCATTTTCCGCGTTGTTCAACCTTGTTCCATAAGCTTCGTTTTTCGGCCACAATAACAACGAACAAAGCATAATAATAGTTTCGAATTTTATTTGCATTTTAGTAACCAACAGTAATTCAGTTATCAATTTGGGGTCTCTATACTTATCCGCAGTTCAGAAACGAGTGCTTTCAACTCGTCGAAAAGTGTGTAACTTATAATCCGCGCAGAAGCTCCCGCTGGGTGCGCACGATAGCCTAATTATTGCGCCTGCACGTTTCAAGCACACTTTTGAGGAATTTCGTTTAACAATAGTAAAGTATAGTAATAAAGTCACTTCTGACGAACATCGTTCGACGTTCGTCAGTTTTACAACTTCTTAATAGAATAAAACTCGAAAGCCGTTGAACTACATGAGAGCTTACGACTGAAAGCGTTATCATCTATACATTTACGACAGTTTACTGTGCTGTGACTCTAATTTCACGAGAAGACTTCTTAAAATTTATTGATTCCGTTCACTAAGTTTTAAAGTCCGAGTAAATATCATTTAAAGAAAATTGGCCGGGTTCAGGATGATACCTGTCGCTTTTGAAATATGGAAAGCAAGACATCGGAACATCTGTTGTGCAGTATTTAAACGCAGATCAAGGTTTCTTGGCAGTGGCTGTTTACAGCCCAAAGAGATTTGGTCTTTGAATCCTGGGACAATGTCGGTGCAGGTACCTGATCACTCAACAATAGTGGTCATTGTATTTTGCAAGGGGACACGTATAGCAATTGACTGGGATATATTACAAAAGTTCACATCAATGGACAACGTTATTTGTTATTCCCCAACAAAAAAAAGTTTCAAACTGATCGTGAGAAACACGATACAATTTTATGGTTACACTCACCCGAGATGATTCAATCCAAAGATTTTCGTTGCATCGCTCAATCAGATAGGAAGCCGCCAATCAATAAATTACCGATTTCGAGAAATTTCAATTCGTGATTCAAAAACCGAAAGATAATAATTTAAAAAAAATATATTTTCGAGAGACGATACAAAACATCGCGTAGTATAGATCTAGTTGCAATAGGGTTCCGTAGATGATACGTCTCGCATTGTCCAAAGTTGCCACTGAGCCAAGGTAGACGAATTCGTCGATTACCTCGAGCTCATCGCTGTCGATAGTCATATTACTGCCTAAGCGGACTCTGTCGCGCTCGGTTCCGCCACTCTGTATGAACTTGATCACCGGCTACTCGTCGTATAACACCTTCTATCACAATATTGAACAGTAAGCATAAGATACCGTCACCTTTCCGAAGTCTTCTACAAGATTCGAATGAGTTGACAAATCCCATCGAAATTTTTACTTAGCACTGGTTTCCATTCATCGTAGCTTTGATCAGTCGGGTCAGCTTCCCATTCACACCCATGATCTTCCATAACTCTTTCCAGTTAATTGTATCGTATGCGGTTTTCGAATTGATGAATAAATGATGCGTAGGAACTCTGTATTCACGACGCTTTGGGAGGATCTGTCGCAATGTGAAGATCTGGTCCTTTGTTGACAGATCTACTACGAAGCACGGTTAATAACTTCCAGCGAATCCATTTGGTAGTAGTGACAAAAAATGAAAAATGAGTTGGAAAAACACTTCATAGGCGGCATTTAAGATAATGATCCAATGATAGTTCTCAGTTCCTAGCGCTTTTTTGTAGATAGAGCAGATAACCCCATTCTACCACTCCTTCAGTAGCTGTTCGCTATCCCAAATTTTGATAATTTGTACGGACCCGTCTTGGTAAAATCCGCTCCGATACTAATTTTGCCGGCCGATTTGTTGTTCTTCAGCTCCTTGATGGCATCTCTAATTTCACCTACCGTTAGGAGCGGCAAGTCTCTGTCTACCATTGTACCGACAATGTCATTTCCCGCGCCGTCTTAATCCTTTTTCTATGCGCCATTCAAGTGTGCATCGGAGTGCTGCTTGAAACTTTTGGTTAAGACAGTCCATCAGAATACTCAGATCCTCATCTTGGCATTTTGCGGCTCGCGGCACGAAGGCTGTGCCGAATGTTTTGAGTTGTTGGTCTATAACTTTCGCGTCTCATGAGAGTGACTAAGATTTTGTAGTTTCTCGAATTCCTCGATTCCTCCACTTCCTGACAGCGCTTCTTCTGAATGAATAGTTGGTTTTGCTGTCTCCTCTTCTGTTTATTTCGCAGCATTTTTATCGGCTTTAACCAGCTCGCTCTCGCTTCGAGTGAATACGCGAGTACCGTGACGGGCGCCTGTACCAAGTGTTCTTCAAGAGTTTTGGGCGCATCTTCACCATCACTCGAATAGTGATTCTGTCTATTTTGGTGACCTGCAGAAAAAAGTCGCATCGCATAACAATCATTCGAGAATCGTACCTGAAAAAATTGAAGCGAAGAAATATATGGTGGCATTCTTTGATGATTTCGTGTCAACATTGCTTATTTCGTGCAGTGCGATAAATGTACAGGGTGTTCAGTAAGTTCGAATACAACCAGAGGGGGTTCACTGCTGTCAAATTTCATATATGTGTGCGTTATCGCAGATCAACTTTGGTCCATGACGTTTGTTGGTCCATGATGTTTGTAACTATGAACAATAATGGGGAAAAAAATCACTACACAACACATTCATGAAGGTTTTCCGCAGTTTCTCGAGTTTTGATAAACAAACGTTCCAATCTATAATATTTCACATCGATCAATTTCATGACCAAAATGAACAAAAACCAAAACAAACGCCATGTTGCCGAATATGTTGGTTACACGATGTTTGACAGATAGATCCCCCCTGAATACAACCTTCCATCGTAGTAAAGTCGTTTGCGGCACGAAAGTCAGGAGTTTGTGTTTTCAGATGAGAAACTCTTTGTCATGCAACAGCCGCACAATGTTCAAAATGATCAGCTCTAGGCGTCGACGTTGGGCAGCATTCACCCGTCCCATATAAACATTCGTCGGTTCCAGAGCACCGCGCCGGTGATATTTCGGAGCCGTGTCCAGGTGTTTATCGAGATAAAACTTTAAAATCAGCGCCGCGTGCTATAAGACCGATGTAATGCATCGGCTTGAGAGCTACAAAAACTAAAAAATCGCTTCCAAGTGGTTTTTAAAACGGCCTTATTGCTATTCTTATAGGTGTTTCCTTCACCTTGGCAAGAGTGGACCACCTGGTTGTAAAACAAACATGTAGTGGTTATCAGGAAGTTCTGATGGTATTTCTCATAGGCTTCATAGGTCCCTATTACAGAAGACGAGGCGAGCAACTCGTCTCGCCCTGAGTCATTGTCGAGGCGAGCAAAATATTGTGTTACGCAAGTGAAGCTTGGCTGGTGACAGACGAGCTACTGGTCCAAAATCCAGCCGACTCGCCATCTGCAATACCAAAATTGGTCAGACGAGTAACACCGCTCGCCTCGTCTATACTGTAATAGTGGCCATAATTTTGTATCACCGGCAGTGGCGTAGTCAAGGGGAAGGGGTGGGAGGGTGTTAGGGTTTAACCCCCTCCGCTTCTCTCAAAGCATTTGATCCATTTTTTTTTTCAATATTAGGATTCTTCATTACTGTTTATTAGAATGCCAATGGATTCAAATTTTAACGCATATGATCGATAAAAAATCACAGTCGATATGAAATTATCGAAATCGAACTTTTTTTGTAACTAAATTTCTTAGCAATGAAGCATTCGAGAGATCAGGTGTAGTCTTGAAAAAAATTCAGACAAATCGACTTTCTTTCAGTTTTAAAACCTACTGACACCTGTCAGTACGTTTTAAAACTGAAAGAAAGTTTAAACTGAGCCTGTCCTGATGGCTCAAAAATAGGTCCAAAGACTGGTGCTGGAATTTTCGGGCCTGGAATTAATATTGCAGTGGCAATGAGACAGTGGGCAACAGTGTTTCAAGCAATCCTTGAATGTGCGAATGTTTGTCTGACTAAAAAATACAAACATGAAAATATTTGTATTTTCTCTGACATTTAAGCAGCGCTGAAAGCACTTTATGCTTATAAATGTACATCCAAGATTGTCTGGGAATGTATTCTCACATTGCGAAAGCTGTGTCAAACAAACTCAGTAAATTTGTATTGGGTTCCAGGACATTGTGGCATTGCACGCTGGGAAACAACGGACCCAAATTCCCACTAAATTAATGCCGCTGAGCTGGCAACCTGAAATGTGGCATTTTTAATGTAAAATTGGTCAATAAATCGATTGGTGACGGTTTCATCCTGTGCAGGGCACGGGAAAGGGTCTATATTCCCAAAAATACGCAAATATAAGGTGAAAAGGAGCAAAATAGACCATTTCTCGTGCCCTATAGAAATATACACTGAGAAAAAAGCACTTAAGAATTTCATAAGTTATAACTTATGAACATGCATAATTTTGATTTCATTAGACACTTATGCATTGCATATCAAGCTTATAAATTTCATAAGCATACATAAGGATTTTCATATGAACGTTATGTGCATCCCATACGCGTAACTTATGATTTTCATAAACGGCAAAATTGTGAAAATTCCATAGTCATATCTTATAAAATCTGCAAAATGGCAGACCAGAATTGTTGATTTGTGCACCGTCAGACAAGTCAGAAGTTTTTGGATAAAGCTATGCTGAAATTTGCACAGCTGGTGAAAATTGGAGCAAAAAACTGTAAGTACCTCTTTTCAAATCCTATAGGTATATGGTATACATAAAGTCATCTATGTTTATTCTAGCAACTATTAAATTTTGTGATCGTTAAAAAGGACAACGCTGACGACATTCGGCAAGAGGAATCAAAGGCGAACTTGTTTCCAGAATTTTAATCTCCATTGCGAGTAAAGAATAAGTAAGAACTAGTGTAAAAATGTTTTTTTTAACAAAACATGTTAACATACCCTAGTAATATGAATTTCATGGCATCAATTATAAGCTTTATAACAGTAAACTGATGATATTCATATTAATCTGTTTATGAAATTCATATTGAAAAGCTATGATTTTTTTTTCTTCATCTATAGTTTATTTGACACGGCACAAATACAATTCAATGTTTAACGGCGCCAATTATATCTGGTAGCTTACTTTCTAAAGTATCTTAATAACTAAAAGCAAATTTTTTATCCTCGCTGCCGACTACGAGCTGAAACTAAATCTAACTTAAAGCTAGAATATTTTGCATTAAAAGCACAGGTTTGCTGTTTGATGGTTTTCATTGCCATAGGTAAGCAGCATATTAAATTTGTTCCGCTGCTGGGCCAAGATATTACGGACTGGCATATTGGGTTGTTTCCATCGGGCCTTGAGAGTATCGTGCGGGTCTGATTGCTGTTTCCGGATCCGGGGTCTTAACGTGTTCTTGTCGTTTGGTTGGATGTAGGCGGAAGGGGATAGGACTAAACTGGGGCGTGGATGGATTTCAGAAAAACGTATATAAGGGACATGTAGGATAGGTCACGGCTCGCCGAGACATCACGAACAGGAACAGCCGGCTGCCTACCTTCGGCCTGCAGGGAAGCTATTAATCTAGACCTGGCGTCACGGTGTACAGGGCATGACCAAACAACGTGCTCTATGTCGTGACAACCTTCACCACAGGCACAGATACCACTCTCCTCGAGCCCAACACGACGGAGATGCGCGTCAAATCTATAGTGATTGGACATAAGCCGGGACATCACGCAAATGAAATCCCGACCTACATCCAACCCCTTGAACCACGGGTTCGTCGATACCTTGGGGATTATGGAATGTAACCACCTTCCCAGTTCCCTCTTGGTCTAAGAATTTTGCCAACTGATGATCGTATTCTGACGTACAAATGCGAAAAATTCATTAAAGACAATTGGTCTTTCATAAATATCACCGTTTGTTGCGCCCACCTTAGCCAAAGAGTCCGCTTTCTCATTGCCCGGTATCGAGCAGTGAGAAGAGACCCACGCTAAGGTAATCTGAGTAGATTTTTCGGATAAAGCACTCAGATGTTCCCGTATTTTCCCCAGGAAATACGGAGAGTGCTTAACATCTTTCATCGATCGGAGAGCCTCAATGGAACTGAGACTGTCCGTAAAGATGAAATAATGGTCCGTGGGCATTTTTTCGATAATCCCTAGGGTGTACTGAATTGCAGCTAATTCTGCGACTTAAACAGAAGCAGGATTATCGAGCTTATGGGAGACGGTTAAATTGTTATTGAAGATACCGAAGCCAGTGGACCCATCAAGAAGTGATCCGTCAGTGTAGTACATATTGTCGCAGTTGATGTTTCGATATTTATTGGAAAAAATTTTGGGGATCTGCTGCACGCGTAAATGATCCGGGATTCCACGAGTTTCTTCTATCATGGATGTATCGAAAAACACAGTAGAATCAGAAGTATTTGATAAGTCGACACGATTTGGAATATTCGAAGAAGGGTTAATATTTTGGGACATGTGATTGAAATACAATGTCATAAAACGGGTTTGAGAATTAAGTTCGATTAACCTTTCAAAATTTTCAATCACGGGACGGTTCAAGACCTCACATGATTAGAATACGAGAAGACAGGCTCCAGAAGCGGTTTTTCAATGGTAGTACTCCAGCTAAGATCTCCAAACTCATCGTATGGGTCGACTGCATGCAACCCAAGGCGATACGCAAACAACGATATTGTATTCGCTCCAGTTTGATCAAATGTGTGTTTGCTGCGGAGCGGAAGCAGAAACACCCGTACTCAATAACAGACAGTATCGTTGTTTGGTAAAGCCTTATAAGGTCTCCTGGGTGGGCTCCTCACCATTGTCCGGTTATTGTACGAAGAAAATTCACTCTTTGTTGACATTTTTTCATCAGATACCTCACGTGACAACCCAAGGTGCTTTTAGAGTCGAACCAGACACCAAGATATTTGTGTACCAAAACCTGAGAAATCGTTTTACCCATTAATTGTTGTCCAAGGTATCTTGCAATCGTCCTTGCAAATCGGCAGCTTTGGCTCCTGTAACAGAGATTACACTGTCGTCTGCAAGTTGTCTTATCGTGCATGAATTTGCCAGACCTTCGTCGATGTCATTTACATAAAAGTTGTAAAGAAGGGGGCTTAAACATGAGCCCTGGGGAAGACCCATGTAGCTAATGCGAAAAGTTGCCAAATCGCCGTGCGTAAAATGCATGTGCTTTTCGGACAACAAATTGTGCAAAAAATTGTTCAAAATTGGAGAAAATCCTTGTCGGTGAAGTTTACCCGAAAGAATGTCAATAGAAACGGAATCAAAAGCCCCCTTAATGTCCAAGAACGCAGACGCCATTTGTTCTTTGCGAGCATACGCCAGCTGAATATCTGTTGAAAACAACGCAAGACAATCATTCGTCCCTTTGGCACGGCGGAAGCCAAATTGAGTATCTGATAGTAGACCATTTGATTCGACCCAATGGTCTAAACGACGGAGTATCATTTTTTCCATCAATTTCCGGATACAGGATAGCATTGCAATCGGCCTATAAGAGTTGTGATCAGAAACTGGTTTCCCTGGTTTTTGGATGGCGATCACCTTCACTTGCCTCCAATCCTGCGGTACAATGTTTTGCTCCAGGAACTTATTAAACAAGTTCAACAAGCGCCTCTTGGCATTGCCGGGTAGATTCTTCAACAAGTTGAATTTGATTCTATCTAACCCAGGCGCGTTATTGTTACAGGACAGGAGGGCAACTGAAAATTCTGCCATCGTAAAAGGTGATTCTATCGCGTCGTGGCCCGGAGACGCATCGCGAACAATGTTTTGCTCAGGAACAGAGTCCGGACATACTTTCCTGGCAAAATCAAATATCCACCGACTTGAAGACTCCTCGCTTTCGTTGACCGTTACGCGATTCCGCGCTCTTCGGGCTGTGTTCCAAAGAGTGCTCATCGATGTCTCCCTCGACGTCTCGTTCACGAACCGACGCCAATATCCGCGTTTCTTTGCTTTAGCCAAACTTTTAAGCTTGGTATTAAGCTCCGAATACCGTAAATAGTCGCCAGGTATACCTCCCTTCTGGTAGGCCTTAAACGCGTCGGATCTTTGCGTGTAGACATCGGAGCACTCTTGGTCCCACCACGGAGTGGGAGGCCGTTCTTTGATCGTTACGCCGGGATATTTCTTCGTTTGGGCTTGCAACGCGGCGTCGAGAATCAAGCCCGCGAGGAGATTGTATTCTTCAAGTGGTGGATGATGTTGAATCGACTCGACCGCTTTTGAAATCATTTCCTCGTATAACTTCCAATCGACATTCCGTGTGAGGTCATACGGAATGTCAATTGGTCGCATGCGAGTCGACCCGTTATTAATTGAAATAAGAATAGGCAAATGGTCGCTACCGTGAGGATCAAGGATTACCTTCCATGTGCAATCCAACCGTAGCGAAGTCGAACATAAGGATAGATCCAAAGCGCTTGGGCGCGCTGGAGGTTTCGAGATACGTGTCATTTCACCGTTGTTTAAAATAGTCATGTCGAAGTCATCGTAAAGGTTATAGATTAAAGAGGAGCGGTTATCATTGTATGGGGAACCCCAAGCCACGCCATGAGAGTTGAAGTCTCCCAAAATCAAACGTGGCGAGGGAAGAAGTTCTATTAAATCAAAGAGCAGCCGTTGCCCAACCTGTGCTCTGGGAGGAATATACATTGAGGCAATACAAAGCTCTTTACCTTGTATTGTCATTTGACATGCGACAACTTCGATGCCTGGAATCGAGGGGAGGTTAATACGATAGAAAGAATAGCACTTTTTAATCCCTAAAAGTACTCCTCCATATGGGGTGTCTCGATCAAGGCGAATAATATTAAAATCATGGAAGTTGAGATCAATATTTGAAGTAAGCCAAGTTTCACAAAGGGAAAATGCATCGCATTTGTTTTTATTTATCAAAACTTTAAACGAATCAATTTTTGGTAAAATACTTCTACAATTCCACTGTAAGACAGAGATAGAATCCTTCATATACGCAGTCGAAGGATCGAAGGAAACAATCGCTGCAAGGAGGGGCCATTGGGCAGTCAACTGCTTCAAAAATGATCTAACTGTTGGGAGGAATGCTGTAAGAAAAATTTTAATTGGATCGGGTATATTGAAATTTTCAAAAATCCAGTCCACAATGTCAGAAAATTTCACTAATCCAGAGTTTGTTTCATCAACTGGATGTGCAAAAGGAACAACTGGGGTTTTAGATGTTCCTGGCAGTGCTGGGAACTCCTTCTGAGACTTTAAATTTGCAAGCCCAGGAGGAGTTTGCTTCGGTTTTTCCGCAGCACTGTTTGGTTTGTTCGTACTTTTCATTACACTTTGGGAAATCTTAGGACCTTTACGGGGAAGTTTAGGAGAAGAAACATTTTTCCTCTTCCTAGACTCCCCAGGATTGGCATAAGATGTTCCCGCTGATGAATCGTCAGAATCGGTTTCATCAGAGGGCAACAGATCAAAGGGGTTCGATGTTATGGTAGAAGTGGTCACGGTCTTCTTCAGCATCTCAGCGTAAGAACGCTTTGAACGCTCCTTAAGTGACCGCTTGATTTTATCTCTGCGCTGCATGTACACCGGGCATGTGGAGAGCTCATGCTGGTTTTCCCCACAGTGAATACATTTTTCAGCATTAACACTGCAAGAATCTTCCGCATGAGTCTCCTCACACTTGCTACAGTATTATTGCAGCAGTAGGCGGCTGTGTGGCCTAACTGCTTGCAATTGGTGCAATTCATAACACGGGGTACATACAATCGCACAGGCAGACGAACCCGGTCGATCGAGACGTGGCTAGGGAGTGCAGATCCGGCAAACGTAACGCGAAACGAGTCTGACGGAGTGTAAACTTTTTTACCGCCGACGAGAGACATGGACCGCAATTGCTTACAATCCAAAATCTTCGCCTGTGTTTCGGTATTTTTGAAGCAACCGGTTGCGCTTTTTAGGATACACTCGACAGACAGACTCGAATCGGTTATGACACCGTCGATCTCCACGTCTCGTGCGGGTATGTAAACGCGATACTCGCGTGTGAAGAGCTCAGAGCAAGCGATAGCATTGGCCTGTGCCAGAGCACTGACCACGACACGGAGCTTGTTAGGTCGGACCTTGGAAATTTCGGTCACGGCCTTGTACCCCTTCGTCAGGTCTTTTGAAATTTGCAGTATGTTTAATCGCTTTGAATTCACTCCTGCCTTTGGACGAAAATAAACAGTATAGCTGCCCTGTTGAGATCCGTCCGGGTAAAGCCTGGGGCGAGGGGGGACTGGAGAATGAACAGGGGAGGGGGTAACAGAAGGGTCAGGGTCAGGGGGGCTCGGGGATGGTGGCACGGGAGACGAGGGATCTATATCCATCGCGCTAAATGTAGCGCACTAGCGAACTAGCGCCGACAATAACACGTACCTCTTTACTTCTTCCTTCCAGCAGTGGTTGTCCGATCGTTCGAAGCTGCACCCAAAGCAGCCAGCAGCACCAGTACAGCAGCACCAATACAGCCACCAGCAGTGAGCCGGGTGTGAGATCACTCAGCACAGCGACACGGACTCGACTGTCAACTGATGGCCTTGAATAATACACTCTTTTGTTTGGCTATTCGTACACACGGACCGGATTGTAATAGAACGACCACTTTGCACGTCCGTTTCTGTCGAGTGTTCGACGCGGAATGAAGCTATGATTTTGATATGTCTGTTCTTTTAACATGCATACCTACGACCAATAAATTTTATAAGTATGACTTATGAAAATCGTTAGCAGTCGAGAACAAAATTTTCCCTCCAATTCATAAGCCAAACTTATGACTTTTATAAGGAATCCTTGTGGCGCAAAATCATAATCATCATTTCATAATCATAATCATCATCAAAATCATCATTTCTCTGCGTGTAGACCTTCTCCCGTGTCCTGCATAGTATGAAAATATCACCAATCGATTTTTTGACCAATTTTACATAAGAAATGCTATATTTCAGGTTGCCAGCTCAGCGGCTTCAAATTAGTGGGAATTTGGATTCATTTTTTCCCAGTGTGCATTGGGGGGAATGAAAGGGCAGACGAACTTCAAAACAAGGATCTAACTCACAGTGCATCGGCCCAGAACCTCTCTGTGGTATATCAAACTGTGCAGTGAAAATTAAGCTTAAACGCTGGGAGGAACAAAAGGTGATAACCAATTGGTTGGATGTCAATAAGTGTTCCCAATCTAAAAGATTTATAACACCAAATGAAAATCATTCAAAAAAGCTCCTCGAGCTCAACAAAAAAGTTCTTTGTACATACGTCGGCCTAGTAACGGGGCACTGCCCGAGTAGATATCATTTAAAGAACATTTACCGGGTTCAGGATGATATCTGTCGTTTTTGTAATATGGAAAGCGAGACATCGGAAAATCTGTGCAGTTTTGGTGCATTATTTAAACGCAGATCAAGGTTTCTTGGCAGTGGCTGTTTAGGCGTCAAACACAAATTACGTAACGCAAAAATCCAGATTTTAGACTCCCTCCCCCCTGCAACGATAAGTAACGTTCAATATGACTCCCCCCTAAAATTTTCGATTTTGAAAGAAAATCACAGTTACGTAACTGTTTCAACTACCACCTTCCGCGTTTGTAACAAGTAACGTAAACCAACCCCCCCCCCCCTTCATTCATGCGTTACGTAATATGTTACGACGCCTTACAGCCCGAAGAGATCTGGTCTTTAAATCCTGGGAAGGTGATTGGCTTCATAAACGATATTTTACCTGACTGGGAGCGTGTCGGTGCAGGTACCTGATCATTAAGGTGTCCCAAAAAAATCGTTGTTTAAAAAGTCAAGGTGCTCAGCCTACAAAAATGGTGCTTATTACGGGAGTCACTTCACGGTGAAATATATTTCACTCTCACGCTCACTTCACTTTTTAGACCGTTTCTCGATTTCACCTCAAGTGAGGTGACAAAAAAAACCTCCGTGGAGTGAGATTGACAGTGAAGTGAAATTGAAAATAGGACAAGTGAAATGAAATTGTCTCCCAGCTCAAAAATCTCTAAGTCCCAGAAAGTCGTTTTTTCCGTTTTTTAGATAATACCAGATCTTGACATGTTCTGATTTTCTAAAACATTCGGCATAAAAAAAATGTTTTTTTCGGTATCGAAAATTTCCTGAACTAGTTTGCATTTTTTTCATCGGGCAAAAAAATGAAAATTTGACCGCTTCAAGGCACGGAGCAAATTCTGATTCGTTTCGTTAGTGAAGAATAAATCCAATATTTACCATTAGATCACAAATCAATCATCTTTAGGGTGCTTATTACGGGAGTCACTTCACGGTGAAATATATTTCACTCTCACGCTCACTTCACTTTTTTAGAACTATTCCCGATTCCACCTCAAGTGAGGTGACAAAAATCACCTCCGTGGAGTGAGACTGACAGTGAAGTGAAATTGAGAATAGGACAAGTGAAATGAGATTGTTTCCCAGCTCAAAAATCTCTAAGTCCCAGAAAGTCGTTTTTTTTGTGTTTTTAGATAACACCAGATCTTGACGTGTTCTGCATTTCTAAGACATTCGGCATCAAAAAAAATGTTTTTTTCGGTATCGAAAATTTCCTGAACTAATTTGCATTTTTTTCATCAGGCAAAAAAATGAAAATTTTACCGCTTTAAGGCACGGATCAAATTCTGATTCGTTTCGTTACTGAAGAATAAATCGTACATTTACCATTAGATCACAAATCAATCAACTTTAAAACTTATGGCATCTTCGTGGAATCATTTCACCGTTCAAAATGGTCGTGAAATGATTCCACGCGAAACGTCGCTTTTTCTGTTCTCACTTCACTGATATGACACTCATAATGGGGCTTATCACGGGAGTCACTTCACGGTGAAGTGACAACCGTACTAGGCACGGTGAAAGTGATTCCCATTTGATTTGCACGCGTATTTTTTCACCGTGAGATTTTTTCACTTCGTTCTCACCGTGAAGTGCCTCCCGTAATAAGCCCCAATAACCCAGATTCCGCAGCAGATGTCACTTTGCGACGTTTTTCTCACTCACGTGAGTCCCGTAATAGGATTTTGTTCACTTCACTCTAATTTCACCGTGAAGTGACTCCCGTAATAAGGGGCCGTTCAATAATTACGTAAACAAATAGGGGGGAAGGGCGGGTGCAATTTTCTTACGCTATCTTACAAAGGCAAATCTAGGTTCAACGTACAATATAGTATATATTTTATAAGAAGTGAGGACGGAAGCTTCGGAAGACAAGGAGCTAAGTAAGCATTGCAGTTTCTTCTAAAATCTGGTTCAAATTTTCAAGAAAAAGCTTAAGGGTAATTTATTTACACCAGTTAAGACGCATTACGAAGAGTGTAAAGATTATGAAAAGTTGTCCATGATTGTTGATTTCCTGTGAGAAATAAATAGCGATACAAAAAAAAGGATAGAAAAGAAGAAAGAGCAGTGAGAGAGAAAAATTATCCAGAAAGTAAAATATCCCATATCTGAAATATACTTAGGTCAAAACTCTACAGTTCAAGCAACCAATAAAAGATCGCACTCAATATGATTTTCAAAGAGCTCTGGGGCTTTTATTTAAGCATGCGAGCACATCAAAATCGAAATAAGCGTTCTAAAAAAGAGTGTTATTGTTATTTTTTCTTTTTTGGGTCGATTCTGATATACTACACTTATAAACAACATATTTACACATACATACGGACAGGCACACATTCACAAACATACATAAATTGTTCAATTCGTCGATCTGAGTTAATTGGTATACAACACGTGGCTCTCCGTGCCATTAATTTTGCCTTAAAAGTGAAATGTCTCATATGAAAAATACTCTTTGATCAATATTTTAAAATCTAAGCCACCAATCAAAAATCCACTCGGTAGCATTCTGGGGGAGCACAGTAGCTTCCGTTTGCGTATAAGATCATTAAAATCGGATATTGCGTTCTATAAGAAAGGTACGTTAGTATTTTGCGGCACATACAGACAACATACACACACACACACACACACACACATACACACGAACAGACATTGCTCAGTTCGTCGAGCTTAGTCGAATGGTATATACGGTTCGGCCCTCCGGGACTTGAATCTATTTTGCGTTTTTCGACCGATTTTATAACCTTTGTTCAGTATAACAAAGGAAAAACAAAGGTAAAAGGGTACTGTTGTCTCCGCGGTAAACTACGGATTTTTATACTCTTATCTCTCCGCTAATTAACTCTGTTGCTCTTCTTCATCGAACCTCGTTAGTTACTCCTGCCAAGTATCGGCAATTATTACTCAATTAAGCTCAAACAGGAAAAAATGAAAGATTATAGCTATTCAACCATTCCTATGAATTTTGATGCCCCTAGCCATTACCAAAACGCGTCAACTTACGTTTGAGTGTTGTTTAGAAATTGATCACCGGGTTCGTCACTTTAACGTTATGTTTACGAGGAAACTCATTTAGATCTGTGAAAAAACCGTAATGGCTAGGGTAGGGACACCAGAATTCACAGGAATGGTTGAATAGCTATAATCTTTCATTTTTTCCGGTTTAGGCTTTTGGAGTGCACTTGTGTTGTGTTAACCAGTGTTATAATCAGGTATATTTCATTCCCCTGTGTGTCTCTCTAAAACCGAACGGTTTGATTCTACTAGGATTTGAGTTCGTGACCATTCGCTCATTACAGCGGACTCTGTAACTTTGTAGCTACAAGCTCCTCTTAATATTCGAACACATTACAGAAACGCTGGAAATGGTTTTCCAAAGGAATTTCCTACCTCATGTTCTTATGCTCTACAAATGAGCAGAATAAATTCTATTTCCTCAAAAGCCAAGAGCTTGATTTCCTAAATTCACCAAGATGACCAATGTGGTCTTATACTGGATTGATCAAGTCAAATACCTAATTTATTATATAAATCATACTCTGAAAATGATTTTGAAACTTCCACATAGGCTTATTGTATAGAAATATTTTAAGTAATGTCAAACAACATTGTCAATAAACTCTTAAAAACGACCGTTGCAATTTCTTCAACTTAACGAATGAGTTTTCTTAGTTTCTTTAGAATTTCATTTCACTTAGTGACGAATGTAATTAATATAGTATAATATTTTTCAAGTTACAACATATTAATAAAAGTTAAAAAATCTTCTGACTTTTTGAAAAAATAAAAATAATAGAAGTCTTCTAATGAATATAATTATTACGCTTCCTGGCAGAAAACAAAAAAGAAAAGCTACAATGCAAAAGTGTACTTCTAGCTACACAGCAAACACGAATTCGACATTATATGTGCTAGAACCTGCTGTTAAACAAAGCATATTTAAGCAGCTCTAGGTCATCATCTCATTGTACTAATTTCATGAAGTTTCAAAAACAACACAAATGTATAGTAGGGTGTCCCAAAAAAAAATTAATGTTGAAAAAGTCAAGGTGTTCAGCCCTAAATTGAAAGATAATGTTATTTATAGCATTTTTGTAGAACATTTCGACTTTCTAAAAAATCGTTTTCAGGTTGCCCAAACGTGATTTATGAAAAAATGATTTTTTCAAGCTACAAAACCACTCTTTTGCACTGTTTTCAAATCTGTTCGATTCCTACATTTTTTAATATATTTTTCTATTTTTGTGGGGTTGTTTTTGAATGATTTGCATGGTTCAGTTCAGCATCGCATTAAATTATTTGACTCACAGACCCCATTAAACTTCACAAAAAAGTGAATTTTTCTCATAATTTTCAGATAAACACATATAAAAAAATCACATGAGGGTTGTGTGCAAAGCCACGACCGCAATGTTGAAGTAGAATACTTTTAGAGAAGAAAGATAACCCGGCTGCTTGCGTGTCAGTCATTTTGAAATCGGATTTGTTTCATATATACCGCTTGTTAAGCACAGTATCAACAAATCGTAATAAACATCACACTGCTGTGCATTTGCAGCTGCATCAAACCTCAGTTGCAGTTTATTTATAACCATTCATTATGCTCTTCCAAATACATTTAGTAGCTTTGAAAAAGGCCGATTGCTGCAATTACAATTTCCATTCAATTATTGCATAAAGGCTTCATTGTCAGATAGCGTGCAATATTCGCTTTGACATAATAAATTTTTCGAACGTTGTGGAATGATATAACTGGAAAAAAAGGTGTGACCTAATTATTTCCAGTTATACCATTCTACAACGTTCGAAAATTTTTATTACGTATGTCGTAATACTAATGTACGAAAAATTCGGGCCCCGCCTTTATTTACACTTCCTACAGATTTTCTCAGTTTTGTAACACGGATGTACAAAAATGATTTCTTGTGGACATTTTGTCGAGCCGCACCGATAGGGCTTTCATTAAGGTATCAAAATAACATGTATTGTGTCGTGTTGCGCGGCTTGGTGTCGTGTCGCATGGAAATAAATTGTTGCGTGTTCGATATTGCCGATGGTAGACATGAGTACGAAGGTTGAAATTCTGCTGTGATGTCAAACTATAACAGTCTTCTTCAAGACGTTACATTCTTGTAAATGAAGTGTTGTGAATTTTTTAAAACAGACTCAGCATCGTGAGCAGAACGTGCCGAACTTTTCTGTTTGAAATCGGATTTGTTTCGTATATACCGCATGTTAAGCACAGTATCAAAAAACTGTAATAAACATCACACTGCTGTGCATTTACAGCAGCATCAAACCTCAGTTGCAGTTTATTGAAAACCATTCACTGTGCTCTTCCAAAAACATTTAGTAGCCTTGAAAAAAGCCGATTGCTACAATTGCAATTTTTTTTTTCAATTATTGCATAAATGCTTCATGGTCAGATATACCCGCTGCAACTGCTACGCTATCCGTAGCCATACCACAGTTGTGGCCGCTATACGCTGCCATTGGTAACGCTGCCCCTGCATCAGCTGGCCCAGCTGCTATCGATGCTGAGATCCGCTGCAACTAGTGCGCAATCCTTTGCTATACCACAGGTGTGGCCGCTATCCGCTATCGCTGATATCCACTGCACTGCTACTGCTGCTGCTAAGGGATGACTGCTGTTGTCGCTGTCTAGAATTATGAGCGGCTTCGGCTGGAACAGGCTCTTATATAGGCCAAATAGCATATTTTAAATTGCTAGGTGTATGGTTCTGTCGACCGTGCTTGGGAAGCAATCATATAACGACCAATCAGAAGTCGAATTTTTCGTTTTGACAAGGCTTGATTATTTTCAATAGTACAATAGTTTGAATAATAAAATCACAATTATTTTCATTAGGGAAGAATCTTAAAAGATTTTCCAAACCATTGCTGCAAGAACCAAGGAAATCCATCGAATATTCACCGATTTATTAGCATTTGAAATTGGACATATTTTTCACTTTTTTCGGTTTTAGATTTTCATTTCACATCCCTATGTAGCCGAACTTCCTGAGAGAAGTATTCTACTTCAAAAGATTTGATCAAAAATGGAAATTTTTAATGCTAAGCGGGATTCAAGATGAAAAATTACATGAAAAAAGATCTTTGGTATCTTATCGAGAGGCTGAGATATTGGCGTTTTTACATGTGATGGGAAACTATGCATTTTGTCAAAATGCCACTAAAGCTCAGTATCTCCATTGCACAGTGTTTTCTTTTGCCGTTTGTGCGTATGAATTCCTAAATAGTGATTCAAATGTTGATTATAGCCATAAGATATTTTCGGAGAAGTTAAAGGATATTCAAAAATGCATCTTTGAATGTAGAAAGATGGTTGATCAATCCACCAATGAGTGAGATAAAAAAAATTCTTTTTAATCAGGATAAGATAGATGCAAGGTGTCTTCGACAAAGTTTTAGGTTATCTTAAAACAAGAAAGAAGACATTATGTTTCTATCTCTTACATATATCCCGCTTAGCAATGAAAATTTCAATTCTTGATCAAAATTTTTTTTATTTGTGTTTTGAAGGGTTTTATCTGAAAATTATTAGAAAAATTATTTTTTCTGTGTTGTTTAATCGGCTCTGGGAGTCAATAAACTAAATGCAATGCTAAACTGAACCATGCAAAATATTAAAAAACAACCCCACAAAAATAAAAAAATATATGGAAAAACGTAGGAATCGAACAGAATTGAAAAAAAGCGCCAATGAGTGGGTTTTTAGCTTAAAAAGGTCATTTTTTCATAAATCACGTTTAAGTAACCTGAAAACATTTTTTTAGAACGTCGAAATGTTCTACAAAAATGCTATAAATAACATAAATCTTTCAATTTAGGGCTGAGCACCTTGACTTTTTCAACATCGTTTTATTTTTTGGACAATGTATAGTTACCGGTATACGTTGATGTATAGTTACCGGTATACGTTGATCACACTTTTTAGGACAAAGTCGCAACATGTGAACGTAATCAGAATCTACGGGACGCTTCATGTAACCGTAAAAAGGCACTAAGCTTTGCCTTCGAGACATGAAAAGCAAATATTAGTTGGCCTGTCTGTGCTGCTGGGATGGGGATGAACAAGCAGAAAGATCGGGGTATATGGGGCATGTCTTGGCGATTCTCCGACTACACAGGAGGAGTAAAACGATTGCAGAATGCTTCAACTTTAATGGTTTCGGAAGCTACACAACAATTCAACAGTTGCTTGGTGATCTTTTAAATGTAATACATCACGATGTAAATCTCCCCTGTAGTGTCCTTTTACTCAGATCGTACTTACTTGACAATACAGTGTGCAGCAGTTAGCACCCAACGATCATCGATGATAGCGCCTCCACAATTATGCCCATACAATGTTTGCAATGAAACCTGGAATGGTGCTGCTCCTTGCTTAGCATCTTCTCCGCCCACGATTCGGGTCGTGGATTCATCTTCCCCGCTATTCAACGCCGCTCCAAAAATCTCACTTATCATACACAAAATGACCGAAAAAAATATAACCACCGTTATGTGAACCATTTTATTTATTTATTACTAAACAGTTATCAATAAGGTCTCTATCTAGTTCAAGTTGACGAACGAGTGTGCAATACGGGGCGCATCGCGTGGAACTTATAATCTTCGCAAGTGCTCCTGCTGGGCACACGCGATAGCCTAATTATTGCGCCTTCACTTTTCAAGTGCGCCTTCGAGGGAATTTAGCGGAACATTTGCTACCGATAAAGTCACTTCAGACGAAAGTACTCCAACGTTTGTTGGCAAATAGATCATTTTTACAGTTTTCTCATGGCAAGAAACGTCCTTAACGTCACTGAATCACACTGAAGCTCAACTGGATGCCACACTCCAGAACTAATACTATTACTAGCTTACAAGCATGACTTTTGCAAAATATGTAGTTTGTTTACATTACTAGATTGTGTAGTAAATAAGTCAATTGATGGCTGTGAACTGATAACCTAAATGTAAATAGATCTACCGTCGGAAATATGGAGTAAGCCAAGATAAAGAGATCGAGGTGCGTGCAACATATTTTTTAATTCCCAGGGCTCAGTTTGTGTATACAATTAACTTCGAGAATTTTACATTTTATGAGGCCTAGACCTCAATGACTATATACTATATTATATTGAAATTACGAGGTTATGCTCCTTTTTTGCCGAGAAAATATAAGGCTTACATTAAAGTAGTGTATCCCAACCGGGGGCTCCCGGCCAGCAAGGGGGACAAAAGTAAAGGCAAAAAGATACCACCCACAACCTCCAGTTTCACTGGATCCAGTATGTTTACAGTTTCAAACAAAAGAAATTTTCGCAGTTAGCATTTTTCACGGGCGTGAAAAAAATTAACATTTCCGTATGAAGCCCTAAATAGGGCTTTACAAGAAAGAATAAAAGTTTATTTCTGTGAAATTCGAATATCAAGCCAGAAGTTCTTCGGGGCTTTCTGAATATTTTTTTTACTATTTCTCAGATATTATATTGGGTTTGACGTTCTGGATTCAGCAACATTTTATTTGAGTGGTCAACACTTTACATTTGTTTCAAATACATTAACTACAGATTTCACTAAACACATTGCAATATAACTAGCTTCATAATTGACAATACCTTGCGTAATATACTCATTGCCAGAGTGAATGGACAGATTTTTCAAACAGATCAGATTAACAGATTATTATTTCTGATTATTGTCTATATATTAGTTTGATAATTTTACTTGCGTCCTATCAATAAAATCTTCAATAAATTATTTCGGATTGACAGCTCAATGGTGCCAATTCTATATTATCTCGTTGAATTGCCTCGCAAATTATCAGCTAATATACAAATTAAACTATTACGTATATATGCTTTGTATTTTTATTGTCTGCTTTTCATCTATAATCAGTAACAGTCTTACTTTGATAGTAAATTTAAAACTATGTTGTAACCTAATGTGATGAATACGTTACAATGAATTTAGTTTATGTTTAAAACATGTTACACCGCTGAATGCCTGCATATTATTTTAGAATATCAGTATTGTGCTTGGATTTGCTCCCTACCGACGAATCAGATGAATCACTTTTCAGACTATCCTGGTCGGAATTATACCCTGGATCGTTCCCCATCTTTTTGACCATCTCCACCTTTTCGTCCCATTCTTTGAGAAAGCTTGCCACCTCCTCATGGCCGAAAGTTTCAGCCTCATCGATCGGTCGGTTTCCCCAGCGATCTTTGGCATCATGTGGCACCCCACAATGCTCCAGCAGGAATTTTACGCACTCGAGATGTCCTTCCGAGCACGCCAGATGAAGTGCTGTTCGACCATCGTAGTCCGACAGAGTGATATCCATTCCGGACAGTTTGTGTCGCCTTAATGCAGTCACATCGCCACTAGCAGCCGAGAAAAGCAAATTGACTACCGATAAACCTTTAGTTTCATAACGATGCCGACGGGGGTCCCTTTTGTTGGAATCGTGCTTCAGATTATCGTATAGGTGAAAATTGAATATGTTTACTAGTTCTTCGCAAAACTGTACGCCTCTGCAACTATTTCCAAGAGGGTCTAGTGGTGGAGACCACATGAATATACCCATAACATTCGGTATTACCAACATTACCCCACCGCATACTCCTGATTTGGCTGGCAGTCCTACTTTAAAGGCAAATTGTCCAGAGAAATCGTACATTCCACAGGAGTGCATTAGCGAAAGGACATCTCGGACGTTTTCTGATTGTACAACTTTTTCCTCCGTTAGCGGACAGATGCCTCCATTAGCAAGTGTAGAAGCTACAATGGAAAGTGTTTCGCAGTTCGCTTCCATTGAACAACATTGGAAATAAAAATCCATGCACTCTCGTAAGTTTGCCTTTTCGGGATAACACTTATGTTCCCGCATGTAGAATCCCAACGCGTAGTTTCGGTCAGCGGCTTCCCGTTCCGATAAGAACACTGCATTGTTGAAACCCAACGGCTCTCCTCCTGCCATACGACTAAACCATGACTGTGTATAGTCAAACTTTTCAGCCAAAGTCATTTCCGGGTGCACTAAAGTTTTCAGCAGCGAACAAGTCAATATCGATCCAGCGTTAATCATCGGATTATGTGGTTTTTTGTTGTGATCCAGTACGAGCTCATTGAAATTCCTTCCGCTTGGTTCCTGGCCAACGTACTGATGAACCACATCCGAGCCTAACTTCTCTAAGGCAATAATATAAGTAAGTGGTTTACTGCAACTTTGCAGCGTGAAAGGAACGCTAGAATCACCAATCGAAAATCTTTGACCATCAATGGTGCATATGCTTACACCCCAGTAGTCGGGATTGACACGCGCCAACTGTGGAATGTAGCTTGCCACCTTACCATCGGTGTTGCTTTTACACTTCCAGTATATATCTTCAATGTCCTTCGTAAAACCGTTGAAATCTGGGATGACGAACTGATGCCGGAAGGCACGTGCAATGAGGACGATGTTGGGCGCAATGACGGCTTTGAACGTTTCCGCGTTAAGATGCTGCGTCAGGGGAGAACCTCCGTCGTAGTTGTTAAGTTTATGAATCTTCTTCAAATTTTCCATCATTTCACTTATGCGCGGATCGTTGCGGCGGATGCCGGTAGTGCGAAGAGCCTGCAATAATGAAGAAGAGTGATCATAATTTGTTGCAACAGAATCCCATATGTTTGTATTACCGCTAAAAACTTCCCGATACTCAACAGCCCGGTTTCTTCATTTCTGAACATTTCAAAGAGTAGATCTTCCGCTTGCTTTTTGTCGGTGTCTCGTTGTCTGCAAATAGTACGGCAACCGAGTTTGAGTAGGATTAAAATGTGATACCAAATAATTAGTGAGAATATTAAAATATAAACTGTTGGATGGAACAAGAATTGAAACTATACTGGAGCTGCATTGAATACTTACACCCTAACCATTGACAGCGATCGATTGATCGATTGAAAGCTTGTAAAAAATAATTATAGTTGAAAACTAGATAGTTCCCTCAAAAATTAACTCAATGAACTAACATAATTGACTAATGAACTAACATAAACATAGATTTGTAATCTCGAATAAAAAGTTCCACAATTTCACCTGCATTATATCCATAAAACTATATAAAACTAAACATGCTTTGTGAAGAATTTCGTTTTGAACAAAAAAAAATCAAAATAAACACTGAATTTTTTTTCATCTTTTTGGAAAGTTACAAATAAATGTTATATTTTGTTTGAAATTTATAGACTTGCAAATTTAACGACCAAAGGCCGAATCCAGAGTACATCTCCACATCACGTGATCGAGCATCCTTATCCCCGGTATACATCCAACGGGTACGGGGTCTACCACTCTGTCGAGTTCTCTTCTGAACATTATCTTTGCTGGTCGCTCCTCAGACATTCGTGCCACATGTCCAGCCCATTGTAGCCTAACAAAAACAATATCGCACGCTAAGCCTTGGGGCTAATAGCGGTCTCGATCAACTAGATTAGTTGAGAGAATTCGTTATCGATATTGTGTTTGCCCCAGTGCTGAGTCGAGAAAATTTCCAGCTCGAAAAGATCCTCGACTCGATCGGGAATCGAACCCGATATCACAACCGTGTGGGAGAGCTAGCCGACCGACATCGCTAACCACAGAACCACGGGGACCACACAGCCCATTGTAACCTGCCATCGGCTTGATGTTATCCTTATATTGGTATGCTTGGTACTACTCGTGGCTCATGCGCCTGCGCCACACTCCCTTCTTTTAAACTTTTAAGATGAGCCGATGGATTTCACGCAACAACTGCTCACTTCCGATTTTTTCTTTAATTCGGCTGGGAGGCCGTTCTTGCTAGCAGATTAGTATTTTATTAGCTCTTCACAAGCTTCCCTGACCTCGTCCAAGTTTGGCAGATCAGCAGCTTATCCATCCTCCGATGCGTTCCCGATAACGATTTTTATCATGTTTAAGATTTGTATCCGCAATAATCTGGACACCTTCAAAGCAGTGTACCTCTTGCAATACTCAAGTTATGGACGACTCTTTTAACTCAAACATAGCTGGCGGTCTATGCTTTCGCCTTCTTTGATTTGTTTTGACATTTCGTGAACAGTGCTCAAAATGTCGACGGACCGAAAAGACTCGTGCGAACAGAATTTGTACAGTCGTACTGAATAGCCTCACCTTTTGATATATCAAGTCGCAAAAACGCCCCCAATCCATGATGTGTCGAAAAGGTTTTCTGAACGTTTGACGTGCTCGCGCGGAAAGTTATATGGAAAAGTGAAAAAGATTTTGGAGAGAAATCCAAACCTCTCTTTCTAAGCTGTAGTTCGAAAAATAGAAATGTCACCAGGATTCGTTCAGAAATCAAAGAAGCATTCCAGTTTAAAGTCCTACAAAGTCAAGAAGGCCCCAAACCGCAACGATAAGCAGAATTTGCCGGCAAAAACACGTACTCAAAGATTGTACTGCGATTTTTTACAAAATTTTCATGCGTCGTAATGGACGATAAAACATACATCGTGGAAGACTTCAAATAACTTCCAGGATTGGCTTATTACACTGCAATGGTCAGAAATGATACCTAATAGTGTGGAGAGCTTAAAAACACTAATCTGCTAGCGAGAACGGTCACCCAGCTGAACTTCTCAAAGCCGGGAGTGAGCAGTTGTTGCGTGCCATCCATGGGTTTATCTTAAAAGTTTGGGCCGAAAGACTATCAAGACAAGTAAACTAGAAGACTCATTATCTGTTCACAGACTTCCAGGAGACGACGATTCAGTTAAGCGCTACGAATTATGGCAGATTATGCTTGAACACCGTTTCCTAGTAAAAGTGTTAAAGCTGATTCGTGCAACCCTCGACGGTTTCTCTGAATCCCCCGTTGACACTTTACGACCATGAGCACCGGCGTACACCGGCGTACAAAGTTTTCGATCGGAGGATCCTGCGTTCAATAGTTGGGCTTAAACTGGAGAAGGGAGTGTGGCGGAGGCGCTGAACCCAAGTAGTACCGAACATACCAATATACGGATAGCATCAAGCGCACGGCAGGCTACAATGGGCCTTGTGGCACGGTTGGTGGAGAAGTGACCAGCGAAGATAATACTCGACAGAGGACCCGACACAGATTTTAATAAATTCCAAACAAGATATAACGTAACATTTATTGATAACTTTCCAAGGCCGGGAGGCGTGTAATGTAATTCGTGGCACAGGACAAGATACGCTAGTTCAGCTAAAGAACATGGACATCTCAAGGCGAAAGAGTTGTATGGTTAGCATAACTAGAAAAGTAATGATCGTTTATTAAAAATGCAATTGTGTCTGGAGCTGGTAGCCACAAGGTTACAGAGCATTGTGCAAGTTTTGCTGTTTGGTGTTTTCCTTTACTTAAAAGTTATTACCATGCCCTCACGGCACAGAAGCCGAAATCACATCTGCAGCACCATCCCTCCGTACAATTGTGTACCGTTGGTATAGAGCAGCTTAGTATTGCGATAATTTTGGCAGTTACGTCTTAATGCTGACCCGTACGATATTTCACAGTCAACAATTCGGCATACCATCCGTAGTCCTGCCCCAAGCCTACACAAATCGTTCTACTTTTTGTCGAAAGTAGCAAACAAGTTTCACACCTCTTTTTAACTCACAATGGATATTTTTAACTATACCTCGCGCGCGTCTTGAACTGTCCTACAGATCAGACGTGTTTTCGGGCGCTTGTGGACTGGTCTTTGACTGCCTATAGCTGCAAAGTTTGTGTTTCGTCAGTGCGTCTTTTAAAGACTACCTGAAAGTTATTTCACATCAGTCTTTATCACTTTTGAATTTAACATTTGTTAACTTTTTCGTATAACCTGAAATGACAGGGCGAAAAAAGAAACCGCGCATCACTACGAGGAGGAAGAGAGAGCATTCTCTCTCGGACAATTCGAGTGTCTGCAGCGAAAACCTTTTTGATATTTTACCTGAGCAAGAAGCCGGTGAAATGGAAGTTATTACCAAAGAAACTATACGAAATGTCAATTCTTTTAAAAAGGAGAAAGTTTCACCTATTGTGGTAACTATTTCTTCTGAACTTAATATTTTCAAAAAAGAACTTTCATCGTTTGTTTCTGACGTTAAAGTTCCCAAGTAGCAAAATTTGTTTCAATTATGAACATTGTGTATCACTGCCACAAATTCTTAGCGAAACTAAGTTGCAGCTACATTTCAGTTTCCTTTACAATGACAAAAAAAGCGCTGGCGAACGATTGAACAAAAGCTGTTGTTGTATAGCTTGCGAACATGACAGCAACTTTCAGAAGTATTGTTTTGTGTATCTCGCAAGCATCACGCTGGCAACTTTTATGCTCCGCCCACTAGATCTATCCAGTGAAGATTAGGTTTACTCGTTTCAACAACAAACCCAACATCGCGAATTACGTTGTTGGTGTAAAGTTTTTGTAGCAACGATGCAACATTAGTTGTTGCTTATATCTTTACAATTTCATCGTAGTCACAAAAGATGTTTCTTGAAACCTCAGAATTTTTTTTAGTGCAACAAATGATCACAATTTATTTTTTTATTATGTTTTAATTGTTGCTTGGGTTACCTATCAAATTGGCCGTAGAGGCAAATGCCGCTTATTGGCCGACTCAATAAAGGGTCGTGATCGTCTTGTTCAGTATCTAACTGACAAGATGTACAAATTTTTTTTTTTTTGAAAAAGCACATGCTTTATATAATGTGCGTGTAAAATGGAAAATTTATAGGAAGTTAAGCGGAGGCCAGAAGCACATCACCCAATGCGGTACGTGCGATATCCGCCCGCCTCATTTTTTACTCCTTTGCATACCCGTTTAACGTATGCACAGGTAACAGGTAGTTCGAAGATTAATGTGGGGGTAAACAAAAACCAGTAGAAAACAAAAATACACCCAGCTAATATTGCTACCGACAATATTTTTTCTAATGTCAACTGCTTGGGGCATATTATGGCAAGTAAACTTTCTTTTCTGCAAAAGACAATGTTCGATCTTATGAACGCCATGTTGCAGGCAGGATTCCATGTTTGAAGCAATTCAAATTGGAACAACTTTTACACTTAAAATTGTTTCTAATTTAAAATTTAGCAATGATTTTAAATAAAACAATTAAAATATTAAACTGGAATGCTCGCTCATTGAAGGCCAATGAGAATGAGCTTTTTAATTTTTTAAAAGTAAATAATGTGCATATTGCAATTATTACTGAAACATTTTTGAAACCTAACATGAACTTAAAATATGATCCCAATCACGTGGTTCATAGACATGATAGGATTCAGGGTTCCGGCGGTGGAGTTGCAATTGTTATTCATCGCCGAATCAAACATCGTGCTCTTCCCCATCTTGAGACGAAAGTTATTGAAACTTTGGGAATTGAAGTTCAAACTGAACTTGGGATTTTATTTATTGCCGCAGCATATTTACCATTTCAATGCACACGCGAGCACAAAAATTATTTTAAAGGTGATTTACAAAAACTCACCAGAAATCGTTCGAATTTTTTTATAATCGGCGATTTTAACGCTAAACATCGTTCATGAAATGATTCTCAAAGTAATTCCAATGGCAAAATTTTATTCAATGATTGTTCTTTAGGATACTATTCTATTTTGTCTCCGAATAGTCCTACATGCTTTTCTTCTGTAAGAAACCCTTCAACAATTGATTTGGTGCTAACAGATCAAAGTCATGTATGTAGTGATTTGATCACACATGCTGACTATGATTCTGACCATCTTCCAATAACTTTTTCTTTATCACATGAATCAGTTTTAAACCCTATGAGCTCTGTTTTATAATTAAACAAGGCTAATTGGGAAAGACATAAAACTCATATTAAGAGTAATTTCAATAATGAGCTTGATTTACAAAACGAAGTGAATATTGATTCCGCTTTGGAAGCATTAAAATGTGCAATTGTTGATGCCAGGAACTATTCTGTTCCAAAAGCTCAAGTGAAATTTGATTCACCAATAATTGACGAAAGTCTTCAACTTCTAATTCGTTTGAAAAATGTCTGCAGACGTCAATATCAACGTTCTCGTGACCCGGTTCTTAGAATTATTTATAAAGATTTACAGAAAGAAATTAAACATAAATTTACTCCTTTGAAATCAAAATTTTGAGACTAAAGTTGAAAAATTGAAACCATTTTCACAACCCTTTTAAAAGCTATCGAAGATTCTTAAGAAACCTCCAAAGCCTATTCCACTTTTAAAAAATGATGAACGTTTTCTTGTTTGGGTCATTCCATGTCAAGTGTCCGAGGAAATGCATCGACCATCTCCGATTTCGACCAAAATTTGTGAGTCGATGTATTTTGGGCCGGAACTTATAAGTACAAAGTGTTGTACCGATTGGTGGACCCCTCGGCCAATGGGACTGCCTCCACTTTTTGCGAATTTAGCAAAACACCTTTTTTATTTTGTGAATATCTCGGGACCCTGAAGAGCTACAGGTGATATTGACATATCATTTTGAAGGGTTTTAGATGTAGAATCGAACTACGTGGTAATTTTTTTTCTGCAGTGTTGCCAACATTGCATTTTTTTCGATTCAAAACTTAATTTGCAATTTCCTCGAAATACCCCCCCTTCGATTTTAATTTGAGTCACGCCAATGTGTTTAGCAGATGATTTTACATAGGAATCACTTATCAGCAAAAAACAAAATGTCGCGTTCCAGAGATACAGCATTTTCAAATTTGCAAGATTTTGAATTTTGTCTACGCACGAAAGCGCTTCTGTGAAACTGCTGCTATCTTAATGCAATCCTAGCAGGCGTTTGTGTTGTCGAAGAGATGTTCCTTAGAAGAGCATCCGTTAATGATGTAACGCAAAAAATACCGTTCTAGAATCATTTTCACCAAAGGTTACAGGAGAGTCTTGGCTACACTTTTCGTATTTGAATTCAAACTGTTTTTTGTTGAATGCCTACACTTTTGTCCATGATTCGAATTTTGAAACCAACTCGTGACATCGTTAAAAACGTGACAAAAATGCTGATTTAAGATTTTATTTCATAATTTTGCATATTTACATTCAAGACCACATGTTCAAACAAATCTCCGAACGCATCCAAAATATTTTATCATAACCGAATATCTTAATTTGCTCATATCATAGCACGTCATAGAGCAAGTAAGCCTATCATAACATTCATCTGCCTATGTTCTTCTTTTACTTTTTACCCAGGATTAGAGCGGAGGTGGCTTTTTCTGTTCTGTTTATTTGACACAGGCTTCGCAGCCAACTGTTTAGTGTACAGGACAATTATGAGACTAGTGCTATGATCCTACTGATAATAACAGTCTTCTCCCGATTTTTGCCAATAAGTTTAAACATGTTAGTTGTGATAGAAGGACCCCCCCTCTAATTGTTTTTTTTCACGGCTTTGTTTGTTTATGGTCATTTTTAATTCTTAGCCTTGTCTTTTTCGTCAATGATACAATGTATGTTTTTAGTAATTAAATTTGCAAAATTAAGTCATTGGGGTGGGGTGGGGCGAGTTTAGTTTGTTGTAAAGCTACGTAATTATCTACATGGGGTCTGACTTTGTGACGAAATGCTATGGTAGTAGATGGGGAAGGGGGGTAACAAAAACCTAAAAAATAGCTACGTCATTTATGCATGCTCCCTTAGTAGCTAGTAAATCTCATCGCACGGCTGCTGCTGTGATAACCAATACCGTTTTCCAGCGATACAAATTCGTATTAAATACAATCCAATTAAACACACCATCTTGGGAATGAAATGACTGCACACGTGATGAGACACATTGTTTACAATTTCGAAATCATAGTAAACCTTAAATCAGGAAAAAACATGACCATTCGCCTGTTAAGAAACGGTTTTGAATTGAGAGAGGATGATTTTCACAATGTGTTAAACCAATAAAATGAAGATTCATGTGAAAATGTAACCAAAACTCTCCTGTAACTTTTCGTGAAAATGATTCTAGAACGGTATTTTGTGCGTTACATAATTAACGGATGCTCCTCTTAAAAACAGTTCTTCGATAACACAAACGCCTGCTAGGATACCATTGAGATAGCAGCAATTTATGTAGAAGCGCTTTCGTGCGTAGACAAAATTCAAAATCTTGCAAATTTGAAAATGTTGTATCTCTGGAACGCGACATTTTGTTTCTTGCTGATAAGTGATTCCTATGTGAAATTGTCTGCTAAACACATTGGCGTGGTCAATACTAAAATCGAAGGGGGGGTATTTCGAGGAAATTGCAAATTAAGTTTTGAATCGAAAAAAATGCAATGTTGGCGACACTGCAGAAAAAAAATTACCACGTAGTTCAATTCTACATCTAAAACCCTTCAAAATGATATGTAAATATCACCTGTAGCTCTTCAGGGTCCCGAGATATTCGTAAAATAAAAAATGTGTTTTGATAAATTCGCAAAAAGTGGAGGCAGTCCCATTGGCCGAGGGGTCCACCAATCGGTACAACACTTTGTACTCATAAGTTCCGGCCCAAAATACATCGACTCACAAATTTTGGTCGAAATCGGAGATGGTCGATGCATTTCCTCGGACACTTGACATGGAATGACCCGTATCCAATGAACAAAAGGCTCAAAGACATGCTCAACAGTTTGAGAGTGTCCATAATTCAAATTTAAATTTTGTGAGTCCAATTGAATGGAAATGAAGTCACACGTCAATTTGATTTAATTTCTTCCCAGAATTTTTTACCTGCAGAAATAATTGAAACTAACTTGAATGGGATGAAATCAACTATTAAAAATTTCAAAAATATGAAAGCACCTGGTGACGATGGAATCTTTAACATATTGATCAAACATCTTCCTGAGAGCATAATGGAATTTTTAGTGAAAATTTTCAATTGCTGCTTCAAAAATGCATATTTTTCCAAATTATGGAAAAATGCAAAAATTACTCCAATTTTAAAGCCGGATAAGAATCCAGCTGAGGTTTCTAGTCATTGACCAATTTTCCAATTTTCCCAATCAAAATTAAAAAAAAATTCTTACTGATCGAACTCTGCAGGTTGTCTAGCAGAATTTAAAATCTGATAGATTTCCTGTCAGAGCAGGTGTGCCTCAAGGCTCAGTCTTGGGTCCAGTCCTGTACAACATATTCACTTCAGATCTTCCTGATTTGCCTCCAGGATGCACAAAGTCATTGTTCTGCGATAACACGAGCATTTCCGTGTAAGGAAAAAGTCTTCGTGTCATATGCAGTCGGTTGCAGAAAAGTTTAGATATTTTTTCTTCCTACTTGCAAAAGTGTAAAATCTCTTCCAATGCTTCTAAAACTCAAATGATATTTTTTCCCCATAAGACTAGGGCTTCTTTTCTCAAGCCAAACAATAATCACGTTGTCAAGATGATGGGGTTATTTTAAGTTGGTCTGACAAGGTTATGTAGCTTATTTTCAAAGAGCACATTGAAAGTATACAAGCAAAGTGTATCAAATATACGAGATGTTTATATCCTCTCATTAAAATAAATTCCAAACTTTGTTTAAAGAATAAACTTTTGATTTGCAAACAAATTTTCAGACCAGCAATGCTTTTTGCTGTACCGATCTGGTCAAGTTGTTTAACAAGGAAGAAAACGCTTCAAAGGATTCAAAGGATAAGATTCTGAAAATAATTTTGAAGCGTCCTCCTTGGTTTGGTACACTCGAATTACATAGACTTACTGGTGTTGAACCATTAGAAGCTATGTCAAATAATATTATTAACAAGTTTCGACAAAAATCGTTGCAATCCTCAATTGCTACGATAAGCTCTCTTTATAGCCAATATGTTAGCAATTAAGTTAGTTGTAAGTTAACTTCCCCTTTTTTGACAAGTAGGTTTGAATCCCTACGAATGATAAGTCCTAATTGTGAAAGTAAACAAATCCTAACAAGTAATCCAATTTGTGATTGGACACATACTCATTATTTACCTATATTTATCATAAATATTTAAGCTACTAACAACCCCTCCCCCTTCTTAAAAAAAACTATAACTCGCAATTTATGAGATAGGCACAACGATACACTGGAAGCCTTGTATCGTTTCGGGAATCTGAAACCGTCAACAAAAATGCGACATGAACTATAAATGATTCATCCGATGGAAATTGAATAGATAAATATTGATCGACTGCCAAGAGCGCTCATATCATTAGTCATTTGGGAGGAAATTGAGAGACGCAATTCGAGTGAAGACGCAACCACACACATGCGATTTGGTATTTCAAGAAGTTCTTCTTGAAAAAGTTATTAGGACGATATCATTCCATTATATATGTCAACTTTTTTCTTGTAGGAGCTCATGACCACTGCTACAATTAGTTAGATATATTGCGGTATTATATATGTCAACATGGTGTAATCTGATTTTTTCCAATGCTCATGTTTTTCGAGGTTTTATAATTTTGTTTTTTGAGCATAGAACATTTTGTATATGATCTAATAATAGAAGATTTAAAAAAAAGTCTCAAGCACAAAAGTTTTTCCGATTCAATGCACATAAAAGCTGATCACTATAGTCACAATTCACATAATTTCACACAAGAACTACTGTACACGCTGTACACAAATTTCGACGAAATAACACCACTACTATTATACTTATTCCTTCAAGGTTACCATTCCTTCCAAGGATACTAATATTCACATCAACAACATTCTACAAAGCGCACCTGATAAAATTTGCAAGTAGCTTAACAAATGCCTCCCGCTGTTTCGGCGGTATACCGCTATTATCGCGCGCTTTACAAGCTTCATCCTCGTGATCGGTATGCTCGGCATCGGTGAAAGTTGCCATTCTAGTAATTCAGGCAAAAACAGATCTCAAACAATTAACACACAATCGGTTCTAATCCACCAGCTGCGATTCAATCATAATTAAACTGGGACTGATGCACGGTGAGTGGAGTCCTTTTATAATGGTCCTCCTATTGCCATGGCTGTCACGCCCCTACTGGATATTTGGAGTAATAATTATCGGCACAAAACGGCTGAACTCAAGAACCTCGAGTCGAGAAAAATTCGCGGATTGAGCTGCTAATTAGAGAGGTAAATTCTCTGACTGACTATGTGACAACCACATGTTTGTCAAAAACGTCACTAAAAAAATCTTTTGTAAACAAATAAGGTGACCGATATCGGGAATTTAAAATATACCTCACTAAGCATTAGTGTAATCTGCCATCAAAAGATAACGAATTCTCACGCTAGATTAGTTTTTAGCAGTGAACGTTGTGATGTCTCATATGGCATTTAGCGGTACGCAATCGTAACGATGAACGTTTATCTCCAAGTGCTTCTAACTGTTTCGCAAATAAAACACGGATGCTAAGCTCTCAATGTGATACATATAGTGCTACACACCCTTTTAGCAGTTTATTCGGTTACAAACTGAAAAATGCTGGAATAATTTAGTTCAAATATACCCACCTCGGTGCAATCGATCCTTTGTTATTACATTCTATTCCTTCATAAAATGCGGCTCGGTGACTGTAGATGCTTGATGTTGAGGTTCTTGCAATCTAAAAATTGATGCTAGTTATCACATTTTCTCAACGATAAATGGTAAAACCATACCATTTTGCAGAAGTGTTGATTTTTCCTATCAAAAAGGTGGGGTTGCAATTTTCCCACACTAGCTTGCAACAGTTTGTTTTGGTACGAATTGACAGATGGATCCCAGTATCCATGACCATGCCAAGAGAGAGTGGAGTAGCAATTACGGCTGCATTGGTTGATTCGAGTAACGGTGCCAAATGGAGTCGGCACTGTTTTCCAATACATTTGCGCTAAAATTTGCACCGATGTGTCAACCAGTCGTATTTTTAAACGATACATTTCTATGAGAAAAAAACACTGTTTCGACTCGAACACGGATATGGATATTAATTTTAAAATCTATGCACTTTCCCAACAACTTTACTGAGGGAAAAATCGATTTCCTTCAGACAGTCATGGCAACTCTAAATCACACTGAATTTTGAACGAATTCGAGACTACTAGCCATTCTAAACTACAATGAAAACTGGTAGGCAAAGATGAGATTCTTCCCGATTGTCCTTATAAACACTTAATATCCCTGTCAAGAGCAATTGGTAGGATCACAATCGCTAGTTTATTCATCCACTGCCTACTTATCTGATCCAGTGATTTGCTAGTCAGTTTCTCCTTTCTGCGGCAATAGCAGCACGAGGTAGGTAGGTAGGTATCGTGATTCGTGATAAATGTAACTCGTGGGTGGAGAGTAGAATATTACTTGGATATCGTATCACATGTAGTTGCTGATTAACGGAAGGTGACGAACAAGAATTGTGAAATAATATCTGCTGTAAAAATAGTAGAGAAACAACAATACTTGTATCTTGGTTAAGCTATTCACCTAAAGACACCCCCGCAACTTCGGGAATTCTGTATTTTTTATTTGTTCTCTCGGATGTTTTCGTTATAATCATGCGTATTACCTACATTCTGGCTATGACCTTCAGAACAGATGATAAGAGTAGGACGTTGAAATAAATGCTGGAGGGAAAGATGAAATACACATGCTGACTCTTCGTTTGTACGACCAAAGGGAGCGCATGGTGTGTTACTCCAAGAACGTAGAACAAAAGCAAAAAAGTAAGCTGGAAAACCGAGACTTGATCCCAATAATAGGTTTCGTAGGCACAATAATTTAGATGTAGTTTGTTAAATTATTTTAATTATAATTAGGCGTCTTGAACTTGATTTTTCATAAGGCTGTTCAGTTTTCGAGGGTCAAAACATCACAATTTTGAACGCTTTGAGGCATCGCTAAATCATGTTCGATTGAGCTGAAATTTTGCACATGACTTTTTTTGGGCCAATAAACATAATGTACATGGTCGGCTCTAATGTGCGTTCCTATCATCGTATGGTATGGTTTTACCATAGAGCTCAAACTGAAAAAATATGAAAGATTGTAGCTTTTTTACCGTTTTTGTGAATTTTGGTGCCCCTAAGTAGTTGTCAAAAGGCTCACCGGGTTCGTCGCTTGTACGTTTGCTTATGAAAAAACATTATTTGAGTTTCTGAAGACTTAACGCACTTCTGACTTGGCTAGGAGTATCAAAATTTATAGGAACGGAATCTGCTTCGCCGGTCCCAGGTCCTCCATCTTGAAGTCCGTATAAAGACACTGCATAACCTCATCGATTAGCCTTTGGTCGTTTAAGATGATAAGGTAGTTATCGACGAACAAAATGTCGATAAACAGTTTATCACCGAAGACACGGTAGTACACGCACGGTTCGTATTTGAAACGGATCATTCCTATGCGACGCATCTTTTGGTCTAGCTTATTGTTCTGTACCCTGCATACCTGCTTGAAACTGTAGAGGGCCTTTTTTAGTCTGCAAACTTTGTGTCGCACTGGGTCCCTCTGGTTGCAATATTTTCTCGGATTGTTGAGTATTGGACAACAACAGGCGAATAGGTTTCGCTGTTAGTCCTGAGCACTGTAACCCACTTGTTCTTCAAAGCTTTCCGCCGAGAGTCTATGTCTCGTTATCACTTATAGGCCTAATACTTCTTCGTATGGCTGTTATACACTGGTGGTGTTTCGGGACCGCAATGATCTGCTGATTGTAAACCAGCGATAGATTGCTGCCGCTACTGGAAGTAAAATTAAGCTTGCCTTGGACTGGGCGCTTCCTGTCACTGTGTCCAAAATTTTATTGAGGATCAACAGCTTCTTCTTTCGAGTGTGGTGAGAGCGCAGTGATATCATTTGAATTAAAAAAAATACCGATTTTTCATGGGTTTACCTTCACATGAACTGACGAAACTACCCATGCATCATCAATCATATTAACCCCTGAACCAGTAGAAAAAATTTGACAGTCTATCAGTCGAACTCTAACTGTGATTACAAAAATAGTGAAGCTACTCCGTTCAAAAGTTTGCGCGTTCAAAGAACAGTACCCCGCCGCGTCAAAAACGGATATCGTGTGGCACTTTCGCTACATTGCTGCGTTCGCTTAGCCGGGAGGTCGGTACAACCGACCAAATATTGAAAAAATACCTGGCAAACATGGACATACATCTCAGGAAGTGGCAGTACCGTCCACGGCTCTCGAAGCTGCAGGCAATGATTTTCCCGGCGAATCGCGACGTAGCGGTGGTGATGGACGACGAGACCTATTTTACCCTAGATGGCAACGACTGGCTAGGCACTTCGTATTTTACTTCCCCCGAGGGGCTCCGAGGTGAAGTTTATTTCACACACCAAGTTTCTCAAGAAGGTTAGAGGAGATGGAGCGGCTGATGATGTGGTACCCAAGTCAGCGAGCCCGCCCAGCGTTCCCCAGCTGCGTCTCATCGAGAATTTCTGGGTAAACCTGAAGTGTAAGATCTACTCCAATAATTTTGTCGCGAAAACTGTCGAACATGGATCATCTAACACTGGAATTGAAATCCGAAAGATTTACCAACGTTTCTTCCGTTGCCGGTCTTTTATCCTTCCGATCTTTCGAATCTTTTTGTTCGCTGCGCCGTATTGTCACACACCTTGGCGCACTCTGAGTAGTTGACCAAGGGCGTTGACTTAGTGTTCCACTTGTTACCCTGCACTTTGAATACATTTGACGCTCCTGGGTTCATGCGCTCCGTCAAAAATTGTACAGTTGTCTCGTATCGTATCGAGTGCTTCGAAGCTGCTTACCGACGAACTCCTTACTGTTATCGGTTCGGAGACCCTTCAAGATTCCAATGGCCTTACCGTCTAGCTAGCTCCAGAACAGTAGCCTCGCGCTGGATGAGCCCAATCGATTCAGCTTGTAGAGGCCCCCGTGGTTCTGTGTTTAGCAATGTCGATCGGCTAGATCTACCACACACGGTTGTGATGTCGGGTTCGATTCCCGATCAGGTCGAGAATCTTTTCGAGCTGGAAATTTTCTCAACTCAGCACTGGGGCACGGTGTATCGTTGTACTTATCCTACAACATGCAAAATATTCCAAAAACAATATCGATAACGAATTCTCTCAACTAATCTAGTTGATCGAGACCGCCATTAGTCCTCCAGGCAGCGTGTGATATCGTTGTTGTTGTTGTACAGACCGTCCCGTTTTTCACGGCTACAACCGCTAACTCGGATGCGTCCGCCACAGAGATGGATTTTGCCAATTGTTTTTCATTGATCAAACTGCTATTAAATCGGCGTACGACACCAACGATTGAGATGAGCTATAGCGGATTATGCACGTTTACGGTTTCCCGGACATGGTTGGTCAAGTCGACGATGGTCCGCGTGATGTGCGTAGCTCGAGTTTCAGGGACACCCTCGAGTCTCTTCGAATCTCGAAGAGGGTTACGGCAATCTCGAAGAGGATTATCGTGCTTGCTATTCAACATCGCTTTAATAGGTGACGGATCAGACTAAAGGCTGAATTAAACTAACCATAAACGCATCGAACACTAAGTACATAAGCGGAAGAGGTTCCAGAGAAGATAGTATCAACTGCCACCACAAATTCTGATTAGCGGTGATGAATTCGAGATGGTAGATGAGTTTTTATACCTGGTCTGACTGGTGACTGACAACGACATCAGCAGAGGAATCGTGCCTACTTTGGACTCCGGAGGACGCTCTGCTCGAATTAAATCCGCCGTTCTACGAAAAACTGATCACACCGGTAGTCCTCTACGGCCACGAAACTTGGACCATGCTCGTGGAGGATCGACGCGTCCTTGAAGTTTTCGGACGAATGGTGCTGTGTACCATCTGTGGTGGAGTGTAGATGTAAGATGGAACATTGCGGAGGCGGATGAACCACGAGTTGACTCAGCTGCTTGGAGAACCACTCATCGTTCAAACGACGAAAATCGGGAGACTACTGAGCATGTCGTAAGAATGTCGGGCGACAACCTGGTGAAAATTGTTCTTGACAACGACCCGACTGGAACGAGGCGACGAGGCGCGCAGCGAGCAAGGTGGCTCCATCAAATGGAAGACGACCTGCGGGACCTTCGCAGACGACATGGCTGGCGAGCAGTAGCCAAGGACCGAATTGAATGAAGACGACTTCTTCGAACAGCAAGGGACACCAGCCTGGAGCTGACTGGTAAGGTAAGTAAGATCAAATTGCTCTCCTGCATGAATCGGATGCACTCTTCTGGTGTACCGCATGCACTCTTCTGGTGTAGCGCATGGACTTCAGATCTATCCTTTCTCGTAAGGCTAATGTGGTTTGCACCACTTCAACGAGTGAAGTCCTGACCATCGCTTGTCACGTGCTGGAGGATTTTTTATTTCAACCGAAATGGCGGTTTGCTTGTCATCGTAGGCAACGTCGTCATCGAGGCCTTGACATTGGTGGGACACGCTACCGACGGGGTTTCTTTGCTCACTTGTTCTTGCTTGTCGATTCTCGCATCGATTATCCGCATCTGAAGCCGTGCCTTGTCTAGGCGTGCTTGAATTGTTCCACTTGAGGTTCTTCACACTACCTGCTACTCCGTGGTAATCTGCGCTGGTTTTTGATCTTCGTCATGGACAGGAATGAGCCATACGTCTTCGGATCGTGGCATTTTTATTTTTTTTATACGTTCACTGCTTCAAGTCTTGAATTGTAATGGTCTTGAAAATCCTTGCTCGATATGAAAAACCATTTTTCCACTTTGCTACTTCGTTTCTATGGAGCTTGACTGGGCCTACAATTTAACAGAAATAATGTCTGGTCGATTCAGCTCTACAACAGCGAATGTTCTTTTTGCGGAAGGGAATGGGACTAGATTGGGGCATGGACGTGTTTCAAAGACATGCAGGGGAGGTCAAGGCTCACCTAGACATCACGAACAGAAACAGCTGACTGTCTACCGACAGCCCGAAGGGAGTCTGTTAAGGTTAATTTAGACCTGGCGTAACGATTCATTAGTGTGAAGTTCGAGTATCGGGGGCACTCCCGAGTCCCTTTGAAACCCGCAGAGGCTTAAGGCAAGGTGATGGTCTCTCGTGCATACTGTTTAACATTGCCCTGGAAGGTGTTATTAGAAGAGCGTTGATTAACACGAGTGGCACGATATTCCAAAAGTCGGTTCAACTGTTTGGTTTCGCCGACGATATCGACATTGTGGCTCGCACCGTTATGAAGATGGCGGATACGTACATCGGACTAAAGGCTGAAGCCAAACGGATTGGACTGGTCATCAATGCATCGAAGACGAAGTACATGAAAGGAATGGGTTTACGAGAAGACACCTCCCATCTCGAGTTCAAGTTGGTGGTGATGAAATCGAGGTGGTCGATAAGCTCGTGTATCTGGGCTCACTGGTGACTGCCTGAAAACGATAACAGCAGAGAAATTCAACGGCGCATTATGGCAGGAAATCGTGCATACTTTGGTCTCCGAAGGACGCTCCGATCGAGTAGAATTCGTCGCCGCATCAGGTTAGCCATCTACAAGACGCTGATCAGACCGGTAGTCCTCTACGGGCATGAGACATGGACTAGGCTTATGGAGGACCAACGCACCCTTGCGGTCTTCGAGCGGAAGGTGTTGCGTACCAACTTCGGTGGACTGCAGATGGAGAACGGAGTGTGGATAAGGCGAATGAACCACGAACTGCAGGAGCCGTTTGGGGAGCCATCTATCGTCCACACCGCTAAGATTGGCAGGTTGCGGTGGGCTGGGCATATTGTAAGAATGTCGGACGACACCCCGGTAAAGATGGCTCTTGAAACCAATCCGTCAGGGACGAGACGGAGAGGTGCACAGCGGGCAAGGTGGATCGATCAAGTGGAAGACGACCTGCGGACCCTACGCTGACTGCAGAGCTGGCGAAAAGCAGCCATGGACCGAGTAGAATGGAGACGACTTTTACGTACATCAAATGCCACACCACGGCTTGGGACTGTTTGGTAAGGTAAGGTAACGATTTATTATATTTAAGTCAACGCTTACTACGCTAACAGAATTTATCGAAATATTACTCACAGTCTTTCTCTCATTTTTTTCCTTTATTGACGTAGGACTACGTCTAACCGCACTATATTGAGATACATTCTGAGAAAACTAAAAACCAAGGTGTAACGCCGGAATGAAAGATTTCAAACGGTAATACTTGTGTAACCACATGATGGATTACAATGATCAATATGTCGTTGGATTGATAAAATGATGGACATTTTTGTGATACTTCAGTGATCATTATTACTTAATTGTTCAACAGTGAAAATTAGTGAAAACTTTCAAGATCGAATTTCCCCTACAATGAACCAATCACGTGCGCGCATGCCTGGCACAGACTTCATGAGTAGACACAAACCATGGCGCATGTAAACGTAAAATTGATTCTTGAATTGCCACGTCGTGATTGATTTTTTGTTACGCTTTCGGACATTTTAAACAACTATTCCATTTAAAATACAGCTTCGAAAAAGTATGAATATCCTTGGTTGGATGAAATTGAATTAACTATTCTTATACATTTTTCAAAAGTCTTGAAAAAGACTGTTTCTGAACTGCTTGATAAAGTTGTGTGCTGGGCTTCGGCAGATTCCTTCGCTGCAGCAAATTTGTTTACTACAAGTACTGCCCTTCCAAGCATAGTTGTCCCAGCGTGCATAAGTTTTGTGTAGAACATGGGACTACTATGAACGGCAGAGTAGCCTTTCGACAGCCCATCACTTTCATCACAACTATTTTTCTCCGTCTCTAGTGTTAGCGCTAGAATCAGTCAAATGATTAGAGTTCGTTGTCTAATCCGAACAGGAACATCCAGCGTTCCACTAGCTCCAAACAGAAATGCTGCGACCGCGACGCGCACAGGTCTAGCTCAAAATGCGAAATGACTGAACGCGCGGACGGTTCTTTTCCTTTTATACTCGCACACTGGCAACTGATAAGCTCCGCCCGGTTTAATTTTTCTTTCATTTCCTTAGCTGCATATGTTCCCGCAATCACACGCAATGAGAAATTATCTCAAGCAATCTGCGGCAGGACAAATGAATTCAATTTAAGTTTTGATTTATGACGGCTTGCCACTGCTCGTCAGAACCCCCAGAAACGATTTTAAAACACTAATTGCCATGGAATTCGATTTTGATCTTACATTACAACAGTAATGCTGCCCGTTAAAACAAGCTAGCGCACCGTTTCTGAAGCAAAACGAACCTGTTATTATTCACTGTCCATTCACTGGGCTCGAAATTCCCATCGTTGAGTAAAATTGAATTAACTTTCTTTATAAATTTAATAAAAGTCTTGAAAAAGACTGTATGTAAACTGCGTGTTAAAGTTGTCCAAACAGGAACATCGGGAGTCAGCTAACTGCAAACAGAAATGCTGCGACCGCCATGGAATTCGATTTTGGTCTTACATTACAACAGTAATGCTGCCCGTTAAAACAAGCTGGCGCACCGTTTCTGAAGCAAAACGAACCTGTTATTGTTCACTGTCCATTCACTGGGCTCGAAAATCCCATCGTTGAGTAAAATTGAATTAACTTTCTTTATAAATTTAATAAAAGTCTTGAAAAAGACTGTTTGTAAACTGCGTGTTAAAGTTGTCCAAACAGGAACATCGGGAGTCCGCCAACTGCAAACAGAAATGCTGCGACCGCGACGCGCACAGGTCTAGCTCAAAATGCGAAATGACTGAACGCGCGGACGGTTCCTTTCCTTTTATACTCGCACACTGGCAACTGATAAGCTCCGCCCGGTTTAATTTTTCTTTCATTTCCTTAGCTGCATATGTTCCCGCAATCACACGCAATGAGAAATTATCTCAAGCAATCTGCGGCGGGACAAATGAATTCAATTTAAGTTTTGATTTATGACGGCTTGCCACTGCTCGTCAGAACCCCCAGAAACGATTTTAAAACACTAATAGCCATGAAATTCGATTTTGATCTTACATTACAACAGTATTGCTGCCGGTTGAAACAAGCTAGCGCACCGTTTCTGAAGCAAAACGAACCTGTTATTATTCACTGTCCATTCACTGGGCTCGAAATTCCCATCGTTGAGTAAAATTAAATTAACTTTCTTTACAAATTTAATAAAAGTCTTGAAATAAAATTGAATTAACTTTCTTTATAAATTTAATAAAAGTCTTGAAAAAGACTGTTTGTGAACTGCGTGTTAAAGTTGTGCAAACAGGAACATCGGGAGTCCGCTAACTGGAAACAGAAATGCTGCGACCGCCATGGAATTCGATTTTGGTCTTACATTACAACAGTAATGCTGCCCATTAAAACAAGCTAGCGCACCGTTTCTGAAGCAAAACGAACCTGTTATTATTCACTGTCCATTCACTGGGCTCGAAATTCCCATCGTTGAGTAAAATTGAATTAACTTTATTTATAAATTTAATAAAAGTCTTGAAAAAGACTGTTTGTAAACTGCGTGTTAAAGTTGTCCAAACAGGAACATCGGGAGTCCGCTAACTGCAAACAGAAATGCTGCGACCGCCATGGAATTCGATTTTGGTCTTACATTACAACAGTAATGCTGCCCGTTAAAACAAGCTGGCGCACCGTTTCTGAAGCAAAACGAACCTGTTATTGTTCACTGTCCATTCACTGGGCTCGAAAATCCCATCGTTGAGTAAAATTGAATTAACTTTCTTTATAAATTTAATAAAAGTCTTGAAAAAGACTGTTTGTAAACTGCGTGTTAAAGTTGTCCAAACAGGAACATCGGGAGTCCGCTAACTGCAAACAGAAATGCTGCGACCGCCATTGAATTCGATTTTGGTCTTACATTACAACAGTAATGCTGCCCGTTAAAACAAGCTGGTGCACCGTTTCTGAAGCAAAACGAACCTGTTATTGTTCACTGTCCATTCACTGGGCTCGAAAATCCCATCGTTGAGTAAAATTGAATTAACTTTCTTTATAAATTTAATAAAAGTCTTGAAAAAGACTGTTTGTAAACTGCGTGTTAAAGTTGTCCAAACAGGAACATCGGGAGTCCGCCAACTGCAAACAGAAATGCTGCGACCGCGACGCGCACAGGTCTAGCTCAAAATGCGAAATGACTGAACGCGCGGACGGTTCCTTTCCTTTTATACTCGCACACTGGCAACTGATAAGCTCCGCCCGGTTTAATTTTTCTTTCATTTCCTTAGCTGCATATGTTCCCGCAATCACACGCAATGAGAAATTATCTCAAGCAATCTGCGGCGGGACAAATGAATTCAATTTAAGTTTTGATTTATGACGGCTTGCCACTGCTCGTCAGAACCCCCAGAAACGATTTTAAAACACTAATAGCCATGAAATTCGATTTTGATCTTACATGACAACAGTATTGCTGCCGGTTGAAACAAGCTAGCGCACCGTTTCTGGAGCAAAACGAACCTGTTATTATTCACTGTCCATTCACTGGGCTCGAAATTCCCATCGTTGAGTAAAATTTAATTAACTTTCTTTAAAAATTTAATAAAAGTCTTGAAAAAGGCTGTTTGTGAACTGCGTGTTAAAGTTGTGCAAACAGGAACATCGGGAGTCCGCTAACTGCAAACAGAAATGCTGCGACCGCCTTGGAATTCGATTTTGGTCTAACATTACAACAGTATTGCTGCCGGTTGAAACAAGCTGGCGCACCGTTTCTGAAGCAAAACGAACCTGTTATTATTCACTGTCCATTCACTGGGCTCGAAATTCCCATCGTTGAGTAAAATTGAATTAACTTTCTTTATAAATTTAATAAAAGTCTTGAAAAAGACTGTTTGTGAACTGCGTGTTAAAGTTGTGCAAACAGGAACATCGGGAGTCCGCTTACTGCAAACAGAAATGCTGCGACCGCGACGCGCACAGGTCTAGCTCAAAATGCGAAATGACTGAACGCGCGGACGGTTCTTTTCCTTTTATACTCGCACACTGGCAACTGATAAGCTCCGCCCGGTTTAATTTTTCTTTCATTTCCTTAGCTGCATATGTTCCCGCAATCACACGCAATGAGAAATTATCTCAAGCAATCTGCGGCGGGACAAATGAATTCAATTTAAGTTTTGATTTATGACGGCTTGCCACTGCTCGTCAGAACCCCCAGAAACGATTTTAAAACACTAATAGCCATGAAATTCGATTTTGATCTTACATGACAACAGTATTGCTGCCGGTTGAAACAAGCTAGCGCACCGTTTCTGGAGCAAAACGAACCTGTTATTATTCACTGTCCATTCACTGGGCTCGAAATTCCCATCGTTGAGTAAAATTTAATTAACTTTCTTTAAAAATTTAATAAAAGTCTTGAAAAAGGCTGTTTGTGAACTGCGTGTTAAAGTTGTGCAAACAGGAACATCGGGAGTCCGCTAACTGCAAACAGAAATGCTGCGACCGCCTTGGAATTCGATTTTGGTCTAACATTACAACAGTATTGCTGCCGGTTGAAACAAGCTGGCGCACCGTTTCTGAAGCAAAACGAACCTGTTTTTATTCACTGTCCATTCACTGGGCTCGAAATTCCCATCGTTGAGTAAAATTTAATTAACTTTCTTTATAAATTTAATAAAAGTCTTGAAAAAGACTGTTTGTGAACTGCGTGTTAAAGTTGTGCAAACAGGAACATCGGGAGTCCGCTAACTGCAAACAGAAATGCTGCGACCGCGACGCGCACAGGTCTAGCTCAAAATGCGAAATGACTGAACGCGCGGACGGTTCTTTTCCTTTTATACTCGCACACTGGCAACTGATGATATGTTCCCGCAATCACACGCAATGAGAAATTATCTCAAGCAATCTGTGGCGGGACAAATGAATTCAATTTAAGTTTTGATTTATGACGGCTTGCCACTGCTCGTCAGAACCCCCAGAAACGATTTTAAAACACTAATAGCCATGAAATTCGATTTTGATCTTACATTACAACAGTATTGCTGCCGGTTGAAACAAGCTAGCGCACCGTTTCTGAAGCAAAACAAACCTGTTATTATTCACTGTCCATTCACTGGGCTCGAAATTCCCATCGTTGAGTAAAATTGAATTAACATTCTTTATAAATTTAATAAAAGTCTTGAAAAAGACTGTTTGTGAACTGCGTGTTAAAGTTGTGCAAACAGGAACATCGGGAGTCCGCTAACTGCAAACAGAAATGCTGCGACCGCCTTGGAATTCGATTTTGGTCTAACATTACAACAGTATTGCTGCCGGTTGAAACAAGCTGGCGCACCGTTTCTGAAGCAAAACGAACCTGTTATTATTCACTGTCCATTCACTGGGCTCGAAATTCCCATCGTTGAGTAAAATTGAATTAACTTTCTTTATAAATTTAATAAAAGTCTTGAAAAAGACTGTTTGTGAACTGCGTGTTAAAGTTGTGCAAACAGGAACATCGGGAGTCCGCTTACTGCAAACAGAAATGCTGCGACCGCGACGCGCACAGGTCTAGCTCAAAATGCGAAATGACTGAACGCGCGGACGGTTCTTTTCCTTTTATACTCGCACACTGGCAACTGATAAGCTCCGCCCGGTTTAATTTTTCTTTCATTTCCTTAGCTGCATATGTTCCCGCAATCACACGCAATGAGAAATTATCTCAAGCAATCTGCGGCGGGACAAATGAATTCAATTTAAGTTTTGATTTATGACGGCTTGCCACTGCTCGTCAGAACCCCCAGAAACAATTTTAAAACACTAATAGCCATGAAATTCGATTTTGATCTTACATTACAACAGTATTGCTGCCGGTTGAAACAAGCTGGCGCACCGTTTCTGAAGCAAAACGAACCTGTTATTATTCACTGTCCATTCACTGGGCTCGAAATTCCCATCGTTGAGTAAAATTGAATTAACTTTCTTTATAAATTTAATAAAAGTCTTGAAAAATCAAAGATGTGGTAATTCTAGTTTTCTTTCCTCTTGCTCACTGTGTTGTGTGTCAATGAACGATTACTCGGAGTAGTCCTACGTCAATAATGCGGTTGTGTGTCAGATATAACCTTCTACTTTTATAGACTTTCAGACTCTGCGTAAAATGAATTAACAGACCCTCAAGAAGGTTAGTGCTACGGAAATGTCGAGATAAAAGTCGAATACTTACATACTGACATCAGATAAAACCCTGATTTTTTTCTTCCTAGTGGTGCTACATTCCGTCATCGGAACTTGATCTTTCGTTCATTATACACAGACTTCGCCGCGCTACGATCTTATTAGCACCAACAGTTTCCGCCGAAATTCGAACATACGACAACTGGCTTGATAGGCCAGCATTGTACCTCGAGACCTACTGGGATTACTAATAAAAATTGGTGAAAATTTCCACAATCCGTTGGAATTTTATTAAATCGTAAAGTATAATTTAACAAAAAAAACGAAACCTTTTTTTCTAACTTTCACTTTGCGATATAATCAAAAGTAAATTTGACAAAAAATGCAGGTAATCCTCCTCGACGATTCGAACGTGCGATAAACCGGTGTATTTTGATTCCTCCGGTTCGAAAAAGATAGGCTCATCTTCGGAGCTCGAGTAGGCGAATGTTTTTATACCTCCGGAGGAGTTGTCATCAAACATGACTCGCTTGATAGACGAAGTGGGCGGTGAAGGTTTCAGAATTCCTCGCGGAACGGGTGTGGACGAGAGTGGTTTCACATTCAAATCCGACCGGGATACTGCACCCGGGACGAGTGGAGTAGACGTCGATGCGGCTAGTTGCAGATGCTGTTTTCGAACAACGTTGACTCGCATCGACTGTAAGTTGCGATCAGGTTTTTTCGCTTGCAGCTGTGGCGTGTTGGCCCGTTGGCTACCGGGTGCATCGTCGTCATTGTCATCTTGGCTGGTATTGTAGATTGGAACTGAACCGAACTTTTTCCTGACAAGGATTTCTTTTGCATCCTTGAGAATACGTTTCTTGACAAAGTCATGGAAAATTAGTAACTCTGTGCTAAGTTCGCGCTTGATTAGTTGTTTTTCGCGCTGTGATAGATTTTTATCTTTCAATGCCAGTAAACTCTGGGAAGCAAGAAGAGTCAGGACAAATTCTAATCCGCTGATGCATAGTTTCGAGTCTAGATGCGTTAGCAGCTCATTTGAGAGGGCAATTGCGTTGGTTGATGTGAAACTAGACACTGAAGTCATAGATAATGACTTTGAAAATGTTGTTCGTGATTGTCGAGTCGAGCCATCTGCTGCTGCTAGAGCTGATTTATTCAAACGCATCAGTGCAGAATTGGACAGGGATGATCCAGTGTCTACGCTGTCAACATCGCTAGGCTTGCGATCGGGCAGTTCATTAAGCGGAGTTTCTTGGAACGAATAATGTTGCTAGAAAAAAAATTCTTAGTTCCCAATATAAATATAAGAGAACACACTAAACTTACCACATTCAACACTTTAGTGAAAATACAAACTGCCCTCAGAACCGTTCCGAAGCTAAGTTGGGAAAAATTCTCCGAGTTCATTTTTGGAACGCCGAATTGAATTTCTATGAGTGGATAATAATGTCCTGGGAAGAAATTTATCTCACATAGAAGAGTTAGCAGCGAAGGGCTAAATTTCAGCAAACATCTGGCGCAGAGATTTACCACTTCAATGACACTGTTCATAACCGTAACAAGCTCGTCTGAAGTGTCAACTGCGTTAGGGTCCTGCTCCTGATCGGTAAACAACTCTACTGCTGGTCCACCTGCCAAACGTTTTAAGATTTTCGGCCGGTACAGTAGCGAAACCGCGTGATCCATTAGCACTTGTACACAGCGCTGTAAATAAATAACTAGTTGGTCTAGTGGGTGGTTATTTTCAATCAATACCTACCATTAGGTTGATCAAACTTTGACCATGTTCAAGCCGCCAGTCCTTTTCATAATTGACCAACTCGCCCAAAAGTTCCAACGTTCCTTTGATCAAAAGTATGGCACTTTCTTCTAATGATTGCTTTGCTAGCAACAGAGAATCTATAAGATACTCCTCGTGGATTCCAGCGAAGAAGATGGCATCGCGAAAGAAGCTATGCTTGTGCTGAGATAGAAGTACCCGCACCAACTCTATACCTTTGGTATAAATAGGCCACCAATCCTGGGTTTTCCATCTGCAATCGGCCTCCTGAAATACAAATAAAAAAAATAAAAGAATCATATTCGTTCAAGTAGAGGTATTATAGAAACTCACGCTAGCGGTCAGATAGGGTCGCTGCAGTAGATCCTTCGGTGGTAACAACTTCAACCACAGATAGTCACCAATGTCACAATGCAACAATTCTACCGAGCATCTACTCTTAGCCAGGACAACCAGTAGTTCCAGAATTTCGACCGTAATTTTACGCTTGGAAAACATCGGTAGCATTATATTGATAACACTCAGAAGCCGCTGGAGTAACTTGTTTCGTATAAACCAACATTGCCATCGCACGGCAGGACTTTCGTTTTCTTCGAATACCATGATCAGCTTTTTCAGCATGTTCAGTGACAATGAGAGCGCAATTTGATTTCTCGTATTTACATGCGTCGTTTGATCAGCGTGCTTCAGCTCTACCTTTGTAGCAATTTCCAAGTCGTAAATTTCCGAGCAGACTATATCAACGGTCGAGCGTGTGATGCTTGACATTTCCACATCACTATCAATCAACTGATCAGCATGTAACTCAATGATCCGTATTCCAATCGCTAGGATTGATTCCTTTGCTCTAGCGTGCATTTCTTTGTAGTTGATAGCTAAAGCGTTCATCAGATGCTGTATTTTGTCTAAAACCGCGTTATCTTGTTCAGCGTTGTCCGTGTATTTATGTTCGTAATCGGACAAAACTATTAAATATAACTCAACAAGAATTACAAATGGACGAAAATCGTCAGCATAGTCAGAGCGCTCCACTAAAATATCTAAGCACTGATTCGCCAGATATCGCTTACTGCGATCGGGTAGGTGAATCCCGGTATCTTTCTTACGTATCAAAATGACCATAAAATCCTTGAAAGACTGCAAACGGCTAAGCCACTCAGGAGTTTCGTCAGTGATTGCAGCAGCAAACGTTGAGCTGTCGTCGTTCAATTTACCGCTCATTTTTGGTAAGTCAAAAACGGACTTCACCCACCGTGAAAAGATTTCATACTCGAAAAATCTCTCATATACTTTTTTCAGATTATCATCAACCTTTTGACTGGAATGGTCCATCTTGAATAGTTCAATTCCAAGTATATTGAACAGCTGACTGTATGCCTTGATGTGTTCGCTAATATTACCAAACAATGGATTACAGAGTGATTGCCAGAAGGTTTTCTTTTCTAGCAAGTCCTTGCACAGAATTTGCATGTTGTTTTTCCACAGCGCATGAAAAAGTGACATGATACGAGAGAGTAACGGACTAGCAAGTTTCTTCGTATCGTTAGCAATTGCCTCCAGATATTCTTCCATATAGGTTGGAATGCCATCGCTGATAGTTTTCTTCTTGCCAGGTTTTGTGCCCAGAAATAGACGATTTTCCACGTTTTCGTAGTGAATTTTAAAGAAAGCTTCCGTTAAACCGGGTTGTTTGTGAATACATGCTTCTACAAATTCCAAAACAGCAATTTTCAAATTGTCACTTTCTAGATCGTCCCTCAAACGCTGCAGAAAAATCAATCGTATTTGGTCTGGCTCCATGTCGAGACACGCTAGCAGCGACATTCTAAACTCAATCGAGAAGCGTCTCAACAACCGACAGGAGAGGATAGGCAATCTACGATTGAAAACATTGTTCATATATCCGGTAACTACAGGAATTATTCGAAGTGTATCTCGTTGCTTTGGCTGCGTGTAAATAGCGGACTCTAGAGGAGACAACAATTTATCATCTCCAATCACCGCGTGCTTAAGGCGTAGAATTTGCATCAATATTGTCATCGAAAGCTGTACAATCAAATTCATGCTCTGTTCCGGTGCCAGCATCCAACTGGTTTCACTTTCCATCACCGACTGCAAGTAACCATTTCCAACGGCGACAAACTTGAGCAGTGTCATTCCATTGTCCAAATCCAGTAGACTATAAACGCAAACGTTTCGCAACACCAGTCTGGCGGAATCATTCTTCAAGGCTTCCGGGCTAAGCTGCAGGATTTCAAAAATATACTGTAGAATGAAAACATAGATCTTTTGCCGTTGTGCTTCTTGTTCAAATCGCCACGTGTGCGCGTGCGGGAATACTTCCCGTAGTAAAAATATCAACCCTGGCAACTCTACGCCGAATACATTATTTTTACCTAGCTTCGTGTAGGTTTTGAGGAAATTCAAATAGGCCATCAAAACTTGGTATTTGCCCATATTTTTTTCGTAATTCACCAGATAATATCCAATCAAGCTAGATTCGAAGCTCGTACCGGTTGCATAATCGTTGAAGTCTAGATTGACATTATTCACACTTGGCAGAACGTTAAGATTTATCACTCGAGCATAGATTTCTGGTTCGAACAGTGGCACTAGAGCGGCACAAACATTCAGGCACTCGGCAAGCAACTCAATTGGAGGATTTTGCATAACTTTGAATTTGAGCAGGATGTCGAAAACCATTTCGGTTGGATGCACCATCTCGGAGCTGATTTCGTGAGGCTGGTGCAGGCGTTTCACAGCAACGGCCAAATAGCGAATCCCTTTAAGAAAAAGTTATTAAGACATTTTCATTCTTATGTACCAAATGTGACATTACTCACCAACTGTAATTCGTTTGATCCGCTCATCGTTTAGCTGCGTGTACGCAAGCACATCCGATAGAAGCTCGTTGATTTCGTGGTGCAGGGCATTGAAAAAGTTAAACCTAGTTCGGAAATGAGCCAGTGTCTGTGTCCGTTTATCGATTACGACAGTTCTCGTTCCGTGAGGAATTTTAAATCCAATTTTACGAAACGGTATGTAATCACGCAACAGAACAAACTCATCCTCGCTACTCGAGGACGGGCGCAGTTCGTAGTGGTCCGAACTATATATCTCACTATATACGGGCAAATTTTCCAACAGACCATGAACATACTTGTTCTGAGTAATGCCAGCGGAAGCCAATGCATGGGCGATTGTTGCTAATGGGATAAAATCAACGGGAAAATTCTCCAATGCGGTATCGAACAGCGAACGTATTGGATTATCCTCGTTCTTACAAAACTCAGTTGCAATCGATGGACTGTGCAGCAATTCGGCTAGCAGCTCGAATATTTTGTTGTGGTATGAAACCGATCCATCCGAGTCGAATAACTGACACAGAAAGCCTAGATGGTTGAATATAGCTCTCCGAGTAATTCGGCAAACCAAACTATGATCCTGGAATGTAGGATGTGTAACAAGAGCATGTAAATACTGAAACACACCGAGCTGTATTGCTCTCGATCCGAACTGGCGGTATCGATTGGAAATATCGTCGTCTTCCAAGCAAGTTTGCAATCGAAAGTTGAACAGCATCCAAACTAGCAGAAGAGGTCCATGTTCCGGAAACTGATGCAGTGTTACAAATTCGCCATCGAGCGCCTTCGACAGTCCTGTCATCCATGTCTCATCTTCGTTTCGGTCACTGACATCTAACACACGATACACGATAGCTAATTCGCTGAAAGTAATTCGTTTCACCATATCACTGTGTATTTCATTCGCATTCTCCAGATACTGTTGCTGGCGTCCAAAAGAATGATGCTTAAATAGTTTGAACAACTGACAAAATTCATCAACGCCAATCCCACCGTGATTAATGGTCAGCAAAAGTATATGTAGAATTTCGTTTATCTCCCTCATCTTACGCTCTGACCAGGATACCATCTTGCTTTGCGAATTGAGCATATCACCAGGGATTAGTTTATGTGGCATCGCTTCATTAACAAGATATTCAAGCTGCTTAATGTACGATTTCCTCAAATTTGCCAAACCAATCTTGTCAATAACATGTTTGTACTCCTTGCAGTACGGGTGGTTACTCGAGTTGCAGAACTCAAGTAAATTTTTAGTAATTTTCAACATTATCATGCGTTCTAGCGTATAATACGCCCAAATATCATTCAATAAGGTCAACATTGAGCTCTCAGATGAAATGTAGTCTGCCAGCGCGTTCGCTGGCCCACGATATTCATTCACCAGATAAAAGCATAAAATATTCCAAGCTTGTAAAGCATCAATGTCCTAAAAAAAGACAAAAATCATTACAACTCCCGCATCCTACTAGATTTCAGTTGCTTACCAGATACTGATACAACTTTACGGCGAACGTAAACAGTTTCTGCTGGTGGCGCTCCTTCATCATATTCTGCAGTTTCGTTTCCGATACTTTATCTGCGCTGCACTTCCGGTACAGTAAAATGCCATCGGTTAGCTCTTTAGAAACATCCAGTAATTTATCTTGCACCACAACATTCGGAGTTTCGTAGTGAATGCCAGAGATTAGCTGCCACAACTCTTTCCACTGTCTGTAAAAATACGGTTAGAAAATCGTAAACAAAAATCTGTTTCGCCGGGTAAATGTTATTTATAATACTAACATTACTTCACCGTTTGAAAGTTCCATTGTGGTAGCGAGGCACAATTTTTTTCCTAAATAGTAACAATTGATATTATTGATTTTTGAGGGTTCAACAACTAGTTTCCAACATTCAACTTTTCCGGCACGATAAATCCGATAAACCGCGCGTACATTCCGTTTTTGAAGGCTCTTTTGACAGCATTGAGTTTTTTTGTACTGAAAATTTAAACAGTGTTGCTATTTCTTCATCTGGACATTAAACATTCATATAGAAAAATAAAACTACCCAAATATGCGTATTTTTTACCTAAATCAGCACTTCTGTGCGGGAATAAAATTACTGTTTGAGTAGTTTATGAAGGCAGTGTACCTGTGCAGTCTTGCATTTGTCTCGTTCCAACTCGAAAAATACTGCATTGATTTTGTAAATAACTTTTTGACAGTTCCTTATGGGATTTTCTTTGGGACTCGATAAAGCCGAGAAAAAAAAATCATTTTGTTCATTATTTGTCGAGCAGTTGGACAGGACGAGATACGGAGTACTATGGAGCAACGTGTACCAGAAAAAAAACGCCAGTGTTACGTATGTCTTATGTGTGTGGTATGCACACATACATAAGACGTACGTAACTATGGGGTAACGTGTAACAGAAAAAAACGCCAGTGTTACGTATGTCTTATGTATGTGGTATGCATGTGATTTTCACGTAGATGTTATGTTTGTCACATGAATCATGCAAAATGACAGAAAATGAATAAGTACAGGAAATTTCACTTAACAATAACGTGAGAAATATTTTGAGTGTGTGTACCACTGCCGACCGATTTTAATGTCGTTTTCGTTTTTGCGGTGTAGCTACCCCGCGGACTACACTTTGTCCTATCACCAGGGTTGATATTTGTTGACACTCTTGAGTGAAAATGAAAAAAAGCATCCATAAACGTTATTTTTTTACAATCCTTTCAGAGTTCTCCCTTCCCGCTTTTTGCATGGAAGTAAACTGTCAAGACACCTCATTATATTTCATGCGATGAAAGCAAGACAACAAAATCAGTTTATCAGTTAACGAAGATTGTCAAGGCATCGGTCAGTGTCAGTGAAAAAGTGTTTCGGTTAGGTTTATTTTGGTTGAGTGGACTGTTTGTTTTTCTTTTTCGCTTTGAATTGAAAATCATCTGGTTGGATTTGTCGTCAAATTTTATTCCGTAACCGTGAACGATGCGCGCGATCTATTTCATCTGAGTATAACAGCACGTTACTAGGACGAAAATCTAGTGTATCTGAAAGAGTGCTGCGATCATTGGAAGTGAAAATTGAAAATGATTGGCTGTAATTTTCGAAGAATTTTGCTGGGGAAAATGACTTTTATCAGCACTGCCTATCACTGTTTTTTTACATTTTCCGGACCAGGCTTCGAAATGGTCACGGTAGAACCACTTTTCACTGCGATAATCGTCTTCTTCTTCCTCTGACGCTACCAACGCTCGCTGTCTGAAACATTCTTAAGCCTGTAGTACACTCTTTGACCGAGCGTCAAATGTTTGTCACTTTTTGACAGATAAAAATTTGGTCAAAGATAATTATTTGTCACTCTTAAATTTTAACGTGGGGCAAACACGGGCAAACAACAACCATGATGTAAAATAAATTTTACCATTATGTCAGAAGGTCAAATATTTGACCATTAGACAAAGAGTGTACTACAGGCTTTAAACAAACATGTCAAATGAGTATCGCCATCACGACGTTATTTTTCTCAAACGTATTTTGACATTTTTTCTAGAAATGAGAATTACGCACGTTGAGTGCGTGTATTCTGGAAATTATTTATATCATTGATCTTGTAATAATATTTCTCAACATAAATGAACGAAGTAGACAGAAATAGGCCGAAATAACATCGCTAAACGATTGACAGTGTGCATCTCTTTGATACGCGAGTGTCGTTTGACTATCCTTTTCTTTCTGTAAGCTGAGCGGCGATGGTTTGGTTGTTTTACATTTACGAGCGAAAGCCGGCTGTGACGCACGCTAAGGAAGCGAGATCAAATGAAAATGGTGACCGTTTACAAGCCTGTTCCGGACTATCCCGGGCTACTCTTTTTCTGTCCCGGACAGTCCGCGCAAGAAACAGAGTGCAGTTTTGAAGACTCCAACACATTCACACGTATGTGTCAAAATCAAAACAAAAAAATGTGTCAAAATCGGTTTGCTTTGATTATCGTTCTTCGCGTGTCAAACATCAGGTTGAATTTTATTTATTTTATTTTGTTATTTTGTCATTTTTCAGTAAATTGGCGAATTTTTCGTACAGTAGCACAAATGCGATAAAAGACAATGGCGATAATGACCAAAACAAAAGTGACAGTTACCTCTGGTATTACGCACACCATTGCAATTGCTCGGAAAGTGTTTTTTTTTCAGCTGCAAAGCGTAGTCCGGGACGGGATAGTCCTGCCGTAAAAACGAATTCGACATAATTTTTTACCGCCCAGATAATATTTGGAAAAAATACACGGGAAATGATGGAGAAACCCAATGATTCGATTTCACCGTGTACATTTTCTGAAATAGAGTCATTCTTATTCATTTTTACGTTACCGTGTAAGCAAACAAGTCAAACTTTCAATGCTAAGCTAATGGGTTTTTTTCAAACGCTCGGTTCAATTTTTGTTACAGATTTTTGCGACTATGCTAGCCGTAACAAACTGAAAACTTCGTGAATAATGGTTCACCTTATGTGAAATAAGAATTCCTTGTAAAGTGATGTGTTGTGTACGGTTGAGGCTGTTCTAAGCCAACATGAATCTAGTGCAGTTTTTTCTAGGCAGCCAAACAAAGGAACAGTAATTGCATCAATAGTGATTTTTTTGATTCACGGCGAAATCTCATGTGAACGATCGTATTGTGGATGAATATCGGTGTTCTCTTCTCTATTGGAGATTTAGGGTATACCTCTAATGGCGCAATCCTTTAGCTGGTAAGAATGATATAAAGTGCTGGGATTGATGAATAGTTTAATAGAAATCACGAAACCCTGTTTCGCTTTGATAACCCAATTACGAATCCTGGCCGAAAATCGGAAATCCTATTGGTGTTTTAAACATATATGGTTTCAGACATCCTATTCGCACCACACGTATGAGGACGGATAGCGCGATCTAATATTTTTGTCATCAACTCAATTACAATTCAGTGCGAGGTTTTTGTTCCTCACACAATAGAAGTCAATTGATTTATAAACTCCGGAGCCAGTTGATGTCAATTATCTGTGTGTTCCATTTTTGTTGTAGGTGTTGCACAGTAATAAAAAATGCATTAAAAAACCTACTTTATTTGAAAAGTTTTTTCAAAGAGTTTTGAATCATTGTAGAATAGATATGAAAGGAATGTTTGATTTTAACGAAAGAAAAATATGTTGTTTTTACTGTGTGGGTACTGTTTGTGTTCAACACTTTTAGTATTTATTTTGCCACAGACAATTTCAGCTACTTGCACAGCAACGAGTGTCGTGTGTTTATCATTGAATAATTATGAAAGTTTCAATTATTAGGGTGGAGGGTGCATGATACACAGTTGAATGCGTTTGAGACGGTAGCTAGAATTCGAAATGCAACTGTAAGTGAATGAAATAAACGGATGATATATCAAACTACGATTTATTATACTCCCTCCAGGTATCACCACAATCATCTAGGGCCAACGAAAACAGAGGACCAGCTAAAAGCCAAATCGGTTCCATTGTGTTCAGTGAATGATGTCCAACTGCGCTTCCTTTGCCCGGACGATCTGGAGGAAGTGCGAACACTCTGTCAGGACTGGTTTCCCATTGATTATCCGCTGTCATGGTACGAAGATATTACCTCAAGCACACGGTTCTTTGCGTTGGCAGCAGTGTACAATTTCACAATCATCGGTTTGATAGTGGCGGAGATTAAACTGTACTCGAAATTGAACAAAGAGGTAAGTAGAATAAGTGACGGCCTATAATCCGACCAAATATTAAAGATAAGACGTAGAACTACGCCTTACATTAATTATGCCAGTTCAAAATTGTGGAAAAACAGAATTCTTTTATTTAAAAGATTTGCATAACAAATCAATTAATTTTATATTTGTGCTAAGTCAATGTTTGTTTTTTGTTGAATTTCAAAATTTCCGAATTCAACAAAAATACAATAAATAGAGAGACCATTATTTATTCCAGGATCGCGGTATTTTATCGGAATCGATGGGTCGTGAAGCGGAAATCGGCTATATTCTTTCGCTCGGTGTGCATCGCAAGTACCGCCAAAACGGTATAGGATCACTATTGTTGGACTCTCTTATAAACCACCTGACGACGGCCGAACGGCACAATGTGAAGGCAATATTTCTGCATGTTCTCACTACCAACCAAACCGCCATACTATTTTACGAACGGAGAGGGTAAGTTTAAGTACAGCTTGACTTAATATTTGACCTTTGTTTAACCATTAAATCAAAACGTACAGATTCATACTCCACTCATTTCTGCCTTACTACTACTCGATTCGGGGGAGATGCAAAGATGGCTTTACCTATGTGTCCTACATAAACGGAGGACATTCACCGTGGACGTTATAATATCCTTTTCAAAGCAGAAATTTTGAGATTTTCATCCACATCGCTTGATTCGATCATTTCACAGCTGCATTTATTAACGTTCATAGCCTTTGCATGTGTAGTAAATTTTTATCAATTTAAAAAAAAAACGATTGTGCACATTCTTAATTTTTATCATAGGAAAAATTCCTTAACTGATAACCTTGTTCATATTTGTGCGCTGTAATTGGCGTTTGTTGTGTTTTATTTTCTGTTTTGCACGTTAGTTCCATTATTCATCTCAAATCGTAGGAATAATCTAAGACAACGCAAATATGATTAAAGCATGCTGCATGGTAGCTACCGGTGATTTATTATCGACTAAACGGGTATGTATGCGATATTAACTGTTGCATTCCGGGATATTAATTACTTTTACAAAGTCGTTAGATCATGCGAACAGTAAGTCTGTTCATTTTCTGATCCTATAATTTGTTAATTATGTTTTGATAATATTATTTATGCCTCATGGCAGATTACAATTACAGTTTTTTACGACAATTACAATAATTTTCTATTTAAATAGGAATTTCAATTTTTATCAGGTTGGTAAAGATCTCAACCTAGTATTTGATTCTTAGCTTTGTTCTGGCATGTGATTCATCGAAATATGTACATCTAACGCTTGCTTTATCTCACTCTTCATTGTTCGCATTGTTTGTTTTGCTTAGACGAGTACGATTTTTACAGCGAAACACGCTTGCTAAATACACATTCCACAATGAACCTTAACATACGGATATACTGATCATTTAAAATACTGGTGCTCCCTGGTGGTTACTGCTGGTGGTCTGTGTTCATGGATCAGCGGACGACTCCGGAGTGCGATTCGTTGGGTTTGTTATCGGACGATTTCTAGGTTTACATTTTCGCAAGACAACTGAGAGTGCGGAAGTTGAAAGCAATTCTAACTTCGTCTCTGTGCTATCTTGGAGCATTTGCATTTCGGTTTTTTCTCACATGACTCATTTCAAATAACAAAGTAAATTATTTGATAAATAATCTCACTAAACTGCGCAATAAAATTACAAAAAAATTTTTGTATTGTAAAAAATATTCATCATATTTTAGCCAACACTCTCAAACGTGATATGATACGAGATAACACAAATTCAAAAATTTGGAACAGTGGTTACATTCTTTAAGATCGGTGATTATTTAGTTCAATTTAATAAATGCACAAACGCGATTAGGATAAGCGAAAATGCTGGGTAACTTTAATTTACTCAGCCATCAGTTTTATCGCAGACAGTAGAGTAACTGTTGTATATAATTAGATATAATTGTTGACCAATAAATTGTTACTCCATTTTTGAATGTATTGCACATCAGATTAGCGTATTAGTTTGGTTCTGTTTAAATTCGAAGGAAGTCTTTCTAATTTAATTAAGCACAATGCAGGATCATTTTATTTATGAAACAAATGTTATTTATAATAGTTTACTTCAACTCCGCTCATACAATATTCACAATCCAACGTTCAACGATTGACATTTAATTGCATATCAACTGATATCAGGTTCCTTTTAAGGCGTTTATAACTTGCACGCTTCAAAGTAATGATCGCCAGTAATGCTCCAGTGAATAGAATGCATTTTAACTTCACAAACGTACAGAAAAAAGGTTTTTATTTAAACCAACACAACTTCGCGTCAAACATAAGCGTTTATTTTACGACAATAATGGCGTTAATTCCCGGGCTCCGCAGGCCGGCTATATATTATTTTTAAACATAAGTAACGTCGATTACTGTAGGTTTGATTGATCGCTTAATCGACGCGTCTTCGAAGACAAAAGACCCACAAAGCAGACAAAATAGGATAAGAAACTAATATTTAATACGGAAGAAGTTATTTATTGAATGATATGCACACTGAGCTCTTGAAAAGGGAACAAAGTTTAGTTATGCCAAAAATAAACGATGCAAAAAAGGAACATTCGGTTAACTTTGCGTGTAGTGACTTATCACTGTTTCTTTGTTCGTCTATTTTGTATTTTATTTGTCGAAGTTTAGGATAATTCCACTTTCAAATGCATAAAATCTTCCCACCACTGAACGGAACGGAGAACGATTATCGATCCAATGCCGAATCTAGAATACGTCGTCATGTCACTCGGTCTTGGGCTGCTATCCTCCAATCTCCCCTATCACCGATTTCGCGGACATCCAACGAGTGCGGGGCCTAGTTTGCCGCTAAGGATTAAACACAAAATCCTACGCTCAAAAACACCAAAAGCTCGCCGATCGGCCTCTTTCAGTAGAGTAGAGGGCGTAGTGGGAAGAATTAGTGTTTTGTAGAGTGCAAGTTCAGTACGGGTTTGCAGACTGCGGGACCTCAGCTGGTTACGCAATCCGTAGAAGGCCCTGTTTGCAGCTGCTATCCGCCTTTTTATCTCACGGTTAACCTCGTTGTCACATGTCACTAGTGTACCCAGGCAAATAAATTCGTCGACTACTTCAAAAGTTTCCCCATCTAACACCACCTCAGCACCAACATCCGTCGGACTACCACGCTCTCTACCAGCCACCATGTATTTCGTTTTGGCAGAGTTAATGATGAGCCCTATTCTCGCAACTTCTCTTCTGAGAGGTCCGAAGGCCTCTTCCACTGCTCTACGGTTGATACCAATGACGTCGATATCGTCCGCAAAACCTAGAAGCATGTGAGACTTCGTAATGATGGTGCCGCTCCTTTACACGCCAGCCCTCCGTATAGCACCCTCCAATGCGATGTTGAACAAAAAGTTTGACAGCCCGTCTCCTTGCTTCAAACCAGCTAACGTCATGAAGGAGTCCGATATCTCGCCTACTATCCTGACGCATGATGTAGAGCCTTCAAGGGTGGCACGTATCAGCCTAACTGAATTTGTTGGGAAACCATGTTCGATCATAATTCGCCATAACTCATTTCTCTTAACTGTATCGTACGCTGCCCTAAGGTCTATGAACAGATGGTGAGTCTGCATGTTGAATTCTTGAAATTTGCCGAGGACCTGTCGCAGAGTGAACATTTGGTCCGTATTGGAGCGTCCCCCTTGAAAACCACACTGGTAATCGCCAACCAACGGCCTTAGTTTTTGGAACAGAATACGGGAGAGAATTTTGTAAACGTGTTGAGAAGGGTTATGCCCCAATAATAACTACAGTCCGGGCGGTGGCCTTTCTTGTATATCGGACATATGAGACGCTCCAACCAGTCCGAGGGTAGTTCTTCATCGGACCACACTCTCAGCATGATCCGGTATCAAGCACGATACAGCTGTTCGCTCCCGACTTTGAAGAGTTCGGTTGAAATGCCGTCCTTACCAGCTGCCTTGCAGTTCTTCAGCTCTTTCACTGCTTTCATCACCTCGTACATGGATGGTGGGTCCACAGCTTTGACATCATCCTCAATCACCATCCTGTTCCTTTCGAGGTACTTTTTGACTGTTTGGTCGGTTGCATCGACCTCCCGGCCAAACGCACGCAGTGATGTAGCCACTTTTGACGTAGAACTACGTTTTTCTTTAGCCTACCACATAGGGATGTAAATAGGAAAACTATTAACGAAAAGGGGACGAAATATGTCCCTTTTTAAATGCTTATAAATCGGTTTGTTTTCAACCGATTTCCTTCATTTTTGCAGCAATTGTTTGGAAAATTATACACGCATCCACCCAAATGTAGAAAATTGTTGATTGATTATGCAAACTATTGTATTATTGATAATTGTCAAGCCTTGTTTAAACGAAAATTACGCCTTCTGATTGGTCGTTATATGATTGCTTCCCAAGCACGGTCGACAGAATCATATACCTTGCAATTGAAAACATGCTATTTGGCCTATATAAGAGCCTGTTTCAGCCGAAGCCGCTCATAATAGTTCTGGACAGCGACAAGTTGTCAACAGCAGTCGTCCTTCCTTAGCAGCAGCACTAGCCCTGTGGTTGGTCACCACGTCTCAGGAGCAGCGCGGTTCTTCTCAGCGTGTGTCGCCAGACTGTCATTATTCCCCCGTGTTAGGGCAGCATAAAGATCGTCATCACCAACAACAAAATGCCTTTTTTCAAGGCAAATAAACAAGTCATTGAAAGTTAATAATTTTTGACAACGTAAGCAAGCATTCTGTGCGGATTCCAGCAGTTACATCTGTCGCGGCCGTCTAATTTACAGAAGGTGAAATAGCTTCCACAGTGCATGTTGTCCGTGTATCTTAACTCCCCCACTGTTGGGGCAGCACAAAGGTAGGGATACCATCCGTCCTGATTTAGCAGGACATGTCCTGATTTTGAAGTCCTATTTGAGCGTCCTGATTTATTTTTATATTTTAGCATTTGTCCTGATTTTCTTCAGATATTCGACTTTGCTGTGTGGCAATAAGCAGAATTTTTCAGAATTGGTCAGTAAGTGTTTTCGATTTCAGGTCGCAACGCTCACTGCGATCGAAATTTTTCATTGGTTGAATCTCACTATAGTAACAAAAAGAATCTCTCTTAGTTGACCGTTACCATTAAGCATCTGGCATTTGTTAAGTTTAAGTTGAAACAGTTTACGTGTGTTGAATTTTCAAAGTATCTACTAATGCGTAATAATTCAAAGTGGTTCGATGAAAGTGGATGGCCAGAGATACACTCAGCTTTTTTACTAGGTATTTTTCTACACAGATTTTCGAATTAACGGTTTTTTTCATGCGGATTTCTAAATCGAAGGATTTTCAAATTACGCCTTTTTATACGCGGATTTCTTCATTAACGCGTTTTTCCACGAGGTACGTATCCCCGCGTAAAAAACTGAGTAAATCAAATATTACGTGTTATATTTGCTCATACTTCGAAGAATAGAATGACTTAGTCAAATTTGTGCCCAGAAAAGGTGTCCTGATTTCTGATTTCGACTAGATGGTATCCCTACACAAAGGTAGCGATCAGCAACCGATTTTGAACAGCAAAATGCCTTTTTTCAAGGCAAATAAACAAGTAATTGAAGGGTGAAAATTTCCTAGCATCAACACAAGCAAACATTCTTCGCGGAATCCTAGCAATCAAATTCTGTTGTAGTTTATTTAGTTAATACCCCCACTGTTGGGACAGCACAAAGGCTGCGATCAACATAACCGATTTTGAATAACAAACTGCCCTGTTAGAACGCATTCACAAAGGCAGTTAATTCGAATATGTAGAGCTAATATGAAGTCGATTCAATCAATCAGCATTAACAGAATTTCGTCGTCTCCCAGCTGCCAAGTTGCAACATGATGCAACACGCAACAACAAGCAAACGAAATCGCTTGATGTTACAAACCGCAATTAAATACGGGTTAAAACCGTTGCGTGTGTAAGAGCACCATCGGTGTTAAATCAATGGAAACAAATATCGAATGCGAATTGTGGAATAATTCGTCTAAAGAAAATTAGAGAATTAGACAACTGAACAGAAGGGCGTGGCCTATTACGTAGCACCCTTCGGCTATAAAAGAGTGTTTCTGGGAAAACTAGCTACATTCATTAGTCGGAAGGTGAGCTGGATGGACCGTCCACAACGTTGACAGCAGTAGAAGCAGATACAGCACTCAGAAGTAACAGCGGGTTGCGCCTGTGGCTGCCTTCAAACTAAATAAACCATTTGCGCTGTGGTTGGTCACCATGTCTCAGTAGCAGCGCGGTTCTTCTCAGCGTGCCTCGCCAGACTGCCATTATTCCCCCACTGTTGGGGCAGCATAAAGATCGTCATCACCAAATCCAATTTTGAACAGCAAAATGCCTTTTTGACGTAGAACTACGTTTTACTTTAGCATACCACACAGGGATGCAAACTGAAAAACTGGGACGAAATTTGTCCCTTTTCAAATGCTTACAGGTCGGTTGCTTTTCAACCGATTTTCTTCGTTCTTGCAGCAATCGATTGAAAAATTATACACGCATCTGCCCAAATGCAGAAAAATGTTGTTTGAATCTAAGAACTATTGCACTATTGAAAATTGTCAAGCCTTGTTGAAATAAAAATAGCGTCCTCTGGTTGGTCGCTTGCTTGCTGTGTGTGTATGATATGGTGTGATGTGTGTATGATATAGTATGATGTGTGTATGTGTGTGAGATATGGTATGATGTGTGTGTGTGTGTATGATATGATATAATGTGTGTGTATGTGTTTCTGTATGATGTGTATGTGTTTGTATGATATGGTATGATGTGTGTGTGTCTATGATATGGTATGATTTGTGTGTTTGTGCTGTGTATGGTTTTAAACTCGGCACGTTCGCTAACTTCTGAATCCGGTTCACGAAATTCACAACCCTTTATTAGTAAACATTATAACTCATTACCCAAGTAAAAATATTGGTTTTATCAAAGTTTTATAGCGCTCAATACAGCCAAAAAAGCGCTATAAAACTTTGTTAACCAGTTGTGTTAATAGGGTAATAAAACACTCAATGCATTTGTTAATAGTGTACGTAGTTCTACGTCATTTATGCGGTCGTGTCTTGGATACAACCTCCTACTTTTTTCCTCGGTTCCTCTTCAGCATCCTTTGGAGCTTCTTGCCGCTCGGGGTCGTCGGCCGTCCGGAACCGGGATTTTCTTCAGTCTTGCTTGGAGGGAAGCTTAAATAGAAATGAAGTATTCTAAAGCCTTTCGTGAGTTCAATGGTTACTGTTAGGTGGTAAAAAGTCAGCGGTCGCGTTGTCTCTCAACACCGCTTCTCAATCGGTGACTCCGATTTAGGCTACAAAGAATCTGAACCTGAAGGGAATCTAGGGATTTAGTGAATATGTCCGTTTATTGCAATTTATGCTATCGACTGAGGGATTTTATCAGGGGGTGTTTTTCGGCTTCGCAGTCTTTCAGCAATAAAACGAATTAATATCGCTCTTTCACCAACGTTTCGGTGTATATTGCACCTTCATCAGGGAATCCTGAATTTAGAAGACAAGACAATATAAAATTACAAATTTACACAACAAATGAAATCACAAAACTCTTACAGAACATAAATCGTTTTTGTCATACAAGCTTCGGCATCAGCATTCCTGTCCTATTTACTAGCTACTATTGTGTCAATATTCAAACCCGCTCTAATTTAAAGTTAACAAATAAACTATGCCACAAACTTCCTTCACTACTCTTTCAACCGCTAACTCAAATTCGATTCAAAATGGAGCGAAAAAGTGTGGACTAACAGTGGGTGCAATATATATTGGGTATTAGCTATTAGCTCTTACAGTTTGCTATTGGGTTTCGTTTGCTGGTGTGTGCGTGTTCTGTGTTGGGATCTGTTTGTTATGTGTGTGTAGTACGCCTGCATACATGGAGCTGAGATTGTCAACATCGGACCGTTTGTTGACTGCATGTTTGGTGTTAACAATATGACACTTATAAAATCGGGAGAGCTAATTTTCGTGTGTGCTGATCGATAATTTTTGTTTTTTTCTAGGTTGAAGTTATGATTTGCTTCGATGCTGTGGTGAAGAAGTGCCGTCTTCTCTTTAAATCGTTCGAGATCGAATTGTGTGCTGGGATCGTCATCGTTTTTGCCGCGGAGTCTTTCTATTTCATTGATTGTTGATCGGTGGCTGCTTATGCGTTTTTTCAGTTGGGTTGTGGTTAACCCGACATAGCTGGCTTCGCAATCGTTGCAGGGAATCCTGTAGATCACGTTATGTCGCATCTCTGGAGGTATAGTGTCTTTCATGTTGGTGAAAATTCTGCTGGCGGTGTTCCCGTATCTTGACGCTAGTGTTATGTTGGGGGAGGCCGCTTTTAATGCCTTACTCAGCCGTTGTGTCAGGTCATTCACAAACAGCATCGGTTTGTACACAACCGTGCCTCCATCGTCGGACGAATTTCTCGTGTTTCGTTCGGTGTTTCGGATGTTGCCATTCAACAGCCGATGTCGTAGCGCCGCTGGGTAGTGGTTCCGCCTCAACAGTTCATTTATGGTTATGTTAGCTGCTTCCTTCGGACTGTTTGTGGTGAACTGTCGGACTCTTTGGATAAAGTTTGCGATGGTATTCATTTTTAGATGAAGTGGGTGGCATGAATGAAAGTCTAGGAGGCGACCAGATGCCATCGGTTTGCTATACCACTCAGTACGGATGGTTTGGTCAGTTTGCCGTATTAGTACCATGTCAAGGAATGGTATTTTTCTATCTTTCTCCAATTCGATCGTGAATTGAATATTGTTGTTGAAACTGTTAAAAATGTTCAAAACGTCTGTGACTCGGTCCGGGGGAAGAGCAAGAATCAAGTCATCGACGTACTTTTTTAAAACTGGTGCTGGGAAGTCAATTTTTCTAGCGACGTTTTCCAGAAGCGATTCCATCACTAAGTCCGCTTTTGTTGGTGAGAGCGAATTTCCCATGGCTGTTCCGTGGATCTGCCGGAAAAACTTTCCTTTGTATGAAAAGTAGCTTCCATTCAGACAAAAATCTATTATCTCTAAGACTAAATCTAGGTTGATATCCGTGTTTTGCTTTTTATCCTGCCATCTGTTAATGATAATGCCAGGAATCATGTACGTTGGAATGCTAGTGAAAAGCGATGTAACGTCAAACGATACAAGGACATAGTCTTCTGGTAATCGAATTGAGTTAATATAGCTACAAAATGAAAACGAATCTTTTATGTTAAAGTCGCTCTTTATGGATGCCTGTATTATTTGCCCGACATATTTCGACAACATATATGACGGTGCTCCTATGTTGGAGACTACCGGCCGGAGTGGCATGATTGGTTTATGTACTTTGGGTAGACCATATATTCTCGGACATTGCGCTGTGGTCGTTTTTCATCGGTATGCTGTTTTTGCATCGATTAGCGCCAGATTTTGAAGGCGTGAAACAAGGCTGTTGTTCGTTTTCTGATGGCCCCACGTAGGATTCGCTTTGATGGCCAGGTACGTTTTCTTATCTGACACTGTTGAGCTGTTGAGGCGGAACCACTACCCAGCGGCGCTACGACATCGGCTGTTGAATGGCAACATCCGAAACACCGAACGAAACACGAGAAATTCGTCCGACGATGGAGGCACGGTTGTGTACAAACCGATGCTGTTTGTGAATGACCTGACACAACGGCTGAGTAAGGCATTAAAAGCGGCCTTCCCCAACATAACACTAGCGTCAAGATACGGGAACACCGCCAGCAGAATTTTCACCAACATGAAAGACACTATACCTCCAGAGATGCGACATAACGTGATCTACAGGATTCCCTGCAACGATTGCGAAGCCAGCTATGTCGGGTTAACCACAACCCAACTGAAAAAACGCATAAGCAGCCACCGATCAACAATCAATGAAATAGAAAGACTCCGCGGCAAAAACGATGACGATCCCAGCACACAATTCGATCTCGAACGACTTAAAGAGAAGACGGCACTCCTTTACCACAGTATCGAAGCAAATCATAACTTCAACCTAGAAAAAACAAAAATTATCGATCAGCACACACGAAAATTAGCTCTCCCGATTTTAGAAGTCTGTCATATTGTTAACACCAAACATGCAGTCAACAAACGGTCCGATGTTGACAATCTCAGCTCCATGTATGCAGGCGTACTACACACACTTAACAAACAGATCCCAACACAGAACACGCACACACCAGCAAACGAAACCCAATAGCAAACTGTAAGAGCTAATAGCTAATACCCAATATATATTGCACCCACTGTTAGTCCACACTTTTTCGCTCCATTTTGAATCGAATTTGAGTTAGCGGTTGAAAGAGAAGTGAAGAAAGTTTGTGGCAGAGTTTATTTGTTAAGTTTAAATTAGAGCGGGTTTGAATATTGACACAATAGTAGCTAGTAAATAGGACAGGAATGCTGATGCCGAAGCTTGTATGACAAAAACGATTTATGTTCTGTAAGAGTTTTGTGATTTCATTTGTTGTGTAAATTTGTAATTTTATATTGTCTTGTCTTCTAAATTCAGGATTCCCTGATGAAGGTGCAATATACACCGAAACGTTGGTGAAAGAGCGATATTAATTCGTTTTATTGCTGAAAGACTGCGAAGCCTAAAAACACCCCCTGATATGTCCGTTTATTGATCCATGGTGCTGATAGGTTTAATCATTATGATTCTAGCTGCTCCACTGTCTCGAACAAAGTGATGGTTAATATCAATATGTTAGACACGTTTTGACTCCGGGTTTCGTGCCATTTTCTGTTATCTTCGTAGATAGGAACTGGCGCTCCAGCTTTGTGACATGAACGATCAGATAGGCAAGAAGGACATATACAAGCCGATGATCAGCCCGCACAGCCTGCACACCGTGACGAACGAAAACGGCCAGCGATGCGTCAACTTGCAGCTTTCCAAGGACTTGCAATCCGAAGTAGGTATTTTCTTTCTCCGAAAGAACACCCACAAAAGCACCTGGAGATCATCTTATCGACGGCCGGTTCTACTTAGACATTACAAACGTACGCACCAATCGCGGTGCTAATATTGGCTCGGTCCACTAGATAGCTGCGGTATCTTTACGCTCAAAACTGTTAACCGTATACCACGCGTGACATCGCTGAACCCCGCGGCCTAACATCAAGCAGGTCCGGGACTCTCGGGCTGCGGACGAATATGCGCAACAGCTCGAAGCGGTATTACTCACGGAATTCGAGCTAGGCGCATCGCCTCTCAACGACGGCCTATGCAGCATTCACACAGCTATCGAGGAGGCCGCAACGGCGACACTAGGAGTGGCAGAAATCTACCTGGGCAGGTCAACGAGAGAGAACAAGGTTAATTACAAACGAGCACGGAACGAAATGACCACGATACTCAGACGAAAGAAGCGTCAGTAAGAGGATCGTGAACATGAGGAGCTGGAGCAGCTGTACCGTGCCACTGATACGCGGAAGTTCTATGAGAAGGTATACCTGTCTCGCAGAGGTTATGTGCCGCAAGCCGACATGTGCAACGACGCGGTTGGGAACCTCCTCACGAATGGAAGGAGTACTTCGATGGACACCTGAATGGCGATACAGTAAACAGAAACGGAGCGGAACTGTCCTAGGAGCACCAGCAGCAGATGACCGAGTATCAGCCCCCGATGTTCATGAAGTTCTTGGTAAGACCAAAGCCGCAGGCAAAGGCGCACTGGCGAGCGAGCTCTTCATACATAGGAGAGAGTCACTGGCTAGAGCAATGGGTCCTTTCCTGGACTTGGGAGGAAGGAAAGCTGCCAGACGAGTGGATGAAGGGAGTCGTCTGCCCCATCTGCAAGAAGGGCCACAAGCTGGAGTGCCGCAGCTACCGCGGTATCTCGCTTATCAATGCCGCCTACAAAATACTCTCAGAAATCCTGTTCCGTCGTCTATCACTTTTACCCGGAGGGTGGGCCAGTACCAAACGGGCTTCGTAGGAGCTCGTGCCATCACAGATCAGATGTCCTCAATCCGATAGATGTTACAGAAATGTCGCAAGTACAACGTGCCCACACATCACATCTTCATCGACTTCACGACGGCCTAGGATACAGTCGATCGAGAACAGCTATGGAAGATCATGTACGACAACGGATTTCCGGATAAACTGACTCGACTGATCAAGGCCACGATAGCGCAAATGGTGCATGTTTCGGGGATACTCTCGAGCCTTTTTGAATCGCGCAAAGGGTTAAGACAAGGTGATGGACTCGAGTGTGACGAGACACGAAGTTAACGCTGTACAAAACCCTGATAAGACCGGTAGTCCACGACAATCGAGACAACAACGCTTCTCGCGGAGGACCTTAACGCTCTTGGATTTTTCGAACGGAAAGTGCTGCGTACTATCTGCGGTGGAGTACAGACAGACGACGGAGAACGGCGACGGCGCATGAACCAGGAGAGAACCCCGTTGTACACTTGGCGCAGGTCAATAGGTTGCGGGGGTCCGGTTACGCCGTAAGGATGCCGGACGACAACTCTGTGGAATCACTCCTCTTCAGCAACATTGCTGGCACAAGAAATAGAGGGCGCAGCGTGCACAATGGCTCGACTAGATTGAAGGAGACTCACGGGTGATGAGACGCCTGGAGAACTGGCGAAACACAGCCCAAAACCGAGCAACATGGCGACAACTTCTTGATACAGCACGAGCAAAAGTCTTTGCCGACGTTTTAGCATATAGGTGTCTTCGGAGAAGTTTTCTAATATGCGATTTTAAATATTTTAAGAAATTCGTTAAAAATGTTATTAAGGGGGTATTCAGTCAAAATAAAAGCAACATCTAGTTGCAAGATATCAAATCTAGGTCTTCGGCAAAGTTGTAGAACTATAAAATTAATGAATTTTTCTCGAAGACACTTAATGTCTATATTGTAAAACCATTGAGTTATAGTTGAATTTCTGTCAACACCCCCTTAAAATCAAGTTTCTCGAGTTTGAATCGCATTTAATCAAGTTGACATATTCTACAAAGTTGATGATATCATCAAGATACACAACTTTTCTTAAGACATCAATATTGTATATCGAATTGTTTGCTCAGAAAAATAATTTTGAGTCAAAATTTTACTCATTTTTCTTTTAATATATCTCAATAAACGGCGAAAAATCATGGCCGGGTATGATCGGGTATTATGGTTTTCCCAGCAATCTTTTCGATCATACCAATCACATTTCTGATGACCTTGTATACGGATTTCACACTAACTCGATCAGATGTTGGCAGCAATCATTAAATTACTTCCAACAAGGAATCAACCACCGTGTGTATTATGAAAATGATTTCTAGTGTATATATCATTTTACATAATTAAAAAACATGTGCAAAAGTATACGACACAAAATATGTGTTCCAATTTTCGAGTGACTTTACGTGCTAATATTTTCCAGTAAAATTTTAAATCAGCGTTACTCCACATACATAAGATGTATGTGGTTAATCGATACTTGGTACTGAGAACACTACAACAAATTAAGTGAAAAGTTCGCCAAATATAGCATAAGTATCAATAATTTAGCATTAACATTTTAATCAAAAATCTTTGATTTGTATCACGTGCTAAAAAGACTGTATCACCAAATTTTCATTGTTGGAAACCAGTAAAATTTTGCTGATTTTTGGTGTGCTGTGTTTCCAGCAATCTGTTCAGCAAAATAAAATTTGCTGATTATTCAGTAATGCCCAATTGCATAAAAGTGACAGATCGTTTGCTGTATGTTCAGTAAAACAAAATATAACTTGCTGGTTGTCAGCTATGACAATTTGCTGTACATTCAGCAAAGCATCAATCAATTTACTGGTTAACCAGTTAGCTCAAGGGAACCATGTTTCCCTCAGCCACCAGCTTCCATACGCCCATCGGATCATAGCCAAATTACTGTTGAACTAGAGATATATGATTATCATGTCAACTTTTAAGTTTATCTAGTCCAACAGTGACTTAGCTATGGTTTCATATCCGCTATCAGGAGCTTAGCGATGATCCGGATGATCCCTTACCAGCTGCACAGCGATTTGGCGCGTTTTATTAATGACAGCTTGACGTAAAATTTTTTGACATATCAATTCTTTCGCTGGATTCCAGCAAACATTCATTTACTGTTTTCTGTTCAGCAAATAGTTTTGCTGTATTTTCGCGAATCACTGAATCGATTACTGGTTACCAGTAAATTTATCAATGAAATACTGGTTTACAGCAAAAATAAAATAACTGAACGAAATTCAGTAAATTGTAGAACTGAATTACAGCAAATTTTAGAAAAAAATGCTGTGATTCAGTAAACAAATGGTTTGCTAATACACTTTCAGCAATGTAATTTGCTGAACCAAAAAGAGAAATTTTGGTGTGATACTGTTGTGACACGAACACAAATATAATATGATATATGGACATGCCTTTCCTCTGAAACCTTCATTTTTCAATGACGGGGGCTCGTCCCACTCTCGCTGCAAATGGATGAATCTGATTCGTTAGGTGGAAATTTGCTAGCTAAACCGTACAGTGAACACAGTGCTGCTGGACCCACATACTCATATGACTTTACCCCGATGAATTTAGTCGATATCGGAAAGTTGAAGAAGTCGGATGTGTGCATCGTGAACTAAGCTTCGGCTCGTTTGGTCGTATTTAAACCATCTATTGGTTTCGGTTTTTGATCCTCTGCCACCACCTAGTGGCAGTGTTTTAATTTGGCATTCGGTCCTCCTACCGAAAGTGGTGTTTTAAATGCTCAGATAACAGTCGATAGTTATCTGAAATAATAAAGTCAGTTTCTTAAAAGTTCTGTTTTGTGCTGTGTAGAGTGTTTTAGTGCTGTTTGAAAAATGAGAAATATTTTCCAAATTCTCAGTTTCCTGTTCATCGGTTATGTCACCGGTCTTGAATGGGGTAAGCAACTAGCCAAAAGTTGAGCTAAATCATGTGAGGTGTGCTTATCTAAAAATAATTGTGCCTTAAGTTTTTTGTTGTGAACGTAATCGTGGTGATATAGTGGAACTGATATTGACATGAAATAAAGTGGTAACATTTTTTTGAGAAAAAAGTCTATCTGAGCAGAAGGCACTAAGTAAACGAAGTTTCATGTACGATTTATTTCTAATTGCGTCAATAGTCGTGAAGGTGGTATCATTGCTACCACATGCCACAGTTACGACAGCATTGTGATGACAATTCGATAAAAGTATAGTCTTTTTCAGCAACCGGTGAACGCATTTCGTGACATTGTTTACCCCCATCGAAAGTTTCGCGTGATAATTTGTACGCATTTGTATTTGTATTATAGTTTCTAAAATATGTTTATTTTTTGTTTACACATGCTTTGCATTTACAAGTCTGCAAGGGAATATTCTAAGCTGTGATTAGCTCTGTGAAATAGGAGATGAGTGCACATGTATCGTTGCGACAAATATTAAAATTAGTAGTGATGTGCTGATCAATAACTTTATTATGTAACATTTAAATGTAAATGATTTAAAATTACTGATTAATATGAGATTATAATTTATCATGATGTTCTGTTCATTTATTTTGAAGTCTTTAAATTACTTTATATTCACTTGTGTTATTAATAGTTGCAACAGATTGTTATCCTAATTAATATCTGTTTTAGCAAATTTAAAAGCTAGAGAACTAATCAAATGTAGCCCCTTATTTTGAAATATTTTAAACTAAAGCAAACCATTGCAACCGTTGCAAATTTGCAACTAACTTGAAAGTTATATGTACGTGTATAACGCAAGTGAATTTGTATACCTGGCAGCTCTGATCCGACGAAAGACGACAGCTCATGAAGCGATTCACCGTCGCGACGCGATGCACATTTTTCTGCCGGACAGAAGTACCACAACATCGTTGAAAAAGACTACAGCTATGTTCATGCGCCATAGCAACATAGCGCGAAGTCACGTAGACCGTATTCACGCGTTTTTATGTTGTCAGCTATGTTCAGATATGGGTACATATCGGGTTCGCAGAATTTCGCAAATTTATGCATGCATTAGAAAGAGAAGCTTTGTTCTATTTACCCCGCAGTGTGTTTAATTCATCTTCTAAAGATTGCAAAAGTGAATACTTGTGCAGATCGAATATATTACGATTGCAGAGCAAGTTTGTGTTATCGTTTACTGCCGTTTCAGGCATAATTGTCCCAGCGCGCATAAGGTTTGTGTAACATGGGACAACTGTGCTTGGAACGGCAGTTTAGGCATCAAATCGAGAAAAACGCATTTGAAAGTTTTTTGTCGGTACAACATATTATGACTGTTCATGACAACTTTTTTATTGAGTATATCACCCTTCATATATGCTGGAACCTTGCCGTTGAGTTGAAACAGAGAAATCTGTAGGAAAATTCCATCCGCCACATATTTTTAACACAGTAGCCGGTTTTTCAATTATAAACGAAAGGTCAGTTGACAAAACGGTGTGCAATTGGGCTAATATCCATATGATGTGAATTATATCGTACTCGTTGGTGATGAGAATGGTTTTAAATCAAATAAAACAACACGGAAGCGCAAGTGAGGATGAAAAGGACGACGAGACAATTGTTACGTGCAGCAATATATTAATATAACGAAAATATTATTATTCATGGTAATCTCACAATCCACTTTCCTCTTTTTTCTCATCAAATCCAAAATGAAATCTGAATCTTCTCTTTATTAATATTACTCCTAATCAAAGAGCTAAATATCATTGTTTTAAATGTAAAGATTTATGACAGAAGGAAACAGTCACACGTTTTGATCATTGGGTTCCGCAGTACAACAAATAAATTTTTGTAGCTTAAAACATTCTTCGTGGAAAAGTCAAATTTAATGCAAGGGCCTTACGATCGCTCACCTGTCGCCAGTAACCACTAAGCTACAACACACTTTCGAAAGCTAGAAGAAACACAGTTCAGTAACAATACACTGGTTCGTGAACATGCCACATGTTCATATAGGATATTGGATATTAGCCAAATTTTCAATTATTTTGGATATTAGCCAAAATTGTTTCACGTTTACTGTCTTCCCAAATGCATTTTTTGACAATCGGCTTCCGTAGGGACCTTGTTTAGGGTGTGTACCATCACGAGAAACTGTTTTCTCGATTTTGGTAAAAATGGCATATTAGCCAATTTTTGAATTATGGGCAGTTTACGTCTTGATCAAAATGTAAACAAACTGTGTGAGAATTTATTTTCTCATGCTAACGTCCTCTAGCAGAGAATACCTGTGAGATAGTTTTCCGAAAATCTGCTCTCTCAAACCGGAACTCGAACATATTACAGCCGGCTTATTAGACTGAAATCGGCCATTGTGAGGCTTAGCCTTAATAATTTTTCTTGACGTTGGACTACGTCTTCGATTTTTCTACGGGGAGTTATGATGGGGAGCTGGCCAAATGATAGGTTAGATTTCAAACGGCAATAACTGTATAACTACATAATGTATTACAATAATCAATACGTCGTTGCATAGATAAAATGTTGAACAATTTTGAGATTTGTTAATTATCATTATGATTTCATTACTCAGCGGTGGAAATGAATGAAAAGTTTTAAGGTCGAATTTTCGTGAACAATGAACCAACCACGTGCGAGCTTCCATGAGTCACTAATTTGAAGTCTCGAAAGCTAAAGCTTTTTCGTAAAGTCTTTGACTATCTTTTTTCTCAATCATTTTATTGATCTGCCGTTAGAACGTATTCAAAATTGACTAATAAGTCAGCAGTATTGCCACAAGCCATATGCTGATCATTCGTCAGCTATCAGTGCAGCAAAACACGATTTCTATTTGTGCTCAACCAAGGGAAAACTACTTATTAAACAATCATGGCCGGCAAAATATCAAAAGTATAAACTTTTACTTCCAAAAAAATATAACTGAATAGAATAGCTTCAGTTTCAGATCCGAACGATACGACTACGCGCTTGTCAAGGCAGACTTTGTAAATAAGAAGCCTTTTTAAACGGCAATAGTTTTCTATTATCTACCATAAAATCGGAGTTTATACACGTATATCACTCATTTCTTTTAATGACATTAGTAATTGGGAATGGTCTCCACCGTCCTAACAGGCGACTGTCACAATCACACGTTTGATCGGGTTCAATTGTACAGCAGAAAAAAATCAATCAATCAATGCCGCCAATGTTTCTGTACGGTGCTGCGTGTATGCATGAACGGTTGGCGAATGGCACGAAATTAGCAACACAAATTGAAGCCTTAAAACGATTCGCGAAAGTGCCGCGTGCAATCCGCAGCATCGAGAGCTAAAAGTTCAATGTTGCAACGGTCGATTGCTCTCGGGTAGGTTTTAATTCCCTTGTTTTATTGCTGGTTCGGTTAGAGCCGCCACTGTGTCCGTAGAGGTCATTTTTTTCGAAACCATTAAGATAAGACCAAGCAATTGGGAGACATTACTAGTTTTGTCTTTTGGATCTGTCATTACATTCCATTTGCAGAGAATTGCGACGACTTTTAATTATTCATTCAATTCACCTAGACTTTGCTAAGTATTCAGATACTACTTACCCTGTTTGATTTATTTTGACGTGGAGTAATAAAAGTAACATGGAGCCACAGTTGTTTCCAACTGCTGCAGAATTACCATGTATATTTCTGGCTGCGTCATCAATATCACGTTTCTACGCTTTAACATCTACACACTTTAGTTAGGGTGACTTAACGTTTATTCAAATCTGATGTTGCCTTTCTCACTTGAAGAAGGCTATAATTTTTCGTTGAAAGTTAACCGGGGCAATCCACGCGGGTTTGAAAATCGTATCAGAATACATAGCTTGTATCACTGTTTTTAGAACGATTCAAACAATACTAAAAAAATGAGGGCCTGAAAACCCACACAAATTAGACCATCGGCACAGGTATTTTGTTTAACAAATTAAGTGTGTTCCACGTTACGTTGGTTGACGGAAAAACTCATGTAAGTCTATTAACCCGTAAAGACCCGGGACGAAACTTGTTTTTTGAAAATGCTTGTTCTCAGCACTGGAATGGCCGATTTCGGAAAACTTGGAATTTTATTCAAGGGGAATAGTTGCTCTGAGTTTTGGTAAAGATGCCACCCCTCTGGACCCCTCCCCGTTTTTGTGAGACTCAAATATGTCTGTGTTTTTTTCTAATTTTTCAAACAGATTGAGCAAACACTAGGAATTTTCATACGTATCAATTGCTCCATGTATCAAATCATGTCAGGTAGATGAAATATAGTATGTATGAGTGAATTTTGGAATTTCTAAATTAAAGATTTATTTTAGCATGCACAGATTTGGAGAAAATCAAGTTTTCATAAGAACTCGTATTTTAGTGAATTCAAACTCGTTTTTCTCTAAATCTGTGCATGCTAGAATAAATCTTTCAGCATCTTTGGATTCAGAAGACGTTACTCTAGAAATATAGAGCATGAAAATTGAAGAGCTAAGTTGAAACCTACTGTGGGAGACTGAGAAAAACAGGTTTCTATGAAAATACGTACTTTAGTGAATTTAAACTCGTTTTTCTCAAAATGAATTTTTTTTTGAATTTTTATAAAAATACGTAGTTTTGTGAATTTGTACTGAAATAATTTGGAAACTCCAAAATTCACTCTTACATACCATATTTCATCCACCTGACATGGTTTGATACATGGAGCAATTGATACGTATAAAAATTCCCAGTGTTTGCTCAATCTGTTAGAAAAGGTCATTTTTGTCCCCCAGCCATTTCGAAAACGCGTCAACTTACGTGAGAGTTCGCATAGTAATTGCACATTATGTTTACGAGAAAACTCATTGAAATCTCTGAAAAAAAGTTAATGGCTGGTGACATCAAAATTCACAGGAATGGTTGAATGGCTATAATATTTCATTTTTTTCCGGTTTGGGCTTTTGGAGTGCACCCGTGTTGACCAGTTAACCAGGTAAAGCTCATCGAAACTTTCGGCCCTCTTCTTAGCATAATGCACAATTGGTCAGCTTGCGACCAAACCGAACCAAGCGCCAAAAACTTTATTTCCAGTAACCGGCGATCAAAGTTTAACCACCCCGTATGTTTCCTGCAAACTGCTGCAAAGAAATTTTGTTATAATACCATTATAAACTGTTCAAATGATTTCGTTTTATCATGAACGATAGATTGTCAAATTTAACATCCACTGGTGTTAAAAACTAAATTTTGAAAAAATGGCGCTTGGTTCGGTCTGGTCGCACGCCGACCAATTGTGACCCGCACAATTTTTTTTATTAAAAAGAATACAATTTTACATGGCCGTTCCTGTCCGAGTTCTTTGATATGCCGCAAACTAGGTTTCGGAACCATTCCCGGAACCGATTCCCGGAACTCGGCCAGTAGGGACCAAAACACGTCCAAAAGGCCAAATACCGATCGCCAACAGTGTTGTTTTGCAAAAACTTAAAGTTTGATATGTCGCATGCAAGGTTTCACTACCGTTTTCAATCTAGCCTGTGTCTCTAGAAGGGTACTTTCCCCACGGTTTTCCTCGATAAATCTGGAACAACGGAAAATTTCAAAATTTTCCCTACTGTTCCAAAAACTATGATAAATTTGTGATCTTTTGAAAAAGATTCGTACAAAATCGGTTTAGATCTTGCAAAATTGCAAGTATAAGAATTTAAATTTTTCGGCTCTGGCGGTACGCAAGTGTTAATTGAGTGCAATTTAGTAGAACATAAACTTCCTTCTATATTTAATTATCTTGTGAAAGATGGCTCACTCACCTATTCTAAAGCCACATCATTGCAAACTCAGGCTGTATCTCACAACTGCCAAGCAAATATGTCATATAGAAGGATCTTCCTGCATTCAAAAGTGAGAGAAGTAACAATAATGTAACAATAATGAATTGTAGTTTTCAGAGGAAAGTTCATTACATTCAATTCAGGTCAATCTAAATATTTTATCAGTGAGCAGAACCAAAAAATAATTTCAACCAGTTATAAAATACCAAAAACAACGAAGATACCTCATTTGAAGGTCATCTGTCTGTTACCTCCAAAAATAAACCGAGCTTGAATGACAAACAACGTTAGCCTCAGCATATGTATGTAAATATTTTTTTGCAGATGCTGATGTACAATTTTTTAACTGAAAACAACAAACAAAAATGTGGATAAACAAACCCTAATATCAAGATTAAATGAATTTGGTTTTTTTCTAACCGCGAAAAATCATTACGCATGCAGTTCAAATACCATCTACTCTCCACGACCACCAAAACGAAATGAGCGATTGTCTTTCGTGTCTTCTCTATCTGTAGTAGACCAACAAGCAGCCATCAGCGAGCAAAGGGGAAGCAGTGATGCCACATTTTCATCTGTATTTTGAAGCTCAAAAAATCTTGTTACCTTGGTAGAATTTCAAAAAATCTGTATAAAAATCTGCATATGTACTGGACACAGCCTTCTCGAAAAAAAAACGCAATAATAATAAACGCAGCTTGTTTAATATATATCCCGTGATTCATTCATGCATACGCTTACGCGTTGCTTATAAATATAATAAAACCTTGCTTATAAATATAATAAAACCTTGCTTATAAACATAATGAAACCTTCGACACACTCAACAACATTTGAGTTCATGTTTGTTTTTCAACTATATCAGGAAGTTTAATTTGCGACCTCAGGAAAACCAAAAAAAAATCTGTATAAATCTGTATTATTTCCAGAAAATCTGTAATCTGTACATGCAGATATCTGTATGAAAAATATGCTAAAAATCTGTATAAATGCAGATAAATCTGTATATGTGGCATCACTGAGGGTAAGCGAGCTTGTGATTGGTTGAATGTGCACGATTTTAAACACAACTTTTAATTAATTTAGTGTTGAAGAGACATTTTAATTACTATAATACATAGGTGGTGCAGCGCAGATAGCCTCGTCATTCGATCAAAACATTGGTGGTGGCTATTTGCCTCTACCGACACGTTCAGAGTTTTGTTGTCCCCCCACGCACAACTGCAATATGTGCAATATACAACACGCAACAACATAGTTGCGCGACTGAGTGTGCGGCACCTTCTGATATTTGTTTCTATACGACACAAAAAGCAGAAGGCAATTCAAAGGGCAGTTCGATTGTCTTCCATACCGCGAGATTCTGTCAATTTTTCTACCACTGGTATAGAGGATATCTCAGCAGTCGGTTGGTGTCTTCTCATGAAGTCTGTGCTAGGCGTGCTCGCATTCTTTTGGTGCATTGTTCGTGGAAATTCGACTCTGAAACTTTTTTGATAATTTTTACGGCTGAACAATGAAGTAATAATAATAACTAAAGAATCGCAAAATTTTCTATCATTTTTTCAATCCAACGACATGTTGATAATTATAATCCATCAAGTGTACAAAATTATTACCGTTTGAAATATTTCTCCCCGACCAGGGCCGGATTTAGGTGCTGGAGGGGCCTATTTTTTAAAACATGTAGAGGCAAGAAAAATTCAAATTGTGAAATGACAACGTTTAGCTGGAAGGTGACGAGCAAAAAAAAGGTCTTCACTCTGTCTTCGTGTCTGTCCCAGGGCTAGGGGGGACTCGAATCGAAAGGCCCGGGGCATTTGCCCCCTGCGCCTCCATTGAATTCGGGCCTGATCCCGACATTACACCCTCGTTTTAGTTCCCGCTAAATGTATCCCGATTAGTGTTGCGAAATTTCGACGCTGCAAAATGAAAATGATACAACAGTAGTTTCACTCCTACCCTCTTCAAGCTGATATTGAGTATCACCCGAGTCAACTATCAGTGATGTAATGTCGAAATTATTTGATCTGAGTCAATCCAGTCGATGGAGCAGGCAGGCATCTTCATCCTCCATCGCAGCGGTTCTCAACCTTTTTTGTCCGCGTACCCCTTGGCGATATTTTTCATATCGATTGTGTACCCCGTGGCTTGGAATGTTCTCGCAGAATGAGAGAAATAGTGGTAGATCATGTTGTGGTAGTCTAGTTCAGGTTTCAAATTGAAATAGGGTTTGTTTGATTGCTACAGTCATGTTTTAAGAGCAAGGTTGAACAATAACTGAAGTATTATAAAGCAAAATTGCTTTGTCTGCCATTACTGATTTTTCTTTCGCGTACCCCCTGAAGGCTTTTGAGTACCCCCTGGGGTACGCGTACCCCGGGTTGAGAACCGCTGTGGTAGATCATGTTGTGGTAGTCTAGTTCAGGTTTCAAATTGTACTATGGCTACGAAAGGCAAATGCCAAAATTAATCAAACTGGAATACACCAGGAAAATTACTTAGTACATTTTGATCGTACCAAAGTAAATAATTGAAATGTTTGGAAAAAGCACGTGTTTTATTTAACGTGCGAATAAAGTGGGAAAATTTCAAGAGACATGGAGAAATCCATAATCTTACTCAATGTCGGAATTGTCAAGCCTATGGTCATGGAACTCGAAACTGCCATATGGCAGCAAAATGTATGATTTGTGGTGACACTGGTCACACGAAAGATATCTGCCCCGTGAAAGAGACCACTAATAGTTTCAAATGTGTAAATTGTGGGGGAAATCACAAATCTAATTTCTTTAATTGTCCTGTAAGGTCAAAAATTATTGCTTCCAGACAACGTAGGAATTCTAAGCAACCTGTTGTCAATGTGGGTATACAAAAGACTTTCAATACTGTTCAGGCATCACCAGCACTTTCATTACAGGTGTGTCTGTAGGTAATAATTTAAATTCAGGTAACAAATTTCAGACAAAAAATCCTGTTCAGGCAACACCAGGCTGTTCATATGCCAGTGTCCTTACAGGTAATATTTAAAACTCAAACAGTAACAAACCATTCGTGTTTGGTGCTAAAAAGTCAGCCAGTATTGATTTAGGTAGTCCAACTCCAGAAAAGATTGAATACCTACAACAATCCATGCTGCAGCTAATGTCCGTTTTGTTGAACTGTAACTCGATGTACGAGGCTGTTCAAGAAGGTATAATATTTACAACTAATATTGTTATAAAATTGAAATTCAGCAATGATTTTAAATAATGCTGTAAATTTTCTAAAATGGAATGCTCGCTCTTTAAAAGCGAAAGAGGATGAATTTTTCAATTTTTTAAAAGTCCACGATGTGCATATTGCAGTTGTGACTGAAACGCTTTTAAAGCCAAATATTAAACTAAAAAAGAACCCAAATTACATGGTTCATAGGTTTGATAGAATCGATGTTGCCGGTGGTGGAGTTGCAATAGTTATCCACCGTCGAATAAAACATCGTGTTTTACCCCATCTTGAAACCAAAGTTATCGAGAGCTTGGGAATTGAAATTGAAACAAGTATTGGCATTTTATTTATAGCCGCAGTGTATTTACCTTTTCAATGCACTGGTGAGCGAAAAAAATATTTCAAGGGAGATTTGCAAAAACTCATAAGAAATAAATCTAAACTTTTAATCATCGGTGATTTTAATGCGAAACATCGATCTTGGAATAATGCTCAAAGCAATTCCAATGGAAAAATATTGTTTAATGATTGCTCGGCTGGATTTTATTCAGTTTTATTTCCAAATGGTTCTACATGTTATTCTTCTATTAGGAATCCATCTACAATTGATTTGGTACTAACAAATCAAAGTCATTCATGCAGTGATTTATTAACTCATGCTGACTTTGATTCTGATCATCTTCCCATAACATTTTCTATTACCCATGAAACTATTTTAAATCCCCCTAGATCTGTGTTAAATTATCACAAGACTAATTGGGATAGATATCGTTCTACGATCGAAGAGAATTTGAATGATGATATTATTTTACAAAATAGTGCTGACATTGACAGAGCATTAGATAATTTTAGCAGCTTAATACTCAATGCCCGGAATTTATCAGTTCCTAAGGCTCGAGTGAAATTCAATGCACCAATTATTGACAGTGAACTTCAACTTCTTATACGTTTGAAGAACATACGGAGACGTCAATACCAAAGATCTCGTGATCCTGCTTTGAAAATTATTTTTCAAGAATTACAAAAGGAAATTAAACATAGATTCACTCTCTTGCGAAATGAGAATTTCATGAGAGAAGTTGAACAACTAAAACCTTATTCAAAACCTTTCTGGAAACTTTCGAAAGTTCTTAAGAAACCTTCGAAGCCCATTCCAGTCCTTAAAGATGGTGATTGCATTTTTCTAACGAATGAACAAAAATCTCAAAAACTTGCTCAGCAGTTTGAGAGCGTTCATAACTCCAATTTGAACGTGGTAAGTCCTATTGAAAATGAAGTAAACCAAAAGTATGATCAGATCACCACCCAAGAATTTCTTTCTGAAGAGGTATTGGCAACAAACTTGAATGAGATGCGAACTATTCTCAAAAAATTCAAAAACATGAAAGCACCAGGAGATGATGGGATTTTCTATATCCTTATCAAAAGACTTCCCGAAAACTCTTTAAATTTCTTGGTAAATTTTTTTAACAGATGCTTTGCACTAGCACATTTTCCTACGAAATGGAAAAATGCCAAAGTCACTCCAATTTTAAAACCCGAAAAGAATCCAGCTGAGGCATCAAGTTATCGACCACTTTCCTCTATTAGCAAAATTTTTGAAAGAATAATTCTTAATAGAATGATAACACATATTAATGAAAATTCAATTTTTGCAAATGAGCAGTTGGGTTTTCGCCATGGGCATTCCACTACTCATCAGTTACTTAGAGTAACAAATATGATTCGAACTAATAAATCTGAAGGCTATTCGACTGGAGCTGCGCTTCTAGATATAGAAAAGGCATTCGACAGTGTTTGGCATAAAGGTATAATAGCTAAAATGTCAAATTTCAGTTTTCCGCTTTACCTTACAAAAATGATACAAAGTTATTTAACTGACCGCACTCTCCAGGTTAACTATCTAAATGGTAAATCTAATAGATTGCCTGTTAGAGCTGGTGTACCTCAGGGGAGTATCTTGGGCCCAATCTCTATAACATTTTTACTTCTGATCTTCCTGATTTACCACCAGGTTGTGAGAAATCTCTGTTTTGTGACGATACAAGCATTTCCGCAAAAGGAAAAAGCCTTCGTGTTATATGCAGTCGGCTACAAAAAAGTTTAGATATATTTTCTTCATACTTGCAGAAATGGAAGATTTCCCCTAATGCTTCTAAAACACAGTTAATTATTTTTCCTCATAAGCCAAGAGTTTCATTTCTCAAACCCACCCATAACCACGTTATTAAGATGAACGGTGTGGTCTTAAATTGGTCTGATCAAGTTAAATACTTAGGGCTAATTTATGATAAGAATCTTACTTTCAAGGAGCACATTGAAAATATCCAGTCAAAGTGCAATAAGTATATCAAATGTTTATATCCTCTTATCAACAGGAATTCTAGACTTTGTCTCAAGAATAAACTGTTAATTTACAAACAAATTTTTAGGCCAGCAATGTTATATGCAGTTCCCATCTGGACAAGTTGTTGTGCAACCAGGAAGAAGACACTTCAAAGGATTCAGAATAAACTTTTAAAAATTATTTTGAAGCGTCCTCCCTGGTTTAGCACGAACGAGCTACATAGGCTCACTAATGTAGAAACATTAGAAAATATGTCAAGCCAAATTATCAACAAATTCCGACAAAAATCGTTGCAATCCTCAATTGCAACGATTAGCTCACTTTACAGTCAGTAAGATAGTTTTAAGTTTATTTTAAGTTATGTTTTATTCCTTTTTTTTCCTTGACAAGTAGGTTTAATAATTTTCCTACAGTTACATTAACTTAACTGCGAAAGCTAATAACGTTCAATAATATAAAAAAGCGTACAAATACATTTATATATAAGAGTGTTGAAATGTCACCATTTGTGGCAGAACACACAATACTAATTCTGAATAGATATTAGTACATAAATAAATCATTACAAACATTCCCCCCCCCCTATTAAAAAACAAAAAAATTATACTATGGCTTGTTTGATTGCTACAGTCATGCAAGATTGAACAGCAAATAAAGTATTGTAAAGAAAAAATGATTGTCCGCCATTACTGATTTTTTTTCGCATACCCCCTGAAGGCTCTCGAGTACCCCCAGGGGTACGCGTACCCCAGATTGAGAACCGCCGCTCCATCGCATAAACATCGCTAAAGTAACACAGCGTGTGCGAAATCACAGTAATGCTGCAAATCAGCATTGTCACTTTCAACCGATTGGAGCTGAAAGTTATTATCATTTGCAGTTCGTTCGTGTTGAAACTGATTTTCACAGTTGTCAGCTTCAACTGAGAACCTATCACTGACAGCGAAAATTTGCAACACTGATCTCGATATAGTGCGGTAAGACGTATTCCTACGTCAAAAAGTTTTTCTATAGAAATATATCTCCTGGAACTATCATACCACTACAAACTTATTTTCACTATACTGCCCCTGTTTACATAGTTGACGTTAGAGCCAAAATGACCAAAATGCACTTTTTTGTTGATTCAGCTTCGATTCCCTAAGATACATACACTACAAACGAAAAGAAAACTATCTTCTTCTGAAACTTTTGAGAAATATTGGAAAAACGTTTTGGCGTAACGGCCAATTGGTTGCATAACTGGCGTCACTCCATTCCAGGTTGCAATTGTCTAAGTTAAAATCGTTTCATTCGACCAATCCATGGGAAGGGGAAGAGGGGAAAGGGGAATTGAATTCTTGTATTGTATATTGATATTTTTACAAACACCGAAACAATCCTGAATCTACCGGAAATGAATTGATCGATAGCTCTTTAGGCAGAAACATGCGAAAAAGGGGGTTTTCTTATACTAATTTTCAGACAAATTTGTTATGTAATGCGCCAATCAGAGACACGAGCAATTCATATCCGGCAGATTTAACATTGTCTGGGGGCCCAAATTGAACCAAAAAAATAGTAGGAGGGTGGTATCCAAGACACGACCGCATAGTTGACGTAGGACTACAATAGTTTTATATTTCCCTTTGAGGCTCTGTTTGATTTGAGCTCGTTTTACTTTTGGCACGGTTCGCTTTTGGCACACATGTGCCAAAAACGAGCGATTATGTCTAATCACATTTCTTAGTTTTCTTGATTATTTCAACCAATTTAAACTCAACATCCTCCGAAAGAAGGGTATTTTGGCTCTTTATGCTGCCGAAGCGGATGACCGGAATCGGTAAAACGGTTCCTGGAATATGACCGTAACATGTGCCGGTGATATAATGATCATGATCTAAGCAGTACTAAGCCTCTAATTACTCGGGTAGTAATATCAAGTATCTGGGCCGTCAGCCTTAATTCATAAAGCGACACCTCAAACGACTTGGAACTAAAACTAGTTCATTGGTGGATATCTATGAAAAAATTCATGAAAAAAGAACCGTTCATTTTTGGCATGGTTCAATCTTGCCAACAGAAAAATTCTGCCGTGTCGTGTTTGGTAAAATCGAACGGAGTCTGTGTTTTGATTATTTATTTGCAGCACTCTATTTTAGAAGAAAAAATATTCTCGTTAGTATTGATGAATACCATTCATTCTAATACAGTCAATTTTCTTCAATACGCGAAAAGGCAAGCTTCTATACAGAGCTAAATTGAGTACGATTTAGTAGAAATTAAACAATATTTATTTGTCTTGTGAACGATGGCTCACTCTCCGATCACCAAGCGGCAAAGAGAGTTCGTGAAAAAAATAACGATAAAGAATTGCAGTTTTTAAACAAAAATGTATATTCACAGAAAATTATAAATGGACATGAGAAAAACAGAGGGTAGAGTTCAAAAATAAACAACGCATTTTATCTATACAATGAACCTAATTTATATACCCTGCTATCTGCTTCTACCGACACGTACAGAATTTTGTTGTCCCTGGTGGTGCAGCATATTTTGTGGCGCCCGAATAATCATATTGAATTCCGATATTTGCCACTATACGAAGCAAGAAGAAGAAGAAGACAATTCAAACGGCAATTCGGTTGTGTTCCAGATCGCAAAACAATACTTATGCGTTAACCCAACACGCCTCACTGTGCGTCGACAGCGGCAATGTAGTCTTCACTTGGCTTGGCTGCACACAAATGAATATCGAGTTCTACTGCACTGATAGACGACGAGTGACCAGCGCTCTATTCATACATTGCTTGGTGCAGTACTGTTGCCTGTGCAAGCATGTTCTCCTTCAAGACATCAGTTTTAATAACATTCTAAAAATGTAAAACTGTCTGATAGTGAAGGTGGTTACGAACTTTCCGAAAAAGCTTCACCTTCAAGACATCATAATAGTCTAGGTTCATGGAAGCGAACATTAGTTGACCTATTGGGACGGGAAGGTTCTGTCAAATTTTTTTTGCCACTGCTATACTGCCGTTCTACGCATATTTGTTATAGTTTTACAATGCTTTTACGCATTGCGCCAATATGACAAATGCAGTTATTGGTTTCTAATCAGTCTTACCTCGCAATAGACTGTTTTCAATAAATCTAGTTGAGTGTTTTGCGATTTAACACTCTTTTCCATAAAAATACCCACTGGGACAATAATGCCGAGAAATTTACCTTCCAATAGATAATTTCTACGCATATCAGTCCCACCACGTGCATTCGATGTTTCTCAATACAAAGTTCGTTTTGGGGATACAAGGCTGTTTAGTTTATCACGAAAATGATCACGCTAATCGTGTTGTCTTTATACGCAAGTGATGATAGTCGAGATTAAAGTTTAGTTAATTATATAAGTATCAGATGACTAACAATTACGAAGGGGGATTGTTTTTTTTTTAGATTGCCCATATTTGAACGATGTTAGCCTTTTACCATTTTGGCTACACACAAAAGACAGTTCTTACAACTTATATTTAGTATGAATCTCATGCGTTTATCTTTTTTTTGTCTTCATCTATAGTTTATTTGACACGGCACAAATACAATCCAATGTTTAACGGCGCCAATTATATCTGGTAGCTTACTTTCTAAAGTATCTTAATAACTAAAAGCAAATTTTTTATCCTCGCTGCCGACTACGAGCTGAAACTAAATCTAACTTAAAGCTAGAATATTTTGCATTAAAAGCACAGGTTTGCTGTTTGATGGTTTTCATTGCCATAGGTAAGCAGCATATTAAATTTGTTCCGCTGCTGGGCCAAGATATTACGGACTGGCATATTGGGTTGTTTCCATCGGGCCTTGAGAGTATCGTGCGGGTCTGATTGCTGTTTCCGGATCCGGGGTCTTAACGTGTTCTTGTCGTTTGGTTGGATGTAGGCGGAAGGGGATAGGACTAAACTGGGGCGTGGATGGATTTCAGGAAAAAGTATATAAGGGACATGTAGGATAGGTCACGGCTCGCCAAGACATCACGAACAGGAACAGCCGGCTGCCTACCTTCGGCCTGCAGGGAAGCTATTAATCTAGACCTGGCGTCACGATGTACAGGGCATGACCAAACAACGTGCTCTATGTCGTGATAACCTTCACCACAGGCACAGATACCACTCTCCCCGAGCCCAACACGACGGAGATGCGCGTCAAATCTATAGTGATTGGACATAAGCCGGGACATCACGCAAATGAAATCCCGACCTACATCCAACCCCTTGAACCACGGGTTCGTCGATGCGTTTATCTTTTATGCTCGAAAAGGAAAGCCATTCATATAACGAACCAGCACACAAGGTTTGGGTGTTCCGAACAAAAATATGAACGTACCGTATTTAAATAATCAAGCAAAGTGATTTTCGGTACCGAATTTCTGACATTCGTTATGCAACCAAACGATGTAAGGAGAAGTTTTTAGTGCTCGGTAGCACTTCCCAAGTTGTAACTATGGGAATTAGTGGTTAGTGTGATCGATTAGAATAGTAAAAATCTAGTGGGACAAATATGTGTAGAAAATCATCGATGGGACAAAAGAATTTGATATGTTTTTCAAGACTTTCGGAATAAACAATGTCATTTTTAAAAGTTTTTCAAAAATATACCTGAAAATAGATTCATTGGTGACAAAAAACGAAAATAGACCAAAAGTAACATGGGACAACTATGCGTAGAACGGCAGTATACAGGAAATCACAGCAGGCAGTTGGTGTCTACTCATGAAGTCTGTGCCAGACGTGCTCGCATGTGATTGGTACATTGTTCGTGAAAATTCGACCTTGAAACTTTTATGAAATTTTCACTGTTTAACAATGAAATGATAATGATAACTGAGGAATAACAAAATTGTCCATCATTTTATCAATCCAACGACATATTGATTATTGTAATCTATCATGTCGTTACATCAGTATTACCGTTTACATCTTGGTTTTAGTTTCCGCAGAATGTATCTCGATACAGTGCGGTTAGACGTAGTCCTACGTCAAAAACTCTGTCCTGGCTCTGTGCTGTCAAGTTTTCATTTTTCCATGTAGCGATTACCCACCTTGGTGTAAATGTGAGTCTATGCATGTGTTTGTGTGTTTATGTGTGTGTGTGTGTTCGTATGTGTGTTTGTGTATGTCTATGCATGTGTTTGTGTGTTTATGTGTGTGTGTGTTCGTATGTGTGTTTGTGTGTGTCTATCTCGTTGAAACTGCCGGTGGACAATAACTGACGTTTGACCGATACACGATTGATAAAACTGAATCAACTGCGTGTCAGAGTATGAAGTAGTCGAGTTTTTACGCCAGGATATGCGAACAGTCTGCGAGAAAAATGCATATTTATTCGCATAAACTAGCGTAGTGGTTTTTCTGGGTCAATTACCACGGGCAGACCCGTAAAATCTATGCGGCCTCTATTCAAACATCAATTTTCATAAAATTGACAGACTATTTTGTTGAAATTGTATCTCAATATAACTATTTGGGTTAAAATAACGAAAACGGGTTTTTCTCGCAATGATGGTGTTAATGATGTTAATAATTAATGGTTGCTACGATTTTAGTCGGAATTTGTTGATAATGTTTTTTGACATACCTTTTAATGTTTCTATATTAGTTGAAATTGAGTGATATAACATGTAGTGTTTGAGGAAATAGAATTAATTCTGTTTTGGATGCGTTTGCAGAAGTTCGTAGTGTTTATTGGCGACAGGCTTGTGCCGTGTTAAATAAATGTTTTGTGTAAATTAAATTCTTGCAGATATTGTTAAATATATCATTAAAAAAAAGCACTTGAGCAATATCGCGCCAAATAATCTGGAAATACGCAAATGTTTAATTGACCATTTTTGATTCGAACGAAACTTTGCACACGTATTTGGCTTAGAAAACTGAGCATTTTTCACAGATAGAAAGATTATTTAGAACCAAAAGTTATTTTTTGAAAGGGCGTTTGCATTTTGGCATAGGTTTTTTTCAAAGTATTGTAGTACTGTAATAGAAACCGTTGGTTGTATAGAAAACTGTCTGAGAATAAGTTGTAGGAAAATAATAATGCCCCACAAAAAAAAAAACACCTTAGAAAACAAATGTTTTTTGGAAGATTTTTTTTTTAATTTTTAAGGCAGTCAGTTTCAAATCAAAAAGCTCTTACTAGTTAATATTCTAATTGCATAGGTTTTCGAGTTATTTTGAATTTTAACACTTTCATTGAGAACCGTTCGCCCAATCGCCTTGTTGTCAAAGAATTAGTAGCTGGAGAACCACGGGCAAATTAAACAAAAAGTGTATTTTCCTAAATATTAGAAAATTTTCGAATTCAAAATAATTCAAAATAACTCAAAAATTAGTCAAGAAAAAAATTTTTTTTACGGTAAATATTTTTTTTGAGGCATTATCAATGCTCCCCAACACATTCTTAGACTGTTTTTCTATACATCTAACGGTTTCTGAGCTACAATACTTTGAATAAAAACTTTGCCAAAATGCATACACCCTTTTAGAAAATAATTTAGGGACAAAAAAATCTTTCCATCTGTGACAAATGCTCAATTTACTAAACCAAACACGTGTGCAAAGTTTCATTAAATGGTCGATATTCGACCATAGGTTGTTTAGCGCGATCACTTATTCAAATTTAAAGAACGAATGTAACAAGAAATTTTTCCTTAGGAATATGCGGCTTTTCAGTCTAAATGGTAGATCAAAACGCTACTATGTTTTATATTCGACGTTTCGGCCCCTAGACGTAGGCTTCCTAAGGGAATATAGAGTTATACCGTTTTTCGCCCAGCGGTCGAAACTTCGTTGAGACTGAAAAGTTGTGTTTCCCTTAATTAAAAATGATTTATGGAAAGCCTAAGAAAAAACATGCGTAGGTCACTGAAAAAATTGTCTGATTCTGTCAAGTTTCGAACTCGATACAACGCATTTAACAAAATGGAGTTTGTGGACTTGTAACTAAAGATCCCTCTAATTACAGTGTTTAGTCCTACGTCACCAATTTATGCAACCCCTCAGGCTGTATTCCTTGTAGTATTTTGAAAACCGTTTGACCGGTTGTTTTTCCACTACTTTCAATCATTTAGTTACATAAAAATTTCCTTTGAAAGATATCGTGTCATCATTGGTCTGGTTTTAGCGAGAATTGCTTTGAAATTTTGCATTTTAATTTTCTTGTGTTTTACTTCTGGTACAAATTCTATCTAATTTTTTTACCTTTTCTACAAAGGAGAAAACTTCGTGGTAAGCTCTCAGATCATTACCATACATGCCATGCGACATCGTATGCAGAGGGAACACCAAAATTGAATAAGATGAGTCTTATGTATTTTTTCAGTAGATAAATGTTGTTGAACTTGCTTATCTTTGCGTTTTAAAACTATGGAAAATAGTAACCTGGAAAACCTAGACTTTGAAATTGGAAATACGCCGGCCACCTTGTTTATAGCAAACGTTGTAGTAGACTTAAGATTTTTAGTCAATGTCCAATGATAAATCCAATGTAATATAAGTAACAAAAATGATGAATCGTAATTTTTACTTTTAAATTGTACTATTTGAGTGTCTGCATAGGATGCGTAATAATAATATACGATAATATCAATTGCAATTAGAATTCATAAATGCTTGATGGTAATTGGTGTTTCGATTCTTGGTTATTCGAATGATAAACAACAGCCTCAAGACTCTATCCTCAAACAGACTGAAAAATTATGGACCTTCGTTTGAACTTCTTTTGTAGTGAAACTAACGTGATTGGCAACGGGAGGTTACGCGAGAACGAAGGTACACAGGGTGTTTTTTACGTGTGTTTTTATTCGTCTTTTACGTTCTACGTCAAATTAAAGCGGGTTTGCACGTTGTGTGTATAAATACTTGAAAAACTAACGCCAATCGCAGAATGCATCCAAACGTGAAGTGTTTGGCGCGTGGTGGCCATCGAGTATTTTAATCAAAATGTGCACACGCGTTCTAAAAACTTCTACCAGATTGTACTGATTTTACTAATACGGAAATATACAATTTCTTACTATGATTAACATACTGTCTCGTTAATGCTTGAAATGCTGTCAAGTAGTATTTACGTTTTACATTTTCAAGATACAATCTCCAATAGCAGAGCACGATTCACTTTCGAACGGCATTTAGCACTGCTGGTTTATTCCAGCACGGCGGACACTGACCGAACGCTTGATCGAGTATTAAAAGCAGCAATGAACGATTCTACAGGTGCTACGAGAACACCAGTGTCTGCACATTTTGTTACATATTTCTTTATAAATAACGGATTTAGGAACTGAGCACTAGTGCAGGTGAAACCAGCGCTACGCGGAAGCTAGTAGAGGTTTAATACAGAATTTTATTGACTGCCCGACGGAAATCATGTGCGAAACTATGAAGCCGGCAATATTTTTTTCTCACGTTTCCATTAAGCAATTATGCAGACAATCGTTCATGACATGCGTTTGTGAGCACTTTTTTTTCATGTAACCTTGATAATGAAAAGGACCGAAAACGTCTTGAAATGCATGCTGTGTGGTCAACTTTATTGTATCCACTAACTGCAAAGATTCATTCCCTATCTAATCAGCAATGAAATTACGTTTTTGCGTTGACTGATAAGCAAACATTGTCACGATTTGCAATTCACATATGGAAGTTTAGTTTATCTATTTTGTTGCATGAGTCAACAGCGCCAGTTTGCCAATTTTTTCTAATATCAATTCGTTTCCTCTATCGATTATCAAACCTACGTGGTCTCCGCAGCTTACGCAATCGTCTAGTTTCTTTTGGCCAAAAAATAAACATTATGTCACGCACGAGCACAGCAAAAGCAATTCTCCAATTGTGCCACGATGCAGAAAAAATCGGTTTAGCGAATTAGTCGGAGCTTCGCACAAATGATCTTACGTTGCCATTTTTCGTTTATATCTTATATACCGGCAAAACATGAACAAAAATATGCGTTGTGATGTTCAACTTATATAGCATTGGCAAGCATTACTGTCTTGTACAACTAACAGTTGATTGCGAAGTCTGTGCAAATAACAAAAGGTCATGTGTCGAAATCGGAGTGTAGTGTTTAATTATGGATGTTTTCGAAACCAGACAGTGTTAAATTTCTGACGGGTTCCACTGGTATAGAAGTTTAGAAAAGCTAGAATTTTCCATTGAAACTGCAATTCTGGTTTTTTATTCTGAATACACTGCATTTCGACATGTTCATTATCGGAAATGAAAGTACCTCTGATGATCCGCACACCTCAGAAAGTGCAAACTTTGATTGCACGTAACGAAAAAAGCGTCAGTTTAAATTTTCAGCCTTAAAATAAATTGCGACTTGAGCGTTCGGCGAAAAAAAAAACACAAATGTTGACGTTATTGAGTTTATATAATATTCTGAATGTTATGCCCTCACCACTGATAGCAGCACGGAAACTGATTCTAATTTCTATAACATCGCTACTGCTGCTGCTGCTATAGCCACTTGTTTGAATGTTTGCATATTTATCATCAGCATCACTATTCAGGAATCAGGAATTCTTATTTGCATTTTTCGGGAATCCCGTGAATATTTTGTTGATTATTGATTTTTGATGTTATTAAAGCGGACTTGCGAAAGCTAGTTATCTGCGAGCTTATACCGTGACTGCGGGTAATTCCGCGCAGCACATTTTTCCGCGCACTCATCTCAAAAAACTGTTTTTCAACAGCAAATTTTACTAAAACATACCTAATTTTTGTATTATCATAGCAGGCTATTCCATGCACATGGTAAAACAAACAAATTAGTTGTGTTTTAGTGAAACTTACTGTTGGAAAATAGTTTTTTAAGACGAGTGCGCGGGAAAATGTACTGCGCGGAATTACCCGCAGTCACGGTATGCGACTCAAGACATCTTTGGATTTAGCTGCGGCATACGTGACTTCGGCAGCGTGCATGCTACAGCTCATGGTCTGTGTAAGAAAAGTATATGGTTTCATTGCGTCCAAAATATATCACGATTTAATTCAATATTTCAGTGGTAAAGCATTTTTAAAACTTCTTCAATAAACTTTCTGCTGTTTTACGCATATTTTTGCTAAAGGCTTGTTTTTTTCATCCAGAAATTTACACTATTGTGTGATTGGAAACCTTAAAAAATGTATAACACCGTATCAAATAAAAACTTTCAAAGAAAAAAACCTACATTCTGATTTGAAAATTTAGATATTGTTGTTAATGGTGTTAAATAATATATATCTTATACGGATCGTCCAGTAGTCTATTGCAGGTTTCATGTATTCTCCTTATTTTTGCTCACATTTTCTCATCTAGCTATCAACATTTAGTAGAAGGGCATTTCAGTCGCATCGTTCATTTTCACACACAATCGCATGCGAAGGATAAACAAATGCTTTTTTCTCAGTTGAAGAGGAAGCTTTTTTCATTAGCTTCTTAGTTACTAACGTTTGCGGTAAAAAAATGGACAAAATTGCCGATTTTTCATGGGTTTACCTTTAATCGCACTGACGAAACTACTCATGCAGCATCAGTCATTGTAACCCATGAGTTATCAAAAATGCTGAAGAGGAAGACCGAGTTAAAAGTGGCTAAATCGCTGCGTGCACTTGGCCCGGAGGTTGGTGCATGCGGTAAAACAGTGAAAAGGTATCTGGAGAACATGGACATACATGTCAGGAAGCGGCAGTCCCGTCCACTAATCTCGGAGCTGCAGGCGATGACGCAGCGACAGCGACAGTGGTGATGGACGACGAGACCTATCTCGCCCTGGATGGCAACTACTGGCAGCGTACTTCGTATTTCACTTCTCCCACGAAGGAAGTGAGCTCCGAGGTGAAATTTATTTCACACATCAAGTTCCCCAAAAAGGTGCTGCTGTGGCTGACAATTCAGTGAGAAGGAAATGTCAAAGCCGCTTTTCTTTCGCTCCGGGCTGGCCGTGAACGGGGAAATTTATAGTATGAAGTGCCTGCCAGAAGTTGCGTCGTTTATCAAGAAATACCATAAGAGCGAAGACACAGTGTTCTGGCCAGATTTGGCGCCGGCTTACTACTCGAAGCGATCGTTGAAGGAGATGGAGCTACCGAAGTCGGCGAATCCGCCCAACGTCTCCCAGCTGCATCCCATCGAGAATTTCTCGGCAAACTTGAAGGGCAAGATCTATTCCAACAATTTTATCGCAAAATCGGAGCAGGAATTAATAGAAAAACAAAGTAAGAGTTTAAAAACATGCATACACGCATGTTTTCGTCCGCCATGGCGAATGTTCCGGTTAACTGCCGGAAGGCCGCTGGAAAGGACGTAGTATTTTTTTCACGAATAAGATAATATAATTACCATTAAGGGAAAATTTATCCAACTCAATTATCTGTCTTAGTTTTTTTCATCACCACCTGAAAAAAGTCCATTCTTTCACCGCAAACGTTGGTTGGGTGAGAAGTTTTTTTGAAAAAAAAATCGACTCTCTGAAACTCTTCCTTTTCTCAGAAATTTCTTATTTTCAAGAAGTCAATTTTTTTTAAAAATTGTCTTTCAGCGGTATTTTCCGTGAAACTTTGACCGGTTCGAGGCACATGTTCACAAAGTCCGATTGACCTGAAATTATTTTGCATGGTTACTCTTCCCGAGAAGACGAAACTTTCAAGTCCTACTTCTAAGCGAAATTCGAAGGTCAAAATTTTCCCATAGACTGCATTGGTTACAATCACGATAATTTTCTAAGTCTTAGAAATTCGAATTTTTCGAAAAAAAATTTCTTTTCGAGATAACACCAAATCTCAAATTTTTGACACACATGTTCGCAAAGTCCGGTTGAGCTGGAATTTGGCAGGGAGCCTTTTTTTCGGCAAAACGAAACTTTTAAGCAAAAATTACATTTCCATTACCACCCTAGTGCGTATTCTGCTGAACATTCGATTTTTCACTATTTTTGCCCCACCCGAGGACGATGATAACAGAAATGCAATTCCCAGACGATCACTGAGCAATTCATTACACCGATCTTGCGTGTGCGGTTGACCTGCTTACAAGAGTTTCATTTGACGGATACTCTGTCAAATTGGGCGCGTTTATTCGCCAGAGAAACTACCACTCTTCGCACTCTCAGCAGCGGATGGTAGTATGCACATTAAATGTAAACTTACAGAAACTAAGCATGGTTATTCCTGTACAGCAGCAGGTCCCAACTGCAGATCAATGTTCATCCAGGAACTGCCCGTGAAGGCCTTGGTTTAAATTCGTTCTAGAATGCCTCTATGGAACGGATTTTCAACCTTCCGCAAATTAAGACCAAGACATAAAACAAATTAAACGTGCAGATAGATATGAGACTAACGAATACAGTCTCGTATTACCAAACTTGTTTGGACTTTAAAGGACTGCAGAGCTCTTTGTACTTAGCAAAAGTAATTTCGGAGCCATGAAGGTTGACCACCACTGCTGCACAGAGTGTTGTTAGATTATATGGCCGGTGTTAGATCATTCAGTGAATTTTTCATCATTTCGAGAAAAACGAGTTTGAAATTAACTACTTTGCTAATTCCGAAGTTTTCAATATTTCCACACAATTTTGAATTCACAAAGGAATAAACTTCAAATTCACTCTTCTCGGCATGATAACAGCATCACTTGGTCTAATCTGATGCAACATCCACATGTCCTTCTAACGAATGAACAAAAATCTCAAAAACTTGCTCAGCAGTTTGAGAGTGTTCATAACTCCAATTTGAACGTAGTAAGTCCTATTGAAAATGAAGTAAACCAAAAGTATGTTCAGATCACCACCCAAGAATACCTTTCCGAAGAGGTATTGGAGACAAACTTGAATGAGGTGCGAACCATTCTCAAAAAAATTCAAAAACATGAAAGCACCAGGTGATGATGGGATTTTCTATATCCTCATCAAAAGACTTCCCGAAAACTCTTTAAATTTCTTGGTAAAAATTTTTAACAGATGCTTTGCCCTAGCACATTTTCCTACGAAATGGAAAAATGCCAAAGTCACTCCAATTTTAAAACCCGAAAAGAATCCAGCTGAGGCATCAAGTTATCGATCTATTAGTTTACTTTCCTCTATTAGCAAACTTTTTGAAAGAATAATTCTTAATAGAATGTTAACACATATTAATGAGAACTCAATTTTTGCAAATGAGCAGTTTGGTTTTCGCCATGGGCATTCCACTACTCATCAGTTACTTAAAGTAACAAATATGATTCGAACGAATAAATCTGAAGGCTATTCGACTGGAGCTGCTCTTCTAGATATAGAAAAGGCATTCGACAGTGTTTGACATAAAGGTTTAATAGCTAAAATGTCAAATTTCAGTTTTCCGCTTTACCTCACAAAAATGATACAAAGTTATTTAACTGACCGCACTCTCCAGGTTAACTATCTAAATGGTAAATCTAATAGATTGCCTGTTAGAGCTGGTGTGCCTCAGGGGAGTATCTTGGGCCCAATCTTATATAACATTTTTACTTCTGATCTTCCTGATTTACCACCAGGTTGTGAGAAATCTCTGTTTTGTGACGATACAAGCATTTCCGCAAAAGGAAAAAGCCTTCGTGTTATATGCAGTCGGCTTCAAAAAAGTTTAGATATATTTTCTTCATACTTACAAAAATGGAAGATTTCCCCTAATGCTTCAAAAACACAGTTAATTATTTTTCCTCATAAGCCAAGAGTTTCATTTCTCAAACCCACCCATAACCACGTTATTAAGATGAACGGTGTGGTCTTAAATTGGTCTGATCAAGTTAAATACTTAGGGCTAATCTATGATAAGAATCTTACTTTCAAGGAGCACATTGAAAATATCCAGTCAAAGTGCAATAAGTATATCAAATGTTTATATCCTCTTATCAACAGGAATTCTAGACTTTGTCTCAAGAATAAACTGTTAATTTACAAACAAATATTTAGACCAGCAATGTTATATGCAGTTCCCATCTGGACAAGTTGTTGTGCAACCAGGAAGAAGACACTTCAAAAGATTCAGAATAAACTTTTGAAAATGATTTTGAAGCGTCCTCCCTGGTTTAGCACGAACGAGCTACATAGGCTCACTAATGTAGAAATATTAGAAAATATGTCAAGCCAAATTATCAACAAATTCCGACAAAAATCGTTGCAATCCTCAATTGCAACGATTAGCTCACTTTATAGTCAGTAAAATAGTTTTAATTTATTTTTAAAGTTTATTGTAAGTTTCGTTTTATTCCTTTTATTCCTTTTTTTCTCTTGACAAGTAGGTTTAATAATTTTCCTACAATTACATTATCTTAACTGCGAAAGCTAATAACATTCAATAATACTAAAAAGCGTACAAATATAAATAATAGTGTTGAAATGTCACCATTTGTGGCAGAACACACAATACTCATTCTGAATAGATATTTTAGTACATAAATAAATCATTACAAACTCATATAAAAAAAATCCACATGTCCGCTTTGCCGGCCAATAAGCAAATGAGAAATTCAATTCGATGGCATGCGCTTTTATAAGTGACATATTTGCTACCACCCGCTTTCTGCTGCTCCAGAAATAACAGTCCGTTTTGCCGGACAATGAACAAATGAGAAGTTCAATTCGATGGCATGCGCTTTTATAAGCGACCAGTATTTGCCACTACCGGCTTTCAGCTGCTCCTGAAAAAACCATCCGCTTTGCCGGCCAATAAACAAATGAGAAATTTAATTCGATGGCATGCGCTATTATAAGCGACTAATATTTGCCATCACCCGCTTTCTGCTGCTCAAGAAAGAACCGTCCGCTTTTTTCGATAATCCGGATAATCAGGTCCGAGCTGAGCTGTGTTACTGTATTTTGGCCTTTGTTTCCCAATACTTATAGAGTATATAGATTTATTTTTTTAGAGAGCATAATTTTAAGTGGAGTTTGTTATCATTATTTGATCGTTTCTGTTTATGCGTCTTTTTTATATAATTTAAATTGCCTGTCTGCTAATATTATAAAACGAATAATTTATTTCAGCTACTAAAAATAGCAATTTCGACACACGTATCTAACAAATCGCAAGAAACTTTACGGTAGGATTAATAGAAAAATGAATTGGAATTTTTGTATATCTCAACTAACTATTCACGAAACGCACTAGTCTCTTGTGCATACCCATTTTAATTGGATTTCGTGTTCTTTTCTTTGCAGAAGCAATGATTACGACCGACAGCGGAATTTTCTTCTTCGACAAAAACTGGACTCAAATTTCTTCCGGGGGACACCAGTTCCAGCATATTTCCGCGTTCGCTTACGACGAAGTAAAGAACGTGATATACTTCAGTGATCTTAAGGATCCCAACTTTCGCCTGTTTGCAATGGATGCTGATCCACTCGAAGAGTATCACAAGGTCGTCAAATTACTGCCAAAGATGGACGAAACCGCGTACATTACGGGTTTGACCTTTGACCATCTAGAGCGTAAGCTTTACTGGACTGAGCGAGGAACGCGTTCGGTTTATTCGGTAGACGTTGATAAAGTGAAAACGACAAGTGCAAATGAGAGTCAAGCCCTAATCAAGTTAGTTGCGAAGGTTGAGGATGACCACGAACTTGCTTCATTGATAGTTGATGAGTGTCGGAGGCATCTTTACTGGACTAATAGCTTTCTAAAAACATCTAGCATTGATCAGTCAACAATGAATGGCTCGCGGCTTAAATCCTACCAACAGGATGTGTACCAGCCGAAGGGTATCTCCATTGATCACTACAAAAATCGCATTTACTGGGTGGAGAAGAAATATGGTCGAGTATTCAGCATTGAAAGTGCTGATTTAGATATGGAAAACCCGCAAACATTCTTAAAAGGGTACGATAAAGTGCCAACGCATGTCTCGTTAGATAGTCAGTTTTTATACTGGGTTGATCAGGAAGACAATGAAGTGCATGAAACGTCCAAAACTAATCCCGCACAGACTAGGGTTATTTATAAGGGAAATCGTCCATCGGCCATTATAATAAGATCAAGTTTGCTGTTGGAATTCCACAAAAACAATCCTCGATGCAAGGACGTGATTTCCAAAATCGTTGAAAATGTAAGACGCGAATCGGTTGGTGAAGCGTTGCTAACCGAAAAGCCAATTGAGCCAAAACCGGAGAAAATCGTTTGTTTAAATAATGGCATTTTGAATCAAAACACCAATAGTTGCATATGTCTGTCGGAGTACCATGGTAACTATTGTGAAATTCCTATATGTAACAACTTCTGCGTTCACGGTAAATGTATCGTCGGAGTGGACAGTCGACCAGTGTGCGAATGCAACACGGAATTCGAAGGAGAACGGTGTGACCGCAATAAATGCGACGGATACTGCCTAAACAATGGCCGCTGCTCGCTCAGTACGTCAGGCGAAACATCCTGTGTCTGTTCGGAAAATTTCAGTGGCACCCGGTGTGAAACGGCAATCTGCACCCCAGACTACTGCTACAATGGTGAATGCCTGGTGGAAGGCGAGCAGCCGAAGTGCAAATGTAGCGTTGGTTACAGAGGGGAACGTTGTGAGGAGTACACATGCAACAATTATTGTCTCAATGACGGTAAATGCGTGCTCAATAACGAAACCATGCTAGTGGAGTGCCGCTGCAGCGCGGAGTACACGGGAAAGCGTTGCGAGATCCCGAAGCGATTTTGTTCGCTCGATACCGGAAACTCGGAGCTACAACCGTACTGTGAAGGGTAGGTTTATTTTATATTTTTTGCGTAATTAGATAATGAATTGGTTGACGTGCGAACAGACCGAAATAAATCAACTAAATTTTTAAATTGACTTAATAACATAAGTTTATATGGAAAGATAAATCATAATCCCTTTCTTCCAGTATCGTCAGCTCTGGTATCCTTGCCGAACCTCAGGTTACGTACTGTAAAAACTCCTTCAACCGCACCGTCGTGTACACGTCGTTGGCTTTTGCGGTTTCCCTGATCATTCTGGCGGTTATTCTTTGCATCGTGCGGAGGTTCATAGAGCAAGGAAGGCCACGCATTACCAAGCGTTTCAAGGTGACTAACCATACACAGATGACGTCGCGACCAGCAACTCAGTGTGAGATTACGATTGAGAACTGCTGCAATATGAATGTGTGCGAAACGGTATGAGTGATAGCAAAGTTCCGATAACGATTTGCATAACTTTTGAATGTTTGTTTCTTTTTAGCCTTGTTTCGACACCAAACTGCTGACCAAAGCATCTTCGAAGGCGGACGACAAACAGTACTTGTTGGATGATATCGAAAGCCTAGCAGGTTCCTGTCGAAAGCTACCCAGCTGCGGTAACGAAAAGACTTTGCCATGATCATGCGAGATAGAGACTGCTAGTAAGGATGTTTTCCTTATGATGAGGATGGTGTTCTTTTCTATAGCGGCAGCTGTAAAAGTGCGATTAAATAGGTTTAGCTATGGCGGAAAATATTGCCCCAAAACTGAAATCTCTCCAGACGTTACCGATATACAATTTAGATAGCTGTGAACTAATTTATGTGATTAGTTGATAGGGTAAAACAGAAGGAAACAGGCACTGTTAATGCAATAGTAGTGTGAATGAGGTCCATTCGATATATTTTGGCCATGCTGATAATAGCTTTTGTGGGATTTTTAAGCAGTACTTATTTTAATATTTTTGTTACTCGCGGTATATCCTATACCTAAAATGAAAACAGGCGTAGAAAGTAAACAGCTCCTTATTTCAGGGTGGTACTAGTGACTTATTATGAGATGTACTTTTCTGAATCAAAACTTAAGAAAAAAAGTGACTCACATTTTTGAAACACGTATTTTAATGGTACGCCGCAATATTTGTAATAAAAAATTGTTTAGGCTTGAAGTTTACAAAATGAGTACTTTCCCAAACTGCTATTTTCGAATGTAATTGCTGGAAATGGTAGCTATAAACTTTCGATAACCATAAGAGCGTAGCAAATGCGGTAAAGTGATCCAAATCGTTTGCGTCAATTTTTCACTGTTCCTTATTTATTTATCAATTAACTTTTCTAATGCGACGCTTACTGATTGCAACGGAAATATTTTGAGGAACTCGAAAATGTCTGTTACATTGTTATTCACTTCAGCAACGCACAATTGTTACGCTTTTACGGGTTTCAATTTTTACCACCATGCCAGAAGCATAGAATAGCCACCAGCAAACGATTTGATAGTTGTATATGATCGGGCTGTTGGTTTTATATATTTTTTCTATTATCGTTACGTACAAAAGTGACCGGTGACCGAATAAACCCAAATGCGCGCGCGCAACCTCAACAAGCCATTGATCAAATGTATCTGTCATAGTCTATGAACCACAGTCACACTCGAAATGTTGCAAACTGCAACTCGCAATAATTTTCTCTTACTGCAGCAGCTAAAATAAACCAGAAGATGTTCATATGCTCAAAACATCTAAACCGCCAAATAAACCATACAAATGTTAACATTAATATTAATTGCTTCGAAGCTTCTCTTTGTTGCACTTCGCCACACAGATTGCTATAGTTAACGTTAGGTTCAGTTGCTCGATAGTTCCTTTTAGTTCAATAATGGTTTGGTATTAGTTTCTAGTTTAGTAAAATCGGACAGACATGAGGAATAACTTTAAAAAATATCAAATTGATATTATCTTGCTGATAAAAAGAGGAAATAGCGTGAAACCGGGGTCAGTAGAGGTCTAATATTACGCTTCTTTAGATAGCTTTCGATGTAGATGTGGATTAACTCGTTTGTTATTTTTGTTTTTATAACTGCAACATAGACGACGTCCAACATTATCATTATCGACCTGTATATTATATTTCCACACTACAATGTTCGCCTAATCCAAGTTTGAAAACCATGAATATGTGGTTATGGATTATACTTAATTTTGCAACTATTTTGGAACAAATTAACTTATATTTAAAAGTTGAGCAACCCGAATACTTAAGCATGACGGAATGTTATTCATGCAAAGGCCATGTGATGGTGAGGACGGTCATAGCTTCTAGCAAAACGTACACGAATTGCTTCAAGCACAAGCTTAATTTAGCTAAGTTAGGTTCCAGGCAATAACTACTTCTTTGTTTTGTTGATTCGTTCCAGTCTACAAAATATGAATGAATGGGGACTTAATGATATAAGGTTGATTCCGAACAAATATAGAAATTTTACAATGAAAATCGTCAAGACTTATATAAAATATCCACATTAGAAATGTGATATTTGTATAAATTTTTAATAGCGTAATTCATTTGATGAATTTAATTGTAAATAATATAGTAGTAAACAATAAAAAAGAAATTAGTTATGTACGGTGTACATGAGTAGTCTATAAATAACTTTTTTCTTCTCAACCTAATTCCTGAATTTTCGTTTTCGATCATGTTCATTGAGTTTGAAGAAATGTAAACTGACAAAGGGCGGTAAAAATTTGTATATTAAGAATTAAATAATTTCAACAAGCCTTTTAAAGACACCATCGCAAAACGGTCACGTACCTAGAAGCATATGCAGATATCTTGGCTTCGGGTGCACGACTATAATAGATGACGAGTGGTTCGGTAAGCGACTATGCTCAAATCAGGCCTATGAAAAGACGCCGTCTTTTCATGACCCAAAATTACATGTAATACTATGGAACCACGGTGGGTTCGAAACAACCCAACCCAAACATACAACCCACTCCCAGTGCAAAACCATAGGCGCGTCTAAGGCCTGGTACAAATATAACTTGAATACAAATTCCAATTTCATAATTTTTCCCAAAAGGGAAAGTAACCACAAATCTGAATATGGGTTCTGGCTTCAGAACGTTGCTTCTATGAAACCATATTTCTCAGGGCTCATCATCTCTAGATAGATGACATCTAAATCATCCATGCGTTCAGTTTCTGGCCCGGTCCGGTTAGATGCCGTCAACTATTTGAGAAACCAACTGTCATGAAACCTGCAACCGCGACCAATCTTGCCTGGCGCTACTGAATGGCTACTTCCATCGTTCGGTTATTTTGTTGCTGTTGGGCCCAGTCAGAAAACTTGGTTCTGTAGTAGAGGCCCTCCAGTCTGCTTTTTCAGACGTATGTTGCCCTTTCTCTTTTTGATGGCCGTAAATATCGTCAGCGGAGATATGAACGCACAAGTCGGGCGAGAGGAGTTCTTTCGTCCCGTTTTGGGTAGAGAAAGCCTTTACTCTACCACCAACGACAACGGTTTGAGATTAGAGCACTTCACCGCGGCTAGGGGAATGATGATTTGTAGTACCCATTTGGTACGTCAGAACTATCGGAAGTACACCCGGATCACTATCTCGTGGTAGGTAAGATTCGCGCCCGGCTGTCCAATGTATTTCAATCGATAGTGGCGAGGAACATACTCGGGAAGTTGATAGACGGATCGGTGAACCAGCTGCAGTGGACCTGAACGATCCATGATGCGGTCAGCGAACAAGTTAGTGGCAGTTAATCGTTCAACGTATCAGATGCGGAAGAAAACAGGCTTCAGCGCACCGTAAGGAACGTGAGCACTACGATCGCGTCCTCGCGGTGGTGGAGGATTGCTTCACCAGACACGACACGAGAAGATTCTATAGAACGATTAACGGAATCAGGCACCGGACCGTGCCTGTACCTGCCATGTGTAATGACCGAGAGGGAAAACTGATTACCGATAATTCGGAGGTGGTCAGGTGTTGAAAGCAACATTTTGAAGTGGTGTTGAACGGTGAGGAAGGTAGGAGAATCGTCGAGGGGAACAGGATAGAAATTGGGGAGGACGGACAAACTGTGGACCCACTAACGTTGGACGAGGTGAAGCATAAAGCCGTTGGGAAGACCGAACTTTTCAAAGTTGGGAGCGAGCGGCTATGTAGTGCAATTAACCAGATTATCCTAAGGGTATAGTCTGAGGAACAACTACCTACGGACTGGTTGGAAGAACTCATATGCCCTATCTACAAGAAGGGACATAGACTCGACTGTAGTAATTATCGAGGCATAACTCTCCTCAATTCCGCTTATAAAATTCTCTCCTGCATCCTGTTCCAGCGACTGAGGCCGTTGCAGGATGCCTTTGTTGTATAACCAATGTGGTTTTCGGGCGGGGCAATCTACAACGGATCAGATGTTTATCTTGAGACAAATCCTCGACAAGTTCCGAGAACGCAACTTGCAGACACATCATCTATTTGTAGACCTTAAGGCGGTGTAGGATACAGTTAAACGCAACGAGCTGTGGCAAATTATGCTTGAACATGGTTTTCCAACAACACTAATTAAACTGTCACGTGCGACGCTTGACGGTTTCACATCAAGCGTCAGGACAGCGGGCAAATTTTCAGGAGCGTTTGTGATGGTAAATGGTCTGAAGCAAGGTGACGGGCTCTCGAACTTGCTGTTCAACATAGCTTTAGAGGAGCGGCACCATACTTCAGACACCAGTCTCATATGCTTTTGGGCTCCGCGGACGACATTAATATAATAGGTGTGGACAGTAGAGCTGTTAAGGAGGCCTTTACGGCTCTCAAAGGGAACAAAGTACATGCTGGCTGCTAAAGAGCGAGCTATAGACTGTTCCGAAAATTATAAATACATCTTCTTTCTTGAATAAAACAAAAAATACAGGATTTTTCGGGTCATTTTATTCTGAAATATAGATAATAAGTGTTTTCTTTCCAGTTTCAATTCAAGTAGGGATTATTTTTCGTAGGATACGCGAGTTCTCTAACTTTTCTCTTAACACTACTCATAAGCTTTTGCACAGTGTGTTCTCCGACAATTTTTACCACTTTAGGTCAATCTTTTTTAAATGTTTCAACATTGTCCGCTTGTTTGACATATTTCCTCAGCTTTGTCTTGGTCAAAGCCCAAAAAGTTTCAATAGGGCGAATTTCAGGGCAGTTTGGAGGACTCATCTCCTTTGGGACACATGTGACATTATTTGTTTTATACCACCCTAGTGCATCCTTAGAGTAATGGCAGGAAGTAAGATCGGGCCAAAAGATTGGAGGATTGTTATGCTGCTTAACCATGGGTAACAACCTTTTCTGCAAACACTCTTTCACGTAAATTTTACCATTCATTGTGTCATTCGTAATGAATGGACGATATTTTCCCACATTCACAAATGGCCTGCCAAACCATTAACTTCTTGCCGAATTTTTCGGTGTAAATGGCTTTCACTGGTCCAGGGACATCCTTTCCCTTCGGTGATGTATAAAATTGCGATGCTGGCAGAGTCTTATAGTCCAGTTTTATGTAGGTTTCGTCACCTATGATAACACACCTCATTTTTTTGGTCAGAAGTTTGTCATAAAGCTTTCGAGCTCTCGGTTTCACAGATTCAGCTTGTTTTGGATTTCGTTTTGGCTGCTTCTGCTTCCGACGGGTCTGCAGACCCATTCTTCCCTCGGCACGCATTCTTTACTTGTACACTAGCAACACTACTAGCCACACTTCTAGGCTGATCCGTACTTGCCAGAAAGACTCGTTGTATGTGTTCCCGGGCTCCAAAAAGGTTGTAAGCGAATCGTCTCGAATTATTGAGGTATAGCTGCATTGAGTGATACTCCCTAGCTGTTTAAGCTGATAGTTCATCGTTTGCTGACTCAGAACCATGTACAATATGTAACACCGGATCCGCACGGTGTTATGCCAAAAAGTTTAACAACGGCCGTTAAAATCGTCGTCAACAATTCCTCATCTTTTCCCGCTTGGTTCGATGTTCCCCATGGAAGTAATCTTGGGCCATTTCTATTTCTGCCGATGACCTAAAGTTGTAAACTGTACGTGGGAGTTGCGTAGCCAAGACCACCCGGCTTTAACAAGCGGGTAATCAAAGGTTGGAGTCTTAGTAGAATCACGACCATTCGATGTCAAAGGAAATTAAAATGGATTTATTCTCAAGCCCCTCGCCTACCCTTGCTTTTCGTTGAACTCTACATTATAGACTTCCTCTTGATCATATTTTTATTCTAAAACTGACCAGAGAAACACACACAATTGAAACTGTTTACAAGTATCGACTTTCGTTACTCTTAAATTGCCTAAAACAACCAGTTAGATCTGTGCTTTTTCCAATTTTGGTCGTTCCTGCTCTACTTTGCCTGTCATCTGAGACCAGAAGTTTGACTCTTTTTCCGAAAGGGCTTCGTTATATGTAAAAACATAAAAGTGGTGACGACGATAATCGTCAATAGTATCCAGAACAGCGATGCCAACCTTTTTTTATAAAAAGCTTAAAGAATTCAAAATAAAAAACTGGAGAAAACTGGATATATAAATTTGAAGCTTTTACATAAATTTATTTGATTTTCGGTTCAAAAATGCTGCACCGTATTATTGCATGGAACCAAAAAGGCTGAAAGAAAATTGTTTACACATGGAGATTATAGTCACTGGAGTACTTGAGATTGAGTTCATTTCGAATGAAATCCTACAACCGAGGCGCATGAATGCACAAAATACTGAAAAGACCATACATGTAATGGGAATGAGTTCAAAAAATGTGGTGATGAACAGAAAACTGGATAAAACTGGAACAATTTTCAAAAAACTGGAATATTCAAAATTCAGCTGTTTCGCTGACGATCTTCAAAAAAACTGGAGATATCCAGGAAAAACTGGAGGTTTGGCAACGCTGATCCAGAACCACATCGATTGACCCCGAGGACCGGCTGGTTAGCATACCGGCATATGCAGATTTAGGGAAATAATTTGACCAAAGACGTAAAGAAAATAAAACTATACAATAGACGTTACAAAATACCCTCTTGCCTAGTAAGCATTCGGTGAGTCGTTTTTTCTTTTCCTTTTATAACCTTTTCGGCTAATTGTGATTTTTTCTTCAGATTATACACATTGTGCTTTACCCATTATAACTATTACATATAATATAATTCACATATCAGTGCGAAAAGAAGATTATTATTGCCTTCAGTGAACTTTCTGTTTTTTGTATATTTTTTTGGATTTATATTTTAAGTTTCAAAACCATTTCCCAATTTTCTACAATAATAGAACCTTTAAGAAATGGTACTTCCTTCTCACATTAGGTAGAGAGGCTGGATTTTTTTTTTCATAACAAATAAAATTTCTGATAACGAGCGTGAAGCACATTTTGTAACGCTTAGTGGACCATATATCTACTCTGAGTTAAAGGTTTTGTTTCCTACAATCAATCTAATGGATATTCCATTCCCTACAGCATCCGAAATATACCAAAGAATTTCTCTTGATCAGCGTAGTCAAAAGGTAAATGATGACAAAACTCCTGAGTCAACTGAAAAAAATGATTCAAACATACAAAGTTTAACGCCAGGGCCGGTATCCATAAACCGGTTGGTCCATCCTTGGGTAGACTGTTTTCCACAAATAACAAATTAAGACAGCAAGAATCTCAGAGCAAATTATTTAAAAAGGCTTGGGCTTAAACCAAATTAGTAAAAGTTGCTACTTTTGGAAATCAAAATCGTTCCCAGAAAAGGTGTTGAAATTCGACAATCTTCATATCAGGTTGTAGGTAAAAGCAGTATTATCCAAATAGAGTAAACGATAAAAGAGCTTGTGTTTCGAAACAGAGTGGAATATGTACACAAACCTGGCAAAGAAAAAGACGGTAATTCGTATAAAATGGCTAGTGTCACATGTTATATGATAAGTATAACATGTCACATGTAAGATGTCACGTGTAACATTACATGTAACAGAACATGTTACATATTACATAATATTTCACATGTTACATATTTCGTGTTACATTACGTGTAACATGTACAAAACAAGTGACATGTTACTTATCACATGTAATATGCTACATGTTACGTATTGCATGATAGTATTACACCCGTTTATGTACATAGACCACTCTGTTCCGAAACCGAATGGCCATTCGGTTTCGGACGAAATTTCAACGTGGTATTAATCAGCTTTAAAGTTCGACTTTTCGAAATTTCCTTAATTTCTCAACTTCAGCTTCTTGAGTAGATGCGGTTCATGCAAAAAACTCATTTTCGCAAAAAGAGGTCTTTAGACCACTCTGTTCCGCAACGGCTCATATGTCATCGTGATAAACATCAAAAATGGAGAAAAATAAAAACAAACTATAACTTATAATCATTGCAAAAATGTTCAATTCTTGTTGAGTACTTTATGGTTTTTCAGCAATGTCCATGATATAAACTGTTAATCACCATCAGCAGCAACATTGCAGTTTTTCTTTGATTGCACACGAATAGAAACCGTATACCGCTGCAATGATAGATGGTGAGAGTCCAGCGGTTCCCTGCTTTACCTGTACTTTACTGTTGCCTCTACCAGCATGTTTTCTATCAAGACATCAGTTCCTATTAGACTCTAACAGCAGATTAGCAAGTTGTTTTTGAAGAGGGTTGTTGTTTCAAGCTTTTCGAAAAACCTTCACCTTCGAGACATCAAATGAATCTAAGTTTATGGAAGCAAATATTAATTTTGCTATTGGGATGGGGAGATTTTGTTAATTTTTTTATTGATTCTAATATGGAGAATGTCCCAGTAGCTGGTTTATATCCATACATGTCGTCTGTGCTAGGTATGCTCGCACGTGATTGGTTCATTGTTAATTTGTTCGCGTAATTTGGAGCACTAATGGCGTATTGTACTCTTTACTGCGAAAGAAAGCAATTTTTTATTAAAAAGGTTTGAGAGGTACACTCAATTTCAATAATGTAACAAAAGTTTGTAGCGATCAGCACCAACTGTGCCAAGGTCTTCTCAATCTTCCGCACCTACATGTTTGAAATATTTAAAAGCTACACGGAAACCATTGAGGAACTTCCTATGCAAACACGGCATGTATTGCAGAATTTGAACATAGATGTATGTTCGAATAATTATGATGAACAGGGGACATATCTAGGGGACAGCTACAAAATAGATAAGTTCCTGTTTCTTAGTCACAACGACGATGGTGATGTTTTTCATGTGTTGAAGGTTGTGGTTAGCGATTAAGATTAGGTTAACGTCATTTTAATTAAACCAAATATGTTGGGAACTGAATGTGATCCAAAAAATTGATGCTCGTATGTTGTTTGGTTGGGAAATATCATGTAGAGGAAAAATACGAATAAATTTGTGTTCTCGTTTGTTGGGGTTCTTAATCTATTTTTATTTAGTTTGTAATCATTCACAATGAACTGTATATACTCTTACTCTCTGGATAGAAAAATGTCTTGGGTGCAAAAATTTTAGAGATGTTCAAAATGCAAGTTCACAAGGATACTAAGCACGTAAATTTTTGCCTATTGCATATGTAACGACTAGACTCATCTCCGCGAAAAAATACTCAATATGAAACAATATTAGCTATATGTGTAACAACCTTTAGAAAGTAGGTATAATAAACAAAGCAAACTCAACGTTTTATTCGTCGAAACTTAAGCTTAAAACAATGCAGCATGATTGCTAAATATCTTGAAGACAATATACGATTTTGATTCAGTTTTGCTTTGCACAATATCATTCAAAGTAGGGAAGATTTTGAGGTGGCAGATACCCTAATGTGTCTTATCATAGGTGTTTTTGTGGCCATAACCAGGAACATATCCGGAATTATCCGACATATCCTTGCGTCCCGCAATCCCCTTGCCCTTGCCACTTTCGTCGAAACGCTGCTTGTGCGATCCAGTGTATCGAGATGTGTCAGTTAGCCTGGCCACTGTTTCGGCAGCTTTCCCGGGCTACGGAAAAAGAAATGAATTGATGATCAATGGGAATAAATTAAGGATTACACCACGTACAGTAGCATTATGAACACCTGGCGCTCCGCAATTCGCCATTTTACTTTTAATTTCTTCCAGCTCCACCTTTTTGGTCTTCGCTAGATCTTCCAGGAATTTATTGTAGTCTTCGAATGTAAGTTTCATCGATTTTAGCTTCTTGAAGTGGATACCGGTATCGGTTGTGGAAATCTTCTTATCTATAACCTGTTAATTATACAGGGAATATTTTTTTTAATGATCAGTTGATCTATTGTTTAATCGAGTTGAGCGGTTCGTTTTTCGTCACCATCAAACAACTCGCAGCTCACCTTTGCTTGCTTCATCCACTTGTCGCTTTGGGACAGGGTCAAATGTTTGCCATCCGATTTGGTATCCCCAAACTTCGAGAACGCCTTGAATTGTTCTTTAAACGCGGCTGTCGAAACGGGGGCGGCAGCACTGGCAGTTCCATTATCTTCCTTTTTAGAAGCAGTATTGTTATCGACTGATTTCGATACCGCACCTTTCGCGTCACCAGCTGGGACTGCCTTACCGGTGTCTTCCAATGCCATTTGTGCTACTTCTACCGTGGCCTTGTCGACCGCATCGGAACCGTTCTGCTGCTTATCGGACATGATAATTGACCTGCAAAGATATGGGAATAGGGTTTATATTAGTTGTATCCCGTGATGGAGTGTAAATGTTTACAACACAAACCGATGGATAGCCACATGAGAATACATCTTGACTTAAAACAAAACTGTGCGAATGTTTTTATTTCGTCATAGCTCTTAAATGGAGGAACTGAAGCTTAGCGAGCTTGTAAAACTGCTCACGTAAATGAACGTGACGAGATTTGAAAGTTAGGCGTCTAAGTTGAAGAGTCAATGCTGTGGAAGTATCATGATCTCATATGACCAAGCAGACCACTGTGTTTGCTTTATAATTTACCACACTGGAACGCTAATTGGCGTCATATCGCTGCTCGGCTGTTTATGTATTGCTGAAAAATACTGCTGATAAAAGCATGGCAAGATAGGGGAGAAGCTTGACCTCCGGGTTTGTTTCTTCATATTTTTTAGGTTGAGAAATTTCTAAATAAAAAATGGACAACTTTTCAAATTTATGTTCAATTTACCTATTTTATCGAATAAATTATGGATGTTAGACATATTGGTACATTCAAAAAATTTTCTAGGGGAGCCATGGGCAAGACGATTTTACCTTATTTTACGAGAAAAAAAATTTTTTTTTTTCTGAAAAAAAAGTTCTATCCCTACGAAGAATACGTACTTACGGAAGGTAAAAAACCGAATTATGCATCCTGCAGTGGTGTAACGTAAACGCATCTGACTGGAAATTAGAATTTGTGGGTCCGTGTCCCACCTGCTGGACTATATTTTTCGAAATTTTGAATATCCTAAAGGGTGTCCCACATAAAATTGCATCACGAAAAAAATACTGTAGAAGATTACCTAGTTAGTTGACCGATTCTTTTCAAACTTCTAGACAATAAAATATAACCCATTAGTAAGCTTTTGGCATATTTATTTGATTCAACTTTAATTCCAAAACCGTACGCTCAGGTTTTGTACGATATCTGGCTGCAGCTTTTTCTGTACGGAAACCCACTTTTTCTTCATGTTTTCTTCAGATTTGACCTCCTTGGGATATTTTCGTAGCGCCTGCTTTCCAGTATTTTTTGGTAGGCCTTAGCATCGGTGCGTTGGGGTGGTTCACGTCCAGGAAGAAAGGTGACCCCGTTGGCTTAGTAGCACTCCAAAACAAAATTCGAAACGTAGGTTCCTCGTATTGCTTGGACAGAGGAAGCAGACGCTTCTGTAGACGTTGCTTGAAATAGATCTACCCGTTTACAGTCTCGGTTATCACGAACGGCGCACTCCACTTGCCACTTGAGCGAATCGTTTGCCGAACCAGGTATTTCTTGGTAAACTTTGAAAGTTTCTGCTTCCTTATTGTCTCCGGAACATCAAGCTTATGGTGGGCAGTGAAGAACAGTAGCCTTGGAAGCTGCCGGAAGTCCGTCTTCACGTAAGTCTCATCATCCATCAGCATATGGGAATACAGTTTCCGGGCCCGCGACTCTCCCACCGTATTTTGCCGTTCGTCACAATTTGGAGCCTTTATGCACATATGCAGTCCCTCCCGGTCCTTGGCTCTCTGAACGAAAGACTTGGACAGATTCAATTTTTTGGGCACATCCCATACTGAAGCATTGGGATTCCGCGTAAACGCTTTTACAACACGCTTGTAATCCTGATCAGGGTTGTTAGTACGATAGATTATCATCGATAATCGTCATCGCCGATACCGGTAACGTCTGCTATCGTTATTGACAATGACGATAGCGTCTTCAAACATGAACGTTATCGGTGATGACGATATCCACCAGACGTTATCACCTTACTAACGTCTTTTGCTATGGTAAAGCAAGTGCACGGGTGGCTGAATTTCGGTTGCTAAAACTGGCTTGAAATCAACAAAATAAACGCACCGAGCGTTGCTATTTGCTGTTGGAAAAAAACAGCCCATCGAAGTGAAAATGCTCGGGTGGCATCGAGTTCATAAGTTTGGCAATGTAATAGCAACGAGCCGATCCGTTGCTATTGGACCAAATGCTGTTTTGTTTGTGTTGCTATCCAAGACAGCAGCTAAAGTGAAATCAAATGGTGAGTTCGATTATCAGACGTTATTGATTCGATACCGTCTAATAGCTATCGTCCTTGGTAATGACGCTAAAGTCTGAAGACGTTAACGTCATCGTCGATAACGATAACAGACAGTATCGTCATCGACGTTTACGATAGGTTATCGCTAAAACAAGACGCGACAGCTGGTCACCGTTACATGCAACCAATTTGAACCGGCTGCTGATTGGCTGAATCCGATAACGCAATCGTCACGTAGAAAATACAACGAGGTTACTTTTCACTGTAAAGCAGTGATGCTGGAGAGTCATAATTTAACTATTATAATTGTTCATAAATAATGATGCAAAAGTATGCAAGGTACATGATATTATCGAGTAATGTATTTCACTGTTATAACTTTAAAAATGCATTGATTAATCGTTTTTTACTATTTCGGTTGAAGTCCAAGAAACTTAGGAAGAAAAAATTTGATAGTAGAAGTATGCTTTATTGAACATAAAATAATAAATAAAAATTGAGTATTATTCGTATTTATCTTGCAGTTTTAATTTGTTTTATTTTCATTGACCTGCAGAAGTTGTTAAAAATAATCATTCTGGCATCAACGGTATGGAACGTTCCAAAAAATTTCGACGGGGATGACGGCCGTTACTAAAAGAAAAATAAGAAGCCAGCTGTCTCGTCTTGTCTTAGGGTTATCGTTTAACAACCTTGATCCTGATCACTAACAGAACATCCATTAATCACACGATTCACCGTTGACTGCACGATTCCGAATTGTTTTCCCATGTCCCGCTGAGAGCGTTGACGATTTTCCAGGTGCTAGCGAAAAATCAATTCGTGGTGTTACTTTTCGGGTAATGAAATTTTTACAATTTTTGGAAAACTGATAGTGATGAAAATACAGTGTAAACAATACACTCCAACTACTTTAACCCAAATTTTCAGACAAAATACCCAATGGGTAATACAGCGTTTTCCGTGATGCAATTTAATGTGGAGCACTCTTTATTTCTCCAGTGATTTCATTTTGCTTTATTATAGTAGCTTAAGTATTAATGATAAATAATAAGTTTGTGTGGAGAATCACAAATGGTGACTTCTTTGTCGTGTCCAACGTACAGAAAGGACATCGTAGTATTAAGCAATTGTTTTTTTTTTAATTTTCCACAACATTGCTGAAAGAAGCTATCTGGTATATTGAAAATTAGAAAAAATATTTCAGTGCGTCTTGAACTGTCCTACAGGTCAGACGTTTTTTCGGTTGCTTGTGGACTGGTCTTTGACTGCCTATAGCTTCAAAGTTTGTGTTTTGTCAGTGTGTCTTTTAAAGACTACCTGAAAGTTATTTCCCATCAGTCTTTCTCAAGACTACCTACTTTTGAATTTAACATTTGTTTTAACTTTTTTCGTATCACCTGAAATGGCTGGACGGAAAAAGAAACCTCGCATCGCTGCGGGGAGGAAAAGAGAGGCATCTCTTTCTGACACTTCGAGTGTCTGTAGTGACAATCCTTTTGATATTTTGCCTGAGCAAGAAGCTGGTGAAATGGAAGTTGTTAATAATGAAACTATACAAAATATAAAATCTTTAAAAAAGGAGAAAGTTCCACCTCTTGTGGTAACTATTTCTTCTGAATTTAATATATTCAAAAAGGAACTTTCAACGTTTGTTTCTGACGTTAAAGTTACCTATCAAATTGGCCGTAGAGGTGAATGCCGCTTATTAGCCGACTCAGTAAAGGGTCGTGATCGTCTTGTCCAGTATTTAACTGACAAGATGTACAAATTTTTTACATATGACACCAAGAACGCCAAGCCGTTCAAGGTTGTCTTGAAAGGTCTCACCAACGATCAAACCGTTGATGAGATCAAACTTACTTTAACAGAATTACTTGGCATAGCCCCTACCCAAGTAATTCTAATGAAACAAAAATCACGAGGCGAAAACAGTCAGAGAACTGGAATTTCCCTTGTTAATTATTTAATTCATTTTAACCGCAATGAGGTTACCAACTTAAAATTTTTTGAAAAAGCACATGCTTTGTATAATGTGCGTGTAAAGTGGGAAATTTATAGGAAGTATGGCGGAGGTGAAAAGCATATCACCCAATGCCGTACTTGCCAACGCTATGGCCATGGTTCCAAATTCTGTAACATGGACCAAAAATGTCTTAATTGTGGAGACTCTTCTCACAAAAAGGACACATGTCCTGTGAAAGAGAGTAAAAATTTTCGCTGTGCGAATTGTAACGGCAACCATATGTCAAATTTTTATCAATGCCCAGTCCGTTTAGCAATTGTTAAGGCAAGGCAAGGTAAACAAAATTCAATTTCTCAATTAAAACCAACTTCAAAACAAAATTCTCCAAGCGTACCAGTGACGCATAGTTTACCTACTCCTTTGCATACCCGTTTAACTTATGCACAGGTTACAGGTAGTTCGAACATTATACCGCCTAGTGTTGGTAGTTCGAAAATGACCGTTAATATGGGTAAGCAAAACACGCTAGAAAATAATTGTACACCTATCACTCCAGCTAATATTGCTACCGAAAATATTTTTTCTAATGTCAACTGCCTGGGGCCTATTACGGCAGGTAAACTTTCTTTTTTGCAACAGGCAATGTTCGATCTTATGAACGCCATGTTGCAGGGAAAATCAATGTTTGATGCCATTCAAATAGGCACAAATTTTACTATTAAAATTGTTTCTAATTTCAAATTTAGCAATGATTTTAAATAAAACAATTAAAATATTTAATTGGAATGCTCGCTCATTAAAGGCCAATGAGAATGAGCTTTTTAATTTTTTAACAGTAAATAATGTGCATATTGCAATTATTACTGAAACATTTTTAAAACCTAACATAAAATTAAAATATGATCCCAATTACGTGGTTCATAGATATGATAGGATTCAGGGTTCCGGCGGTGGAGTTGCAATTGTTATTCATCGCCGAATCAAACATCGTGCTCTTCCCCATCTTGAGACGAAAGTTATTGAAACTTTGGGAATTGAAGTTCAAACTGAACTTGGGATTTTATTTATTGCCGCAGCATATTTACCATTTCAATGCACACGCGAGCTCAAAAATTATTTTAAAGGTGATTTACAAAAACTCACCAGAAATCGTTCGAAATTTTTCATAATCGGCGATTTTAACGCTAAACATCGTTCATGGAATAATTCTCAAAGTAATTCCAATGGAAAAATTTTATTCAATGATTGTTCTTCAGGATACTATTCTATTTTGTCTCCGAATAGTCCTACATGCTTTTCTTCTGTAAGAAACCCTTCAACAATTGATTTGGTGCTAACAGATCAAAGTCATGTGTGTAGTGATTTGATCACACATGCTGACTTTGATTCTGACCATCTTCCAATAACTTTTTCTTTATCACATGAATCAGTTTTAAACCCTATGAGCTCTGTTTTTAATTATAACAAGGCTAATTGGGAAAGATACAAAACTCATATTGAGAGAAATTTCAATAATGAGCTTGATTTGCAAAACGAAGTGAATATTGATTCCGCTTTGGAAGCATTGAAATGTGCAATTGTTGATGCCAGGAATCATTCTGTTCCAAAGGCTCAAGTGAAATTTGATTCATCAATAATTGACGAAAATCTTCAACTTCTAATTCGTTTGAAAAATGTCCGCAGACGTCAATATCAACGTTCTCGTGACCCTGTTTTTAAAACTATTTATAAAGATTTACAGAAAGAGATTAAACATAGATTTACTCTTCTGAGAAATCAAAATTTTGAGACTAAAGTTGAAAAATTGAAACCATATTCAAAACCATTTTGGAAGCTGTCGAAGATTCTTAAGAAACCTTCAAAGCCTATTCCAGTTTTAAAAGATGGTGAACGTTTTCTTGTATCCAATGAACAAAAGGCTCAAAGACTTGCTCAGCAGTTTGAGAGTGTTCATAACTCAAATTTGAATTTTGTGAGTCCAATTGAAAATGAAGTCACACGTCAATTTGATTTAATTTCTTCCCAGAATTTTTTACCTGCAGAAATAATTGAAACTAACTTGAATGAGATTAAATCAATTATTAAAAATTTCAAAAATATGAAAGCACCTGGTGACGATGGAATCTTTAATATACTAATCAAACATCTCCCTGAGAGCACAATGGAATTTTTAGTGAAAATTTTCAATTGCTGCTTCAAAATTGCATATTTTCCCAAATTATGGAAAAATGCAAAAATTACTCCAATTTTAAAGCCGGATAAGAATCCAGCTGAAGTTTCAAGTTACCGACCAATCAGTTTGCTTTCTTCAATAAGTAAACTGTTTGAGAGAATTATTCTTAACAGGATGATGTCACACATCAACGAAAATTCAATTTTTGCAAATGAACAGTTTGGATTTCGCCATGGGCATTCCACTACTCATCAATTGCTCAGAGTTACTAATATGATACGAGCTAACAAATCTGAAGGTTATTCCACTGGAGCTGCTCTTTTAGACATAGAAAAAGCATTCGACAGTGTTTGGCATAAAGTTTTGATTGCGAAATTGCAAACTTTTAATTTTCCAATTTTCCTAATCAAAATTTTAAAAAATTATCTTACTGATCGAACTCTGCAGGTTGTCTATCAGAATTCAAAATCTGATAGATTTCCTGTCAGAGCAGGTGTACCTCAAGGTTCAGTCTTGGGGCCAGTCCTGTACAACATATTCACTTCAGATCTTCCTGATTTGCCTCCAGGATGCACAAAGTCATTGTTCTGCGATGACACAAGCATTTCCGTAAAAGGAAAAAGCCTTCGTGTCATATGCAGTCGATTGCAGAAAAGTTTAGATATTTTTTCTTCCTACTTGCAAAAGTGGAAAATCTCTCCCAATGCTTCTAAAACTCAAATGATAATTTTTCCGCATAAGCCTAGGGCGTCTTTCCTCAAGCCAAACAATAATCACGTTGTCAAGATGAATGGGGTTATTTTAAGTTGGTCCGACAAGGTTAAGTACTTGGGACTAATTTATGATAAAAAACTTATTTTCAAAGAGCACATTGAGAGTATACAAGCCAAGTGCATCAAATATACGAGATGTTTATATCCTCTCATTAACAGGAATTCTAAACTTTGTTTAAAGAACAAACTTTTGATTTACAAACAAATTTTTAGACCAGCAATGCTTTATGCTGTACCGATCTGGTCAAGTTGCTGTTCAACAAGGAAGAAAACGCTCCAAAGGATTCAGAATAAAATTCTGAAAATGATTTTGAAGCGTCCTCCTTGGTTTGGTACACTCGAATTACATAGACTTACTGGTGTTGAACCATTAGAAGCTATGTCAAATAAAATTATTAACAATTTTCGACAAAAATCGTTGCAATCCTCAATTGCTACGATAAGCTCTCTTTATAGCCAATAAGTTAGCAATTAAGTTAGTTGTAAGTTTACTTCCCCTTTTCTGACAAGTAGGTTTAAATCCCTACGAATGATAAGTCCTTATTGCGAAAGCAAACAAATCCTAACAATTAAAATTTCAAATTTCTAACAGTGTTGAGAAGTCACCATTTGTGATTGGACACACATACTCATTATTTACTAATATTTATCATAAATACTTAAGCTACTAACAAATCCCCCCCTTAAAAAAAAAAAAAAAAAAAAGAAAAAATATTTTTTTATCTAATTGTTAGGTGGATTGATCCAAAAACTAAAAACGTGAAATACGTGCTTTACAATAAGTATTTAGTCATTTCTATATCACTTTTTTGTACTTTACGACCTTCAAAAGGGCATTACTCAAAAATGTAGCGTACGATGATTTCGAAATTTTGACCAGAGATCTCTGACGTCATAACGAATCGAATGGTGTACTCAGGTTCTTTGGGATATTTTTTTTCTAATAACGGTCTGTGGGAGCACCGTGGACTATGATCTGTTAGTACCAAATCGATTGTTGATGGATTTCTTACAGAAGAAAAACATGTGGGACTATTCAGAAACAAAATAGAATAGTATCCTAAGGAACAATCATTGAATAAAATTTTGCCATTGGAATTACTTTGAGAATTATTCCATGATCGATGTTTAGTGTTAAATCGCCGATTATGAAAAATTTTGAGCGATTTATGGTAAGTTTTTGTGAATAATCTTTAAAATATTTTTTGTGCTCGCGTGTACATTGGAATGGTAAATATGCTGCGGCCATAAATAAAATCCCTAGTTCAGTTTGAACTTCAATTTCCAAAGTTTCATTAACTTTCGGCTCAAGATGGGGAAGAGCACGATGTTTGATTCGGCGATGGATTACAATTGCAACTCCACCGCCGGAACCCTGAGTTCTATCATATCTATGAACCAGGTAATTGGGATCATATTTCAATTTAATGTTAGGCTTCAAAATATTTTCAGTAATAATTGCAATGTGCACATTATTTACTGTTGAAAAATTTAAAAGCTTATTCTCATTGGCTTTAATGAGCGAGTATTCCAATTTAAAATGTTGATTGATTTATTTGCAATTATTGTTAAATTTCAAACAATTTTAAGTGTAAAATTTGTTCCAATTTGAATTGCCTAAAACATGGAATTTGCCTGCAACATGGCGGTCATAAGATCGAACATTGCATGTTGCAGAAAAGAACGTTTACCTGCCGTAATAAGCTCCAGGCAGTTGACATTAGAAAAAATATTTTCGGAAGTAATATTAGCCGAGGGGTTTAAGGTTAGGTGATGGTATCTCGTGCCTAATTTTGCTTTGGAAGGTGTGATTTAGGTTTGTTTCATTTAGAATTTGGCCTTCAAGGACTTCAAGGAACAAACAAGAAAACTTCAAGGAAAAAAATATCGGTCTGCTGTTCTGATGAATCCTAAGACTTTTCATCGAATACCACCATCAGTTTCTGCACAGTGGCAACATCAACGATATCGGCCATTTTTTCCACCACTTCGCCATATTAGATGATGTTTTGATTGATTTGCCACACTTCTTCAATTTACGCTTGACTATTACCCAATGTCTTTCGATGGGACGAAATTATGGGCAGTTTGGTGGATTAATCCTTTTTTCGATAACATCAATATTATTCTGCTTGTACCATTCCAATACATCCCGGGCGTAGTGACAGCTAGCTAAACCGAGCCAAAACTTCACGGGGCCTTCGTGTGACTAGATGAATGGCAAAACTTTCTCCTGAAGACACTTCTCCTTGTAAGTTTGTCCATTCATGATTGCTCCAGTTATGAAAACTTTCGTCTTCTTTCCATAGCTACAGATGGCTTGCCAAATCATCAACTTGTGGGTGAATTTATCCGCAAATACAATTTTGAACCTACCTGGAGTATTCCTTATACGGTTAGCAACGTAAAATTTCCGACCCGGGATTTATCCAAAGTCCATTTTGACATATGTTTCACCATCAAAATACAGTCGTTGTACTCTGTCAGGACTTGGTTGTATAGCTTTTTTTGCTCGGGTTTTGGCAGTCAGGTTCTGTTCCAGCGTCCTGTTGGGTTGTTTCCTGGCATGGTACGAGCATACAGCTTCGACGAACTGTACTATGTGCTGCATTGAACCTTTTCGCAAAATCACGGAGGGAGACCCCAGGATTATTCCGGTTTGTTTAGCGCGATTCAACGTCAAAGTGTTCCGGTAACATTTGAACATAGTATTCACAGTCGATTTCGGTAGTTTGAGAGCCTTGGCGATCATTCCTCCTGACCAAGTTGGGTTTTCGACGTAGGAGTGCACAATTTCTTTGTTCTTCGTCTATCGCGTTGCATCTTGGATAACTTTTCAACGTGTGTACCAGTCTAGACGAAATTTTCACCACTAAGTAAACAAACCTTCCAGATCAAAACGCTGTCATTAGTTTCTCGGTACGACAACTAGAGGCACTGTAGTAAATAAAAGGAAATGGCCAAATACTAAACGGAACAAATATAACCAACAGTCCGAGGACAAATAATGGATTAATGCCGACCTTTAGAAAAATAAATCTGCAGGCGAACAAAAATCCAAACACTGGCAACCGCATAGCAAACAGTGGAAAGGGAGAACCACAACGTTGCGGAAACTCAAACAAAACCAGAAATGAACAGCAAAAACATTAAATGCGTTCAGGTGAATCTGCACCACGCAAAGGGAGCAACAGTTGTACTTTGGAGGAGATTCACAAAAAGCAAACTGGATGTAGCTTTAATCCAGGAGCCATGGATACATAACAGTAGGATACAAGGAATTCCTACAAATACATGTAAGCTAATATACGACGACGGTCAGCACTCACCGAGAGCTGCAATAGTAGTAAACGGGAAAGGTAATTTTTTTCCACTTACAGAATTTATTTCGAGAGATTTGACAGCGATCATACTGGAGGCACCGACAACCCACGTCAAGACTGAAATATGTATAGCGTCAGCATACTTTCCAGGTGACATGGGCTAAGTTCCCCCTCCAGAGGTCGCAAAATTGGTTTCTTATTGCAAGAAACAAAACAAAGCCTTTATAATAGGATGTGACGCAAACGCTCATCACACGGTTTGGGCCAGCACAGACATCAACACTAGAGGTGAGTATACCTTTTAAATTTCTTATCATCACAAGGGATAGATATATGTAATAAAGGGGATAAACCAACTTTTGTAAATGCAATAAGACAAGAAATTCTTGACTTAACATTATGCAGTCCGACTATTTCCGGTAGGATAAAAAACTGGCATGTATCAGATGAAGAATCTGATCACAAGCAAATATTATTTGATTACGAAGCTAATCAACAACACACTGAATTTATTAGAGATCCCAGAAAAACTAACTGGGAGCAATATAACTCAAAACTAATGGGTGATTTGAACGGTTTTGAAGGATGTTCCGAATCATACAGAGAGCTGGAAATAAACTCAAAACATCTTTCAAATCTAATCCAACAATCATACTTAGATTGCTGTCCTACAAAGATACGTTCTACAAACAGAGAGGTACCTTGGTGGAATCAATCCTTACAAAAACTTCGGAAAAAACCCGGAAATTGTTCAACCGGGCTAAACGAACTCAACAGTGGGATGAATATAAACAATCCCTCACCGCCTATAACAAGGAAATTCGAAGATCAAAGAGGACACATCGGAGGCATACATGTGAAAACATCTAAAATACTCCAGCAGCCGCCAGGCTGCGAAGAGTCCTTGCAAAAAATCATTCGAATGAACTAGGTACTTTAAAGAAAGAAGATGGTTCTTATACTAGCTCTACTAACGAAACATTGGAGCTAATGATGAGAACACACTTTCCCGGGTCCATTATTGACTCACGTGTAGACCAAAGTACATCTGCATCGAGAACTGGAATTCCTGAAACTAGGACGGAAATTCACGAAATAGTGAATATGACGACTGGGCTGGATAGAACCAGGGATGATACAATTACGTTGGCCAACAAAATTTTTACTGAAAGTAGAGTTGAATGGGCAATGCACTCTCTTGAGCCCTTCAAGTCACCTGGTAGGGATGGGATTTATCCAGTACTACTACAGAGGGGAAAAGCAGTTTCAATACCTATTCTAACACAACTCTACTCAACTACTCAACTCAACTCAACTAGGTTATATTCCGAAAGCGTGGCGACAAGTACGGTTTATTTTCATCCCCAAGGTCAATAAAAGGAACAAAACATCACCTAAATCCTTTAGGCCCATAAGCTTATCGTCAGTCCTTCTCAAAACAATGGAAAAAATAATCGGCGAACACATCAAGTCATCATATTTTTCTAAATCTCCTCTCAGCAAATATCAACTTGCATATCAGGAGGGTAAATCGTCTGTAACAGCACTTCATACTATTGTTACAAAACTAGAGAAATCTTTTGCAGCGAAAGAAATTTCACTTGCGGCGTTGCTTGATATAGAAGGAGCATTTGATAATTCATCCCATGACTCAATGACGGCTGCAATGAAGAAACGTGGTTTTGACAATTGCATTATTCATTGGATCACCGAGATGTTATCAAAAAGAGATATATCAGCAAACCTTGGAAGCTCGTACATAAGTGTAAAAGCAATAAAAGGATGCCCGCAAGGAGAAGTGATATCTCCTCTATTGTATGCGTTAACAGTGGATGATCTTCTTAAAAAAAATGATAGATGAAGGGTTTGAAATAGTTGGGTTCGCTGATGATATAGTCATAATTGTTCGTGGCAAGTATGACGATATCATCGCTAACCGAATGCAAACTGCCCTAAACATTGATTGCTCGTGGTGCGATAGGGAAGGTCTAAATGTAAATCCTTCAAAAACTACTATCGTTCCATTTACACGAAGGAGAAAAGTTATGCTAAATAATATAAGATTGAAAGGTGAGCTCTTGAAACTCTCAGACAACGTCAAATATCTCGAGGTACTTTTTGACAAAAAACTTAACTGGAATACACATCTAGAGCAAGTTATAGGCAAAGCCACAAATACTCTATGGATATGTAATAAAACTTTTGGTAAACAATGGGGACTAAAACCGAAAATGATCCATTGGATTTATTCGGCTATTGTGAGACCCAGAATTACCTACGCTTCACTGGTCTGGTGGCCAAAAACAAAAGAAAGAGGTGCTCAAGATAAGTTGGAAAAACTTCAACGGCTAGCTACTCTCTCAATAACGGGTGCTATGAGAAGTACACCAACCAAGGCATTGGAAGCTTTACTCTTTATGCTTCCACTGCATCAGTTTATACAATTAGGAGCAGAGAAGAGTGCTTTAAGGATTAAAAGACTTTTGAAACTCTTTGAAGGTGACCTAACAGGTCATCTGAATGTTCTAAAAACTATTCGTATCAATCCCCTAGTAACAAACAATGAAGACTGGATGGAGAAAAGATACAACTTTGAAAGAAGATATCAAATCGTTAAACCTGAGCGCGATGTTTGGGAACGCGGGGGTCCTGATCTCCGTCCGGGATCAATTGTTTTTTACACAGATGGTTCAAAAATGAACGATCGAGTGCGAGCAGGAGTAACAGGCCCATGAGTAGATCTATCAATTCCGATAGGTCGATGGCCAACCGTTTTCCAAGCCGAAGTTCAAGCTATACTAGAATGTTCTGTTATATGCCTACGCAGGAAATACAGACACTCAAACATTTGCATCATGTCCGACAGTCAAGCAGCTTTAAATGCTCTGAAGTCTGCAACATGCACATCAAAACTTGTTTCGGAGTGTTTTCAATCACTTCAAACACTGGGTTGCAAAAATCAAGTAAATTTATATTGGGTTCCTGTGGAATCGATGGGAACGAAAAAGCCGATGAACTTGCAAGACTTGGATCGTCTCATCAGTTCATAGGACCAGAACCTTTCTGTGGCTTATCCGCTTCTTCACTTGAAATGAAGCTGAAAGCATGGGAAATTTCGAAGGTGGAGTCCAATTGGACAAATACTTCCATTGGTAGGCAGTCAAAGAGGTTTATAACACCGAACGGTCCTATGACTCGGAAAATACTGGAGCTTTCAAAGAAAGATCTAAGCACATATACTGGTCTAATAACAGGGCATTGTCCGAGCCGTTATCACTTGAAGCTTATGAAAAAACTTCAAGATGATACGTGTCGCTTATGTGGCATGGAAAAAGAAGACTCGGAACACCTGTTATGCCGATGTCCGGCAAATATTAATAAAAGACATAAGTTATTCAATAGGGGGCTGTTAGAACCCTCTGAAATCTGGAGAACAACTTCCAGTACGGTTATTCGCTTCATGCGAAGTGTAATACTAGACTGGACTAATGCTATTGGTCATATCATGACGGCCACTACCAATAGTGGTACGTTATCCTGACTTAGCAAAATTAGAAAGGGCATATGTCACAAAAGATCAAAAAATTGGTCGCAGTGATAAAATACCTAACACGGAAAAAAACGTTTGCAGTAAAAAATTGGACAAAAATGGCCGATTTTTGACGCACTGACGAAACTATCCATGCAGCATCAATCATAGTAACCCATGAGTCAGCAGAAAAAAATAGAGACAGCTCTATCAGTCGAACTCTAACCCTGTTGGTGAGAACAGTAAAGTTACTCTGTTCAGAAGTGTGCAAGTTCAAAGAACGGTACCAAACCGCGTCGAAAACGGACATCGTGCGGCACTTTGTGGACGCTGGATACGCCCATTTCGGTTTCTACAACATTTTGAAACTATTGGACAACAAACAGAGCATCAAAAGAAAGCCCGGTTTCGGTCAGCCCTAAAAAACAAGAAACTCCACAAGATGCTGAGAAGGAAGACCGAGGAAAAAGGAGCTACATTGCAACGTGCGCTTGACTGAGAGGTCGGTGCAACCGGCCAAACAGTTGAAAAAGAACCTGGCGAACATGGATATACATGTCCGGAAGCGGCAGTCCCGCCCACTCCGTCGGAGCCGCAGGTAATGACGCAGCGGCAGCGCCTAAATAAAATGGTCAAATCGATTTTCCCAAAATAGCGACATGGTGGTGGTGATGGACGACGAAATCTGTCTCACTCTGGATGGCAACGTTTGGCAGGGCGCTTCGTATTTTACTTCCCCCACGAAGGAAGTAAGCACCGAGGTGAAGTTCATTTCACACACCAAGTTCTTCAAGTAGGTGCTACTGTGGCTGACAATCAGCGAGAACTCTTCTTTCGCTCTGGACTGGCCGTGAACCAGGAAATTTATAGTATGAAGTGCCTGCCGGAAGTTGCGTCGTTCATCAAGAAATACCATAAGGCCGAAGAAATTTTTGAAATTCAATTATCTGTCTTAGTTAATGTTTTGCCAGCTTCCGAAAAAGTTCATTTTTTACTGCAAACGAAAGAAGAGCGGGGATTACCACGAACGGCGCGATATTCTAAAAGTCGGTTCAACAACTCCTTCAACAACTCGCTCGTGTACCTGCGCTCACTGGTAACTGTCGGCAACGATAACAACAAAGAAATTCATCGGCGTATTATGGCAGGAAATCGCGCATACTTTGGTCTCCGGAGGACGTTCCGATCGAGTAGAATTCACTGGTCAGACCGATAGTCTATTACGGCCATGAGACACGGACTATACTTGTGGACGACCAACGTGCCTTTACGGTTAGGACGAGACGCAGAGGTACACCGCTGGCAAGGTGGAAGGCGACCTACGGATCCTACGCAAACTGCAGAGCTGACGAACTGCAGCCATGGAACGAGTGACTGTTTGGTGAAGTAAGTAAGCCAAATGGGAGTGAACTATCGAGAAGCTAGATCGGCCGAAGAGAGGCTTCACCGACGCAAGAAATGTAAGCACTACGAACGATGTCTTACGGAAGGGAAGGTATGTTTCTCCAGGGTCGGCACGAGATGTTCTTATTGTAATGTGCAATAACTGAGAAGGGAACCTGATCCGCTGAATTTGGATGAGGAATGAGGTCAAGAAATCTTGTTAACAGGCAAAAAAGAAAGAGCAGCTGGAAAGGACGGTCTTCCAGCTGAACTTTTTAAAATCTGGGGTTATCTTAAAAGCTTGGGACGAATATAAACTATATTACCACGATGTTATCTTGTTACGCTAGAGGAAGAATGTGATAATCTACAAAAATGTTTAACGCTCGTTCTTTAAATTGTGACGACTCATGGCGGAAGAGTAGTACTAATCTGAAGCTTCAAAATGGCGGTGAGTGTGAAATTCTCGGTGTCTCACTTTTTCTCCAATCTGCAGTAGAAAATAAGGTCAATTATTGTTAAAATGGCTTATATTTTTTGAACCAAAAGGAATCTACGCATAGTGTTTTCATAAAATGTTCAAATGATGATAAGACCTAGAATTCTTTAGAACATTATATTTAAACAAACAAATCAAACGAAAGAGTTAGATGTAAAAAATAAATTTACGGACATTGTCATGCGAAACTTAAGTTTTTTTTTTCAAAATTTACAGTACATAGAGAAAAAGTCTCGTTAGCAAAGTTGTTTGTAATAATATTATCTATAACTTAGCTCAAATCAGCTTTGAGTTTCATGCAGAAACAAAAAAAGTTACAAATTTGATTTTCGCCATAGTAGGCTATGGCTGTTATTGCATAGCACCATAATGGAAGCAATTTCAATGCAAGCAATTGCTTCGAAGACACTAGTCCTAAAGTGAAGCACTTAGACACTACAGATTAAAGTTCGCGACATTGCTTCTTTCAACCACTGTGCATCCGAGTGAAACTGTCGGCCGGAACCTGTGTGGTAAGATTTTGAAGACCATCAAAATCCCAATCCCAATCTGTCGGTGATTTGGCCGGAAATTCGGTGCTGCCCATAGTACCGTGAGGAGAATTCGACTCCGGAAAGGAATCAAGTCGTATCAAGCTATCAAACAGCCAAACCGCACCATAAAACAGAACAGTGTGGCCAAAATCCGTGCTCCGAAGCTATATGACCAGGTACTGACCAAGTTCGACGGGTGATTTCTGATGGACGATGAAACTTATGTCAAGGCTGACTACGGGCAAATCCCAGGTCAAAAATATAATTGGCAACGGCTCGGGAGGATGTTCCAGCCAAATTTAAATTTGTTTTTGTCGACAAAGTTGCATTAAAATTTACGAACCTACCTAATTGCCCTCAATTTAGCCTTGCTGAGAAATACTGGGCAATCATGAAGAGGAGGCGAAGGAAAAGGTTGTCGAAGACATCAATCAGATGAAGACCTGGTAGAATAAGATAACCAAAACGATAGAGGAAGATAACACTATCTGAAGTAAGCTTTAAATCCATCCCTGGATAAGGACCATTGACCCAATTGTAGCAATTATTGAGGTATAGCACTACCCAATTCTGCGTACAAAATTTTCACCTGAATCTATTTTTAAAGAGAGAGGACGTTGCAAGATGCCTTTGTTGGAGAGCGCAAGTTTGGTTTTCGGGAAGGGCGATTCGCAACGGATCAAATGTTCAACATGCGTGAAAACCTTGACAAATTCAGAAATGTAAACTAGCAGACTCATCATCTGTTCATATTCTTCAAGGCGGCATACGATTCAGTTAAGCGCAACGAGTTATGGCAGATTATGCTTGAACACGGTTTTTCAGTAAAACCGATTAGGCTGATTTATGTTACCCTTGACGGTTTCTCATCATGCGCTAATTCTTGGTCAGTCTGCAGCAAGATGACTGGCTCTCGAACATGATGTTTAACATTGCCGAAGAAGCGATCTCAAAGTCTCTTATACTTCTTAGTTTTGCGGATGACATTAATATATTATTGGTATTAATTTAATGGTATATCATAATTATCGCGAAATAATGGGATTACATCAATTGCTTACACGATTTTACCTAATATTTCTACCGTCTGATATTGTTTTAGTCTGATGTGTCTCGGTTATCGAACCAAGTTCCGTTAAGGCTATATTTCAATGCAAATGGAGAGAAATGTAACAAACACGTGAATCGCATGAAATTGATAGCAGGTCCCAAAGGTTTACACCACGTAAAGCAGTTTTCCCTTTATGCTCAACATGGTACAACACCTTTTTCGGACAAATTAGCTGTACCGAAGGGAGTGTATCGTCATTACAAATTGGTGTACATTATTCAGACCCCCAACGGTGATTTGACTAAAAATGGGAAAAATGCTGCCATGAGTGCGCACCGACGAAGTGCAGATGACCAAGAAGGCCATCCCCAACCTCTGAATGATACGACGGTAAACCATGCGCTGTCAGAATTCCAACACTTTCGCCCAAATCGCGCCGGTAAACTGCTATTTACAGCGTGAGATTATGACATCATCCGGGCAGACCACGCAAGTATAATGTCAAAACAAACAATTTTAGACATTACTTCATGGACAAACGCCGCACATTGTTTGGCTACTCATTTAGTAGATAGCGTCAACATCATCTAACATTGCCATGGTGTTAATGGTGTGCGCGATATCAACGCGCGCTGCCTCCCATCGCGGGGAGCCAACATTTCAAGTTCCCGCCAAGTCAAGTGCATCCAACGCATGGTACTGGTTTTCACTAGCAATACTCAGAGGGAGAGATATGCGAAGAGAGTGTTGTGAGCCAAACGAACATGTCAAAATTCGAGCCAAACGAACAAGAACGGTGACACATTGAAAGGTATTGCAATAAGGTTCAATAAAGAGTATATTTATTTTTACACGTTTTTCATGTTTTATTGCTAAAACATGAATTCAGAATGCTCCAAAGTAGCTTCATCACAGTGATTTTTACCTGGTGGTTCACAAACCCGTTGTGTGGTCTACAGAATAATAATGAAAGTATAAAAAATTAAACATAAACATAAAATTTCACACCTTCACGGTTTTCACGGATGCACTTTATCATTCCCCAGGACTTCCACCGTCACCATCAGTTATACGAGCCGAATAAAAAGTTAGTGAACATTGCGCTTTGAGAAGATATCTGGCACCTCTAATATGTGAAACCTAGTTGCCAAATCAGCGGTTTTTTTCATCGCTTATCTCTCCCTCTGAGGATCTCTAGTTTTCACTGTGTAATTCGCGTTAGGGTGTGGGTACCGGTCGCGTCGTTTACAGTGTGTACATTTTTGTTTTCATGCTGCGACGAATGTTGATGAATTCAACAAGCTTAAATAGCTGTCTACTACAGCATAATGATATCGTGTGTTTTAAATTGCTGCTATAATCGCACGGGCGCTATTATCGGTCCAATAAAGCATGACCGCGATCGTTTTTGTCGATTGCTTGTAAACAATTAAAATAATAAATAAAACTAATAACTAACAAAGTTTCTAGGTTTTTAATCTATCACTGAATGTCAAAAATGTAAACTGTATATGCATACCTACTTGGATGTAACGCAACTTGCAATAAAATACTTGAGAGAATAGACCATTTTACGAACTGACAGGCGTCACGGATCCTGCTGATATTGATGTTGCTTTTACGTGCGTTATGTCAGCGGTTCCGAGCTTTCTGTCAAAATTTCATTCATGAATTGAGTTCAGAAACGTCTCGTAAAATGGTCTATTAGACCATCAAAACTTTTTTCTAATGTCAGAGCTCATAGGAACGAAAAGCCAAGTTCTTAGAAAGCACTAGTTAGATGAAGATTCGGGAATTTAAGGAAAAGAGATTACTAATCCTATAATTACCAGTATACCAGCTGTTAAACATCTGCATAATAGTTGGAAAGTTAAATTCCTAATAATAAAGGATAGGCAAGACTGCTAACGACACAGTCAAATTCATACCGCATAGATTAGTGACGTTAAACAGATGAGTTAATCTCCCGAATCAGCATTTATATTCGACCGAGTGATGATGTAATATTTTCTCATGGGACTCACTGCTTTGAGTGCGACTTTCCAGCATAACGAATATCTCCTGAACATGATTTATTAGGCTTGACTATTGCTTGACTATATCATATGCAGTCATCGAAGGTGAGTCACCCATGAAAAAAAAACATGTCGGCATAATGTACCATCATCGCGGTTAGAAAAGGAATGTTATTCACTGATATATAACCAAGCAACTTTAAACTTTGATAAATTTCTAGATGTTGAGAACTGATTAAAATATCATAAGTGAAAGTCACAGTGAAAGTGCTATCGCATCCCACACGAAATTCAATTACGATTCATAAGCTTTCACACTAGGATATTTTCTTCCATAAGGACACTGCGTGTAAACAAAGCATTCACTCGAGCTGATATACGTTACACACCCACTTGCAGGGGGTACTGATGATTTGGAGTGGTCAGCATGAAGCCACGAAGTTGTTAAAGGCACGCGATTCTGTCCTGCATATCAAGGGTTCTAAGTGGGTTAAAGCTACTCCAAATGCGGTTAATTATCATACTCGCACAGACCACGTCTGGTGGTGTTAGACTTTATTATTCTAACACCGTCTACAGACCGGACTACATCGGAAAGCAAACCTCGGAAATCAGTGGAGGCATTTCATCTAATAACAAAGCCATCCTTCCCATTCCTTTGGAAGGGGAGTGAAATGTCCAATGCGCATGAACAATTAAATATTGATCCGTACTTTTAGGAATCATCGTCATCATTATTTCTTCCGTTACGAAGCTGGTTTTATCTCACAAGATGAGATTTTTCTCTATGGATGCCCTAAATTTGATTTGTTTTTGTAATCCACACAAAGTGTATATATTTTAACAATCAACAAATTGCTTCTCCGGATGCGTTGTACCAGATTTTTCTCTCAGATTTTGATTCTAGCCACTGCGAAACTCGATGATTTAAAATAGAGTATTACCTCAGTCGCACTTATTTCACCAACAGGCAAAAACCACAGCAATTGATAGGTTTTAAATTTCCTTCCTGTCCAATTCGTAGTTAACCTTTTTGCACTGTTTCGTTGTTTTATTGAAAATGTGTTGCGATGGGGAGAAGAAAACTATGCTATTGATATACACGAATACAATTTAGATAACACTCGCGCGGGATGAGATCAGCATCGGGAGCGCCCTCCTGTGTATCGAGTATATCACAACGCTATGTTCTATTGCACTAGCAGCTACTTGCAATTTTGTCGCGCGCACCAGAACCCGCCTGAAAACCGACTGAACGTGATGGCAGGCGCAAATACGCGTCTAGCGATGCCTTCACCTATTTACTCTACGAGAAGCATGGATGATGAACGTGTCAGGGAACACTGACTGAGAGTGGGGAAAGCTTTTCGTTGAGATGTACTTTATTCCATCACTCTCAGAAAGAGTATATTTGTTTGTATTAAAGTTATAATTTCGTTGCCATTTTAGTACCATGTATTTGGATGTATTTAAAAAAACCCCTCACAATCAACCCGCTTTGTTATCAGTTATTGGTTTATTTCTTTGTCTAGTAAAATCGTCGATAAGGGCAAAATTGCTGCTTTGTCTTTCATATCCTCGAGAAAGTATCCTCAAGCTGCGACCTATACACCATAAAGAGGACAGGGTCTTTTTTGTTTTTGTAGCTTAAAACCTATAGCTGCAGCCAGAACCATGCGGCGAGTCGTCCGTATCTACCTTGTGGGAAAATAGCAACATGTTGGATCCTGCTCAATTACTTTGGCAGCACTGCAAATGTGTATCCGACTTTTTAAAAAAATATGTATAAATAATTGTAACCTAGTTATTCTCTTCATAGAATATTGTTTTGGACGATTGTTTTGGGAATCGTTTTTTTATTGTTGAGTGCAAACCAAATGCAACTATTTGGAAGCAACAAAGTTGGCCCAGTAGCTGCTGACGATATATGCTTGTTTGAATGAAACAATCAGAAAATTTTTTCCCTCAACATGCCTCTTCCGAATTCCTGCCATTTTGTACTTTTTTTCACTGTGACATTCTGTGAAGCAGTGGTTCTCAACCTTCTTGGTTTCGCGGTCCCTTTTGCTAATCACAAAGAGCTTCGCGTTTTCTTAAAAAGTATCAGATTGAAGTTTTGTAATACGATGCTGTATTTGTTAGTCTCATAGCAGTCCTGCTTTTCTTAATTAGCAGATAGTCTAGAATTCGGTTTCACAGTGATACTTTAAAAATTTTTTGGTAACTTTTCAATAACAAAAAAAAAGGTTTTAAATTGTACGATAAAAAAAGGTTTTGTTTTATTTTGGGGCCCCCACTTAAAACTGGGCCCGAGCCCCCACAATCGTAAATTCGGCTCTGCTAATGTGGTTACTCACCTCTGTCCAGCAACTTCTATTCCAACCTCCACAAGGTGCCGACCGGGATACGAGTAGCCTTGGCGAAGATCGGGTAATCAACCACCGCTGGAAACTTCGGTCGTATGCTGAATAATGAAAAAGTGGGTCGTGGGCGACTGTATCCCATGTTAGAAGCGGCGTACCGCAGCGTCTGACCCGAAGCGGGCGGCTGAATCATGAAATGCTGTATCCCGCCAGCTGCACCTATGATGGCAGCTCAATCAGCAGGATGTAGATACCGCGACCCTGGTAAGATAGCATACCGAAACCTCTCCTAACCACGCACAACGAAATTAGAAATACAGAACGAAACAATCGGTAAAGGAGTAGGCTACGAACACGGAAACAGAAAACGGTAAACAATTGGAAATTGGAACTTGGAACGTCCGGCATGGAGTCGAAATCGCAGCGATTCAGGAGGTTCGGTGGCCAAGTTCCGGAAAAAGGGAATTCCGTGCAGTAGACCCAACTGCACGCACTTCTTCCAAGTATCACATGTTGAGAATAACATTTCACTGCAGCCACTGCAATTAGAATGTTAAATGTGAATAATAAGCAATTTGCCATTTACCAGGCCATTTAGGGGCCATCCACATACCACGTGGACAGATTTTCAACGATTTTGACCCCCCCTCCCCCTCCGTGGACAACTGCCCATATAAATTCTAAAAAAAATTTATGGACCGTGGACATTAGCCAACCCTCCCCCCCAAAGTTGTCCACGTGGTATGGGGATAGCCCCTTATAAGCATAGTGTGATTTTTTTTTTTTAAAAGGTGGCGGGGAAATCTGCAAACAGACACCTGAGAAGAGAACTCAGGGTATGGGGATGAGACTAGGGGAGAGATGCTGGGGTAGTTACACTCGCCCAGACACCTACTGATCCCTGTCCCGACCCACTAAAACCCCTCCAGTCTCCAGCCCTGGTCTTCCCGGAACGACGGTTAAGTATTACGTCGGGGAGTGGCTTTTGTGCGTGATGCACCCTCTTTACTCTTATAACCTCCTAGCTAACTACCTGGAGACTGGTAATTAGCTACCACTGGCGTGTTGGTGGTTGACCCGCCACACGTTGCAGCTGCAGAACAATCTGAGAGGCGGCCGCACAGACCGCGTTCCAGATGTCCGGGTCGTCGCACATCCTCCGGACTAGATTGTCCGGAGTAGTGCCAGGCCCGCTCACAGCCATCATGTTGCACCTCGCTCTTGCGAAACGGGGGCATACGAAGAAGACATGCTCAGCAGTCTCCTCCTCCTCCACGCACTCGGGACACATGGGGGACACCGCGTGTCCGAACCTGTGCAGATATTGCTTGAAACAACCATGGCCTGACAGGATTTGTGTCAGGTGGACGTTCACTTCACCATGTCGTCTCCCGACCCAGCCGGATATCTCCGGTATGAGTCGGTGCGTCCATCTGCCCTTTGTGGAGTTGGACCATTCCCGCTGCCAGCGGAGCATCTAGAATGACCTTCTGGTACCTCGTATGCCCCTTGTGTCACGTTGGCCGAAACACTCTCTGTCCTCCTTGATGGCGATGCTGATAGGCATCATGCCGGACAAGACACAGATTGCATCGTATGACACCGTACGATACGCACTCGCAACTCTCAGGCACATGAGCCTGTAGGTACTTTCCAGTTTACCACGGTAACTGTTAGTACCTAGCGCTCTGGACCACACTGGCCCACCATACCTAAATATGGACGAAACCACGCTGGCAAGAAGTCTTCGCTTGCTGCCATAAACCGCTGAGCTATTGGACATCATACGAGATAGTGCTGCAATAGCCGATGAGGCCCTCTTACAGGCATAGTCGACGTGACTCCCGAACGTGAGCTTGTCGCCCACCATAACCCCCAAGAGCTTCAGGGATCGCTTCGAGGTGATGGTGCAGTCTCCGACTCTGACCACCGCCTGTTGCTCCGATTTACGGTTGTTCACAACCGTGACCTCCGTCTTATGATGCGCGAGCTCCAGTTTCCTGGAGCGCATCCAGTCCTCGACCTTGCGTATACAGTGCGCGGCCGTCAACTCGACCTCCTCGATAGACTCGCCGTAAACCTCCAGCGTTATGTCGTCTGCAAAGCCGACGATCACAACCCCTACAGGGAACTTGAGTTTCAACACTCCGTCATACATGACATTCCACAACACCGGGCCCAGGATAGAACCTTGCGGAACTCCTGCGGTAATTGGGACGCACTTCTGACCCTCCTCCGTGGGCTGGAGAACGTCACGTCGATGATCGACTCCGCACCATTTCTGCTAAATGTACTTTTGTTCCCAACGTTGGCCAGATCTAGGTTGAGCTTTGCAAAAGCCCCCAACAGGATCTGGCCCCTCTGGTTCGTGAAGCGACTTCCCCACTCAACAGCCCAAGCGTTGAAGTCGCCCGCCACCACCAACGGCGTTAGGCCCGCTAGCTCCATGGATAGGAGGTCGACCATCTGGGTGAACCTTTCGGTAGACCAACGTGGCGGAGCATAGCAACTGCAGTAGAACACTCCGTTTACCTTAGCAACTACGTACCCTTCTTCTGAGGTTGAGACAACCTCCTGAACCGGGAACTTGCTCGTCGTACATATGGCCGCCAAACTGGACTTATCCGCAACCCAGTTACCGTTTCCGGGAGGGATGCGGTAGGGATCCGATATGACGGCGATGTCCGACAACGACTCAGTGGCTGCTTGGTGTAGCAGCTGCTGAGCCGCAAAGCAATGGTTCAGGTTCAGTTGCGTCACCCTTACGCCCGTGGTTTCGCAGCCGGCTTACCGGCTGGGCACCTGGGGCCTCCCATAAAGTGTTTGGCGTCCCGTTTCCCGGAACATACCATGCACTTGGGAGACTCCACACAGTCCTTTGCTTTATGGCCTGCACCTCCACATCGCCTGCACAGCTGGCTCCTATCGGGCCCCTTGCAGGTCCAGGACTTATGTCCGCCCTCGAAGCACCGGAAGCAAATGTCTGGTTGCTGTAGTATGCCCAGAGGACATACAGACCAGCCGACCTTCTAAGCATAGTGTGTAGATTGAACTAAATGTATCTTGATAGCCAGCATGTATGCAATATTGCATAGAAAGCTTTAGGTGGGAAGCTTAAAGCTGTACAACACGTGCGCGGCAGCTTATAGAGTATAGGTGTGTGTGTGCTATAAGCAATAGTAGGTAGACTAGTCTAAGAAAGAGAAACACAAAATAACTGTAACAATCGCTAGACCAACACGGTCGCTTATAATGACCTGACGAGATGATGTTCAATAAAAATTATCTTTTAACCTGGAATTCAAACTGATTGATTTGGCTTTACATTCCAACATCACATCTATTACAGTGGCGGCAAAGCAGCGGAACGAGGCGTCGGTTTCATATGATGGGAAATCAGAAAACAGGAGTCATCCGGTGAAGGCCCGTAGATGACGTAGTTGCGTGTTGAGGATTAAGGGCAAATTCTTCAACTACAGTTTAATCAACACCTACGCACCGACAAACGACAAATCCGATGAAGTCAAAGATGAGTTCTATGACAAGCTTGAATGAATCTATGATGAGTGCCCAGAACACGACGTAAAAGTCGTCATCGGAGACGCAAACGCACAGGTTAGGAGTAGTGAACCTATATATTAGAGAAATGACAAGACACTCACCGTTAAGGCAACTGTCAACATCAAAACGGATACCGGCAATGCAAAATTATACAGCTCGCCCGTTTTGATGTTGACAGTTGCCTAAACGGTGAGTGTCTTGTCATTTCTCTAATCTATAGGTTCACTAGTTAGGAGGGAGGAATTCTTCCGTCCGGTCATTGGAAGGCATAGCCTCCACTGGTCAACCAATGAAAACGGCCTGAAGGTGATAAACTTTGCCGCGGCCAGAGGAATGGCCATATGTAGCTCCTATTTTCCACGTTTAAATATTCGGAAAACATGGAGGCATCCAAATGGAGAAGCCTGCTCCCAGATCGATCACGTACTGATTGGCAGTCGGCAGTTGGTTTCGGATGTTACTGATGTTAGGTCTTTCCGAGTGTAAAGACAGAGTCTCTTTACTCCGATGCTCGGCGCAATTTCTTCCCAAAATATAAAACGCGACAGAACGACCGACGAAGACCTTTTTAAGAGTTTCGGATACAGCTAACGATAACTACGCTCATGTAATGGATTAATTTGACTGATCGTATATTTAATAGATATTGCTTTTATATGATTGATTTAAATTAATGTGTGTGAGTTGTGGAATGTGATCTCCTCTCGCGTGCTATGACCGGCAGCACTAACGACCGGTAGCACCAATTGGTTTACAACCGGACACCCAGAAACACCTGATATTAAATTAGATATCCTCATCCAACACCCAGTAATCCGCATTCTCCTCATTGGCAAACTCCATCCCTTCGAGATCTTCCAGCTGGCCCCAGCGTTTCATACGGTCTGCCGAATAAACTGTCGTTTTTGTTCTGCCCGAAGTGTGAAGACCTGGAACCACCTGTAGTTCATATCGATCATTTCCCAGTACTGCTTTTACCACATATGGGCCTTTGAATTTAGCTTCTAACTTCCTACTTTGGCCCATAGCCGTGAGATCTTGTTCTACCAATACCAAGTCATCCACGTCGTATTGACTCGGGTTTCTACGGCGCTCATCGTAATATCGTTTCTGTATAAGTTGCCTTTTTTCAATCGATTGAGCTGCCCGCTGCTTCAACTCCTCCGCGTTGTTTACCCCATTATTCTGCTCGTCATGTAACACCAGTACCATAGCATTTTGGTGCACATCCCTCGGCTTGAACGAAAACACCAACATACTAGGCGATATGTTCGTAGTTGCATTTGGCACATTATTAACTGCCCATTGTACTTTTACCATTTTTTCATCCCATCGCGTACTAGTTTCACCTACCATGCAACGGATAGCATTCAGCACGGTGCGATTTGACCTCTCCACTTGCCCGTTCGCCCTCGGAGTTCCCACCGCCGTCTTTATATGTTCAATAGCTCTTTCACGACAGTATTCTTCAAAAACCCTAGCAGTAAACGCCGTGCCTCTGTCGGTAACAATACGTCTCGGTGTTCCAAATATTCCGGTTATTTCTTCAAGAAACGTCAATACCGGTCCCGACTTAGTTGACCGCACTGCTCTCATAATAACAAATTTTGAAAACCCTCAGGTAAGTAATAGCACATACATATTTCCTCGAGTTGAACGCAGAAACGGTCCCATGTGATCCAAGTGGATGGTGCTGAAAGGAACTGGATCTTTTGGGATCGGGTGCAAGTACCCTTCCGGCTTTCCACCCTTGCCTTTATGAAATGAACATTGCGGACACGCGTTGATGTAGGACCGCACATATTTGCGCATTTTCGGAAACCAAAACTTTTCTCTCAGCTGTTGTAACACTTTTTCTTCTGCGAAGTGGCCCATGTCGTCATGGTACGTATGAACATGGTACGTATTCCAACGAATTCTGTTCGGCACCACGGAACACTTTTCATTGTCCACTATTCTTATTAATCGGTTTCTATCTAATCGGTAATTTTGCTGAATTTGCCTCTCTTCATCATTTTCGGGATCTCGTTGCAACACATCAATGATATCCTCTAATCGTGGGTCTTGTCGCTGCAACGCCACTAAAAAATCACTGTTTCCAATTTGTATCGGCAGCACTCGTTCTACTGGGCCACCTTGTTCCACTGGATTCCTGCTCAGAGCGTCGATGTGCTTCATCAAGCGTCCTGCTCTATGATCCAACCGAAAGTCATATTCAGTAAGTTTTAAAAACCATCGTCCGATTCGAGCGTTCATGTCTCTTTGCGTAAGTGTCTTTCACGGCACTGCAATCAGTACGAAGCACAAAAAACTTGCCAATAAGGTAGTGACGGAACCGATCCACACTAGCAACAACAGCCAATACCTCCAACTCGTAGCTATGATATTTCCGTTCAGCCTCTGACGTTTTTTTGCTATAATAACTAACCGACTGCTACCCGTCGTCCATACGAATCAACAGAATTCCTGCCAGCCCATCCTGCGATGCATCCGTGTGCAGCTCAAGATCACGCTTGGCATCAAACAGCGCAAGCAGTGGGCGCTCACTCAACAATCGTTTAAGCTTCTCGAATGCTGCCGCTTGCCCCTCTTTCCATGTAAAATTGGTTTCCTTCTTCAATAATGAGAACAATGGCGCAGCAATAACACTAAAATTCGGTATAAATCTCCTAAAGAATCCAGCAAGCCCCAAAAACTGTTGTTCTTAAAGCACGCTCTCTGGCACTGGACATTCAGATACAGCTCGTGTCTTGACTTTTCCCGGACGAATGACCTGCTTCGATACTTCGAACCCCAAGAATTCGATAGAAGTCTTAAAAAAATGCTTCTTCTTTAAATTTATAGTGAATCCACTTTCTGCTATTACTTTCAGCAACCGTTCAAATTTCACCATTAACTCAGTTACATCCTTTCCGCCAATAACAAGATCATCAATATATGCAACGATACCTTCACCGCGAAGCTTTTTCGTCAACTCATTCATCGCACGTTGAAATACTGAGCAGCCATTGGCTAACCCAAACGGCATACGCAGAAAATGATAATGGCCGTCGCGTGTCGAAAAAGCTGTGCATTCTTGGCTTTCCTCGGCCATTGGTATTTGATAGTATCCAGAATATAAATCAACCGTAATAAATAACTCTGCCCCACTCAACTTGTTTAAACTCCATTCAATGTCCGGCATTGGATATCGATCCTTTACGGTTTTAGCATTGAGCATCCGATAATCCACCGCCATGCGGAAGGAACCATCTTTTTTCGGCACTAACAAAACACGACTGCTATAAGGCGAATTAGACTCCTTCACTATCCCTGCTTCTATTAACTCTTCCACTATTGCACGTAAAGCTGTTTCTCGGGCATATTCCATGCGATGCGGCTTTACGTATACTGGTGCATTATCCGTTAACACTATTTTCATTTCTGTGTTTTTTGCTACTCCCAACTCGCTCATATTTTTCGCGAAACAAGAACGATATTTGTTGATCAGCTCAATCACCTCGCCCTTCGGACCTTCTGCATTGACATCGTCTTCGTCAATGTTATTTTACTCGTGCAACTATCCACCGTTAACATGGACTCGTACCTCCTCGGCTGTACTTCTACGGCCATCTGCCTCGCTCTTATGCCATTAGCATTTGCTTCTGGGTCATTTTCTCGACGGAAATTCACTTTTCCCCCACGGTTCAGCATCACAACACCTTCCTGGTTCAGCATATCTCGTCCCAATATCAGTGCCGTACTTTGCGTCCAGTTTGGAACGACGTGTAGCTTAACTATAACCTCAAGATCGTCTAGTATTACTACTGACCTGACGAACTTATCTACATTCACTTTTTTACCCCCAAAACCCACCAACGTGGTATTTGCGTGCTCGCTTTGTCCTGCCCGGGCTGCATACCGGCTTTGAATTGTCGACTCCTTGCAGCCTGAATCCACTAGAGCACTCACAGTCATTCCACCAACCTCAACTGATTTCACAAAATTATTATCTTCTTCCACTACTTGCATTTTCGATGATCCTGGTTTCGGTGTTTTTGGATTTGGGCAACTTCTGGCCAAATGTCCACCTACGCCACAATTGTAGCAAACTCTCTCTGGCGTTCGATCCACGGTAACTGAACATGTTATCGCCTTATGCCCTAGCTGACGACATTTGTAACAAACGACTTCTTTTTCCTTTTTCTTCTCAGTAATCCGCGGTGTGTTTGGCAAAGAAGGGGTTTCAACCATTCCCTCCATCCATTTTAACTGTGACATCAATTCTTCTATTTTGTCGATATTCACTGTAAGCTGCACACGCGAACTAGAACCAAATTCTCCCAGTCCGCCTATGATGTACTTCACTACTACACGTTCACTAAACCCTGCACGTTTTCCCATAGCAGCTTGCGAATAGACATATTCATCGATCGTTTCATCTCTTAGCATTCGCCGCTTCGTCATTTGATTATGATAGTAGATCTCATCTCGAGCGGACGGAAAAGCTCGAACTATTTTATCACTAAATCGCTGCCATGTAGTGGTCTCCTCTTGAACCCCCGTCCACCACATTTTTACTGATCTCTCCAAGTTTAGGCGGGCACAATGCAGTTTTGTTACTGACTCCCAACCATAATGTCTAGCGGTTGTTTCGATTTCCTGTATCCACTCAGTTGCGGAAAGACACGTGGGATCTTTAGGGTTAAATTTACTAACCAGTTCTTTTAGCTCTCTGAAATCTGGTCGTCGCCCTTCCCCTGTGTGACACGACTCAGTGGAATTATTACCGCCACGTACTACGGCCAACTGCTGCCGCAACTGTTCGACCTCTGAAACTTTTGCGGCCAAATCAATCCTTAACTGATCGACACTTGGATCTGGGTGTGATGGTAGTCCTCGATCCATTTTGTCCTTTTTCCGCTGTGTCACGAACTCTCCGGATACTCTGGGTGATTCGAAACCGTCGTCGCTATCCCTCTCACGATCAATATCCGAACTTCCTTCCTCCTTGCAACTCATATGCCCTACTTCACGGAATATTGGCCGCTTTTTGCACTATTCGCGGAAAATCTGCTATTGTTCCACTTCCAACTAACCAGTCACCTATTCCGTTCTCAGGCAACACGTGCTTTTGGAAAGATAGTGTGCTATTCGATCTAGCTCTATTGTCTGTGCACTATCCTTTTGTACACCTCTATTGTGCTGATCAAATACTCGATCCGAAATACGCGCGCGGTATCAAATCCTGTCTACAGCTTGTAAAGACAGAGTCTCTTTACTACGATGCTCGGCGCAATTTCTTCCCAAAATATAAAACGCGACAGAACGACCGACGAAGACCTTTTTAAGAGTTTCGGATACAGCTAACGATAACTACGCTCATGTTATGGATTAATTCGACTGATCGTATATTTAATAGATATTGCTTTTATATGATTGATTTAAATTAATGTGTGTGAGTTGTGGAATGTGATCTCCTCTCGCGTGCTATGACCGGCAGCACCAACGAGCGGTAGCACCAATTGGTTTACACGAGGACCAAACATTGACTCTGACTATTATCTCGTCGTTTGTAAGATCCGCGCACGGTTGTCGAACGTGCTGAAATCTCACACAGAGAGAACGACGCGCTTCAACATTCAGCGGTTGAGAGCTGATGGCGTGGCAACAGAATACGCCAGAGAGCTGGATCAACGGATCGCAGAACAGCAGGAGGAAGGAGTGGAAGGCATACATGGGCTGTGGAGCAGTATCCACGGTGCCATTGAAACGACTGCGAGAGAGGTGGTAGGTACGATGCGTGGAAGACAGCGCAATGGGTGGTTCGATGCCGAGTGCCAGACTGGACTAAGGTTCCAGTGGAATGAAAGGCCAAGTTTAATTTTAAAACAAGAACAAAAAAAGATTGCTTATTCGGCAGCCGAAGAGAAAACGCTCGCTGGTGAAGAACAGTGTGTGGTAGTGGTGAAGTGCTTGCTTTTGGCGCGTGTGCTGGAAGGTGCTGCGCTTGTTTTTTGGTTTGCTTCTTCTCCCAGCAGAACAGGGTGATTCGATCGGAGCTCCGGCGAGGGAAAGGAGGCGGTGACGCCGTTTCTCAGACGGTGCAACATCGCAACTGTGCTGGAAGGTGTCGTGCTAGTTTTTGGCGCGTGCGCTGACAGAGGAAAGAATCGGCGGCGCCGTTTTGCAGTCGATGCAACTCAGAACCGCTAGTGCTGATTACAACTACATACAAAGATAAGTGACACTTTTTATTTATTCTCTTTCCCATTTGTGTATATACATAACTGATCTATCTTTCATTCTTTTTATACATACATATATTCATTTTTTTTACCTTGTATACATTAGTATATTACATATTCTTATACTTAATACATTGCGCAGCCGTTGAATGGCGGTTGGGGGTCTGGCTACCCCACCGGACTTTTCATCCTCCTCAGAGGCTGAAGAGTCCGGCATGGACTTTGCCGAGATTCCCATAAATGACAACAACGCTTTCTTTGACGTAGTAAAGAAGCGTAAAAGGCCTCGTAAAACTGCCCCGATTGTCCCATCCACTAATGATGTGCCAATACGGGTCAAAAAGTACCAGGTGAACCAACCCGGTCTTCGTTGGGTCGTGTTTTTCCGACCCAAAAATAAACCTCTCAGAGTTATGCAGATATGCAAAACTCTGAAGAAAGATAACGCCAGCTTGACGGAGATTTTTAAAGTCAAAACGGACAAGCTGAAGGCAACCTTTTCCGATCCTCGACAAGCAAATGCTGTCGTCCAGGATCCAAATTTCAACATTGAGTACCGCGTTTATATACCGGCACGCGTTGTTGAAATAGAAGGTGTCATTACCGAGGCTGACCTCACTGAAGAAGACGTTATGAAAGGTGTTGGATGATCTAAAAATCCATCCCTTCCTGAAATAAAGATCCTTGAATGCAGGAGAATGTATTCCAAGGATAATACGGGGAAATACTCCCCAAATGGCTCGTTTAGAGTCACTTTTGAGGGAAAAGTACTCCCGGATTTTGTCGAGCTCCACAAGCTTCGATTACCCGTAAGACTTTTTTTTCCGAAAGTCATGACGTGTACGAACTGTTTGCAGTTAGGGCACACGAAAACCCACTGCAATAAGAAATCTAAGAGCTCCAAGTGTGGTGAAATCTCCGAGATTAACCACACTTGTAGCGAACGGGACGTAAAATGCTGTCTATGTGGAGGTGAACCACATAAAACAGAAGCGTGCCCAACATATAAATCACGCTCAGAAGCGTTGAAAAAGCGACCAAGCAACGCTGTAAGCAGTCATTTGCACAGATGCTTAAGACTGCCTTACAGCAAGAGGAAAATCCATATTCCAGCTTGGAAAATGACGAATCCAATGATGATGAAGAGACATATCAACCGCTTGCGTCAAGCGGAGCAGTGCGAAAACGGCCCAACGCGTCATCTCCTAAACTTCCTAGAAAGGAGCAGAAAAAGACGCTTACAGACACTCCAAGAGGAACCCCTCCTAAGCAAAACAACACAAAATCGTCACCTCCAGGATTCAAACTTAATCCCGAGGCTAACAATTTCGAAAAAGAGTTTCCCAAACTACCAGGAAAACAATCTGATTCCTCCACGAAACAGTCATCGGAATCTGAAATACCGACCACTGATGGGCGAATTTCATTCAAAATGATCGTTGAATGGATATTTACCACTTTTGGTCTATCTGATTCCCTCAAAAGTATGATTTCGGCTTGGCTTCCAACAATTTGCATGTTAGGTAAGCAACTAAGCACCAAATGGCCCCTCCTCGCGTACGTATCCTTCGATGTCTAAATCAACAACAGAAGTGACGAATCGACAACAAGGATCATACAATGGAACTGTAGAAGTTTGATTCCCAAATTAGATAAATTTAAACTTCTGGTTCACGATAGCAAATGCGATATTTTCGCGCTATCTGAAACATGGTTATCAACTGATACGACACTAGCCGTACCAGACTTCAATATCATCCGTTTAGACCGAGGAAACTCTTATGGCGGAGTGCTCCTTGGTATCAAAAAATGCTACACATTCTTCCGTATTCCTCTCCCAGTAATTGACGGTATTGAAATTGTTGCTTGCCATATAACAATTGCTGCTGAGGGCCTCACTGTCGCAGCACGTTACCCAGAGATGCTTCTATGAGCTATCTCTGGAATACGGCTCGAAAAATGCGCAATAGGCCCGACAACAATGAGGCTATGGAATACTCTGAACGTTGGATCTATGATTTCGCGAAAAAGGTATGTCCAGATGCAGTCTCATCACAGCAAAAATTCAGTGACACAACGGCGATTGAAGAACCTGAATTTTCAATGATGGAATTCTCGATTGCCCTCGCGTCTTGCAAGAACAAGGCTCCAGGACCGGACAGGATCAAATTTAATTTGATGAAAAACCTGCCGGATTCAGCCAAGATACGACTTCTTAAACTGTTTAATAAACTTATCAGGAACAATATGGTCCCGACAGCTTGGAGACAGGTTAAGATTATCGCAATCAAAAAGCCAGACAAACCTGCTGCAGATCATCGCTCGTACAGGCCGATCGCAATGCTCTCATGCATACGCAAACTGCTGGAAAAAATGATCCTACGTAGGCTCGATAACTGGGCAGAAGCTACTAACCAACTATCAGAGACCCAATTCGGCTTTCGTAGGGGCAAGGGCCCTAACGATTGCCTAGCTTTACTAGCCACAGAAGCGGAAATGGCTCTTGGTAGCAAACAACAAATGACGTCGGTTTTCCTGGATAGCACAGGTGCATTTGATTCAGTTTCAATCGAAATTCTTTCCGAGAAACTGCATCAAAGAGGATTCTCCCCTATATTGACAAACTTTTTGATCAACCTGCTGTCTGAAAAGCATTTACTTTTCAACCACGGTTCATCAACAGTAACACGAACGAGCTACATGGGTCTCCCCCAAGGCTCCTGTCTGAGTCCGCTGTTGTACAACTTCTACATCAGTGACATCGACACATGCTTGACGGACGGCTGCACAATGCGCCAGTTAGCTGACGATTGCGTAGTATCAGTCATGGCGTCCCTGGCTGTAGACATGAAAAACAGCCTACAAAATACGCTAGATAATCTGACCAGTTGGGCCAGTTGCCTTGGGATTGAGTTCTCGCTTGAAAAACCGGAGATGGTAGTCTTTTCAAAAAAGCGACCACCACCCCGTTTGGAGCTAGTTCTGCCCGGAAGACCCATCACTCAGTCACCTAGCTATAAATATCTCGGAGTATGGTATGACTCTAAGTGCAACATGTCAATTACCTGAAACAAAAATGCCAACCGAGAATCAATTTTCTTCGAATGGTAACAGGAACATCATGGGGAGCCCATCCAGAGGATTTGATACGACTCTACCAAACCACGATTTTGCCCGTAATAGAATACGGCAGCATATGCTTCAGAGGTGTCGCAGCTTCACACATGCTGAAGTTAGAGAGGATACAATACCGTTGTTTGCGTATCGCTCTAGGTTGCATGCAATCGACACATACCATGTCCCTAGTGGTCATAGCTGGAATGCTGCCACTCAAAGAGAGGCTATTTGAGTTGGCCCTTCGTTTCCTTATTAGATCGGAAATAGCAAATCCAATGCTTATTGCGAACTATGAGAAATGTTTGGAAGTTGTCCAGAAACCCTGTATGTCAGTATACCAGCGGTTCATGACCATGGAGATAAACCCTTCGGTTGTTGCTCCATCCCGTGAGATTTCAACATCGCTCAACAACTCTTCTGTTGTGTTTGATTTGACGATGAAACATGAAATCCATGGAATTCCCGAACACCTTAAACCAACAGTTGTGCCATCAATATTTTTGGCAAAATTCGGCCACCTCCCAGAACAGAATTCCTTTTTCACGGACGGATCTGTGATGGATGGACAATCCGGATATGGCGTTTTTAACACAGATCATCACATATCCCGCAAACTGGCACAGCCTTGCTCCATATATGTAGCTGAATTAGCTGCCATACACAATTCGCTGCGAATTATCGAGCTCAAGACACCAGGCAATTATTTCATCTTCTCGGACAGCCTCAGTTCTATCGAAGCTCTCCGATCGATTAAACCGGTCAAGCACCCGTCCTATTTCCTTCCGGAAATTAGACGGATATTGGAAGTGCTGGTTGATCGGTCTTTCATCATCTGCTTTGTGTGGGTCCCCTCTCATTGCTCAATCCCAGGCAATTAAGAAGCTGATTTATTAGCGAAAAGGGGTGCCATAGAAGGAGATATATTGCAACCCTCGAGGTTGCAATTAACCCAAATTTGTGTAAAAAACGCCGAGCGTGTAAATATATGTTGCTTGTCAGTTGTGTGTAGAAGTTGTTTTGAAGTAGAATACTTTTCTCAGGAAGTTCGGCTACATAGGGATGTGAAATGAAAATCTAAAACCGAAAAAAGTGAAAAATATGTCCAATTTCAAATGCTAATAAATCGGTTAGTATTCGATGGATTTCCTTCGTTCTTGCAGCAATAGATTGGAAAATCTTCTAAGATTCTTCCCAAAATAGGATAATTGTAATTTTATTATTCACACTATTGTACTATTGAAAATAGTCAAGCCTTGTCAAAACGGAAAATTCGACCTCTGATTGGTCGTTATATGCTTGCTTCCCAAGCACGGTCGACAGGATCATATACCTTGCAATTGAAAACATGCTATTTGGCCTATATAAGAGCCTGTTTCAGCCGGAGCCGCTCATAATAGTTCTAGACAGCGACAACAGCAGTCGTTCTTCCTTAGCAGTAGCACTAGCTCTGTGGTTGGTCACCACGTCTCAGGAGCAGCGCGGTTTTTCTCAGCGAGTGTACAGCGACAACAGCAGTCGTCCTTCCTTAGCAACAGCACTAGCCCTGTGGTTGGTCACCACGTCTCAGGAGCAGCGCGGTTTTTCTCAGCGTGTGTCGCCAGACAGCCATTATTCCCCCCGTGTTGGGGCAGCATGAAGATTGCCATCAGGAAATCCAATTTTGGAAATCAAAATGCCTTTTTGAAGGCAAATAAACAAGTCATTGAAAGTTAGTAATTTTTGTCAACGCAAGCAAGCATTCTGTGTTGCATCCTAACAATTTAAATTTGTCGCACCCGTCTAATTTACTGAATGTGAAATAGCTTCCACAGTGCATGTTGTCCGTGTATCTTAATTCCCCCAATGTTAGGGCAGCTCAAAGGTTGTAATTAGCAACCGATTTTGAACCGCAACATGCTTTTTCAAGGCAAATAAAAAAATAATTGAAGGTTAACAATCTTCTGGCATCAACACAAGCAGACATTCTGTGCGGGATGCAATCAAATTCTGTTGTAGTTGTCTAATTTTCACTTTATTTAGTGAACCCCCCACTGTAGGGGCAGCGCAAAGGCTGCGATCAGCATAACCGACATTGAATAATAAACTGCCCTGTTAGTACGCATTCACAAAAGCAGTTAGTTCGACTATGCAGAGCTAATATGAAGTCGATTCAATCAATGAGCATAAACAGAATTTCGTCGTCTCCCAGCTGCCAAGTTGCAACATGATGCAACACGCAACAGCGAGCAAACGAAATCGCTTGATGTTACAAACCGCAATAAGATACGGGTTAAAACCGTTGCGTGTGTGAGAGCACCATCGGTGTTTATTCGCTGGATACACTATCTACTGTCTACTGAACGCAATAATCTGCTTACATGCGACATGGGGACGGGAACATTTTCTTCAACCAAGCTGCACAGCACGACACAAAACATGTTATTTTGTTGCTTCAATGAGAGTGCTATCGGTCCGGCTCGACAGAATGTTCACAAGAAATCATTTTTGTGCATCCGTGCTACGAAACTGAAGAAAAACTTTAGAAACTGAAAAAAGAGGTGGAGCATATCAAATGATCGCTCTGAACCAGAATGAAGTCACACATATTTTTCAAGTTATATCATTCCACCACGTACGTAAAATAATTCATTCCTATTTTCTTCCCTATATAAGAGCCTGTTTTAATCGAAGCCGCTCATAGTAGTTCTGAACAGCGACGACAGCAGTCCTCCCTTAGCAGCAGCGGGAGCGAGCAGTGGGTACCATCGATAGCGGATAGCGGCCACAACTGTGGCATGGCTGCGAATAAGCGTAGCAGTTTCAGCGGATCTCACCATCGATAGCAGCAGGGCCAGCAGATGCAGGTACAGCGGATACCAATGGCGGCCACAACTGTGGCATGGCTACGGATAGCGTTGCAGGTGCTCAGCAGTTGGGCCAGCGTATAGCGGCCACAACTGTGGCATGGCTATGCATAGCGTAGCTGTTGCAGCGGGTATATCAGCATCGATAGTAGCAGGGTCAGCTCACTAAAATGCTGTTTCAGTGTGGTAGCGGGAAGCATCAGCAGCAGGCTTGCATGAAGTGAATACATCAGCCAGCAACTTTCTCTAAGGCCTCTGCCATAGTAGACGCGAAAAGCGGCGCGAACCGATTCGCTCGGCCGTAGGTTGATGTACAGCTCTACTGATGGCTGTACATTAACCTACAGCTGAGCGAATCGGTTCGCGTCGCTTTTCGCGTCTATTATGGCAGAGGCCTAATGGGAAAGTTGTATCAGTTTGTTCAGAAGAATATTATTGTCGGTAATATTACAGAGATGCGATTGCGTAAATCCGATTTTGAATTGAACAATTGTTCTTTTGAGAACAAATAACACACTTATTTGAAGAGTTAATAGCTTTTGGTACCAATAGCAGTATAGTGACAGCCTCAGCGGTAGATGCAGATGCAGCCGGTACTTCCCTGAGGCCGATGTAAAGGTAAATGGGAGCAGCACGGCGAAACAGTTCGGGTTATGCTTAGACGCGCGTTATTTTTCGTTGTTGATATTCCCCACATGAAACGACGCGCTTTCGTATGATAGCGGTGGTATTAGCGGTAGATGCATTTGCCAACACTTCCTCCAGTAAAGCCGTGTCTAGTTTTCAATGTGAAAACACCTTTCTCATTGTGTTGACCGTGCGCCTTAGTCCTCACTATCAAGGTAACACAGAGATGTAAGATAAACACTACATCCTATGATAAATTGAACAATTGTCCTAATAAGGACAACAAATGAATTAATGAAGATTTAATTTTGAATTAGAATACTTCTCTCAGGAAGTTCGGCTACATAGGGATGTAAAATGAAAATCTAGAACTGAAAAAAGTGAGAAAAATTTCAAATGCTAATAAATCGGTTAGTTTTCGATGGATTTCCTTCGTTTTTGCAGCAATCGATTAGAAAATCTTCTACCAGATTCCTACCAAATGCATAAAATTGCAATTTTATCATTCGAACTATTATACTATTGAAAACTCTTAAGCCTTGTCTAAACACAAAATTCGACCTCTGATTGGTCGTTATACCGCGCTTTTCCAAGCACGGTCGGCAGAGTTATGGACCTATTAAATTGGGAATGCATCATTTGGCCTATAAAAGAGCTTCATCAGATAATAAACATTTGAACAACTGAAATTTGAAGAACACAAATGATTATTTGAAGAGTTAATATTTTCTCGTTTTGCGCTATAATCCAAAGTTAATTATCTTCATCTACATGCATACTCTGACTATTATTACGTGTTTGCGTCGCTTAGTGTTTGGCTACGGTCATGCAGAACGCAAATAACGGCGCGATGCGATTCGGCAAAACGAAATCTGTTGAAATGTAATGTATAGCTCTACTTCGCCTTAAAAAGAGCTGTACATTTCACCACGGTAAGGCGAACCGCATCGCGCCGGCATTCGCGTTCTGCATAACCATAGCCTTTGTTCCGTTCCCGTTTAATGATGTCGTATTAAATGTGCATATTACAATTCGGCAGCACTTCAACTTCTCATTTGCACAAAATTTTAAAAAATCCAATGAACTTCATTCAAAATATCAGACAAAAAGAAATTACAATACTGCCAATGAACGGTCAACGTTTATTTACTAGAAAAAATGACTGACACGCAAGCAGCCAGGTTATCTTTCTTGTAAAAGTATTCTACTTCAACCTTGCGGTCGTGGCTTTGCATACAACCTTCTTGTGATTTTTTTTTTGTTCTCGCTTATTTTCCGTCGGTCTAGTTCCGCCACTGTTGTGGCCAATCACCGACGCCCAGGGAGGCGACTCCACACCCAGGACCCTAACTCACGACCCGTTTATTAACGGACCGGCGCCAACGGCTTTACTTCCTCCAACCACACTAGGCCCCCGCTCTTGAAACTTCACTGATGTAACGGAAGGAAATGTTGAAATGTTAATACTTTTGTTAAAGATAAAAGTAAATGAAAAAGCTCTATTTTCTTAATTTAGATAGATTGATTGCGTAATATTGAATTTTGCCGCTGTTAGAGGAAATTTTTTAGTCCATAATTATAACAAAATGTAAGCCCAAACAAAACAGTTCTGATTAAAATGAGTATTTTTTTGCGAAAAGTTATCTCTTTAGATGCTGTACCCAAAACTGACACTGGATTCAATCCCCACAACAGAAAAGCTCCCTCACAATCATTTTTTTCCTTTTTTTAATTTATTCGGGATCCAGTTTTCCCCAGTTTTTTCTTCAGCCTTTTTCCAGTTAAATCGAAAATTTTATTGGCAACTCTGGTTATATCAACACTCCTCCTCAACGAGTACTGCCATCCTTGGGCGACAATCCCAGCATCTGTGCAAACTTTAATTGCTTGACTGAACCCACCGGCTTAGTGAGCACGTCAGCTACCATTTCTTCAGTAGGACAGTACTGTAGTTCCATGCTATCGTCCTCGCACAGCTGCTTGACAAAATGTCCCCGCACTTCGATGTGCTTGGACCGACGATTCTTCCGCTCTGAAAACACGAACTGGATACAGCTTTGGTTATCCTCCATCATCTTGACAGGATCGCTCAGCTGTTCGCCCATGTCCTTCAATAGGTTTCGAAGCCAAATCAATTTTTGGCCAGCTTCACTCAACGCTAATATTTAGATTCCATCTGAATATGTGGCGTAACGCAACTTTGCTTTCGACTTACCCATGATATCGCTCCCTTGGCATAGTGGAAGACAAAACGGGTTGTAGATCTTCTTGTAGTACCATCGCCAGCCCAATCGGCATCCGAATAACCGATCAGACTTCCACCAGCGTCGCCATACACCAATCTCCACTCCTTGGTTGACTTCAGGTAACGGACAACACGTTTTGCCGCCACCAAATCCGCCTCCGTCGGCGAACTCACCTTCCGACCCAATATCGCCACGCTCGCAGCTACATCCGGCCTAGCGCACACAGAAAGGTAAAGAAGCGCTCCAACGAGACTTCGATAGTCTGTCCCGCCAGCCAGCAGAGGACTCTTATCCTCCGTGCTCTGGAAACTTTCTTCCATTGGCGTCTTCGTCCGCTTTGCATCACGTAGTCCGAACTTCTCCGCAACACGATCGATGTACCCTTGCACTGAAATGCTGTACTTGCCGTCTTCGTTGCCGATTTCAAGCCCCAGGAAGTAACTCAGCTCTCCCAGATTGGTGATTTCGAAGTACTGTTTCAGCACCTCATAAACCGCTTCAATCTCTGCTTCGTCCGCACAACCGACCAAAATATCGTCCACATATACTATCAGATAGACACGTTTCCCATGGACCATCATTGTGTACATGCACGGATCAGCATCGCTTTGCTTGAAGCCCATTTCCAGAAGGACGCGATGCAGTCGTTGATTCCAGCATCGGGCGGACTGTTTGAGGCCGTAAATGCTTTTTCGCAGACGACACACTATGTTTTCCTTTCCCTTTACTGCGTATCCAGGTGGCTGCTTCATGAAAATTTCCTCCTTTAAGTCACCGTACAAGAAGGCCGTTTTTATATCAAAATGTTTCAACGTCATTTTCCTCTTGCTAGCAACGGCTAACAGCGCCCGCAGTGTGGTGTGGCTGGATACTGGTGCGAAAATCTCATCATAATCTTCTCCGTACTTTTGGGAATATCTCTGTGCAACCAGACGATCTTTATACTTAGTGATGTCTTCAGCTGCGTTTCTCTTCAGTTTATATACCCAGCGACATCCAACCGCTTTTCGTCCAGCAGATAAGTTGACTAGCTCCCATGTTCCATTTTGTTCGTGAGATTTCAGCTCATCTGACATTGCCGCCTTCCAGCTTCGACCCAAAGATTCGAAAATGACCGTATGAAGGCTTTTTTCTGTTCCAGAGCTCAAACGGTGTCTTGCATACCTTGGACGACGGCAAACGATTCTGCAAATAGTTCGCAGTGCAAATCGCTTCGCCCCAATACCTTTTGCTCAACCCTGACTCCGAGAGCATACACCGCAGCATCTCGACAAGGTAGCGATTCTTTCGCTCAGCAACACCATTGGTGAATACGGGGCCGTTAGTTCGTGAATTATACCGCACTCCGCAAAAAACTTCTTCGACGAACCCCCCGTATACTCGCCACCACCATCAGAGCGGATCTTTTTGGGATAATGTCCGAACTGATTTTTCATCAGATTGCAGAAGTCCCGAATCTTCTCTTCAGCGTCCGACTTCTGTCGCAACAAATGCACCACCGTGTATCTACTATAATCGTCTACCAACACTATGTAAAATCGATTACCGCTCGGCGTTTCTTCTTCCATCGGACCGCCCAAGTCTGTATGCACTAAATCGCCAACCGCACAAGATTTATTGTCCGACACTTTCGGAAACGATTCACGAGTCATCTTCCCTTCCCAACACGGACCACATACAGAGTGAACCTTACAAGGTTCCACTTTCAACCCGTATCCCAGATTTTTACGCACTACTTTGTCCAGAGCCTGCACGTCACGGTGTCCGAAACGACGATGCCATAGATGACAACACAAATCTGCATGTTTCGAGTCAACTAAGAACGCTTTCTCCGGAGCCTGCTTCAAGTGGTACAGCCCTTCTTTGCGCTGCCCAACTAGCACCGTTTCTCCTCCTTTCAGGATATGGCATTCCGTTTCACCAAAGAGCACCTGAAACCCCAAATCTGTAATTCTACTCACCGACAGTAGATTACCGGCTAGAGATGGGACGTGCAAGACGTTGTCAAGTCTCACATTCGTTCGAATTCCGTCTCCGTTGAAAGAAATTAGCACACCGGTACTGCATCCTGCCGATTCGATGAATTTTCCATCCGCCAAACAGACGGCTGTTGCTTTGGATTTATCCACACCCTTCAACTTCGACACATCACTTGCAGGGCTGCAAGTTGGTCACTTATAAGTGACTTGGTCACTTTTTTTAAGCTGGTCACTCAAAAGTCACTTTTTTCAGCAAAAAGTCACAAAAGTTACTTTTTTTCGAAAAATAGTCACTAAAGTCACTTTTTCACCAACTTGACCAGCCCTCATCAGCCCTGCTTTCTGAATGAAATTTTTGATGCCAAATATCTTAGATATGCATGATACGTCGAGATCTGTTCTCTCAAAAAAAAAAAAAATTTTTTTTTTGGGAAAAACCGACTTTCTGGCACTAAGAGGAAATTTTCGAAGCGGGAGAGTGCATTGTATTTAACATAAAGGATTTGAATGCAATTCCTGAGAAATTCATGATAATTGTATTAAAGTGCTCGATATCGGAACGAAAAGTTGGGTCTGGACTTTGGTCTTGTCCGGTCTGATTGAAAATCGGAACGAGCCTGGTCCTCGTGGTTCTGTGGTTAGCGATGTCGGTCGGTTAGCTCTCCCACACAGTTGTGGTGTCGGGTTTGCTTCCCGATCAGGTTGAGGACCTTTTCGAGCTGGAAATTTTCCCGACTCAGCACTGGGGCACGGATTATCGTTGTACTTATCCCACAACATGCAAAATGTGCCAAAAACAATATCGATAACGAATTCTCTCAACTAATAATCTAGTTGATCGAGACCGCATTAGGCCTCCAGGCACGATATTGCTTATTGTTCTGTTCCGGTCCGTTTAGGGTGCAGTTCGTTTGGTTTCGTTCCGGTTCGGCTCCAAGTCCGGTACGGTCTGTAATTTGGGAACGAATATTGCTAATGATTTCAATAAACGTTATTTTAGTGGAAGAATCAATCATAAATTCATATATGCATGTTAGAAACTGTTTGATTTTTGAACCAACAATTTTTACTGTTTATTTTACTATTAATAACTATTTTTAATTTGATGTATTTTTGGATTAAATAAATTAAGGACTAAATAGTAGAGATGGTCGGGTTTGGCTTTTTTCAAACCCGTACCCGACCCGAACCCGAGAAGTTTTTTTCGATCAAACCCGATCTCGAGTTTTTTTTCTGGGGTAGATTTTTTGTACCAATTTGAGGTTGCCCTGAAGCTCTGAGCCTCGAATGGTATTGAAATGTTAGTGATTTGCACAGTTGCATGAAACTAGACATCATTATCTTATAAAAATGCTTATTTAATATAGTCGGGTTTCGGGTGTTCAGACCTAAACCCGAAATTTTCAAACCCGAACCCGGAATTTTTTTATCCACTATACCCGAACCCGACCCGTACCCGACACCTTCAAAAATTTCTAAACCCGAACCCGACACTTTCGAAAATTTTCAAACCCGAACCCGACGGGTACGGGTCGGGTTCGGGTTTCGGGTTTCTATGAGTGGCAGAAGCACAACACAAAGTAGAAGAAAGGAGTGTAGTACAAGAAATTGCTACATGCAGCACTCATGTTCGAAAAGAAGCGCGCGCTGATTTTAACTTCGCTCTTTTCACATATTGAGAAGAATAACAAGTCTGTTCGAGAATGTGTTCACTAAGAGTATTTCGCATAAACAAATATGAATTTTAGAAATGTACAAAAATTAGTTTTTCATGCTAATGTTTTGTCAGCTACCGTCTGCCGGGGTGAGATTGTGCCAAAAAAAAACACGTTTTGTTCCTTAGCTTGTAATGCACACATTTAGGCAATGAGTTTGATCCAAATCACGTCAATGCACACTCAAATGTTTAGTTAACGACTGCCGCAAATATGGTCAAGTTACAATAAACTATTATTTTGCTAATTAACAAACTGAAAAAAAAATACAATTTTGCTTAAATTGAATGAACTTTGGCCTAATCTCACCCCTTCCATGGGGTGAGATTGTGCCAAAAACAAACATTTGAATTTAATACCTGTTGAATGAACAGTAGTGTATCTACGAATAATTCACATGAATAACATGATAAAACAGTAAGTATAGGGACGACCATAAACAACGTGGACTATTAAGGGGCTGTAGGGGGTTGACCAGAAACTACGTTTCATATGAATTATAAAAAAATGTTTACTGGATCAAATCGATAGCTGGAGTAACCAGTTATGAGAACGTAGCTTATAGACAGTCTCTTCACACATAGTGGCGTCTCCAGGTAGCTTAGAAAGGGAAAACGTTAGGACATAAGGCCTAAGAAGACTTTTCGTTTCAATTATTATGTGTCATTGATCACTGTATATTCCATTGGAGATCTCAAAACCGCTGCAAACGTACCCACCACAACCCTCCTTCCTTGCTTTAAAGTCATCAGTTTATGTAGAATAGGTGTACAAAATTTTGTTACATTCCATAAGTCATCAGTCATTGCAAATTTCCATTTAACAGTTGTTAGCTTACAGTTCTCAAACTTTAAGTCATTATTTCGAAGAATACCAATGCTAGACAACATACGCTGTGTCAACAATGCAAGTGTTTTGGTGTATACTGATATAATTTTGTTGTGAATGTGAACTCCGCACACTGTACCGTTCATTATAGCTTGGCCCAATCTCACCCCAAAGGGGCTCGAAAAGTGTACAGTTTGGAAAAACATTATTTTTTGAGCCATCACAGGTTCAATGCATAATATTTCCTCAACACATTGGAGACGACATCCTAACGTACCATCTGAGCATTAAGTTGATGTAATTTCTTGATCGGGGTTGGTTTGCATGGGACATTTTTTGGTAACGTTATTTGCGCGTGTTTTTCAGCTTGTACTTTGAAACATCATTTAGGTAAAACAGTTCACTAATATTATCTATATTCTATCTCAAGTTGTGAATAAATATGTCATGTTTCATACAGTATTGAGTTCTAGGCATTAGGTTCTAGAAATTTCAAGTAATTTAACTTACAAACATTTCCCGTTTTGGCTCAATCTCACCCCGGCAGACGGTACCTGTTTCCCATGAAAACGTACTATATGCTATGATATCTCTGAAATCAAAACCGTTGAGGTTTCTCCATGCGTCACGTACAATACTAATTTTTAAAATATCCAAGTCACTAGTAGTGTCACAAGTAGTGAAAATTTTTCTATCAAGACGCTCGAACAGAAATGAATAAATATCCAAGTCGTTATCAGAAACATAAGTTTTTTATATAAAACTAATTTAAGAGTTTTTTTTTATCAAAATAAAAGTGACATGTTGTTTCTAAACTACTAAATTTTGTCTTTCCATTAATTTTGCTTTGCAAATGAATAGGAATTTCGTATATTTTTATTCAATAGTTCCGTAATTTTTTTGTTAAGCGATTCATAATCAGCCTGAAACGAAAAAAAAAACAAACAATAATTCGATTTGAAACAGCAAAGCGATAATTCGATTTGGAACAGCAGGGTGCGATTACCATAATCAGTGCATTTTTATGGAATAAAAACGTGTAAAAAATCGATTTAGTTTTAACAAACATGATCCATTTTAGAATAAAGAACGAGTCAATCTAAATAGTTAATCGAATCAGCTATTTGCAACTTGTACTTCCACCTTCAACTGTAGGTACTTTTCCGTCTTCATAATGTAGATTTTTTGCCGACAAAAATGTAGTTATGATCATTGTTTATTATCCCGATCATAAGAGCTTGACGATAGAAAAAAATTATCTTGCCGATCAAACTCTGCAACTTGTCTATCAGAATTCAAAATCTGATAGATTTCCTGTCAGAGCAGGTGTGCCTCGAGGTTCAGTCTTGGGTCTAGTCCTGTACAGCATTTTTGCTACGATAAGCTCTCTTTATAGCCAATAAGTTAGCAATTAAGTTAGTTGTAAGTTTACTTCCCTTTTTTGACAAGTAGGTTTGAATCTCTACGAATGATAAGTCCTAATTGCGGAAGCAATCAAATCCTAACAATCAAAATCACAAATTTCTAACAGTGTTGAGAAGTCACCATTTGTGATTGGACACACATACTCATTATTTACTAATATTTATCATAAATACCTAAACTACTAACTACTTATTATTACTACTTATTAAAAAAAATTAAAGCTTGACAAAATTTGGACCCATTAAGCGACGGGAACTAATCTTGCGTTCAACTATGCAATCCAGGACTTTTTAGTACAGTTCATGTCGTGTCAACTAAATTTGTTCTCTTTTAGAGTATGGAGCGTGTTTCTGGACATTGACTTTGCTGCATTTCAGAGGCGTGGTTGAGGAAAGCGATCGCAAACTTTATTCATTTTCAAACTGCTGAATCGATCACCACTGAATCTTGTACATTAGAGCTCTTTAGAAGCTTGTGCTGAATGATTTCAATTTCCATCCATCTCATTAGAGTGCGCAAGGATCATTGATTTTTTTTTGTAAACATCCAGTAAGGATCCGTGCCGATTCGTATACAAGGATACTCATACAAGAGGTGTATTTCTGTGATATTGATATTGCTGTTGTGCTAGCAACATAGGAAAATTTTAATATTTTTTCAATTGTCATTTTTGATTTGGATGGAACTTTGCATAGATGTTCCTATAGGCTAAACATATCAGTCTGTGGTGTTATTTTTTTTTTTTGAGTCACGACTAACTTATGAAAAGGGCTTTTGTAAAATTGGTAGATGGTAATGAATTTTTAAAAATATTTTAAAAGCCAGAACGGTTTTGGCTAAGTTGTAGATAATATTTATTTCTTCGAAAAACGAAAAAATATGACTGTAAATACGCCTCAATTGAAGTCGTGTCGCATTCCAAATGTAATTTTCAAGCTGTACGGAAAATGTTTACTGTTTACACTTGCTAAAACATATTTTTGTAATTTTCAACCTGAAAATGAGGGAATCGTTTCAAAGAAATATTACACATTAATAACGTCCTACGACGATATAGGAAATGATTTTATGCTATTGACTTTGATATCTCAATCGAATTTAATAATGGTTTATTATGTACAATAAGCTAGCCATCACGATAAAATTTTTAATGTCCACAATTTTTTATTTTCCCCTTTTTCGACTAAAATTTGCTTTGCCCAATACGTTCTCAATTTTTGGAAGAAGAAGGTCAATTGCGTGAAATCAATGAGAATATTTTTCATAAGTGTCATCTTCATGGCTGCCATCAGGGAGAATAATTAAACTGGTAAACACAGGTTTTGCTCGAAATGGAGAAAATGAAAGATTCTAGCTTTTCAACCATTCCTTTGAATTTTGATGCTCCTAGCACAGATAACTTTTTCAGAGATTTAAATAAGTTTTCCCGTAAGCAACGAACGTAGAAGCGACGAACCCGGCGAGCAATTACTCTGCGGCGTTTTGATGCACTTTTACATTTACTAGGGGCCTCAAAACTCTTAGGAACGGCCAGAGGAGTGCCTAGAACAAAAAGCTGGCCAAAACAAGAAAAAAGTTTTTTAAGCTTTTTGGTGTCGCTATATTTTTTCTGCAGCTTGAATGAATGCTTTACGAAATGCAATCATTCGATTAAGTCTTAACTGTATTTTCATATACTGAGAGTGGTGTGAACATTGACAAATTTTCAAGCTTCTTTTTTGGGAATCGAATTATTAACAACTTGTGCCAGGCGTCAAAAAAATGACATCTGATCAATATTTTGCAGTAAATGAATTCTCTATGTTCAATTCCAGTAAACCGGTTGATAGAAATTCCGGAACTAAAAATTATAACTACTCTCAGAAACTCGAAATAAGTGATTTTTATGTACCTTCAAGCGTTTTCAATATTGAAAAAGTTACCAAATTCCGTGTAATCCTATCATATAAACTTCGGGGGAATGAAAGTTCATATCATCACGAACATATTCTTGTTAACCCTTTCCCGCTCATGGTGACTCTAGAGCACCAAGAATTATAATCATCATATCTTGACATAAAATAGATTGTTGTACTTACGATTGTTCCATAAACTTTTATTGCCCAATGATGCTCTGAGGTAGGAGCATCATTGGGCAATTTCTTCAAAATACTACAGTTGACAGTAATTTTAGTTAGTCTACAAAGTGTTCAGCTTGAATTTTCTCGTGAAGCTATAAATTTTAATGATAAACCTTGTGAGCGGAAAGGGTAAATATCTCATCCGGAAACGTCCGGATTGACATTTGCGACCCGTTTGAAAAATGCTATTTTTAACAAATTTTGACGTTAATACCTTACGCGTACATGGGAAATAGAAAAACATAAAATACCTGGGTCTCTGCCTCATGCTCCAAACAGAGCTGAAAAACAATGATTAAACGAAATTAAATTTATTTTCGCTTCACACTCAAATATTACCCAAAATATTGCTAAATAGCAGCGAAAATAAGTTTGGCCAGGTTTTCACTCGAGTTACTCTTCTGTGGAACGGTTAAAAGTTTTATTTTTTTATTTTTCCGGTTAAGGTTTAGAGATTTTATTTTCGCTTCTGTCGACGAGTGTTATCAATTACCAATTATCAATTGAAAACGACCGTGATAAATCTACTGATTTTAATGATGTTAACGGACAATTTACTGTTGCTAAGCCAAAACGTGTTAAAATTTGCTAAAACCATAAATTGGTATTAAACTGAATAAATGATGATATTCCCTTCCAGCTGGTCTTGAGATACGATGCTGGCCTAACAAGCCAGTCGTCGCAGGTTGGAGTCCCGGTTCGGGTGAGAATGTTAGTTTCAGTAGAATCGTAGCGCTAGCTCTGCAATTGTCCTGTACACTAAAACAGTTAGCTGCGATGTCTATGTAAAATAAACAGAAGGTCGAGTTCCGATACGGAATGTAACACCAAGGCTTTGCTTTGCTTTAAATGCTGTTATTATTTCATTTGAAAATATAATAAACTACAATTACTGGCTACAAGATGATTTTACTGCAACCTGAAGGGAGGTTGTCGACTTGCAAATTTTCCGCCCGGGTGTTACCCAGCGTTTTGCCACTGGTTGTCATGAATATCTCAGCAATTGCAATTAAATCCTCCATTTAAAAATAGTTCACTCTCCAAGCTCGATATTTTTCTAAGTACAAAGTTGATTTATTTCAAAACCAAACATTACAGACGGAAACTGACTTTCCGAAGTAAAAAAAAAATCATGAAAGTGTCGAAATAGGTTTTTTTTTGCCAAATGCCTTGCATTAAAATAACAAAATTAATAAAATGTCTGAGTGTTCTTCTTGAAAAAAATCGACTTTTTGGGAATTTTTTAGTTGAGGCCAATGGAATGTCTGGAAAAAATATAGTTCTTCGAGGTTCGTTTAGCGGTAGGACTAAAAGTTTCGTGTTCTCAGCTTTGGATGCAAAATTTCAGCTCAATTGGATTGGGTACTTATCAAAGGTTTATTTTTTTGACCGATGAAAAAAAACAGTATCGATTTATTTTAAAAAACATCTTTTAAGATAGTACCAGATTTCGATGTTTAGGCATTTTTAGAACATTTTGCATAAAACAATCGATTCCGACAATTTCTTGAGTGAAACCACTGCTCGAAGTACGATCGAACGAAAATTGCATGGCAATTTTTTATTTGAGGAAACGAAACTTCTGAGCCCTACCGCCAAACGAAATTCGAAGCTCATTTTGTTCCTATATATTCCATTGTCACCCTAATCGATCGGCTGCATCTTGAAGAGTCGGTTGTATGTGCAAGTTTATGCAAGTGTTCGCTTTGTAATTTACCTATTCAGTGTTTTACAGGGTTAGGGTCTTCAGAAAACATTAGAAATTCTGATAGGTGTTCATTTGTTAAGAAAAAATATTTTTCCTCATAAAACAATAAGTGACTCATCGAAAAACAGTATAAAACTATGCTTTAGCGGATATTTTTCAAATTTTCAATTGGGACAGCAAAAACATCTTTTTCTTCTATGTTTCAAGTTGGATTCGATTCTCTTTGTTTTAAATTGGAAATGATCTATAGTGTCTTTTATCTCTGCTTTTTTATACTGAGAGGCCTTCTGAACTGTTGAATTGTCATCACCGCTCTTAGCTTTGTCGGTTTATCAATATTTTTCATATTTTAGCATAATGTTCTGTTACGCAAATATTTATTTTAATTTCTTGAAAAATTCCACATTATGTTTTGAAAAAAACTGTTCCCTTTTGAAAGATTTATGCAAGACAATCAGAAAAAGCCTGGTCACTTTTTTCAAGTTTTTAAGTCACTTTTTTCGAGCTTTGAAGTCATTTTTTGGTCACTTCTTTCGAAATTTTGGTCACTAAAATCACTTTTTCTGACCAGTTTGACCACTTTCAGCCCTGCACTTGTCATATGAGCCATTGCCCCAGAATCTAGATACCAGAACCCAGTACTACCGGTAGCACTCGCCGCCAAGCACACTTCAAATCCAGCACTCGATTTGATGGCCATACTCGCCTTCTGACCATTCTGCTTCTCCTCCTCACGCTTATCTTGTGTCAATTTCCGTCAATCCCGCCGAAAATGTCCCTCCTTTTTGCAGTAATGACACAACTGTTCTTTCTTCACGTTGGACTTACTTGCACTTTTCGGTTTGGCTGTGTTCATCACCAGTGCCTTTTCACCAACACTTTCACTATCACCATTAGCACGACGTCGACCCTCATCAAGAAGTTTTCCCTTCACAAAGTCCACTGTGAGGTCCTTATCTGGCCGACTTTCAAGTGCTACAATTAACCCGTCGTACGATCTGGGAAGACTAGACAACATCAACGTAACAAACCAGTTGTCCATCACTTCTTCCCCACTTGCAACTAACCGGAGCCGAAGAGCAGCCATCTCTTTTAAATGTTCCGACATAATACCGTTTTCCGGCATGCGAATCGTAATCAACGTACGCACTACGTGGATTATGCTGGAGAGAGATGCGCGTTCGTGATAATCCTTTAACGCATCCCACATCTCCTTTGCCGAGTTCTTCTCAATGACATGAATCAGCTGCGTGTCCTCCAAAGCCAGACCGATGACCGCTTGCGCCTTCTCATAATTTGAGATCCAGGTCGCATCCGCGGCCCCCTCCGGCTTCGGATCGGTAACCACTTTCAGCAGCTTTTCTTTCGTTAGAAGCAACTTCCTTTTTTTAATTTCCACACCGCATAATTTCCGTCGTTCAATTTTTCGATCGTCACTTTTGTGTCCGCCATTTTGTTTTTTACAAGTACAGTCGGATCACGCAAAGTTTAAATCCGAAAAAATACACGCGACTCACACCAGTGATAAAATCCACTACCGCGTCAAAAAAAAAAAAAAAAACAAAATAAGCTCACTCACTTTCAACGATATTTGGGCCCATAACCTCTTGGACTAAGGTTCCAGTGGAATGAAAGGCCAAGTTTAATTTTAAAACAACAACAAAAAAAAGTTTATTGAACGAGATGTTTACACCACGAGTTCTCTCTTACGAATGATGAAATATCAATAATGGCGGTCATGCACATACAGAGCAGAAGGCTAAAGTATGTCACTACACTCACCACATTAGGTAACAAGGTATACAGGGTGGCAAGATCGTTGTTATATCAACAAGGTACAGGGGGACAAAATCTGCCGAAAATAGAATCCCACCGTTGGAAGAAGCGCGTGTACGAGAAGCAGGTGCTCACCAGCGCAGAGGACAGCTATGCTCAAAACGACGTGCGGAGCTTCCATAGAACAGTCAACAGAGTCAGAAGCAGGATTTTCCCTGTGCCGTGCCGGTCATGTGTAATACAAGGACGGCAACCTGCTTATTAATAAACCGACGGTTGCAGCCAGAAGGAAGGAGCATTTTCAGGAGCTATTGGACGGTGAGCAGCCGAATGAGCAGAGCAGGAACAGGATGACGATCATGAGTGACGAACAAGCTTTGGAGCCACCAACACAGGAGGAGGTGAAAAAGACGGTTAGTGAACTGAAAAACGGCAAGGCAGCTGGGAAGGACGGTATCCCGGCCGAACTTCTAAAAGCGGGAAGCGAGCGGCTATACTACGCGATCCACCAGATAATACTAAGGATCTAAGCGGATGAACAAATGCTGAACGACTGGTTGGAAGGCCTTATATGCTCTATCTATAAGAAGGGTCATCGATTGAATTGTTGCAACTATCGAGGCATTACGTTGCTCAATTCCGCATATAAAGTGCTCTTTTGTATCCTGTTCTTCAGATTGAGACCGTTAACGGAATCCTTCGTTGGCGAATACCAGGCTGGTTTTCGACAGGGGCGTTCCACGACGAATCAAATCTTCACTCTGCGACAGATCCACGATAAGTTCCGAGAGTATAACCTGCAGACGCACCATCTGTTTGTGGATTTTAAGGCGGCATACGACTCAGTGAAAAGAAACGAGCTGTGGCAGATCATGGATCATGCTGGAACACGGTTTCCCGATGAAACTAGTTGAGCTGAGTCGTATGACGCTGGAGGTATCGAAATCATACGTGCGGATAACTGGCGAGACATCAGCTGCATTCGTAACGTTCGATGGACTGAAGCAGGGGGATGCAGTCTCTAACTTACTATTCAACATCGCCCTTGAAGGTGCAGTGCGAAGAGCGAACGTGCAAAGAAACGGTACGATCATCACGAAATCTCACATGCTTCTTAATTTTGCGGACGACATCGATATTATCGGTATCAACCATAGGGCTGTGGAGGAGGCCTTCGTACATTTTAAGAGGGAAGCAGCAAGATTGGGACTTGTCATTATATCTGCCAAAACGAAGTACATGGTAGCTGGCAGGGAGCGTGGGAGTTCCCGTGGTGTTGGTGCTGAGGTGGAGATAGATGGAGAACGATTTGAAATGGTTGACGAATTCGCTTATCTTAGTACACTTGTGACATGTGACAACAATATGAGCGGTGAAGTGAAACGACGAGTTGCAGCTGCGAACAGGGCCTCCTACGGACTACGTAACCAGCTAAGGTTCCGTAGCTTGCAAACTCGCACAAAAGTAGCGCTGTATAAGACACTGATACTCCCGGTGGCCCTTTACGGACATGAAGCATGGACGCTGAAGGAAGCTGATCGACGAGTGCTCGGAGTTTTTGAGCGTAAAGTTCTGCGATCGATACTTGGTGGTAAGCTAGAAGATGGAGTGTGACTTCAGTGGGCTGGACATGTAGCCAAAATGCCTGACGAGAGAGCCGTCAAAACTATCTTCAGTAGCGAACCAGGAAGAGGCCGTCGACTCCGTGGTAGGGCTTGCACGCGGTGGATGTGTGCGGTGGAAGAAGATGCACGATCTGCTGGTGTACGGGGAGACTGTAGAACGGCTGCCCAAGACAATAGAAGCTGGACATCTCTAATTCCTTCGGCCCTAGACCGGTGAACGGTCCGTTAGCCAAAAAAAGGGAAGTAAGTATTGCGACTTTGGTACAGTCATTCGCCAGCCTGCAAGCAACCATGTACTTTGTTTTGGCAGAGTTAATGTCCCAGCCTCGCCACTGCTCTCTTAAAAGGCCTAAAGACCTCTTCCACGGCCCTACGGTCGATATCAATGTGGTCCGCAAAACCAACAAGCATATGAGATTCCGTGATGATCGTATCGTTTTCTTGCACGTTTGATCTTCGTACTGCCTTTAAGGGCAATGTGCAACAGCAAGTAGGAAAACGTATCCCCCTGCTTCAGTCCATCTACCGTTACGAACACGACTGATGTATCGCCAGCTAACCGCATGCATGATTACGATCCCTTTAGCGTCATACGACTGAGATTGATTAGTTCCGTCGGTAAACCGTGTTTCAGCATAATATGCCACAGGTCGTTTCTTTTCACTAAGTCATACGCCGTCTTAAAATCTACACAGGCTTCAGAATACTCCTCCTCGTTGAAATGTGTGGATGTAAAATATTGCTCTTGATACCAGTAGGCAGCAAACACGTGCTGCATATGCATTCAACTCATAGTTTTGCTTGATTTGATACAGCTCTCAAACAAAAAACATCAAAGATAGCCATTTTCAAAACCACGAACTTTTAAAAACGCAATTCAAGAAAGAGCACTGTGATTCATAGTGCAAAAAAAAACATTATTTACACATCTCCGATTGAGTGAGCACTGATTTCAGCTGCTCAGCTCTCGACGGAGTAAAAATTATAAATCCAATTGTGGTTTCGAACGAATTCTTTATAGAATAAAATTGCTCTAGGGTGTTGTAGGATACCTTTGCTTTGCCTAAATAATGCACTTGACAAAGCTTGGCTACTAAACATTGATATTAATGCGTTTCGCGTTGACGATGTTAATTGGTTAACCGCATTTACGCGAACTTTCATATGTAATTAACAAAGTGTGCGTGATGATAAAAGCGAAAATATTTCCTTCTTCCTTGTTCGCCTGCAAAAACTTAGCAAATACCTGCAACGCCGTCAACAGGAATATTAAAAAACAGATTACAATGCCTCATGGTTAGCACAGTAGCTGGCAGAGCAAGAAATGACACTACACACTTGTGTGCAGGGCAAGTCCACCCGGTCGGCACAAATTGTTAATCAGATGTTACTCTGATCGATTCTTTCTACCTCCGTTCAATAAGAGCATATACATAATAGCGAACTAAGGAATAATGCATTTTTTTGTTTGAGGTCCCCGTGGTACATTGAATACTAGCTTTGTTGGCTACTCGTGCACTATTCACTATGACTCTCTGCGTGAGACTAACTTGTACAGTCTCGAAGTTTCGAACCGTGACAAACTGGGTTTCAAAAGAAAGACAAAAACTGCAACTGTCAATAACAATTTTTATTTTTCTTGTGTCGATTGATTCGTGATCCAAACTTTTTGTAAGCTTTCAGCACATCTATAAAAAAGCAAATGCAGACTACGCTTTGGTTGGTTCCGATTTTTTACTACTCGCATCACCTTCCTTCGCATCGCCAGCTGTCGCTTTTTCTTTGTTCCAACTGGTTAAGCCCTCCGGTAATGTAGTGTCCTCTTCGAACGAACCGGTACCTTCAACGAACTCTTCGTAAGTGGATTTTTCCGGGAAAGGTCTCTTGCCTAGCAGCTCGATCATGTCATCTCGGCTAAGAATTTCGTTTTTCAACAGTCGTTCAGCGACCTTCTCCACGTCTGCCTTATGTTTGACAAGCAATTCTTTCGTCCGTTTGTATGCTCGATCGATTAACAGTCGCACCTCTTCATCAATGAGCTGAGCTGTTTGTTCGGAGTACGGTTTTGAGAACATAGGATCCCCCGGTTGTGAACTATCGAAGCTGACTTGGCCAACTTTTTTATTCATACCAAAGCGAGTAATCTAAAAGTGACAGAAGCGTAACATGATGTTCAGAATTAAGATTGGCGGTTGCTTACCTGTGCGTATGCGCTGTCGGTTAATTTCTTCAAGTCATCTTGGGCACCTGTGGTGATTCTGCCGAAAAACAATTCCTCTGATACTCGTCCTCCCAACGTCATACACATACGATCGAAAAGTTGCTCTGTCGATAGCAGATATTGATCTTTGGGCAAGTATTGTGCATAGCCCAATCCTTTGCCGCGCGGGATAATCGAGACTTTAAGTAAAGGATCAGTATGCTCTAAGAACCATCCGGAAACGGCATGGCCAGCTTCGTGGTAAGCGACTGTACGTTTTTCGTCAGGTGCTAGAACATTTGTTTTCTTTTCCATACCAGCGATGACACGTTCTATAGCTTGTTCAAAATGTTTCAGTATTATGGACTTGTTTAAGTCACGGGCCGCTATCAAAGCGGCTTCATTGCACAAATTTGCGATATCGGCTCCAGTGAATCCAGGGGTCAACGCTGCCATCTTTCTAGCTAACGCATTTTTTTCTAAATCGGTCTTAAGAGGTCCCAAATGCACTTTGAAAATACTGGCACGGCCTTTGATATCCGGGGCAGGTACGAATATTTGTCTGTCGAATCGGCCCGGCCGCAATAATGCTTTATCCAAGATATCAACTCTGTTCGTTGCCGCTAGGACTACAACATTAGTAGTAGTGTTGAAACCATCCATTTCCACCAGCAATTGATTCAGAGTGTTTTCTTGTTCGGAATGTCCTCCAAAACTCTTGCCACCTCGTTTTCGACCGACTGCGTCGATTTCATCAATGAACAATATACAAGGGGCATGTTTTCTGGCCATTGCAAACATGTCTCGAACACGAGACGGACCAACGCCAACAAACATTTCCAGAAACTCCGATCCAGACACGGTTATAAAAGGAACGTTTGCTTCTCCAGCCGTTGCTTTGGCAAGGAGTGTTTTACCCGTTCCAGGAGGTCCTGTCAACATGGCTCCTTTCGGGATTTTCGCTCCCAAATCTATGTATTGCTGAGGATTTTTCAAAAAGTTAACAAATTCCATAATTTCTATTTTCGCTTCCTCACAACCGGCAACATCCCTGGAGAACGGATGAAAATACTCATTTCCGTGCAAATGAAAAACAATGCGTTGTATTTACTTACTTGAAACCTACGCTTATTTCGTTTGCATTGATTAATTTTGCTGTTGACTGCATAACTCCTCCGAACAAGCCACCACCTTTCATACCTTTACGGCCGCCCATCATCTCCGACGAACGTCGCATCATGTACACCAAAAATCCAATGATAAGAAGTGTAGGTAGAATGCCTGTTAAACTTGAAGCTTCGATTTCGCTTCGATAGATCACCGGAACAAAGTTTACAGGTTCAATATTCATATCGCTTTGGGCGTTTTCTAAATTGCGCTCGAATGAATCAACACTGCCAATGTTGAACCATAAAGTGCCCTGAAAATGGTAACTTTGAGTTTTGTTATAATGCACAGATTAGTTTAGAATACCGTTGCGTCAGTGGCATTTCCGGGTGTTAACCTAACTCGGACCCACTTCTTATTCACAACTTCAAGCTTTTCGACAATTCCGCGAGCAAGATAACTAAAAGTAGAGAATATAAATCACATACACTAAATTATTAATAAACAGTTCTTACTTATTAACAAATTCTTTCCAAGCAATTTCTTTGTAACCCATTTCGAAGTATGCAATAGCCGAAATCAACGCAACCCCTGCCAGGGCACCAAAGACCATCATCTTTTCCTTATCACCGCCTTCGCCGCCAATAGGCCTCCCAGCACCTCCACCACCACCCGCGTTCCCGCTACTTCCACCTTTACTTCTTGTTGACTGCGGGCCAAACATTCCTAGGTTCCAGTCATTTTTCGCCGGTTGTTGGGGTTGCGTATGTTGGTTTTTGGAACTGCTGGAAGTCCCATCTTCGGAGGCTGCTTTCGTGTCTTGGTCTTGGGATTTCGAAGTTGTGGCTTCTTCTGTGGAAGTAGTCTTTTTGCCACCTTGTTTATAATACTTCTCGAATCCCTTCGGAGGGTTCTCACAAAACAGTTGTATTCGATGCAGGAATTCGTTCCAAACTTTGTTTTTACTTGACTGCAGGCTGCTCAAGCTTCTTATTATCTATATATGGAGAAAGCATTAGTTAAATGTAAAACAATAACAAATTTCTAACCTGTTCGCAGTCATTGGTATTGACGGTACGATGTTGCCGATTTAAACTTGCCAAAGTTGATTCTAACCGGCGGGCCGTGGTTAACAATCGGTATGCCATGTTCAGCTCTTCCTGTGGGTTTATCTATTTTGCTTGGTAGCTACACATTCGATACGAAATTGTCTAAAAAGCGCAATTGATTTTATTTCTTATTTATTACACAATCTTCCATCGACTTGCACGAAGCGTTCCGTGATGAAAATTTTCTGCACTCAAACGAAACTGTCATGCGGTAATGAACTGTCAGATAGAGAGACCTCAAGGGAATGTACACGCTTGAGAGAAATAGTTGAAATAACACTTCTGTTATTTAACAATCAATGACCCCTCCCTCTTTTGCTCACAAAAACACGTTTGAAGTCAGTGTATTTGTATATAAGACGACGATATCTGACAACCGGATAATATGATCAAAAAAGTCGGCAGTGTTGCAGTTTTTTGTCAATTGTCAATATTGAAACGTTGAATATTAGTTATTCGCTTGGGGCAAGACACTATTGATATATTGGGAAATATTTATAATATTCGATATTATAAAGTATTTATCGTTGCATTTTCAGGCACCCCTCTACCTACATCACATCTCCTTGAAAGCACATTATAGTCGGAGTCTGTTGGAGTTATATGAATGTGACAGATAAACGATAAATATCAAAACATATCATTCCATATCGTATAATATTACTGAAATGTTCCTCTTGAAAATAAAGTTGTCTAGCCCCTAGGATATTCGTCTTATGTAAATTATTGCTTTGTAATATAACCTGAAATCAAATATAAATTAATTTAATCTATACACAACACACAACAGCTGATAATATTCCTCAAATATAATTTTAACTATGTTTTGAAGACTTATTTGCCGTCTTTCATTTTTTTATCCAGCACGTCAGATTATGATGAAAAATTTGATGTGTGATTTACTGTCTCTCAAATAGTCTCTGTAGCTATATTGAAATGGTTTAAATTGGGTTGTTTAGCTATATCAGTATTTTATATCATCTGAAAGATCTGCATTTTCTAAGTACAACGTGATTTAAAACAAATTTCTATCGTTGTCCTTCGCTTTTTAAATCACGATTTAAAACTGCTCGAAATCTGCTCGAAATCGCTACAATGACAGTTCGCCCATATACCAACTGTCATTGTAGCGATTTAGAGCGAATTTTTATTCTTCATTTAAAAATCGACGGATAATGATATAAAGTTTTAAAAAATCACGTTTTGCTCAGAGAATTACACTCTTTCAGATGAAATATAAAAATCGAAAATCCGTGAATAGCTAAACAACCCAACTAATTATTTAAGCAATTTTTAACAGCTGATCAAAATGGAACAATGTCAGCAAAACACTGCAATGAAAAGTAGAAAAGTGTACACAGAAAAATAAAATTTCCCAAATATACTTTTTCATTCAGGTAAAATTGGACATATTAAATCATCAATATCAGTATTAATAACTCCATACAAATTTTTACCCAGAAGTATTCGCATTTACTAAGCTATTGCATTATTTTCACCAATTTTTATGCGTACCTAAACTAGTGAAAACTCTCAGGTGAAAACATTCAGGTTAACGTAAATTTGCATTGTATTTACTTATTCGCACGGTAAATTTAAAAATCCAAGTTAATCCAGCTTGCGGTGAGACCCAGCCTTTCTCATTCAAACTTATTATTTGCTAAAACAGATTCACACGAACACTTCAATTTGTAGAAAAAATACACATTGATAGTATTTGTTGAATTTATGTATCATCCTAAATAACAAATTTTTGGTATCCAACATTGAAACTATATCTAACATTAAAAAAATAACATTCAAACACATACGAACATACATTAACACATGCAAATAACATGAAATGAATATGTTTCAAATATATGACGCGATATGTTTTTTTGATCGTGGTACTATCGAAACGTCACTGTACTCATATTTAGGTTGGACTCGATTATATTTCATTCGACTAGATATCATTTTAGATTCGATTATTTATAGTAGGATTTTTCTTATATTTCAAATATAACATTAAAAAAATACTGAGAAATCGGGAACCGAACGTGTTTACCGGATTACCGTAAACTCGTTTACCGATAAAACCGCTAAACCCGTAAAATTTCCGAGTTCAGTAAACTAAAATACCAAACCTCGGAACCTTTAACCGAGATTTCGTCGAACAAAAAAATCTCTTACCGAGATGCCGACAAACTGAACGCCACTAGTGCTGTTGCTTAAGAGTTTCTTCTGAAGTTACGCAATTTGTGAACGGTCAACATATTGTACGAATCAAGTACATATTTTTTCACGTGTTTTTTATCCTACACTCAGAAAAAATAACTATTGAGTTCCATAAGAACCCCTTATGATGTCGCTCCACAAGGATCTTTTATAAAAGTCATAAGTTTGTCTTATGAATTGGAGGGGAAATTTTATTCTCGATCACTAACGATTTTTATAAGTCATACCTATTAAATTTATTGGTCGTATGTATGCATGCTATTAGAACAGACATATAAAAATCATAGCTTTACAATGTGAATTTTATAATGGCTACCATGAAATTTTTTATACTTTATGTAAACATGTTTTGTTAGAAAAAAAACTTCTTCATTCTAGTTCTTTACTTGCAAATATATAATTAAGAGTGCAAATTAATGTAAGATTACGTCAGGTGACACTTTGAGGTTTTGCCATTCGGGAAACAAATTCGCCTTTGATTCTTCTTGTCAGTGTTGTCCTCTTCAACGATCACAAGAATTAATAGTGGCTAGAATAAACATAGATGACATGATGTAATAGTAGGATTTGTAGAGAGATACTTACAGTTTTTTGCTCCAATTTGCAACCCAGTTTCTGCATAATTATTTATTCACCGTAATGCTGGTCTGCCATTTTGCAGATTTTATAAGATATGCATATAGAATTTTCACAATGTTAACGTTTATAAAAATCATAAGTTACGCGTATGGGATGCACATGACGTTTATATGAAAATCTTAAAATATACCTATGAAATTTATAAGCTTGATATGTAATGCATAAGTGTTTAATGAAATCAACATTATACATTATCATAAGTTGTAACTTATGGAATTATTAAGTGTTTTTCTCTCAGTGTACCGATAAAGTCATAACAAATCTCTGTCTCAGGTTTTAAATTGTGCCTGTGATGTGAGAGAGTTGTTCCTACGTATCGTTTCATATTATTAGTTATTTTTAATTTCTTTTGGAGTTAGGTCACAGTTTGTTTTTGTGTTCAGTAGTAGATTCGCGATATTAAGTTATCATATAAATTTCCGGTCCGGAACAGTGATGGTGATATCAGCGGATCACGAGCGCAATGGCATTGCGGACTTCTTCACGCAGACCGATCCAGAGGTGCGGAAAGTTACGTTGACCATAGGAGGTATCATCTCTAAAAATACCATACGAGAGATCACCCTTGAAAGTGAGTAGTTTCTAGTGATCGATCAGCGAAACAAAAAGATATGATGGTGCGAAAATTATTGAAGCAAAAAAAATAGATTTCGCATAGGAGTGGCGCCTTATCTTAGTTTGTACTATACAGTAAGACCAAATTTATTTCATCAGTGCTTCTTATCAGCTGACAGTGTTGTAGAGATCTGTTGCTTTTCGTTAATTGATTAGATGTTATACAGGTAGTCCGAGGTTTGACTTTATTGTTTAATGTTTGTCGATTGTGTTTTACACAAGAAACTGATTTATATAGACTTCATTTGCAGTACTGTCTTCAAGTATTTTGAGAAATAACATTAAAAGCGCGGCTAATATTGAAGATTCGGAACCGGTTTCGGCTTCTGCTTTCAGCATGTTCGACGTATATCAAAACCTAGGATACATTCATTCATACATACATCATTGACTTCGCGGTGTACGAACATTGCACCTATACATAATAAGGGGAGCTTCAGTTTGCGCACTTTTTTGTTTGCAATACATTTTAAAGAAGATTTTCTAAACCTGAGCTCGTTTTTTTTCATCAGAATATCATATGTAATCATTTGGACCGTATCTCTACACGTATGGATTCGGCAATTGCGTGAAGCTTATTCATCTACCGGTATTGAGTTTATGGTTCGTTAATCGTAATCCGTTTTTATTTCACACGATTTTTTCGGAATTCATGTTACCTGAAAGGGTAAGAACATAAATTCAATGTTGACAACGCAGATTGCCAAACGGACCGGTTCTGATCATCTGTTTGACGTCACTTGCGACCGGGTTTATTCAGAACTGGTTTTCTTTTTTGATAAACAGTAGCCTCCTGAAAATTGGTATTTCGTTGAGCCGGTTGAGCCAAATTTGAATGCCTGTTTCTTATACTTTTTGACTTTTGAGATATGAAAGATGTTATACACTGGATTCACTTTTTACACGGCTATTTTTATGCGGGTTTTGATATTTATGTGGTTTTTCACTGTTTTTCAAACAGGATTTTCCAGAAAAGTTTAATTCTTTTATTCAGAGTGTAAAACTTAGAGTTATCAGATTTTTCCTATCAGATTTTTATATCAATTAAAAAAAAAAGAGTAAAAATCAATGATTTGAAGCAACATTAACATAGAAACCCAATTGGACCGAAATGATAATCTACGCTTAATTCCTGTGTATCGCCAAGCCTACCTGCTTTGACGGTTAGTCACCGATTCAAAACTGGTTTTTTTTCACATGTTTAAAAATAATTTACACTCGAAGCACGTTTTTTGCCGACTATAAGGCCGCACGTTTATACGAAAAACAGGTTAACCACAGTATGGGCTGAATTATTTGGATGCTATCCTAGTTGTGCTCGAATTCAAATAATATTGTAAATTGGCAGAAGTACCAAGTTTACAGAATTGAGCATATTTGTTTTGTTTTTGTTCACACAACATTTATTTGACACGACACAATACAAATTAATGTTCTTCGGAGCCAATTAAATCTAATGCCTTGAGCATATTTGTATTCATACGACAAATACTAGCATCAAATATCCTGAAAAACATTGACTGCAGATAGAAAGTTCTTTTTAAGCTAATGATTAAAATTACTAAACGACAAAATTAGGTTAACCTTATTTATTAACCGCTTCAATCGTAACTTCATTTCACTTTTCAGAATCACTGAACGTAATGCTGGAAAACTGTCGCGATGCCGCCTCACTGCTGTCAAAAAACATCGTAAAACCAGAATTCATCTACAAATATTTGCACAACTACAACGTTCAGTTATCGCCGGATAGTACAAAATCTAGTCTGATTAATCAGTGCCTCAACTTTTGGCGCATCAAGTACGGTGCACCAGTGGACCCCAATGCCTCCAGTTCCGACCAGCAGCTGGCTGTACTTCCGTCAACATCAGCGGAGTCAAGTTCGTCTAACAGTACGATGCAGAATGCAGTTGGTAACCTGAAAAACCTCGTTGCGACGGGTGGACCAATGGGAAACAACACTAACGGGCCTGGATACGAAACGAGCGAACCAGGCTTGGAGCAGTATCCAGTGAATCTGCTAGCGCTGGACTACACGATCTGGTTTTATCTCAAATGGAACCGCAATTCACTGGACGAGAGTGCATTTTGGCCCGACGCCGTTTGCTCAGTGATGCTCGAAATCAGTGAATCCCAACAAGGGGTTGAGGAGGTCCGAGGACAGAAGGACATCATCAATTTAATTTTAAGTTTGAAGTTTCAGTACAACTTCCAGTTCGTGCCAAATGTGATGTTTGATGGCTGCCAGGGTCGAATTACGCAAACCGGAGTGCTAGTGCTGACAGTCGGCGTAGTCTATAGCAATCGAGTAGGACCGGATAATCGACAGACTAGTCTAGGGGAGTTTGAAAGTATGATTGGATTACGGAGGGATCCACATGAAAACAATAATTGGAAAATAACTATGTTCAAGCTCTATATACGATACAAACCTGTGGATAATTTACCTGCCTTGTCCAACAGTAGAATGCTTACCGAGTGTTTACTTATTCCGTTGAGTTTGGACTCTGTCTGATTGCCACCTGGAGGTACTGTATTGTTATCTTAGTAATAGTTGTGTGCAATAGGATGAAAATCAACATATATGAGTCGAAACGAATTTACAATGCTTCAAAAGTGTGAGAGCCGGCAATAGAATGCAGTATAATGAAATCAGAGGAGATGCTTATTTGTGAGTGATAGTCACATCGCCTAACCTACTTGTGAATTGTTTAACTTTTTCCCGGCGAAGAAAATTAGTTTTTAACTCCTAAAATGAACTTCAAACTCTGATTACTTATCAACTATATGCATAATTGACATAAACTGTATCGCATATTGAAGATCAATCTGTTCTTTGAACATACAGAACAGTTTTATCGTGCAAATTTTCAAGTAGGGTAACCGCTCCTATATTCATCTCATCACGCTTTCTTGATCAATTTCTCGTCAAATTTTACCATATTTTCAACGTAAAATTTGCAACCACTTGAGGAAATCGAGAAGCAAATAGATTTACTTCCAAAAATTTGTAGAAATTTGACGGTAAATTGGACAAATGAAAGAAAAAAGATGAATATAGGTGCACCAAGCTGTTGAGATGAATAATGGAGCGATTACCCTATAATTGTTAAACTTGAATCAAAGTTTGAATGTCAGGTGACGCCATATGACACCACCCGTCGGGAATGGGTTAACCCTCCCTTTCCCATGGTTGGTCTAGAGCACCACCAGTTCGGACGCAAAGTGCCTTTTGAAATGTCTACCAATCCTGCATAAATATATTGGTGAACAATCAATCCGCGTACTGGGTACAAAATACACTAGGGTCTTAATTTCTGGGCTCTGGGTATCATTCTGGTTCCGGAAATTCTCATATTTGGTGGTAATTCCTGTGCATCACTTCACAAATATGTGTTTCATTTGTACAGAACCGAGGTGTCGCATCGCAAACATAGTTGTGTTGGATTTACGTCACGTGGAGTAGAAATAGCGGTTACGTCATTTCGTTTTCGTGAACTTTTGACGCTATTTTTTACATTTTTGATCAAATTTCGGCGCCTATAGGTCAAATTTGGTGTGTTCTATCGTTTAATCGCAAAAAAACACAAATCGGCCACTTTGGCGCTTACGTCAGTCTGCGAGATTACGGCAGTAATGAAGCGAATTTTCTATTATTAGAACTATTAGAGAACTAAGATAAATTTGAGAGTATTAAGGTGCTGCCGCCGCAAGGTGCACGAAAATTATGCCGTAATTCTCTATGACAGACGTGATAGATTTCTATGTCTAGTTTGCTGCCGCTCCAAGCATAACTGTCCCAGCGTCCATAAGGTTTGCATAATTATGGGACAGTTATGCTTGGAGCGGCAGTTTAGTTTATTTGTAAAAATTACATTAACAAGCCGAGTGGCTTGTGAACAATGATTGTCTTATACTAAAAGTTACGTGCTAAAGTCAAGGAGTGGGTCTTCAGCAACTCGCGGCTGGTGTCGAAGCCAAAGCATGTAGCGTAACGATTGAAATGGCGCTGGAGGGCGGTTTTCGTGCTGAAGCTGCTGTAGTTTGCTCGCCTGTTCTGAACATGAAGAGGCTATTTCGTAACATGCGTGGTCGAACGTAAATATTGAGTTGCTCGAGAATTGTTATTGTAAATATTGAGTTGCTCGAGAATTGTTCTCCAAATACAGTGCTTTCAGATAATAGATGTCGCTGAAATTTTTGGCGATACGAATTATGAATCCCAAGTTTCTACAAGCATTGTCGACGGTGAATTTCATGTGTTGTTTGAAAGTTAACTTTGAGTCAAGCGGTACTCCCAAGTCCTTGACACAGTTTATGCGTCGCAGAGGTGTGTTTAATAAGTTGAAGTTGAAAGTCAATTGCATGCATTGTCCACGTACTATTTGCGAAAACCCATAACTGGTCCTGAAGCGCTGCGGCATCTGACGGAGTTTTAACTTTTGCGAACGAGAAGGGCCTTGTAGTTAGTCGGAAATTGACCTCGTTCAAGTAGACTAGAAATATTAAAGGCTCATGATGGCTATCTTGCGGAATGCCGGAGTGATCGGAGAAAGATATCAAAAGACTCCATCGATGTACCGGTCAGACGAATACGTCTGAAACCTGTGAAGCTTTCCCCAAACGAGACAGACGCAGACGCACCTTCTAGTCTGAAGCGTTCTAGGCGAAGTGTCTCTTCAACACACAAAAGCGTAGATACGCGGCAAAACCGAAAGAAGGCCACTCAAGGGATGAACTGCTGTTAAGCGGCAACGACAACGCGGAGCCCCGTAGCCGCAAGGTTACAGAGTCTGCTTTGGTAAGCGGGTGGTCGTGGGTTCGAATCTTAGTAGAGTCAGGCCATTTGGTTGTCAAAGGACTTTAGCATGGGTTCATTCTCAGGCTCCCCACAACGTACCCTACCTTCAATCTGAATCCTACAATACCTCTGTTGACTCTCCTTCTAACAAAAACTATTATAATAAAACTGGTGTGAGTAACATATGAAAGTTCTCTCCAGGGAATTGTAATTAGGCGATATTGTTAGGATGGACAGAGGCTCGGTATAGTAGAGCAGTAAGCTTGAAACGGAAAGGTACAACCTACACACAAGCACGGATATGAATGATCAGGGTATCACTTACTTTTCAATTGTGATACTGCCAATAATATGAAGTGCGGAGTACAGAAAACACATGGGCAATATATCACAATAGATCTAATCTTTGGTCGCAGTGATGAGTCCACACAGAGAAAAAAAAGCGGCAACGATCGGATGACGTCTCGTCCGGCGAACAAAAAACCTCCGGTCCCGCAATGAGGATGGTTTCTCGGCCTCGGACTGACGGTGGGAGTTACCTACAGGAAAATGGTTGATGCTATTAACATCGCCATCACCCTTGACGGCTAGCCCAACAAACTTCTATCTAAGAAGCAATTTGGAGCTGTGCACGATTCGATCCGCTACTCAGACCTAAGTTCAGGAGTTGCCATTCCAAACACGGCTACCTTTACTGGCCTGTGCCGAAAGCGAAACGGTTGTGCGACTGGAAGACCATCCCAGATAGGTCAACGCGCACAACTGCGTGTTTTTAACACGGATATCCTGCCGAAAGCTATCCTGTTTGTAGGTTATTTTTTGAACAGCATGGACACTTCAAACGAGAAGATTTTGCGATTCATTCAGAATCAGCACAACGGTATCTTTGCACTGGAGTGCCGCGCAAGAAATCGCAAGGTAGCAGGGAAAACCGTCGAACTTTTTCTGGAGATCGTTAAACAATCCGCCGACCGAATCACCTAGCAGCGCTTCTTACTAAACTTCGGTGCTTATTGCGAGACTCACCTAAGTGAGAAAAACGTCGCAAAGTGACATCTGACGTGAAATCTGGGTTATTATGAGTGTCATATCAGAGAGTGGAAGCGGAATAAGTGACGTTTCGCGTGGAATCATTTCATGACCATTTTGAACGGTGAAATGATTTCACGTAGAAGAGGGAAGTTTAAAAATTGACTGATTTGTGATTTATTTCTTAGTAATAAGACGAATTATTATTGTTTTGAAAAAAAAAAAAAACAACTTTTTGGGACTTTCTTTGACATTTTTTAACTGCGGCCCTTCGAATTTCGTTTAGCGGTAGGGCTCAAAAGTTTCATCTTCTC